>NW_024100081.1:2435000-3635000 GCF_016545835.1 Crotalus tigris
TCTTGCCTTGCACAAGTTGTAATAGGAGAGATGTTTTAACCCAGTATTAAAACCAGATTGTGAGCCATTGTCATTACAGTGTTTCTCATTTACACAGTGTTTCATTTTTTTTTCATTTCCCCAAACCCATTTCCTACCAAATGAAAAAAGCTCTTCCAATAAATAAATCTGAACCAGCTCTTGTAGCTATTAAAAGAATATTACTTAGAATTTATAAAGTAGGTTTTAGACTAATTCCCATAACTTTCCATCCAGGAAAATAAGCCTCTGTATGTTTAATAATCTTATTATCCTGACAGATGATTAATCTGCCTTGCCTAACATGTTTACAAATTCTGGGTGCTATAGTTCACAATAGTTATGGTAGGAATGGATCTTAGGATTTGTAGAGGAATTGGGGCATGGAAAAGTTGGCAATTTAGAATGCTTTATAACATGCTTCACTTTAGCTGTTGGAACATGGCTGGCTATTGGAATTCTGAGAGTTGAAGTCCACAGGTCTTAAAGTTGCCAAAGTTGGACATCCCTGGTCTAGAGTCTTTCTGAAGTAAACATCCCTCTTCGGCCTCTGGACTCAGTGAAAATTATGGTTTTCTCAAATTGTGGTTTTCCCATATGATTTGGGAGTTCCTATTTCATACTCTCCAATGGAAAAGTCCAGATATACCTTGCATTCTAATATTCAGAAGTTAGAAGCTATTACATGTATTCATTTCATGACAGGAACATCAAGTAAACTTTGGCATTGTGAAAAGCCATCACTCCAGACCACATAATCATCTCCAAGGCCATGTCAATGAGTCCAGTTCACACAGGAAGTCCTACTTGTAATTTTTACAAAAAACATCTGCAGGTAGTCCTCGACTTATGACCATAATGGAGTCCAACATCTATGCTGCTGGGAGATATTTGTTAAGTGAATTTTGCTCCATTTTATGATCTTGCTGGTCACAGTTGTTAAGAAAATCGTTGCAGTTGTTAAATTGCTGTAACATGGTTGTTAAGTGAATCTGGCTTCCTCCATTGACTTTGCTTGTCAGGAAGTCACAAAAGGTGATCACATGACCCCAGGACACTGCAACCACCATAAATATGAGTCAGTGTCTGAATTTTGATCAGGTGACCATGGAGATGCTGCAATGGTTGTAAGTGTGAAAAATGGTCATAAGTTACTTTTGTCAATGCCATTGTAGCTTCAAACAGTCACTAGACAAACTGTTGTAGGTTGAGGACTGCCTGTAATTGGGATCTAGATGAACCTTTCATCTGATTAATATGATTTTTCTTACATTTTTATGCAGGATAGGATCCCACTGGGCATTCTAAGAAATAGCACTTCTACCATCTTCTTCTACCATCAAATAATAATATTTTGTCAGTAGTAAAGCAATAGTAGTAGTACTAAAGAGAGTAGTAGTTTCACATAATTAACACATGCATTGTGATTACAAGTTTGGAATATAGTTTGCTACATGTTACCAGTTGTGGAATGGGTTTGATCAGCGGAACTCCTGGAGTCCACACCAAAAATTATATGCAATCCTGGTATATTCACAAATATGGCCAAATAAACAGGAGAAATTTTATTTATCAGCTGACAAAACTTAGCTAACCTTGGCTGATCTCAGGAAAGCTAAGGGGGAGGGCTTGACAGTTAGTACTTGTATGGGAGACCACAATAGGAAATTGGAAAAATATCCCAACAGCAAATCACCTGTACACAGCTTCTGCATACAAGAAAGCCTCATGAATATATCCATATATTCACTAAGGGTCAGGAATGCTTTAAATGTGGATTAGCATGGTGGTAAAGTTGCAAAGCTATTCATAGTCAAGCCACCTAAACACACTGATTTTAGTGACCCCAAGAATGCCTGATTCTGCATAATCTCCAGCCATACTTGAATCTTAGTGTTTTTATCATTTCCTGTAAGATTTGGCCAAGCTGACAGCAGTGGGGTAGATTAGTGTCATTTCAAAGCTTTCAGAAAGTCTGGAGTTAATTTTCTAAACTCATAAATCACAGCTCAGAAGTGTATCATTATTCTGTCCAAGCAGAATAGACTGTGTGAGCTGTATATTCTCAATGATGATTTTTTTTTTTGTAGCCATTATGATGTCAGGTAACTTTTCACTGTGAGGTGGGGGGGGAGAGGAGACTTTTAATTCATCTTTCAATCTATTGTTCTTAAAAGATTATTTTAAGATACTGCAAAAAGCTCTCCAGTCTAAAGCAATGGTTCTTTAGCTGCTGTTAAGGAAGCCTTAATTTAACCTCTTTCCTTTGGAGAATCACATAGCAATGCTTTTTCTAGTTGCACCAAATGGGTTACGGTCAGCTTCTACCCATGTTTCATTACTGAAACAACCCTTGAATGTCTGATCTATTAACCATGACCTCCCAGAATGAAAGCCTAGTGTGGAATTGCCAGTACTTTCAACCCTCCTTATTTACGGCACAGTCATTTGATCCTGTGTTTTACATATGATCCTTTTTCTGATTTTTTTTTCTCCCAGAAGAATAGAAACACAATCTTCCAGCTTTTCTGCATGAGGAAAGAGACATGCAGCAAAGTGTGCAGTTTTATTATTTGCTAACTTATTTTTGTACTGATTACCTTTGCAACTATTAATTGTTGTTCAGTTGCTTAGACTCTTCCCAATCCCATGGATCATAGTACACCAGGGCCCCTTGTCCTTCATTGTCTCCCGGAGTTTGCCCAAACCCATGCCCACTTCATCAATGATAATGTCCTCTTCTCCTTCTACCTTCAATCTTTCCCAACATCCAGATGTTTTCCAATGATTTGCAACTGTATGATACTTTAAAAATAAAAAAGTGACAAGATTATAATATACAGTGATATAATATTATCTTCATGATTATAACATTGTTATAAATGTATGCTGCCTCTGCCTGGAACCCTTCACTCCCCAAAGATTTTCATGTTAATATAAAATTGAGATTGTTCAACATAGGTAAGGTTGTATGCTGCTTAAAATGCCTTGAAAACATTTCTAATTTCACACATCATTGTGTGACAAATGCTCCTAATATTCCAAATGAATGAGAACTGCAGTGCTCCAGCTGCATGGAAAAGCTTTTATCAGTGCCTATGAAATTATTTCCGGCCTAGTCAAGAAATTAGGTTTTCCAACCTTTATTTATGAATCTTTTGCCATCTTTCTGTTCATTCCAGCACTCAAAGCAGTTTATGATTTAAAAAAGGAGAATTACACAGAATAAAATTGACACAATTAAAAATTGACAGGTGTTAAAATAATAAGATTTTAAAATTTTGGCCAAAGAGATTTTCCATCTTTCTAAACCAGTGTTTGTCAACCTTGACAATTTTAAGGCATGTGGACTTCAACTCCCAGAATTCCACAGCCAGCATTGCTGGCTGTGGAAGTCTGGGAGTTGAAGTCCACATGCCTTAAAATTGTCAAGGTTGAGAAACACTGTTCTAAATACTGGAAATGTAGGAACCAGATGCATCTTCTTAGAAAAGACATTTCACAGTCTGGATAGAACATAGGAAAAGACTCTTTCCCATGTATCCCAAAGAGAAACTTCTGGAAGGAGGGCCTCTTCAGAAAGGCCTCCCTGCTGAGAACTGAAATCCCACAAATAATCAGAGCCTTGGAGTGTGCAATTGTAGGCATACAGACAGATGATTTAGGACTGCCATTGTATGATCTCTATGCCTTGCAGCAAACTGGCTGCCACCTTTGGGAATAATTGCAATTTTTGGATACTTTTCTAAAGTAGATCCAGGTAAACTGTTTTACAATAACTTAGATTAGAGGTAACCAAGGGATGGATAACTATTGAATATGACTGCTCAGGAGGAGACACAAGTGGCAAACCAGCCATGATTATGTAAATGCCTTCCTTTCTACTACTACCATCTTCAAATCCAATGTCAGCTGATAGGGTTAAGGAACACTCCCAAATAGATAATAGGATCCCAAGAAACACAAATCCCATTCGGATCATACATCTAATGTTCCAAGGCTATGTCCTTAATTTTATCTTCACAACAATAGTGCTTTGAATTTGATTGGACTGAGAAAATGAGAGAGTAACAGAAAGCCAGTTCTGAGCTCTATATTTACAGGAGACTTCCATTGGATCTCCCAGGTCCAACTCCTTAATTATTACATTCAGTTGGTCTTGCAACCCAAATCTTTTTCTTCATTTTCCAATCATTGTTATACAACTGCTATCCTACCATAGAACCACACATGTTTATCTCTGGGTGTGAATGAGTGTGTGTAAGTGTTACTATCCAACATAAAGCCCATGAAATTAAGCTTGTGCTTTCAAAACTTGATTTCTCTAGGGAAACATTTGGGGATTGGAGCAATGAGCGCTCTTAGGAGCTGTTTTTATTTCTGCAAATTAAGGAAAAGGTTATGAATTATAGCACAGTTGTTGTTCTGTTTATTGTTGTTTTGTAACTTTGTTTTTGAAATCTTTGGTGGTTGTACTCTCCTGATTCTTGAAGAGACAGTCTGTTTTGCAAACCATTTTTTAAATGAATAAATGTGAGCTTTTCCCTTTTGGATAGGGATATGTGTGAATTGCTCTTTAACATGTTACATGAAAAATGTTCGAAGAGAAAGCACATTCCTTCCTGCATCCTTTCTCAGTTCTTCATTGCAACATGCAAAGCTGTTCTCAGTTAACTCAGTGTTTGCTTCTTAATAACATTCACAGAGAACGTTCCTTCAGATGTGAATCTACTTAATTATTTCTGTCTGTGAACTGTGTTCAGAGCTGGCTTGGTTTTGCCTGCCTTTTTTGCCAGTTTCAGAGACATGCATTGCAGATATTATTGCATAGATTCCATGCTTCACTTGAATGGCAATCACTGAACGTTGACTTTGGGAATCTAAATAGTACAAAAATCTGATCTTGAATTCCAATTCATTCTTTTCATGTTCCTCCAGCAGTAAGATCAAGCCAAGCATCATAAGCCAACATCCTCCAATAGTTCTTAGGATTCATCATCCCAAGTAAATTTGCCCTCCGTATCCTAGAGTACCTGATATAGCAGCATTTAGGGGCATTGTGGAGATTGTGGAACACCAATTAAATTTACAGTATCTAAAAATGGAGGACAAAATAACGCCTTCCCCCATTTCATACTTCATACAGCCAGCTTTGTAGCTGAATCTGATACTGGCATGCTCTACTTTATCCAAAGACAGTCACCAAGCTTGGGTGCAGAAGATGGGTCATTTGGCATTCAGCAACTGACCTCCCACAGGATTTGCTACCTGAGGGAGCCCCCTCTTCCTGTGAAAGAGCAGGGTTGACCCCAGAGGCCAGAAATCAGAAACTTTGCTGGAATTCCTTTAACTTTAAGAACTGCGATACTGACAGGGGTTAATACTGAAGGGTTAGTAGAGGAAGCCTCAGTAGAAATATGTCAAATCAATGAGCCTGAATGGCTTAATATTTTGAAACCCCATGACAGTCCACAATAAATCCTGGAGCACTGCTGTATATCAGTCACTGGTTTGCTCTCGGGGGTATAACACCACAATGCTAATGTTAAATAACATACTTCTGTGACCCCATGACCTTTCATTTTATTTTGCTTAAGAATTGCTTGATTCAGAAAATGGTTAACACATTCAGCTCCCTGCATAAGGATATGAAAGTATTTCTAGAAGTCTCATAGGCATTATCACGTACAATGAGCAATTGACACATGAACACCACATTTCTTGTATTTTGTGAAGTTAGTAAACCCTTATTTAGAAGGGCCTCGCGTTTTATCTAAATACATTTGTTGTAGAACAGAGGGAGGTTTAAAACATGAACCTTGAGTGTAAATAGCCTATTAAATGGGATGTAATCCTCTTGTTTTATTATTTTAGTTATTTATTACTCAATTTTATATAGCTGCCCATCTCACTGAAGAAGACTCTGGAGACCACACAACAAATGGATGAAACCATGTTTAAAAAAACACAAATATAAAAAATATAAAAATCACATTCACAGTAAGTATTACTGTATATTGTTCATTTTACAGTGATGGAATGAGAACTAAAACGTGCCATCCTCCATTATGTTTCCTGTCAATGTGATGTTACACCTGAATTCACTTCCCAATTCTCTATAATAATTCAACTCTTAGGGAAATCTCTGTATGTTTCTTTCCCCCCCCCCTTTTAACAGATTATTTTCCTCTCTTAAAAAGAAATTGTTTGTCCTTATATAATCATGAAAAAATATGGTGCTACACAAGCCTTGTTATCAACAGCCGTTATTTTCCCCATTGAGTCTCGTTTTGATGGATGGTACCCTTGGTGTCCTCAGCAGGAGGGCTGCATTCAAAAGAGAAACAAAGTGTTCTCGCAATGAATGGAAGTTTTCACTGAACTTCATACTGAGTTATAATCAGCTGCTCTTGTTCCCTCTGTTATGCTTCTATGATGTTTATCAGAGTGAAATACTTTGCCAAAAGGTTTCTGCCAAAAGAAAATGCATCATTTCCCCATCATAGGTTTGGAATGGCGAGTTTTGAATCTAGTCAAGATAACCATGTCATAAGTTGTGCAAACCAAGATAAAGGCAAAGGATGCTTCTCAAACTGTACTAAGCAGTAAAACAAACATATTTTTGCTCGTGAACAAGAGATTAGTACAGTTTCTATTTTCTTCAGCGAAGTGGAAGATTATGTGGCTTTTATGCTCAGGTTGACCAACTATGTAAGGAAGACAATTTAAAGGGGAACTTTGGCATGAATACAAACATCATTCTCAACCTTTCCTCAGGTCCATTGTCTTTAAAGAATTCCATGCATTTATTTATTAATTATGTGATATATACATGTTTATGTGGGAAGCAGTGTGAATGATAATAAAAGTATGTTAAAAGTCTCTTATGTGGAATTGCTCCCCCAAAAATTTGAATATCAAAATTCAAGTGGAAATTTGAATAAATTGATGGTTTTTTTAATTTATTTATCAAATGTACAGACTGCTTTTCTTTAATATGTATTGTAATCTATAATCCACAGCATGGCAGTTCAAATTCTTTCAAAAACTGCCATGTGTTAAAAATATGAAATAGCTTGTATGCTGAACTGTTGATTTTTATTTTATGTACATCTGTTTGAAAATGGATTAATAAAAAGTATTGGGTGACTTTTTAAAAAAAAAATAGCTTGAATGGACTTCAATGCCCATAACTAGACATTGGCTTATTTCCCCATTTTTTTAATATAAGAATTTAAAATGAACCTTAATGGGTTAGACTAAGGGTCTACCAAATCCAACTTTCCATTTTCACAATGCCCAAGCCAATGCCTATGGGAAGCCCAGAAATAGGATAAAGATGCAACTGAATTCTGTCATCTGACACATTAGCAACTTTAATAACAATCTAACAATTTAATAATAAAAAGCAATCAGTCACAAACAAGGAAACTTTCATATACAGTAAAAATGTTTTAAGTAAATGCCTGACACTTTTTTTAAAATAAGTAGTCACAATGCATGTTTTCCTTTCACAGTTCAAATTGGAGCCTTATTATGCGTCTTAAGAAATGAAGCTGAGAGAATTGTGTGGCCCATATGACAAAACATTGTTTTTCTCTTGATTAGTTTCCTCAGTATTTATGAGGCAGATGCTCTCCATTTTCAGTTAACTATATTTGGACTCTATTACATTTTTAAAGTATTTTTTTACTGAATGTTGGCCACATATTTATTATAATAATTTATCATCCAATGAAATATGTGAAGAGGTCAGATAAGGTCTCTTTCATTGAGAAAGACAATAAGGAAGAACTTATAGGGAAAAAATAATCCATGAAATTCAAATAATCTCTTTTAGAAGTTATCATGGACCATTGTACAATGGAAGAATGAATGTGAAGATGATGGAATTGGCCGAGATGGTAAAATTAATAGTTTTGATTAAAAAAAATACTTTGACTAATTTTGTTTCTTCTTGGAAACTAGTTTTGGATTTTTTGCAAGAAACTGTAAGAAATCAAATGTTGATTTTAGGATTTGATGATTAAAATTATATGAAATTATTGAAATAATGTAGACAAATGTTAACCTTAGATTAAGAGAAAAAGGTGTGATGGTAGTTATACCTAGCAACAGATTGGGTCTTGGCCTAATTATGATAAAGGGACAGCTTTAATTATGTTCCTGATATATAATGAGAAAGAATTATTGTTCAATGAAAGACATTTTAAACAGAAAAAAAGTTAAGCTTGCTTCATCAAGACTGTTCTTCATTACTTAAAATATCAAAGCAATAGTGGCTGTTTTGGATATGAGGCTAGAGATTTCAAACTTCCTCTTTCAGAAGGTTCTGGGTCTACATATACTAGGACTATCTACTACCCTGGTTATCTATTTCACAGTTATTGCTAGCACTGTGATTCTTCCAGAAGATTCCTCTCCTTTCTCCCAACCTCAGTATGTCAGAGAGACAGGTGTGCTCCCACAACCTGAGCTGTGGTAGCGTTAGGGTAGAGGAATGTAATGCAGTGGGATGTAGGTAGATGATTCAGGCTTTCCTTTTCCTTTTAGAAGATAAATAAATCTCACAACAGAAAAACAAAATCAAGCAAAACTTTTTTAAAAAGGAATAGAAATCGGATTTAATATAAATGGATCATTACAAAAATATGTGCAACTTTCTCTGTTTCCAAATTAGATTTCAGTTCACTCATTGTAAAAGAAAAAGGTAAGTCTTCTCCTTTATAGCCAGATATAACTTAATATTCTACTTGTGCAGAAAAATAAGACCAAAAGACATAAGACTTAAACAGTACACACAAATAAATAAACAAACAAATTTCTAATATAGTATTTTGGCTAATCTTGGTTACTGATTTTTTCCTAAATGGAATCTTATATATTGGATGCTCCATCCAAACATTAAAATAGTATTTGTACAGAATTTTATAAAACCAACTTCTTAAATTATTGTATTTCGTACATATCTTTAACATAACAAAGTCAATAGTGAAACTGCGATAGCAGTTTTCTAGGCTTCTCTGGCCTGTTTATCCATTTATGATGTCAGATTATGAGAGTGTCCAAATGTTGATTTATAATTTACCAAACTTTACCATTGCTCAACTTCATCAAAACTACTGTATAAAGCTCAGCTACTATTCTATCTTTTCACAGAAGCAAAAGTTTATGAATAAGTCCAACCATCTTATTGAATTTTTACAATTCAGAGTTATCGCACTGGATTGGGAGATCAAAACTCAAGTTCATAACAATAAAATTAGTACGCTGTTCTACAACTCCTCGACTATGGAATTCAGATCAAATAAGCTTTGGCTACAACAGGAACCATGAAAGTAGCAAAGGGCATGGCTGATCTGTTCTGCTGAATGCAGAGGAAAATATATAGAAACACATACCACAAAATATTATTTTAGAAAGCATACCCTGTTTCTGTTTCTAGGTAGCCAAATGAAAAAGGCCAGAAATTACATTTAAGTGTAATGATTTCTTTTAATCATGAAAGTTTAAGAAATGATCCCATCATTGCCACTAACTTGCTTTATATTTCTAATGAAGAATACTATGAAAAACAGCCTTATTTTCAAAAAGATGTTGATCATATAATATGACTGTTGGGAAAGAGAGGAAGGTGCTTTACTACAATTCTTTTAATTACTACTATGCTTTTTAAAAATGGAACTTCTATTTAATCAGAGAGGAGGAACTATTGGGGTAGAACAGGGGTGTCAAACTGCCGGCCCGCGGGCTGGATGCATCATAGCAAAACTGCGCCCACCCCATTGCCGGCAATGGAAAAAAAAGTCACGATACATCACCTGACATTGCGAGTTTGATGCCCCTGGAGTAGAATATTCAAATCATACCACCTACTTTATTTTTAAAAGCATAATATTGAAATGTTGCTATTGATAATCATCTAATTATTATCTATTTATGCTGACCCAACCAACTTACTTGGTATTTTACAGTAACAGCAATCAATCAATCAATCACTCAATCAGTCCAATTCACACACACAAAGAACATGTAACTTCTGTCTGACATTAAAAATAGTAAAAGAAAGCAAGTATTGGGAAAAGCATAATAAGTAAGGCTTATTCATATGTGTCAAAAGTTACAAAATAAACCTTCAAACCCTCAATTTTCTCACTAAACAGTTGTATAGTAGATCCATCCTGTAACTGATCTGTAGATTGCAGCTGCCCATGTTATTATTTCAGTGTATTTTTATTTTTCCAATGGCATCCAAAGAAAGGAAAACGATAGCATTAGGCTTTGTTTCACTTGTATTTTATGTGTGTTTGCACAAGCTCACACAAGCTGGAAAAAGATTGTTTTCAAGCAATGTCCTTAAATGACTTAAAGATTATGAATGGAAAATATCTATTCAAGGATAATCAGCTCTCCAGTGTTTAACCTTTCCTTTTCTTTGCAGTCTAACTTTCTATTGCACAGAAATGTTTCAAGTTAAGAAACACATAATTAATATGATTAAGGGGCATTTTCATTTCAGACACAAATGTACATTGTCTGCACTATTTCAATTCTGAGTCAGAATGTCACAGATAAGAAAGTTTAAGTATAGGCTAAAGGGTTGTAATTTGGAAACGATTCCCACAATCAGCAACCTAGATGCTCCCAAAGTTCAGGCAACAAGTAACCATAATATGTAGACATTGCTAATTTGAGCTAGAAATACATACCCAGGTCTGATTCTTTCAAAAAATTATGTAACAGTCAGGTATTATCACAGAAAGAGAATGGTCTACAAAGCCAAGATATTTCAAGCACTGAAAGTCATATCGATATAGGAGGATGCTGGGCTTCAAATAGTTGAGGTATGAAAAGCTGAGAGAGATTTAAAAAGTGGGGTGTTCTGAATTTGTAAAAGTAACTATTTGCACTCCCCATGAGGACTCTTTCTTCAGTGACATAGATAAACTGGAACATAATGGGAAGGAAGCAACGTCACTTGAACTTCTAGGGAGGGTTACTTTTTTTGGCTGGTAGAAGGTGACTTCTACCAGCCAAAAAAAGGTGGACTGGCTTTAAGATGGGCAGAAGATAGTCCTTGGCTGTCTATCCAGGAAAACTATAATTAAATAATGTATGTGGACCTTGGTCAGTACCTATTTGTGCTTTCCTATCTTCCATTCTTCCTACACTGGATTATTGCACTTTGTTTGTGAAAACATCAGAGTTAATACTTGGATTTCTCTTAAGTGTTACAAGTTGTTTTCTTTTTGTCTCTGCACAATGTATTTTGTAACCCAGACATAAGTAGAGCCTAGGTCACCGAACTATTAAAGAGTCAAAAATGGGAAATAACAAGAAAGTACATGAATAGACTTAATGGGGGAAAGAAGAAATTAAGGAAAATAAAGACAGAGAACTGTATCACTCTCTGCACTTACATGAGTTCACATAACATAAAACTTTTGCATGTCTGAACAAGAATTCACTAATAACATTGCATTTTACATCATGATTTATATCACAGTCATAGAGTCACGGGATATAAACAGAAGAAAAGGTATTTTGAAATTACTGCATAGTGGGAGTCTCACACAGAGCAGAGTTACTTACCGTATATCTGTTCTTATGCATAAATAACCAAACAAAAATAATTTGAGCAACGTATTTCAACTTATCCCTTTAACATTTTGTTATTGCTGCTGATGAGATGATCATCTTAAAAGCAGGCAGACAATTTCATTATATTTTACACACTGAAAATATTAAAATTTATAATTACCAATCTCTTTAGCATTCTGGGTTTTTAAAATTAAAAAATAGTTTAATTAAGAATCAGAATTAGAATAGATCTATTGAAGATAGAGTCCCAAAGGTGCTGTTTCAAGAGGCAACTGGACTTTCTTGGGTTTTTTTTGGGGGGGGGGGGTTTGAAGATGATTCACTTCTCATCATTTAATTCTACCTATTTAAAAAGTTAACTCAAGCTAAAACTCTTCTGCTAAACAGCCGTATTAAAAACTAGCCCTGTAATGTGAGAAGCCATTATTCTTGCCAAGGCTGTAAAATCAAGTGTTTTAAATAAGCATGATTAAAGAAATATGGACTTCCCTATGGAGGAACTAGAGCAAGCTTTTTCCTTTTAAAGACAGTTTTCTATACTGAGCTTCTGGTCAGTAGATAATGAGGTTCAGAAGCATAAACTCTGGTTGGTGACCTATATAAGTATACACACTATCACTTGGCTATAAGACAAGCTGCCAGATGTTCCCACATATCTAAAACCATAACATCAAGCAATGTCCTGGGTACATAATTGGCAAATGTTCCACAAGTGTCATTATTATAAATGTGTTGAAAGATAATGTTTATATGAAGTCACAGCAGCCTCTGCTGGCCATAAACTCACAAATGACAAGACTCAGAGCTTTTGAGAACTTTACACCTAATGCTGCATGTTTATAATATCTATTACATTATACAGTGTATCTTGCCCTAGGTAGAGACTCACCATGAATATTAACAATGATATTAAGGGAGGGGGAGGAAATAATTAGCTATCCCCAATTTGATTTTCACTAGCCAACAATGATTGGATATGATGGGCCTTACAGTATAGCTCAACACATCTAAATGATGCCATAACAAAAACAATTGCTAAGCATTTTAAATACAACTCTCATCTCCAGTTTTTATACAATCTCCCCACACAGGCACTGAATCTTTATCACTTTTTTAAAAAAAATCCTTTCCAAATCTAACATTTGTAACCTTTCCCCCCAAAGGTTTTATTCTGTGCGTGTGTTTTAAGAGTACCACGGAATATGAAAATATTTCTTCCTAATTTTTTAAGTCTTTCAAGAAGAGATTAATATTGCATCTTCAGGGTTGTTTTTTTTTTAAAAAAAAAAGCATTGATTCAATCACACCAAAACTGCACTGTATTTTATGAACAGAGGAGGATTTCATAAAGCTACTGCTGACTTCAGGTGGATTTTCTTTTCAGACATGATAACATAAGCTATAGTGAAAATTGTTACCGCACATTTATGTATTGGCTTCTATGCAGCAAAAAAATGGAATAATTTATCAATATGAGAGCTAGTGATAAATGTGCTTCCTAGCGCAAAAGTCACCCCATACAAGGACTTTCACTCTTACTTGAAATGTGACCCACAGATTTAAAGACCCAAATATTAATTTTGACACTAGTCATGAAATTAAGAGACTGTTTACTCCAGACCTATGAAAAATCTGCTGTACTTATTTAAGTATATCCCAAAGTATAGAGTTACATTTGTTTCATTCCTGGTTTACCAATCTCACCTCCGTAAACCAATCTACGCTTCCACCTGCAGAAACTAATGATTTAAAAGATACACAAACTGAGAGGTGCTTTGCCCAATGCCAACTGCCAAGATTGATGTAGGCCATCATAAGACTGTTGATTTTCAAGCATCTCTGGCTGACATTCTGTGTTTCAGCAAAGTCACTAGACCAGTTCTTTTTCTACCAAGGTAAACCAGATTGAGGAAAGCTTTTTTCCTCAGGTGCCATTAAAACACAGAGGAAAAAAAATACAGCTCCAAGCAGACAGTGAAAAAAAGATTAAGGCCTCTTCTATCTGTCAACACTATTGCCCAGATGTTTTCAAGTGCAAAAAAGGAAAAGAAAAGCCACAACATAAAAAGAACATTAATTACATGCCTCCCTCACTTTGAAATGTTGTTTAAACATTGGCTTCAAGTACCTAACTTTTCATTTCAGGATATTTTTTTCTCTCTTTTTTTTTAAAAAAAAAATTGCTCTTACACATTGTGATTGAAACATGTCAAAATAAAACTGAAGAGAGAAACACATTACTTTCCTCTTCAATAAAGGGGTTCTGATTTTTGGAAGACATGCATGTTTATTGAACTGAACTGGAGAATATTTTATGAATTTCAAAGTTTAGTATAAAGTGGGTGTGGTGGAGGAGTATGTTGTATAAATGACAAGAAAACTCAGTGTTTTTGTTGCATTGACTAAACAAGTGGAAATGCAATCCACAGTGCTACAAACATATGTATGAAACACGGAGATGTATACACACCCACATGGTATGGAATTCTCATTCAAAAGTTACAATGAACTCTTCTTTCTGGCATCTTGTCTTCTATCCTGATTTGGTTATTAATAGAATGTGAAATGGTTATACCAGTATGTGTGAAAAAAGTCGTAAAATGGGAAAAACTCCACACATTGCTCACTTGTCAACATACATTTTGGGCTCAATTGTGGTCATAAGTTGAGGACTACCTGTATGGCCAAAAAATATCTGTATAAAACAAATAGATACACTATGTATAACCTTCATTAAGTGCAAAAAATATTAATATAAAAAATAAAGGCGTTAGAATTTGGCATTGCTACCTTAATTAGCATTCTGTGCAAGTGTTGATTGTAGGATTGATATTGTAATATCATAGATCAGATTTTTAAAAGACCTCTTATGAAGATGAGTCTGTGATGATACTCAAACAAATTAGAATGAATGTGATTCATTTACCAGGAAGCAGAATCCTTTATCCTCCAAGCAATCAGCCAATTAGCCAGCAATGGAATGGTAGTTCTTCAGCCAAAATGAAGATATAACAAGCATAACAAGTCATATTATGTCCATGTTTTTTATGTCCAAGCTTTGGAGAATCAGCTTTGAATTGCCTTAGTTGTTCAGGATGAGGACATTTGAGGACATTACAAATTTAGAACCACATTACAAATGTAGAACGCTGCATTAATTTATTGTGCAGCCTGAAATAATATCTTGTGACGTGCTTGTCATGTCACATCTGGGAGTCTCCTATATATGGACCAAGCCTTGATCAGTTTTGTTCAATACAGAGAATATTCTTCATTCCCATAACCAAAGCTGAGTTTCAGTAGAAAGCATAGAACATAAAACATAGAATAATAAGAGTTGGAAGGGACCCTGGAAGTCTTCTAGTCCAATTCCCTGCTCAAACAGGAGACCCTATATCGTTTCAGACAAATGGTTGTCCAGTCTCTTTTTGAAAGCCTTTGTATCGTACTGAAAAACTTTCTCTGTTTAATGCAATTCCAATGGAAAAAAGTTTATTTTTATATAGGTAGTTTGTGTGTGTGTGTGTGCGTGCATGCGCATGCGCGCGTCTTTGAGGCAGTGTGAACTACAGGCACTACCTTGCAAGTCTCTGCAGTTTTCCAGAAGTGATTTGCCATTGCTTGCTTCCTAGGGCTGAGAGAGAGTGACTGGCCCAAGATCATCCTGCTGGCTTTTTGTCAGGACTAGAACTCATGGTTTCCCAATTTTCAGCCTGGTGCATTTACCATTACATCAAAGTGACTCTCTGCTCATTACTTACTCTGATGTTAGTCTTTTTGCAGTAAAATTAAATGTATTTATAAAAATACAAATCTTCATTTAGGACCTTTTATACCTTCAGTTTGGCAAGGAAAAAAATTACTAGAAAGAGGTAAAAATCATTTTGAATAGCGATCCTGAGTTTAAATGCAGGAGTTCTGCATCTCTCATTGTATCTCTTGCCAGACATATTATTGATGTTGAAAGAGAGGTCACTTTTGTTACAAAGTGAGGTGTTAACTGGCCATGGCTGGAAACTTTAACGGGACTATGGATATAGTGAAGAAGTTAAGGATTCCATTGTGTTTTAACGATGCTTGAAAACACAAAGGCAAATATGAATGAACTCTATGCTTCTTTTCATTCTGCTAATTTCAGAATGTGCAGTATCTAAAAGGATTCAGATTTTTGGACTACTACAATGTGCTCTAACGTGGGGCTGCCTTGAAAAATATCTGGGAGCTTCATTTGGTATAAAATGCAGTGGCATTGACAGCTATGTGTGCTCATAGAGCTGCTTTCGTTGCCAGTCTGCTTCCATGTCCAATACAAGGTGCTGGTTATCTGAAGAGCTACCTCTTTCTGGTTACATCAGCCCACCTCACTATGTTTGGCAGAAAGGACATGCTATATGTACCATCCGCTACATTTGGTAGTTTTCAGGAGACACACCTTCTCTGTCATGGCAGCCGCCTGCTGGAACATTCTTCTCCCCAGACTTATATAAGCTCCATCCCTGTTGATAATCCAGACCCTCAGGACCTGGTTATGTTGTTAGACCTGGGACTCCCAGGAAACTTGAAACATAGTTAGATGGCTCCACTGTTGAGATAAATATTCTTAATCTCCCTTTGCCTAGGGTTTGTATATTTGTTTTGTGTGTTTGTTTTTAACATGGGGTTTATTATTTTTATATTTGTAGTTTTATATCTGTTGCTTCCTTTTATATCTGTTGTGTACCACCCAGAATCTTTAGTGAGATGGGCCGCTATATACATTTGATTAATACATATTTTGCAATAGTTTGGTTGCAGATCTGGACATAGAAATAGAGTACCTTGCTCCCTGCATGCTTACAAGAAAAGTTGCCATTAATTTCAATTTGATCTGAATTTCAAGTCAAAAGACACTTCTGTAGCATAAATCCATCACTTCAGGGGTCTTTCTACTCCCACTGAAGGAATCCCAGTGGTAGTTAAGCCTGCAAAATGAAAAAGTTTCTGCTTTGTTGCTGTTTATTGAAAGGAGACAACTTTGTAACCAGGCCCAGCAATTTGATAACAATGAATTACATTCAACTGGACCCTTTCCAGTTCTCACGCTATTGTAGAATGAAAACTTTCCACCAGTTCATTCTAATTTATCATAAAAGATACAATTAAGCAATCAAACTTGAGCACAATGAGAAATCATCCTTCTCTGGAGGAAGGAACAATCTCTAAAAACTGGAAAAACAGAGAGAGAGGATCTTGAGAGAGAGAGAAAGAGAGAGAGAGACTGCTGTGCTACCTTATTGCAAGCCATTCTGGACAATGCAGCTGAAGCTGTTGCCTAATAAACATGGAAGAGCTTTGTTCCTTATTGAATTAAATGGTGAAAGGAAAGTGTTGCCATTTCTGAACTACCTGGGTCACTTACTTATGGGGTCGTTCTGTCCATTCCATATAGAAGTATATTTCTGAATGATCAAAAATCATAATCCAGTTGTGCCCCCCCCCCCAAAAAAAGTTATATAAATCTAGTCTACCAAACTAGTAGTCTAAATGCCACAAGTGTTCTTCCTTAATACTTGATTCCAGCCTTCCAGGACAAACCATTCTAAAGCAAATGTGTGCATGCTGATGTAAGTTGATTTGCAGTTAATGCCAAGAAAGATAAACAATTGTGGATATTTACCTAATAGTTTACCATAATTCCAACATGTATTTGGTGTTTGCTAAATCATTTGAAGAAATATCTTCTTCTCAGGATGCAAGGATTCTGTGTTGATCACAACAGAAAGCAAAGCATTATATCAAACTCCCAAACCATAACAAGTGGTAACTTTGCAAATAAAAGTGTCCAGGTTGCAATTTAGAGATTAGCACCCTATCTTACAATCTACCCTGAAGCAGAGGGTAGAGCAACTGGGATGTTTTTTTTCCTGTTCTATTTTTCTCTTAGCCCATCTCGACAACTGCATTCAATAGCGGATATTAAGACTTCTCCACCCTTAATATCTTAAGCACCATTGCAAGAGGAAATTGTGCCTTGTGGGAAAGCACACACAGGATGTTATCTATCAGATTTGGGGGCAAATGACCCACTGGAATGTTTGTAGTGCACTGATTACAGCTTTGCTGTCAATCAGTAAGCAAAGGAATTGGGATTTTTTTTTGCCTGGGTGAGTTTTCACACCGACCATTGCATGTTGTTCCAGATGGATGCACCACTAAAAGCCCAAGGCAAAGTAAGCCACCCCACGAATTAGATGTAGGTTAAGAGATAGAGTAAGAGGCTTCCAAGTGGAGCCTTATGAGTGACAGCTGCAATAATGGACATTTAATGGCATTGCCTAGTGTGTGGCAATTTCTTTCAGAGAGTCCAAAGCTGTAATCACTTGTATTTTAAGGGTCACCTTGCATTGATAGCCTCACTTTTTAACAAAGGCATTTCCTGAGCAGCCACCTTGAGGGACAAAGGGTGAGAACCCAAAGATTAAAAGCAAAATAAAGTTGCTATCTTTTGTTCCAGTCAATAAAATAAAATTCCCTGAGGACTAAAGTGTAGATAGATATTGTTCCTCCCATAGCATTGCTTCCTGGATTTTAGACTGCAACCATAATTTCAAGAGATGAACTGGGAATCTAACCAATTTAAGAAAAAATGCATATGTATCTTTGACTCATCTGCACAGATCCATATTCTCTTTTGTCTTGCAATCATAACTTTTTTGTATTCTCCCTCCCAAATCTGTATAATATTAGTCCATCTAGTGACTGCAAAAGGACACTGAAGCATGCTGAGTGAGGTAGACTTTTGATCTGATTTGATCTGAAATCCCTTTATGTTAGCCTGAATTAAACAAGTGGCCTTCAAAATGGTGATGAGCAACAATTCCCAGGATCTTCACCTTTGGCCATGAAGGCATATTCATCCCTGTTACAGTAGGACAGTACTGGTCTATGTCTTTTGATACCAGCTACCAAAGTACCTGCCTGGATAAGTTTTTTCCCTTAAGATAGACTTTGTAATACTTACACACAGCTATATCCCAACTTAGCTGATATGTACTTTATTGGTTGCTGCTTATAACAGAAAGAAAATTTACTTGACCAGGACCACAGCTTTCATGTGGACTTGGATATCTGGGGCCCTGCTAACAATGCACAATGAACTTCATTCTTTGTATTTGCAAAATATAAAAGCATTATTCATGTTAAGTTTTAAAATTAATTTAAGGAATTAAAACAACCCTGATGCCCAACTATCAAGTAATTGTCCTTCAGACATATTGTAATGTGACGTAGCACTTGGTCCTGATTATCATAACTATTCTGCTGATTTCAGACTCTGCAACAATGGGACAGAGAGTTCCCAAAACTGAGCCAACTGGAAACACTCCAGGAAAAATAGAATGACCTATACTGTAGTCCTAGTGTGCCTCTTCGTTCATAAATCAATGGAAGTTTGTCAAGTCTTATCTGTGGATTTCCTGGTTTTGTGCCACAACCTTCAGCAAACTTTTATATCAAATTTAGTTTCCTTGGGTTTTTTTAGCCTCAGTATTGAAAAGGAAATATTTTCCATGAGGTTCAGAGTAGTCTATTGCTTGGAAGATTGAGTTCGGTGGTGTTATCAGGGACTAAGCAGACAATAGATCTGGAAGTACACAAGTTGGGAGTATGGGAAACAAGACCTAGCAAGAATAGCACAGGAGATTAGAAAATATAAACAGGGAGGGGAGTGCTAACAAAGCAATATGGATGTGTATGTGTGTGTATGTGCGTGTGCACACGTGTGTACATGTGGATAGATATATTCACATGGACACACTAACACATAAATGTAATTATTTTAAAGGTATTCCCAACACAGTAGAATAAATTGCCTATCACATGTGAGAATCAAAAGGAAGTTCAACCATTAAAGCTGATTAACGTGGACAAATAATTTGCTATTATTGTTCAGATAACTGTTAGAATGTCTGGGATGTGGGAACAGCCAGCACAAAAGTGTGAAGTTTGTACAGGGATATCACAGCACACATCTGTCATTTGTGACATCTTTGGGATTTAGAATGAATGTCGATGATAGCAGCCATTTGAAGGCACCAGAAACAGCCTAAGTGTTATGACCAAGCTTGGACTAGTCCACCTTGCTCATACTACCATAATCACACGGCAGCTCATATCATTCTAAATGTCAAATCCTATTTCTATCAATAGTGATTTTCCCGAAGACATGTTGAACTATTTGAAGTGGGAGGTTTAAAAAAAGAAAGGCCAAATGAGAAAGAAATTAAGGAATTTAAAAGTGGTAGAAGGAAGAGGAAAATTTATTATTAATACTCTGCATAATCTTTATTGCTCCCTGCTCTTTTTCTGTTAGCTCCTCTAAAAAGAAAAGAAGCACGCAGCTCTACAGGTAGTCCTTGACTTACAACAGTTCATTTAGTGACCATTCAAAGTTACACCAGCACTGAAAAAAGTGATTTATGACCATTTTTTCACAGCTACAACCTTTGTAGCATCCCTATGATCATGTGATCAAAATTCGGATGCTTGGCAACTGGTTCATACTTATGACCGTTGCTATGGGCCAAGGTCATGTGATCACTTTTTGCAACCTTTTGGCAAGCAATGTCAATGGGGATGCCAGATTCACTTAATAAGCGAATTACTAACTTATCAACTGGAGTGATTCACTTAACAACTGTGGCAAGAAAGGTCATAAAATGGGGCAAAACTTACTTAACAAATGTCTCACTTAACAACAGAAATGTTGGGCTCAATTGTGGTCATACGTCAAGAACTACCTGTAAAGTGTGGAGAAGAAGCATCTTTTTGTCTTGATAGATCATTCCCTGATTCACATTAGAGTCAAAAAGTATCACTTAGAAGCAGCCTGCATTATTTAGCTTAGTCATGGGCACTGGGCCATAGGAAAGTTTGTTCCTTAATAGAATAAAAGCTCAGGCACATTTTTCATCAGGATCATGATAAGGGAGAGAAGTGTTAAACTGTTCCTTCCAAGTATTGCAGTAAATAAAATTGTCTTCAAGTCAAAGTTGGCTTCAGGTGACATCAGGGATGTATCTATGTAGAATTTTGCAAGAATATAGAAATACATTCATTCAATCACACGACTTTAATAAAATTTGGACATGTATCACACATACACATAACCTTTAAATACTGTATTAATCTAGAGCCCAGGCATCTTATCAAAGTGGCTAAAGTTAAGAAACGCTGAGTATCCTCCTCATCAGTTACCTTTAAACTAAAAGTTTTAATTGCTTTGAGCATGAGAGGCTTATTTTACAGCTTTGAAAAGCAAATCTGAAAAAGACTTTTTTCCTTCATCAGTTAGTTTTTTTGTGTTTTGACAGTCTTCTCTTTTCTTTAGGTTCCACTGATATGTTTTAATTTTTTGACTGATCATTTTGCAGGAAAATATATCCACAGAATCATCCCAGACACTGCCAAATTCTGAGCAAGTGTTGGGTGATGTTTGGTTTAAAGCCATGTGGTCCTTAAATCCTGGTGAACAGGGCTGCTATTATTCACTTTATTGTTGCTGAATACAATGCAGAGGCACAATACTTCTCTAATCACTGGCAATTTCATTTCACCTCTGATTTATAGTTTCCTGATTTGCAGGTTGTTAAAATGCTTATTACAAATTGTGGAGGAGGGGAATTCTAGCTGGTCTGGAAAATGTTGCTATGCAGTTATGTTGATGATTGAAAATCAGCCTGAAAAAGCTTTAATTCATTGCACTTATATAATAACACAGATTTGGGGAGGGTATTTAGTCTTAACTTATAACTTAATATCTTTCTTTCAGTTCATATTCCATATTGCAGGGCCCAAAGCATATGGATTTAGGGGACTAAATCAACTCTAATTCAGTTCTCGGGACTTGATTTATTTTCAGGAAACACTTTCTTGAGTAAATAAATTATTCAATCTTTTGGCTAATAATATGTTGATATCCTAGAACAGAATTCCCCAACCTGATTTCCATATGCATTAGATAACAATTTAGATTGTTTCTCAACCTTAGTCAGGGGTAATGGGCAAACTTCAGCATACCCTAAGAAGGGGAAGGCTCTTCTAGATGTTCTGTTTATCTAGTATGTAGAAAAAAACATTTTTATTCTCCGTTAATAAAGAGCCAAGGGAATATGAGGTTAGCGAAAGATGAGCCATGCCTACTTTTGAGATGGATTTATTAAACACACTGGGGTTATTTAAGGAATTGTCTATCTACCATAGCATCTGCCTGACTGATATAAGTCAACAGGATTATCATCTTCAGACTGTCATCTATTTGCATACACCTTGTGTTGGTGGCTGGCTATCCTATCTGTTCCTTATTTATCTTGCTTTTTAATGATGTGGTATTTCATCCTTTTTTATACATTGTGAGCCACCTAGAATAGGTTGGAGTTGGGCAGCCCCTAAATGAAATAAATATCAAACTAGCTTGTTTATTTTGAAAAGTGGAATCCTGGGCTTCCAGCCCTCAGTTCCTGGCCTGATGGGGGTACTGAATGTTTGAAAGATCTACAGAGATGCTCAGTGGTTAAGAGACATGATGGCTCAGCAGTTAAGAGGCTGGGCTTGTCAGCTGGAAAGCCAACAGCCCAGGTTCAAGACTTAAGCTCCCGTCCTCGCCCTAGCTCCTGCCCACCTAGCAGTTTGAAAGCATGCAAATGTGGGTAGTACCATTTCAATGGGAAAGCTAACAGCACTCCATGATGTCATGCTGGCCACATGACTGCAGAAACTTCTTTGGACAGCGCCGGCCCAACGGCCCTTGAAAAGGAGATGAGCACCACCCCCTATATTAAGCAATGGCTATAAGAGTAAAATCCACAGGGACTCCTCCTTACAGAGACACTTAAGGCCATTTGCAATCCTAGCTCCCCATTCATATTTTAGTTAAAAGGTGGGGGGGGAATGGAAAGTATGAGAAAATAAAATTCTTTCTGTAACATTCCTATGAAATGTGACTTTTAAAAAAAGAAAACAGAGCTTGCTCCGTAATATGAAGTTATCCACTTTCAAACTGTAATTCTTCATTTCAATATGACACTGTAATGTCTTCAGAAAAGGAAACCTATTTCTCCCAGTTCACACTATGCAAAAAAGCACTTTTTTTCTGGGCAGTTGCCACTTTGATGAGGGCAAACATTTTCACTCCTTTCATGGCCCCTCTGAAACATCACAGAAATACAGATCCTTCTTTGTAGGGCCAAAACTGATTATAAATAGAAGCCCGTGCTGGCTTTCTACTGTTGCCCACAGAACCAATCGTGCGACTTGCCATTGATATTTTGACATTCTGGAATTCCAGCGTAATTTAGTAATTAGTGTGGAAAACGCCTGTATAGTATTAAGATTTAAGAGGCTGAGGGGGTGGAGGGGAGGAGATGTGATGACACTGAATTCACACAGGTAATCTGTGTGAAGTGCTGTGGAGGAAATATCCACACTTTCAGAAACTGGCGGTCCTCTTTTCAGTCTTTCTGCTTAAACAGCTTATCTCCATTAGGAAGGAGGGAAAAGATGAAAGCAAGGTAAACCATGGGCTGTTGGGTAAAGAATGATGACATTGAGGCTTTCCAGGCAGCTTGTTTTTTTAGCCTGCCAGCAGAATTTTCCACCTTTTCTTGATGTTTCCAGAATGTTCCTGGCACATTTCCTGATGTAAAAGCCATCCCATATCTGACCTGATGAATGTTCCCCTGCCTTGTCATTTTCCTAAATTAAGAAAAGATGGTTTTCCTTTGAAATCAACAACATTACCTGCATTGTTCTTAAATTGGGAAGCACAGCTGTGCTTCTGTAGCCCACAGGCATCTGTTTCCATACACCCCACACTCCCACACCTGTGCTCACTTTCAATATTTCTTTTCTGCTGAAAATAGGGCAGTTCAGCCATCTGCCATCAATATTGTCTTCCACCTCAAGGTCTCTGTGCAAGCATTGTTCAGCATTCTTCTAATGACTTAGCATTTGTGCCTTCATTACCTATAACTGATTTTCCTTTACTCACATGCACATCGGTGTTCACATGTGAGCACACAGCACAAATGGCTTGGATATACATGTTTACTACAATGTCACTGTGTCAGAGCCTTTCTTTGCCTAAGGGCATTTATTTACTTTGATGTAATGATGCAATTTGGTGTATTTGTAATGTAATAATTTGATGTAATTATCAGTAACCTCTATTACTGATGTGGGAATTCAGTCTTCCCTCATTGCCTTCCCCTCTCAAAAGAAATCTTTTCCTTCTTCTTCTCTTCCTTCTCTCCAAATTGTGAGTGAAATATCTATAGACAAGTATATAGGGATCATGAAGGTAGGGAGATGGGAACAAGAATATCCTATTTTATTCTTGAGGAGAAAAATGAAAGGATTATTGTCCACGCAAATGCTGAATTGGGAATAGAACTTGTGAGCAAGTGCAAAGGTTGTTTAGTTAATGGGCCAGCATCAAGGCACCAAGGACTAATGATGCATTTTGCAAGCATTAAACCTGCAAAAAAATAGATCTGATTATAGAATTTTTATCAGCATTGATTTACACATGACAATTCCAATTTCATTTAACTGTTGTAAAGTTTTGGGAAATAAATGATCTGGTTGGTCTAGAAAGATTTGTTATCTGATTAATTTGAGAAACTATCATTAGGATCTGTGCTTGTTACAATTAAGAGTTCTGTCTGGAACCTGGTACAGATCATAGTATTGTTACAATGTGATGTCCAGTATTTATTAATATTTATTAACAATTATGACCATTGTACAGGTAGTCTTCAACTTACCACCACAACTGAGCCCAAACATTCTGTTGCTAAGTGAGACATTTGTTAAGTGAGTTTTGCCCCATTTTATGACCTTTCTTGCTACAGTTGTTAAGTGAATCACCGCAGTTGTTAAGTTAGTAACACGGTTGTTAAGCAAATCTGGTTTTCCCATTGACTTTGTCAAAAGGTGAGAAAAGGGGATGACATAACCCTGGGACACTGCAACTGTCATAAATATAAGTTCAGCGGTGGGATTCAGCCACTTCACACCACTTCGGCAGAACCAGTAGCTAATTTTTTGTTGCCCAGGCCCAGAATGGACTTCTGAAAGCAGCATCTACACAGAGAACCAGTTGTTCACATATTTGAATCCCTCCAAGCATCTAAATTTTAATCATGTGACCATGGGGATGCTGCAACAGTCATACATGTGAAAAAATGGTCATAGGTCACTTTCTTTCTTTGAATGGTCACTAAATGAATGGTGGTAAGTTGAAGACTACCTTTACTTCTTAATGTTCCCATTTCAAAATGAATTTAATGGCCAATTTCAAAATGGATGACCTGACTTTCAAAAAAAAACCACCAACCCCGCAAAATGTAATGTAGAATACATGCAAAGTGTGTTCATCCAAGCATCTTATAGATTGCCTCCTGATGGGATGTTATTGTAAAATAACCTCTCAGCGGCTTTCGATACCATCGACCATGGTATCCTTCTGCGTCGTCTCGGAGAGGTGGGGGTGGGCGGCACCGTATTGCGGTGGTTCTCCTCCTACCTCTCTGACAGGTTGCAGTCGGTGTTGGCGGGCGGACAGAGATCGACCCCTAGGCGCCTCGATTATGGGGTGCCTCAGGGCTCGGTCCTGTCCCCCCTCCTTTTTAACATCTACATGAAACCGCTGGGCAAGATCATTCGGCGACACGGGGTGAGGTATCATCAGTATGCGGATGATAACCAATTGTATATCTCCACCCCGTGTCCTTTCAGTGAAGCAGTCGATGTGATGTGCCGGTGCCTGGAAGATATGAGGGTCTGGATGGGGGTGAACAGGCTTAGACTCAACCCTGACAAGACCGAGTGACTCTGGGTCTTGCCCCCCAAGGGTCATCCTGATGGTCCATCATTAGCCTTGGGGGGGGGGGTAAATTTACCTCCCTCAGTGCAGGCACGCAACTTAGGTGTCCTCCTGGACTCACAGCTAAATTTGGAACAACATCTATCAGCTGTGGCCAAGGGGACCTTTGCCCAGGTTCGCCTGGTGCACCAGTTGCGGCCTTATTTGGACCGGGAGGCTCTACTCACGGTCACTCAAGCCCTTGTCACCTCAAGATTGGATTACTGTAATGCGCTCTACATGGGGCTACCCTTGAAGAGCGTTCGGAGGCTGCAGTTGGTTCAGAATGCAGCTGCGAGAGCGATTGTGGGTGCACCAAGGTACACCCATGTGTCACCTATCCTCCATGAGCTGCACTGGCTTCCTGTGGGTCTCCGGACACAATTCAAGGTGTTGGTTATCACCTTTAAAGCCCTTCATGATTTAGGACCAGGTTACTTACAGGATCGCATACTGCCGCATAGTTCTCAGAGACTGGTGAGGTCCCACAGATTGGGCCTCCTTCAGGTCCCGTCAGCCAGACAATGTCGGCTGGTGGGCCCTCGGGGAAGGGCGTTTTCTGTGGTGGCTCCGACCTGGTGGAATCAACTTCCCCCCGAGATTCGAACTACTCCCACCTTGCCGGCCTTTAAGAAAGCCATTAAAACTCTCCTGTTCCAGCAGGCCTGGGGTTGATGTCTCGGGGGGGGGCGGGATACGACTGGACACGCTGTATGAATGTACTTATTTTATTGTTTTATCGTTATATTTATTGTTTTAATTTTGTACACCGCCCTGAGTCCCTAGGGATTGGGCAGCATATAAATTTTATTAATAAAATAAATAAAATAAATAATAAATAAATAAATTGATCCGTGAAGAGCTGCAGAGGCTCCTTAACAGATTCCACAGTTCGGCTGAACCTTAGAACAGGGGTATCAAACTGCTGGCCCGCGGGCCGGTTTCATCATACCGGAGCCGCACTCACCCCATTGCCGGCAATGACGAAAAAGCTCCGATACGTTGCGCGACGTCACATGATGTCGCGAGTTTGACATGTCTGCCTTAGAAACTGGTGACTGCATAATTAAATGAGAAACTTTGTGCTGATAGTTTTATTCTCGAGGAAATCACAGCTTCCTGCTTTTTAAGCCTTTTCTGGAATCACTTTTGAAACAGATGTTCTTCCCATGTTTTCCATAAACTTTTAACTTGAGATTATAAGCTTGGTTAAAATCAGGAAATACAAAAGTGGGTTTTAATAAATAAGTAAATAAATAAATAAGCAAATACTTTTACACTTGAACTTTTCTGAATCTCCAAAGGCTGGGGGTTGGTTTTCAGCAATTGTTCAAATTGGCATTTCATTTTTTAAATCACGTCACACGCACATACTTAGATTCAATGAGTCAAGTTTAAGGCTAGTATATTTCAGCCTCAATTTTCAATTCCCAGCTCTTTCAATTTCAGCCAAATACTTTTGTGGCTCGGACAATCTGCATGGACGAATTGTGATATTCTACCTATTTGATACTGCATTTTGTCTAAGCTATTGGAAATGCCACAGAAAATCTGAAAGGAACTGATTCTCTTTTTAGTCTGAGGACAAAAATCACTGGTTACCATTAGCGGACTAACAAGTAAAGAAAGCAGACAAAATTGATATTCCATAAAAAATGTAGGACAGCCTTTCCCAACCAGTCACTTTCTACAGATATTTTAATACAACAGCTTGCAGAAGTCCCCATGCTAACCGAAAATTCTGCAATTTTTAATCTCAAAACAGTTGGTGAACACTATGTTGTGGACAATTATTCTAGACTACATTTCTGACCATTCACCAACATCACCATGAGAAAAAAAATTGAAAATCATTGATTGATATGGTCAGAAGGAAATACAAGGATCATATAATCTAACTCTCTGCAGTGTGTAAGAAAACCAATTAAAATATCCGTGGACCAGTCACTGTCCATCCCTTTGAAAACCTCCAGAGATAGCAAAGCCACAGCCTCCATAAGTAGCCTATTCCAGTTTTGTCACTGCTTCATACTTTCCAATCACAATATGCATGCAATATGCATGTCCTGGAGTTAGTGACAGAGAGGAAGTGCTAAACCCTTGCTATGCTGATTTAGTTTTAGATTGGTATTTTCTCTCAGATGATCAGGTTAGACCAATGGTGGCGAACCTATGGCACGCGTGTCAGAGGCGACACTCAGAGCCCTCTCTGTGGGCATGCGCACTGCCATTAGCAGCTCGCCAGGTCCATTAGGCCACCGCCTGGAGCAGCAGCCCCACCCAGCACAAAGCAGGCAAAACGGCTGGCTAGCAAGCTCGAGTAGAGGTGTTAAAGCATCGAGGTGGCCATGCCTATCTGGCCACATCCACCCAGTCTGCTGTGACCACCCTGGCCATGCCCACCCAGTGGCCCACACACACCGCCCTCCCTGAGGGAACCACAATGCTGATGTGGCCCTGGCACTTTGCAATAAATAAGTGGGTTTTGGGTTGCGGTTTGGGCACTCAGTCTCTAAAAGGTTCACCATCGCTGGGTTAGACGCTTCTTATCAACAGAGTTGTGGAAGCCAGTCTTAATTCCTATGGGAAGGTGTCAGATACCTTATGAACTCTTTACTACCAAAAAGAAAAAATACCTGGCTTGCCAAAATAACCTGGTCAAAACAAAGGCTGTAATACATCTTTATTTGTGGGATATAGGATTGCTACTTGCTGTTTTGTTTCAAAAAGCAACTTGTTTTGTAAAGGGTGGTTGTGTCTCCTGTTTTACTGAAGATAGTCGTCTGTCTAAATTGCTGTTGGAGGGCAGTCTTCAGCTTAAGGATAGACTGTCCTTCCAAGTGCAATTTAGAGATAAAAAAGCCATGACAAGAAAGAAAAGGGACCTTGAAGCTGTTCGTCATAGAACTCAGCACTCAGAGAGCCAAAGGTCATCCAACCCCTATCTTTTCAGTTATGAAATGGATAATAATCATTATTTCTAAATGCACTTCTACGTATATACTCATTTGATGTAAAGTGGTATCCTGTTTGCGATTCATTTTCTTGTTTCTGGCAGTGAATAATAGGCCAATCTTGTCTTAATTGTTTACACATTATGCTATAGACTAGAGTCTCTTCTAACTGCCTGACCACTTCCATTCCTACAAGTTTGAGAACTGCTACAGAACCTGCTTCCTAGCATAACATGCTGCTCCACCTTGCCAAAAATGTGTAGGACATCATTGGCAGTCGTTTGCCTTTTACTAACAGTTCTTTGTTTTGCTTTAATGATTTGGCTATATGCCATATGGTGATTCTGAGAATGAAGCTAATAGAATCCAGAAATGATCCAGTGGCAAAATGTCAGCCTAAGAAATTTGAGATCAGCCACAAGCACATAAGTACATCCTCGGGGATGACTGCCTCCCAACTACTAGTTCTTTCATTAGAGCAAAGGGGATTGTAGCAATTGACCACACAGGATGCTGTAAGAATTAATGAGCTATACCCTTTCACAAGTTAAATATGTTGCCCAAAAAGATAAGCTTTTGCTTAAAATGACCCAAAAAAGAAACTCGTCACTCACTATTTGCTAAACAGTCAGCAAAACACCATATAAATATTTCTTAATATTTGAAACACTTTTAATTTTTTAAAAAAATTGCAGGAAAAAAACTCCAGTGGATGAAGTCACACTAGAGACTTAGTAAAGAAAGTAAATTATCTCTGAAAATTAATCTCCACAAAGTCCTTAGCAATTAATCTGCAAAAACTGGTTTCATCCTTTAAAATAGGGGGGGGAGGGTCCTTAATCTTTAACCTTTCAGAGTGCAGAGTTTCAAGTCTATTTAATTAAACTAGAAAAAAATAAGCATTTTTTTCATTTAGAATGCAGCTGGGTTAGAATTAAATTGCCAGCAATAGGTCAGAATATGAAAGAAAATATTGTATGCATGTAGTTTTTATGGGCTCAACAAAGATATCACTGTCCAGAACACATAAGATTGAAAATGTTTCTAATAAAAATAATCTCTTGGAGGAGGTAGGAAAGGGCAAGACCAGGAGACAAAGAGACACTAAAAGATGTCATATTGGTTATACTGTATGGATATTTGCAATTCAGACTGACTAGTGCTGATATAATCAAAGATACCATTTTTAGTTGGAAAATACATTCTGAAGATATGTGCTATAAAGGGGCAAAAATCAAATCCAGCCCCAAAGTCCTAATCCATGTTCCATTTCCCTGTGGAGCAGCTACTGAACTTTAAAAGATAAATGAGATATATTGCATATCAATAAAAATTCTTATCTTGCGTACCTACCTAACTATGCTTGGTGTGAAAATAGTACTAGAGAACTTTTAAATTCCCACCAAGTTTACAGTGGGCCTTCCCAAACAGTTATCCTTACTACCCACATCATATTTCAGGCATTCAAGTCTTTTTTTTTTTTTTTTTTTTGGTAGGGATAGGGAAGAGAGACTAAGGCTGAAAAGTAGGCTTGAACCTCAGAATCAAGATATATATTAGCTAGGTTGGCTTTTACAGCATAAAATTCCCAGAGTACCTCTCCTATAGCATCAGAATGCTGCTGTTATCTTCAGAAAATTCCATCAAATTCTGTCTAAGAATAGGGTTGGCAAGGAAAGAGCCTCATATAAAAAAAAAACCTAGTGTACACCAGATGTTTCAATATTACAAATTCCAGAACTCATCTAAGAATTCTAGATGTGTAGTCCCAATAGATCCAATAGGACTCACATGGAAGAAGGCTGTTTTACAGTAATATAGTCTGGATGTTAAAACACAAGTAACCCAAGTGTGAATCATTTTAGAAAATATCACGGAAGAAGTGTTGTGCGGCTTCTGTTTTCAATTACGCTCAGCCTTCTTTCTTAAGGGAGTAATATTTTCTGTCCTAAGTTTATCTTTTGGAAGATGAGACAGCAGGTAATCTAGAGGGGATAAGGATTTGAAAAACATCATGGATAATGTGCATGAAGTTGGCACATTATTAATCACTCAGACCTTTGGGGTAATTTGACAGTCACAGTGGTACAATGTCTCCTGAGGCATCACCAACTGATGTTTCTACCATATGGTGCTATTTATCCTTCCATTCTAAAAGGCAAAATGAGAATTTGTATGAGCCTGTTTAAAGTACTTCATGCATCACACCAAGGATTGCTGAATCACAAAACTGTAAGATTCAAGCATCTTCAGAGAATAGCTATTCCATATCTATACAGAGATAGGTTTAATTAGGGGAAAAAAGACTTCTTAACAGATGCTTAGTCAATGTTATTCTGCACTGATCCCCTAATCAGATGGTCTTCTGATGTGTAGAATGACAGTTCAGCCAACCAAGGAGAATATGTGGATAAATTTGTTTCTAAAAGCAAATTGCAGATCATTTAGTATGGGGGAGGGAATTTAATTATCCCCTGAGCTACCCATTGGAATGCCAAACAGAGTTCTTCGAACTTGTCTTGTCGACAACTTTCTCTTTCAGAAAATGAAAAAAAAAATGCACAAGAAGACAGTTTTCCTTGATTTCTAACTAAGCCAAAGTATATAACAGAGTAGATTATTGGGGCAAAGTGGCTATATTGTGCTGGAGCTCATGGTCTTAAGGAAACAACTGAATGTAACAAAAAATCAACTATAACTTTGTCCTTTAAAAAAAAAGCTATTAATAAAATCAAAGCAATATGGCAAGAGAAGATAGTGTGGGAGGATCTCAAGAGAGGTAGTGGTTCCCATCCAAAAAAAGATACACTTAAAGTACAATTGTAATAATAACAATGAGAAAAAAAACCAGAGGACAATTTATCAGAAAATACCTTGTTACTTTGAATTAATTTAAATCTACAGTGCCAGATGAATTGCATCATAGGTTAGAGGAAAAACTGGCTGGTGGTCTGGCTGAACTTTTATATGTTTGGAAAATTCTGGACAACTGGTGAAACTGGAGGAAAGCAAATACTTCAACAGGAGGATAAAAGAAGATACAGCAAACTGTAGATCAACCAGTCTGACTTCAATTCTTGGGAAGATTCTGGAGGAGAAGATAGAGAGATTTCTAAGCATCTTGAAAACAATACAGTCATTACCAGAATATATTTGTCAAGAAAAAGTCTTACCAAACTAACAAAAGCATTTTTTTTAATGAAGCAATTTCTTTACTACATTGTAAGAATGCTGTAGATATGGTGTTTATCAACAGACTGTTCAATGGTTCCTCATCAAATTAGAGAGTGGCATCAAATGAAGTGCCACAAATTTAATTTAGTGTCCTCTATTTTTCAATATTTTTATTAGTGACTTGGATTAAGAAGTGTAGGAAATGATAATCAGCTTCACAGATAATACAAATTGGATGGAATTGCTAATATTTTAAGACTGCCATTGAAAATGTTTCTCAAAGCACAGGTGTACTGGCGTATGGTCTGGGATTGGGCAATAGAAATGACTAGGCAAAATATTCAATACAAACTGGAGACATTACTATTAGGAATACTAGAGAAAAATGTAAATAAAGAGGACACATATTTAATTATCCATGTGGTCACAGCAGCAAGGATACTATTTGCTCAAAAGTGGAAAGCAATGGAAGTACTGAGTGGGGAAGCACTAATAAAGAAAATTATGTATTGCACAGAACTAGATAGGATAACTAAAAGATTAAAAAAATCAGGAAGAAACAGAATTTTATCGAATATGGAATAAATTTTATAGATGGAGGGGAAAAAATGGAGGTCACAGTAAAGAGATAAACTGAGATAGAGACTAGAAATGTATAGTTGTATATAGGTATATTATATGTAATTAATGTACAATATGGACTGAGATGTCAGTCAAAGACGATTTACCATGTTCAATGTTTTTAATCCTGTTTTTCCTTTGTACTTAATAACAATTAAAAAAATAAATTAAAAAAAAGAAAATGTTTCTCAGTAGGTTGAGGGCATGAGTTGAAAGTAATATAATTAAGTAAAATATGCAACATTCTCAACTAAGGAAAGATAAATCAAATAGCAGTGTTCCAATATCTAAGGGGCTGCCATAAAGAAGAGGAGGTCAACATTTTCTCTAAATGTTGGAGAAAAGCAATAGATAGAAACTAATCAAGGAAAAATCTCATCTAGAACTACGGAGTCCTGACAGTTGGAACAATTGATCAGTGGAACAACTTGCCTCCAGAAGTTGTGGGTGCTCCAACACTGGAGGTTTTTAAGAAGAAATTGGACAATCATTTCCTGCCTGAGTAGGGGGTTGGACAAGAAGACCCCCAAGGTCCGTTTCAACTCTGTTATTCTGTTAAATACACACTTGGGATGGATCCTTAACTTTGCTAAGTTATTTATGAAAAAGATCTTGAAACAGAGGTAATATACAAATTACATTTCAAGTTCACAATGTGAAAATATGGAGAAATGAAGTACACCTAAAAGGCTGTCACCTCAATAGTCATAGCAAAAGAGTATCTTGTTCTCTATTGCTTTAGCGTATAGAACAGACATGTCAAACTCGTGATGTCACATGACATTGCGCAATTGATCCGAGCTTTTTCCCTATTGCCAGCAATGGGGTGGGTACAGTTTCCTGGTGACGTGTCTGGCCCATGGGCCAGCAGTTTGACACCCCTGGTATAGAACATAAAATAGTGGATTTCAGTTGCTGAAAAGCAAATTCCAATTGAATATATACAAAAATAATTATAATAATAATAGCAGTTCAATGGTGGAAATTGTTATGGGTGTCATGTTTACTTTATATGCAGCTCTATCATTCATCTCTATTGTAATTGTTTCTTGTGCCATATTGCTACTCTATGATTCATCTCTATTGTTCCTGTGATGTATTTCCTGTTCATGTAGTTGTATTCCCTCTATCTGGAAAAACATGACTTTTCTACAGTGAGGCCTTGTATTGTATTTACTGACTCCACATGAAACAGAAATGATGACTCAAAAAGATAGTGAAAATCCTTTTATTGAATGTGTTTGGGCAGAACCAATACTGCCATCTATCGGGGATGCCTTAATTTGGATTAAAGAAATCGGGTTACTGCACTGAACAAAAGATTGGACTTGATGGAAGTTGGCCTTCTTTCTGAATATTTCTATGAATTCCCATTTCCATCCCTACAGGAACTGACATACATCTGAATTTCTTTATAATTTATTGTATCTAGAAATCATGTATGTACATAAATCAAGAAGAAAGGTTAACAGGCCTTTTTGATTAAGAACTGTAATCTTATGAAGAGAAGATATGTTTTATTCTCTTCTATATTTTTGCATATAAGGCTTTACTAACTAAAGTGTTACCCTTGATCCAGATTTAGCCTTCATTTCCTGACCAAAAGTCAATGAATCTACTGAATAAACATTTTCAAATATTGCCATTTCAGAGTCCATAAAGTAAAAACTAAGATCCAGCTAAATAATGTTGCAAATATTCTTTGCACTGTTGTTCAATTCCAAATCATAATCAAGAAATGTTTGTATGTTGCTATATAGAGAAAATGGAAATATGAGAGCTAGGTTTCTTGGATGGATCCTTAAACCAACTTTGTATATTATCATAAAAATATGAAATTTAGGATGCTGTTTTTCACTGTATGTATCAAAATAAGTAGAAACCAAAAGTATATTCAAGCCAAATAATATAGATATAGGTAGATAGTATAATGTAAGTAAAAACCATTAGTCTAACGCATGGGTGTCAAACTCGCCGCATCACGTGACGTGTCACGACGTATCGCAGCTTTTTTTGCATTGTCGGAGCTGGGGTGGGCACAGCAGTTTGACAAGACATTCTTCCTGTTGTAAAAATCAAGAATTCCAGGGAACCAGATAGTCATGCCTTTCTCCAGCAGACCTTTATATCCCCCACCCAGCTTTCCACTTTCTGTTTTCTGCAGAAAGTTGGGAAAAAAATCTGGGATTTTTGTCGATTTGTGAATTCAAAAGAAGTGACAGATAGTTCAGGATGAGCTTCACCACATGTGGGCTGAATTATTGTCCCTCCTAGTTTATTAAAGTTGGGAAAGGAAACAAGGACATGCATTTAAGAAGTGATGAAATTGTCTTTGAAAGACTTGGTGCTATTAGCTTTGAAAAAGGCAATATGTCTCTCCTATTCAAGAAGTCAGCTTCAATCTGGCCATGCTGGACAACTTCAACTTGTGTATAATAGAGAAGATGGCAAGGCAGTAGCTACAGTAGATTGTTTAGGACTCTTTCAATAAAAAACTATCAACCTTTTTTCCCCAAAAAAATTATTTAGAGTATTGTCAAAATCTTAAGAAGGCCAACAGGATCTAGCATAGTGGCCTGAGTTATGATTTCTCTTGTTTTAATAAAAAAATATTAGTCCAAAAAGGCAGAAAAACTTTAGAAGACCATAATAAATGATAATATGAACCATTTCCTTTACATTTGCCTCAACACATGGGGATTATCATTATCATTGATTATATTTATTATATATGTTTTTGAGTTTCCCTTTTATCAAGCTAACATGATACTGATATGGTTATTATCATCATAGGATTTAATATTTGGAATTCCAATGCCTCCTTCATGGGTATTTTTATAGAGAAAATTTAAATTTATTTAAAGATATACAGTATAATGGCAGGAAAGCTAGAATAAATTTAAAATTTACTATAAAAACACCAATGAAGGAAGTATTTTAGATATCTATAAAATGTTCTGACATTTTCTAAATTTTAGTTTTGGCTCTTCTTTCATTTTTCCAAGTAAATAATTAATGGTTTGAAATTCTATCTCAATCACATCTTCTAGTTTCTTTTAAAATAATCTTATAAATCAACTTGTTCCAGGGTGTCTTTTTCTCAAAGTCATGGGAAGAAGTAAATCATATTCAGCTCTGTTTATATAAAAGCACGGGCTATGGTTTTGTCTTTAGAAAACATTTGCAGTGTGTACTTCCATGTAATGGAGAGATTCAGACCAGAGAGATAATCATGACTTGACTGTTAAAGAATTATTGGGAAATTGCCATGGGAAGTTTACAAGGTCCAGGCCTGCAAACAAGAAAATAAGCATCGTGTTTTATGCTCCATATTGTCTAATGTGCACTTGGAGACTTTGTTACTCTGAGTTACCAGTTGGATGTTCTGCAGAACTTTTCATGGCAGATTCTGATAGCAGAAGAGGATCCCATCTGATTTTGTCCAGATAGCTATAGCTTGAGGATCATGACAAAAGAGAGAAAATAAATCTTTAAAACAGTCTTGAGCCTTTACACTGACACAAAATAATCATTCAGGGGCTGTGATAATCCATGGGAAATAAATCTATCTAACTACATATTTTCAAAATGGCATAGAAGCTGCAGCTGTGCCAACTGGCAGAAGATCCTTCACCAGAATGCCATAAGGTAAATGGATACATTCAAAAAGATTATCCAGATGACCATTTTGCAACATGCAGTGAGCGATTTTCATACAAGAAACAGAGAAGGATATTAAATAAAATTGATGTTACCCACCCATCCACCCCCCTGAGATCTTCAGGGATTACAGCAAGGCGAAGAGGATTTTCCTAGGCAGTCAGAATGATCATATCTGCCTTTATAGGGAGAGGACTGAATTCAAATGTGCCACCATTATGAACAGCTTCCAGACTAAATCTACAGTAATTTAAGGAGCTATAAGAGAGATTAGGAGGGGTCTTGAAATTGCAGATCAAGGATACCACCTGGAAGACGCACCACAGTGACTTGGTTAGAATCTGCTCAAATGTTGCTTTTATTTCTAATGCAGAACTGGGCTGGTATTTTTTCAATCTCATTTGAAGCTTTTATTTTATGCATATACATATGTTTAGCACAGTAATCATAGTTTTATAACATAATAGTTATTTGTCACAATTTGTACAAATACAGTAAAATATTTTGTCATCCCTAATAGTTTAAGCAGTTAAAATAGAATGTATGCAGTTGGGAAGAAAACATTGACCTAATTCCCTGATTTCCTAAATTATGGGGTATGAGAGGGGAAAAATAGATTTTCTGGACTCTTGCAGCGTAATGTTGGTAGCCTAACTCTGATCCCAAACTATTTTGAACTTTAAAGAATAGAACCATCAGCATTTAAATGGCTCACAGTTCAGTCATTGTTAAAATGTGTATGGTTCTAGCCATTTAAGCTGATATATCCTTATAAGAAGAATGTAGAAGACACAGACTTAAATTTATTTATTTAGACATGACCTTTCTTATCTTAAAGCAAATGATTAGAAAGTGCTCAGTATAGACTCTTACCAGGAATCAGAATTGGTGTTTGTGTTGTGTTTCTTTATATACAAAAACTCCTAAGACAACACATACTGAATTCCAGGTCTTTGTCCTTTGCTGGTATTAATTACTGTAGGCCTTTTGGAGGGGAAAAAAAAACCCCAAGCTATTTGTTTGTTTATGTCACTGAGGATGCATGCTTATTCTTTTCTTAGAAAAACTGAACTAGCTCCATGCTTGTCTTTTGTATGCAAGAAATATCAAGAAAATTTGTATCAAGAAAAAAAAATCACTTCCATATTTCCTAGAGACATAGATAATCTCAGATTGTAGACTCACTTGGAGACTGAGTTAATTCAGCCTCTTGAGTTTATACAAGAGAAAGTAATATTACTGTTTTTTCAATATGTTTCTACTCAAAAGAAATGCTTTCCTTTAGAATAGAGAAGGAAAGAAGAGCTGCTTATATTCTATAACTGTTACACTATTGATACCTGCACAACAATATATGTAGCTCAATCTTTTTAATTAGGGACTTGTCTACATTATAGGTTTAGCATAGGTCGCTGCTGAGATGAAAATGACTTGGGAACAGCTGGCTTTCAGATTTGCTATTAAAAACATCTGGAAACCACCCACTCGAAGTTATGTTTGAGCAGTTCTAACTATATATTTTGATGCAGAACTGGAGGCTAATAGAATTCTGCGACCAGTTACCATGACTAAGATCTGATGGACATGTTTATACAATAGAAGCACAGAAAAATAATTAGGTTAAGGTTAAGGTTAAGGGTAATTCTCTCCCAAATTTGTGAAAAAGCTGTTAGGTGGATAACACTTAAAAGTAATATAATTTTTCTCCAATATCCCTGAAAAAGCAACTCAGCAAATATTTTTTTTTCCTCAGTATAAGTCAGTCTTTGAGACTTCTCAGTTTCTGGAATTTATCTCCATTAAAATGTTTTTAGAAGTCTAGTAACAGAAAACCAAGTTTACTATTTAAGTTGTATGTGAACTGCCCTCCAAATAATTATTTATAATTAATTTTGTTGTGCACTGTTCTAGTATTTATAACTATGATCAATTTAGCATTCTCAATAAAATATTGAGCATTTTTAACACATTACATTGTAAAATGAATGTATTTATTAAATTCTATTAGGCCCAAAGTTTAAGAACTGTATCCTTCCCTATGCATACTTCTGGCATACACAGGGCAGGGATCAGAGGTCTTCCTCCTATGCTCCTATACCACAAAATCCGTATCACTAGGTCACCTGAGGTCAATGAGATCTAAACAGATCTTTCTTCATATCCATATGTGACCTTGTGCATGAAATCTCTGTTGAAATACATTCTACCAGTCTGGAAATGTAGACATAATGATTTATTTTCTTTAAACATTTAGATTAATGAGACAGAAGACTGACTGACACAAATTGATCCTGTTCCATGACAACTCTTTGTAAAGAGCTTAGAACTAATTCAGTCATGCAACATATTCACACTAAGCAATATTGCAGCACTCTGTCATGGCTTTCACATATCTTTCTACCTATAGAGCTTAATGAAATCCTACTGACATGCATGATATTACCAAATCTCTTCACATATCTTCATGTCCAAAAGTTCCATTTTCCTATTATCTGAGACCAGAACCTATTTAAACCATTTTGTTTCTAGAAAAAAGTATTTTCAAAGGCATTTATCTTTCCTTCTGTTTGTTTAGTAAACTGACCATTTCCTACCCCAAAAACAATAACTGAAGAGACAACGGCAACTGCACAATTGAAGGCCTGTCTTCTTTTCCCCAGTGTTGCATGCCGGACTTCGATCAAGCAGTTGCAGCCACCATCTTGATTTTTCTGACCTAAACTCCATGCAGAAGTTAAAATTCTTAATGAAAATAAGGACTAGGGATGACATGATAGCACTGTTCCAATATCTAAGTGGTTGCCATAAAGAAGAGGGAACCAACCTATTCTCCAAAGCACCTGAAGGCAGGACAAGAAGCAATGGATGGAAATTAATCAAGGAGAGAAGCAACCTAGAATTAAGGAGAAATTTCCTGACAGTGAAAACAATTAATCAGTAGAATGACTTGCCTCCAGAAGTTGTGGATGCTCCAACACTAGAAGTTTTTAAAAGGAGATTGGACAACCATGTGTCTGAAAAGGTTTAGGGCATCCTGCCTGAGCAGGAGGTTGGAATAGAAGATCTCCAAGGTCCCTTCCAACTCTGTTATTCAGACACCCTTGAATATCTGACAAGCATTCAAATAAATAATTTTTAATGTAGCTGGACTGTGCATTGCCATTTTGACTTTTTTACTATTCTTTATAGACACTTCTGTATCAGATACTCCAATGACAGATCCCAAGCAACCGTAATGAGACAGTGTCCTTCACATCAACTGCTGGCAACAGGCTCCCATTGTGTGGCAAGCCCAATAGTATTCTGTAAGATAGAGAGAAACTGCCAGGAAATTATGAAGAAAAAGTAATTTTTACTCCTGAATTGACATGCCAGCCATGAGTCAATTTATTCTCATATCATAAACAAAACTACAAAAGCTGAGGGAAAAGTTAGCAGTTCTGTGTAGTGCATCAGTAGAAACTTTCACCTGCTTGATATTGACGCAATAGGGAGATTATCAAGTGAATTCAAGTAGAAAAAGAAAAATATTTCTAGTAGGAGGGAAAAAATATTCCTCATGCTGGCTGAGGAATTCTGGGAGCTGAAGTCCACACATCTTGGATGTGGTTAAAATGCAGTATTGCAAAGAAACTCTGCCCACAGTCAGGAGTTCAGTCCTGACTGGCTCAAGGTTGATTCAAGCCTTCTGTCCTTCCCAAGTCAGTAAAATGAAGATCTATATTGTTGGGGGCAATATGCTGACTCTGTAAACTGCACAGAGAGTGCTGTAAACCACTGTGGAGCTATATATAAGTCTAAGTGCTATTGCTATTGCTATATCAAAGTTGCCAAGGATGAGAAACACTGGATTGGGATAATGGACTGATACCAGAGGTATTCAAACACAAGTCCATCCTCCACCATGAAAGTCCATTACTGTAGTCAAGCCCTCTCTCTCATCCCAAGCTATTTCACAAGGTTATTGTTGCTATGTACATTACCTTCAGCTCCTGATGGAAAGGCAGGATATAAACACGGCAATATAATGAAGGAGTACAAAAATTGTTCTTTTAATTTGCATCTCCTTTTCTTCCCAAAAGCTCTCAAGATCTTAACAGTCAAATGTAATATAAAAACATAGAGTAGCTTCATTGTTTGAAGCCTAAGAGACACAACCTGACTACATGCTGGATAAACACATCTTTGAATATTTAGACATTGTTAAAAAAGTCATCCCTGTCCTTTTCTGGTTGAATAAGAAAAGCTTAGCAGAGAAGCAACTAAAAAAGCTCTTTGAAGTTATGCAAACAGTTGGAACAATGACCAAAATCTGCCTAGGTGGTTTTATATATTGGATTTTTTTTTTTTGCAAGACCTCAAAGCAAAAACCAAAAAGCAATGCTTCATTTACCTGGAGATGTTAAAATGAACTCCAAACGGATACCTTCTAGAGCAGGCTTTTATACTTAAAGCCTCCAATTTAGAACATCCATCATTCCCAGCTGTCATGACTGCATCGAATAAAAACAAAAGAATGCACCTTTCTCATTTGATTGCTAATATTAGTAGGGTATCATGGGAAGGACAACAGAATTCTCAGATTTGGACTGTAGCCTGCATTTCTGATTCAGGAAAATTATCCATTGTTTGAAACTACATAGCAAGCAGCCTAAAACTAAACCAGGTGTCACTCCATTTGATGCCAAAACAAGCTTTGCATATACTTGCTTGTAAACTGATGGCTTTGCAACATCAAACAATGCTATATTTTATTGGCTGTTCCTCCAGTCCTGGAGAAAAGCAATTTTCTTGTAGTTTCTAAATTTGTATTTATAATTACATATGATCAGGCTGACTAGCACTGTGAACAAATGCAAAACAGAAATGGTTGTGAAGAAAAGGTCATGAAAAATAATAAATTATAACAGAGAAAGCTCAGGCTTCTTCATGTTACAGCAAAATAAAATATGAACGGTTCTTTCAATGTTAATGAAAAGGGAGGGCTATTCGGAAAGTCAGCTCTATGCAGCAAACATTAATTGTTAAAAGTGTTTGAAACCAAGCTAGGATCTAAGAAGAGGACCAAGTAATCCTTAAATCCCCAAACATCAATATTATGTGCCAAAGACAGGCATCTTTCCTCATTTCACACAAACCTTTACAGCAAATAAATAACTATTAAAATAGAGAGAGAGGAGCCCATTAAGGTGAATCAAATTCTGTAATAGAAAAAAAACACCTGTTACCATTTAAAAACTAGCAAGAGGGAGTTGATCTCAAATGTATCGTATCTACCAAGTAAAACCTCAAATAACTTTATTTAGAAATTCTCACTAATACCTTCATTTCTTCAAATCATACTTCTCTCTTTAAAGTACAGCCACTATCTTTTTCAGAACTATACCTGATACCAAACAGCCCATTCAGTGGTGGGATTCAGCCAGTTCGCATCACTTTGGCGGAACCAGTAGCTAATTTTTTGTTGCCCAGGCCCAGAATGAACTTCCAGAAGTGGCATTCACACAGAGAACCAGTTGTTCACATATTTGAATCCCACCACTGAGCCCATTGCATGTCAAATGTGGATTAGTGTTAATCAAGTAGGTCATTAACTAATGTCAGATGACTTGGAAAATTACGGCCAAGCATAGTTTGCCAAGTCACCTTCTTTATGATCAGTATTCCCATAACCCTAGATTTTATGTTTGCTTTCATTTTTCCAAGTAAACATGATAATTCTGTTAGACTCAATTTTGGTCAGAAGACTGAAGTCTTTGTGGAACAGAAACAGTCCCACATGTCCAAAGAAAACAAGGATCATAAAATGGCTAATAGAGAGCATTTCCATAATGTAACCACTCCTGCACCCTCACCATTTTCCACCAGGACTAATGGTTTCTTAAGTATAAAATATTGTTTATATTTATAAATTGTGGGTGCTCCAACACTGGAGGTTTTTAAGAAGAGATTGGACAACCATTTGTCTGAAATGCTATAGCAGGTATAGCAAATGATATGCTTGAGTAGGAGGTTGGACTAGAAGATTATGTTATGTTTCTTTCAGGTGCTCAGTCTTGTTTACTTCAGAATCAACCTTCATTTTATTCCCTTAACCGCAATCCTGTTGGGGACATAGGACCAAGCAAGCACATTTCCACAACTGAAAGCGGAATTCAAACTGAGTCATCTTGGTTATAGACAGTTTATATTTCACTAGCCAGCAATTCTTTATCTTCAAATGATATGGCAAAGTGTGATTACAGCACAGTAAGACCCAGTATATCTTTGCAAGGAAGGAAGGGAGGGAGGGAGGGAGGGAGGGAGGGAGGAAGGAAGGAAGGAAGGAAGGAAGGAAGGAAGGAAGGAAGGAAGGAAGGAAGAATTGCTTTTCCTTCAAAAACTTAATGTACAAAGAATAACCATAAGACAATATTATTGACTTTCAAGATAGATATACACAAGAGTACTTATTAATTAAGACATAAAAAATATCTCCAGACAAGTTTTCGATGGAACCATTACCCTGCCTCAAATGTAGAACTTTGCAAGAGATCTCAGTGATATTTTCTTTCATTTTTTTCTTGGGTCTGCCTACCTCCTTTACCACCTTCCTAGTGTTTCCTTCCATCAAAAGGTCTACAAAGAGAAATGGAATATGTACACAGTGCTTTTTGATAGATAACCTGGAGGCACCTTTGAGATTTTAAATTTCCTTTATCACTGCAGAGACTTAGTGTAGCCAGTACCTTTTTAAGAGAAATCAGAAAACCAGAAAAGGTACGGTACTTGGGAGAACTACCTACAGTTAGATAAAGTTTCAGACAAACAAACTCCAGGCTTATATTTTTCCGGTTATTTAAATTCCTCCTGATTTCCAAATATAAAATAAACCAAGAAACCGTACATCAGTTGTGCTATCTTGGATTTAACAATAACAAGTATCCTTGCATGTAATCCTGCAAATGGTTATTTCTTGCCATTCCTCTCTTGCTTGTTAAGCAAGGATTTGGCATTACTTTCCCCTAAAATAGTTGGCTGCCTTCCCTCTACTTCTTTTAAATATCAACCAACCATTAAAATGTCAACTGCAGGGCTGAGAAGTATCACATGCCCCTTATGGCTTTCATTTGCCAGGATCTGCTTGCCATTTTAGGGGGGAGGGAGGGGCAGGGAGGGGCCGCCCAAGCCTGAAACAGGCTGAACAATGTATGTGGGCTGGTAGCCAAGTCAGTCACAAATCCTGCCGCCTCTCAGTTTGGAACGTTTAGAGGAGGGGAATTAAAACATGCATTTTACCTTAAGTAATATTTCTTGGTCAGTCAATGTTACTCTTTGCTTTACTTTAATTGAAAACAGTTTTCCCTCCCCTTCCTTAAATTTTGAGCAGCCTTCCTGGGTTGAGTTAGTTGGATCAAAGGAGGAAAAAAAACTTTTCCATGCAAAATAATGCATAAGAAGTTTCACGGAGCTTCACTGTGCACATACTGGCAGGCACCCTAGATATGGGCATGTTCAACAGGCATACGCTGGTTGTAGAGAGGGAGCAAGAGCGGTCTATTCTTTATAGTGGTGGATAGAATCACAACAGATCCCATCCCCTCCCCTTCTCATCCTACTCCCTCCCTCCCCATCTTTAAGCTTTAAGGTTGATTGTGTGGATTTTTTATAGTATTGCATTCATATTATTAGATTTCGTACAGTTTTATCTTTTAATATTGCAAGCCACCCAGAGTTACAAATAAATTACAAATTATTTTACAAATAAATAAATACCAAAGACACAGCCCACTCCTCTCCTGTATTGTATTCATTTATTTTTTTACCCAATCTGGTTCCCTTCTCTGACTATTGGACTCCAGGAAAGCATCTGAAAAAAATAATGTACAATATAGTTAACCGAGGAAAAGGAGGTGTGATGGTATATGGGAAAGACCTTGAGAAACAGGGCAAAGAGATGCTGCCTACAGAACAGTCAGATAAGAGGGGATCTATCCCACAGCTACATAATGGGTGAAGAAAAAGGCTCAAAAGGAACCGTTCATATCTTCCCATACATTGCATCTGTTAGCAGACAAGTATGTACTGTGTGTAGCTATCAGCACAGAACACCACAGGCATTGTAAATGATCCCCATCACATGGAGTGTCTTTTGTGCAAAGGAGGCAAGAGAAGAGATGGAGCTATCTTCTCTGTCCTCCTCTTCATATAATACTTGCCAGACTAAGTCTCCAATGATAGATCACAACTCTGCTGTCTGGACAATAAACAGGTAGATACTTACAGGTAGTCCTTCACTTACAATAATTTGTTTAGTGACTGTTCAAAGTTACCATGTATCTTATGTTCATAAATCTTGTTTAAGCTCAATTTCTCCATAATATTCAAACAATTCTTATTAATCATATTTTCCCCAGTATTTAACATCTAAATATCCAAATTTTCCATTTAAATATATCATCCCAGTGTTTTCATCTTTCATATATTATAGAGATATTATACTATGAAAATAAGATACATGGTGAATCAATAAGATGACTCTTACAAAAATAACATAAGCTAATAAGAAAAAAAATGCTACTATTGTTGATATAATTATAGAAGAAAATGTTTTTATTTAATCATTTAAATATGAAAAATATCAAATATTAGAAATTATATTTGTTTAATGTTGTAAAAGGAGAATACTACAGGGTGAAGAGAAGATCAAGGAAATATATTACAAATTGATATACTAATTATGGAAATATAAAAGCTAATTATTATTGATTGTTTATTAACTATTATTAATTGTATATTCTTTTCTAAAAAAAATTATGAGCCAAGACAGCCTTAGTGCCCAGTACACCGGGCACTCTGTTATTGTAAAAAACAATAAAACTTTTATAATTAAAAAAAAACAAAGTTACAATAGCAATGAAAAAAGTGACTTATGATCATTTTTCATACTTGACTGTTACAGCATTCCCCACTGTTGCACGATCAAAATTCAGATGCTTGGTAACTGGCTCATATTTATGATGGGTTTTCATTGTCCTGGGGTCATGTGATCATCTTTTGTGTCCTTCTGACAGCAAAGTCAATGGGGGAGCCAGATTCATTTTACAACAGTATTACTACCTTAAAAATGGCAGTGATTCACTTAACAACTGTGGCAAGAGAGGTTGTGGCAAAACTCACGTAACACCTGTCTCGCTTAGCCATGGAAATTTGGGACTCAATTGTGGTGGTAATTCAAGGACTGCCCCTCCATTATTTCTTTGACTCTAGGCTGAAGCAAAATTATAGAAGTAGACTTGCTTTAAATGCCATAATAACAACTAAAACCCTCTCTCTTCATGAATTGGAAACACCCTTTACATTTATATGGACTTATTTATTGAAAAGGCAGTCTCTCCAATAGTCCTTCAAATACACTGGTCATTGTTTCTGATGTCCTTTTCACAAAACCACGGGTTTATCAAGGACAAGTGGGAGCTAGTCAGAAATCCATAGTATGTTAAAATTAGTAAAGGTGTGACAAAGATCTACAGTACTTTGGAGATAAAATGTGATGAAACCATTAATTATATTTTTTTCACTCCCCCCCCCCCTTTTAACCTGGGGCAGCTGATGAACTCTGACTTCCAGAGGTTGGAAATCCACTGTTTGAATTAAATAGTGAACAAAATCCAAGGAAAATCCAACAAAATCCAGTTTCCACTACAAAGTTGAAATGCGACTGTGATTAATGTGCAGCTTTAAATATCATGTATGACTGAATTGTATTTTGCTCACAGCTCAGAAAGTTTTCCTATTTAATGCGCAATTCAAGCACAGATTTAAACTGGAGAGGCTTGAGAAAGAGGAAAAAGTTGAAGTATTTTCATATGGATTGCTTTGTGCTTCTGATTTGCTTTTTTTTTTCTTTTGAGAATCTTGGTACTTGGAATTTATATTTAACTCTAGCAAATCCTGAGAAGCATAAGGGCAAGAAGCAACCAATTTGCACACGCACGCAGGCTGGAGCTCTCACACATTTAGGTGAACCCTGAAGAGAAATTATATGAATTAAGAATCTGTAGGAGATATCTGACTTCCGGTTTGGTGTTTGATGAGACGGGTGGAAGAAGCCGGGGCTCCAGCTTCTTAGCCCAATTTCGTTCAGCCTGGTGACCCCAAGGGGTCGGAAAGTTGCCCTGGAGGGGCAATGAAGAAGGAGGGATACTTCGGGAGTCTGGACCAGACAGCGGTCAGTCCAGATGGATTGAAGAAACCTTCCAAAAGGATGAAAGAAAGGTTGCCTGGTAAGCCCAGACAGCCCAAGTCATCGCCAGCTGGAAGAGAAGCGAGAAACCACGAGGCTCCGCTAAACAGCTGATTGTCAACAGCGCGCTGAAACTGGGTGAACCTGTTCTTTTACTCCTTTTCCTTTTGAACTTAGAAATGTTGATCCCCTTATTGGGAAGAAGCTATAAAGTAAAGACCCCAGAAGGACTAGGAGAGAAGAGAGTTAAAAGCAGTGAGCAATTACAGGATGGGAAAGGATTTTAAGGAAGATAAAAGAATTCTTAAAAATTGAACTTAGATTGATTCAAAGAAGGACTGCTTAACCTACAAGATGTGGAAAAAAATGTTTTAGATTTAATTTCTAGGGAAAATAACTTACAAAGAACTTTAAAAGAAAACTTTGTAATAATGGAGGTCTTGGTTTACCAGAGTGGGTTTTACATTATCAAGCATCTGCATTAACATGGCTAAAAGAATGGATAACTCTTAGAAATAAAAGGTTGTTATATCTGGAGGGGCATGATTTATAATTGGGGTGGCACACTTTTTTATGGTATGGGAAAAATAAAATCCATAAATACCTCCAAAATCACTATATAAGAAATACATTATTAATAACATGGGAAAAAATAAAATGTAAAATATATTTGAAAATTCTAGGGTGGTTGTCAACAATAGAAGCATTTGTACACCCAAATTTAGTGGACTTCGAAAAAATCTGGGCATATAGAGATATTCTAAACTCTGAAAGGAATTTAAAATCTAAACAAGAAATGGAAAATCAGGGCATCAACTTATCATGGTGGGCACATTTACAAATGCAAGCTAAATATGATAAAAATGTTAAACTGCATGGATTTTATAAGGAACAAACTTTGTTTGATAAGATATTTATTTTATTTTATTTTATTTATGAGACTTATATACCGCTTTAAGTGCGAGCACTCTCTGATTGTTAACTTCTGATGAGAAACTAATTAAGAAAATGTATAATTTTTTATTAACTTTGAAAATGGAAAGCAAACAAGTTAAAGAAACAATGATAAGATGGGCAAAAAACTTTGGATATAATATAGAATTAGAAAAATGGCAAAATTTATGGGAAAGAAACTATAAACTGACAATGTCAACTTCCTACAAAGAAAATTTATATAAAATGTTTTATAGATGGCACTTGCCACCAGCAAGATAGCAAAAATGTTCAAAAACATGTCAAATAGATGTTGGAAATGTAAACTTAAGTCAGGCACTTATTACTATGTTTGGTGGACATGTGACAAAGTAAAGAGTTATTGGGAAAAGATACATGTTTGGATAGAAAAATTGTTGGGAGAACACACAGATTTTAAACCTGAACTTTTTTTATTAGGTATAATGCCAGAAAAGATTGATATACAAAGTATATATTTGATTGTGTATATTACAACAGTGGCAAGAATTATATTTGCACAATATTGGAAAAATGAAGGAATACCACTAGATGAAGAAATAATTAAAAAAATACTAGAATGCGCAGAGATGGATAGACTGACTATGAGACTGAAAGAAAAAGAAGAAACGGAATATTATCAAAGTTGGGACTTATTTTATCGATGGCTACAGCAGGGGTAGGCAACCTTGGCTCTTTTATGACTTGTGGACTTCAACTCCCAGAATTCCTGAGCCAGCATGGCTGGCTCAGAAATTCTGGGAGTTGAAATCCACGAGTCATAAAAGAGTCAAGGTTGCCTACCCCTGGGCTAGAGGAAAGAATAAAGGATTACGAGGAACTAAATATGTATTAGCGAATGTAAACTCAGACAGCATGTTTGTTGAATAAATATTACTGAATATATGGGGAAAAAAACAATAATTTTTTTTTTTAAAAAAAAGAATCTGTAGGAAATATCTGCTCTTCACACACAGCTATGACAGTCTGAAAGACTGAGAAAAAAACTGTTTTAGTTTGTTCAACTAACATGACTTGGTGATACTAGCCATACTATCCCTTTGCTGAGAGACAATGTAGAGTAGAAATTAAAGCAGGGGTCTCCACACTTGGCAACTTTTAGACTTGTGGACTTCAATTCCCCATGTGGCTGGCTGGATTAAAGCATCAGAGAGATCCATCTTCCAGCCCACTCTCCACTATAGAAGCTTAATTGGTTGGTTTAGCCCAGGGGTCTTCAAACCTGGCCCTTTTATGACTTGTGGACTTCAATTCCCAGAATTCCTCAGCCAGGCACACTGCCAGGCACACTGGCTGAGGAATTCTGGGAGTTGAAGTCCACAAGTCATAAAAGGGCCAAGTTTGAAGAACCCTGATGTAAATTAATATTTTGATCATCTGTCTGGTCTTGAATGCTATAGAAACATTTGTTCAATTTTTCCAGTCTAGGTCTCCTGGCTCACAGCAACTCCTTCTTACACACACATACACATACATACACTTACACTTACTTTCCCGACATTATAGCTTCCACTCTTCTGTCATTGTTTCAAGAAACATAAGTCACTCCTTGTATAAACATATTGCTTAACACCAGCTGAAATAAACACATGCTTTCAAAGCCATGTATCTTAAGTAAGAAGTCCCATAATGGACTACTACTACTCTGGCTTGAGTTCATGGGCACTGTTGTCCAAAATACCTGGTGAGTTCTGGATTGTTTGCCCCAAGAAAAACTTTACTAAGAGTATACCTGAAGCGTTCAAAGGGGCTCTGAATCAGGATTTTTAAAGTCTACTTCTCAGTATGACATGATTACGTTCTTAATAAACCGAAGCTAAATTTCTTCCCTTTTGAATGACTGGCATTTGGGACCAAATAAAGCAGCCAGAGCCTATCATCTGGCTGAATAAAGATGCGTTTTGACATTTCATATATTGCTCCATAGTCTAACTAAATTAAAACCGAAAGCACTAATGTGCTGAGAGAAACACTGTTGCTTTCAAGAACTGGAAGAATAACTGATGCATGAGCTCACTACATTAGGTGTGTTAATTAGTACTGAGCACCAGCAAAGCCAGAAGCCACTTTTATAATGCCAGCCTTGTCCTGCTTCATGTGACTTCCTCCCCCAATTTTTTAATTTCATATGGCAGACCTCCCTCCACTTCTTAATTAAGGCTAAGGGAAAGGGTCAGGAATTTTGCTAACCCCCAAGAGTGGCCTTCTTTACTAATTGACATACATGTAGGCTGGTTCATGTGGTTACCGTTTCACGGTTTGAACCAGGGCAGCCCTTCTTTTATTTTTAGTATCTTTTTCCTCTTTCCTACTCCTTCTCTCAACAATTTGCATATATTGATTTGAACTTTAAAATGTTAAATGATCAAAACTGTCATGAGCGATTTGCCAGCAGGAGAGAAGACCTAGTATCTGATCAGCTTGAGTGTCCAAACCAATTATGCATCCTAAAGTGGTTCCAATGAATAAGCACTCCACTAAAGGGCCATTTCTTAAGGATGTTGATTCTCTCTGACAGTGTTTTTATACTGTTTGCTAGAAATCCACAAGCCAAGCTTTTCTGGTTAGCATTTTAGTAAATGCCTTAGTGCTTTTCAAAAATAAAATCCGCACATAGGTGAAATCATGCTGGAAATGAAAATTGTTGAGTTTGATTCGTCTGTCAAGTCCCTTCCCCCATCCTCAAAATATGTTTCTTAAATATGCCATAACATAAACTCTTGACTTATTCCAAACTTTGTTTTGATATGAAAGGGGCCTTATGATTGAATCAAGGGGAAAGGAGATTTGAAATCCATATGCACATTTTATGACACATAGTTAAGGTCAGTGGTGGGATTCAAATATGTGAACATCCGGTTCTCCGTGTGGATGCCGCTTCTGAAAGTCCATTCTGGGTCTGGGCAACAAAAAATTAGCTACCACTTCTGATGAAGTGGTGCGAACTGGCTGAATCCCACACTGGCTAGGGTTCTTTTGAATAGTGCAAAGTGGCTACCACCACTATGTTCAATTGTGGTTCTAGCAAGTACATCACTAAATAATTCATTTTATTTTGTTTTTGTTTTCCCCTGGGAAAATTATCTGAACATGAAATAAGATATGATTTTGAAAATGCAAAGACTTAGAAGCATGAGCTATTCATATATTTTATTTTTTAAACAGTGACTTGTGAGTGTGACATTTCTTGTAGGCAAGAATCAGCTGGAAGGATTCAAAAGCACACCTGCGTGCACTTGAGGGAAAATATTCATTCTTTTTGAATATTCAAATCAGCTCTTACCCTGCTTATAAGCAACTTACTGGCTTCATATGTGAAATATCTAGATTGCATACACTCTGTGAAAGCAGCTTCTAAAACTGAAACATTTTTCCTGGTTGAAGCACCTTTTCTTATTTAATTCAAATGTAATGCTAAGTGTTACTTCTAAAAGTTGTCAAAAATATTTTTTCCAGACCAAATGGCTTTTACTTTTAATTACAAAATGGGATTGTGATGAACTTTCTCCTTATTTTTTTTTAAATCAAAGTAATTGTTTGTTTGTTTTTTGAAAAACAGAGGGGCAAGTGAAATTCTTAAAAACTGAGACACTTTTTAGGTTTCTTTTTCCAGTTTTGTTTCTACTTTTGCCTTCCAATCCAGCTGATACTTTGGTGACTTGTGTGTGTTCCTCCATTCTATGTTCTAAATAGTTTTTGTGGCTACCTGGTGATCAGCTGGGAATCATGGGATACCAACATGCTTATAGTCATATATCGATTCTACAGTTCAGTGGCTCATCTTTTGATCTCTTTAGCTCTTATTTCCCCCTTTTTGGCTTTATTTAAAGATTAAGAACTTTCAGACTGGCAAGTTTTATCGAAATCACTAGGATTTCATCAATCCTTCAAACAACCCCCCCCCAAAAAAGTATAAGTTTAAGGATTTTAAATTTTTGGAATATATAGCAAGAGGATGATTATTGTTGGTTTAGAAAGTTGCATTCAGATGAATAGCTCAGATGGACTTGATTTAAGATTTTGGAGTTCATTGAAAGGATCCTCTCCCATGAAAAAATCCTCTGTTTATATTCTGAAGTGATAAAAAAAGACATTGAAAGTTATACACCAGAGCAGGGGTCCCCAACCTTTCTGGGTTGGTGGCCCAGGGCGAGGGGGAGGAGGTGCCTTTACATGTGCAAGCACGCGCATGCGCAAATGGGGCCACACATGCACAAATGGGGCCGTGATTGCACACGCAACGCAAACAGGGTGAGCACCTGAGCAATGCTCGGGTGTGCTAACGCCCGCACAATACCACAATGCTAGCTCAAGTTGGGGATGTTGTGCTTGCAGCAATGATAGCGCTGACACAACGCTTGCGCGAGTGGGGGGTGTACTCATGGCAACACTAGCGCCCATGCGACGCTCACAGCATTGCTAGTGCCAGTGTGACACTGCAAGCATCATAAATATGAGTCAGCTGCCAAGCATCCAAATTTTGATCGCATGATCATGAGGATGCTGCAACAGTCATGTGAAAAATGGTCGTAAGTTACTTTTTTAATTGCTGTTAACTTCAAATGGTCACTAAATGAACAGTTGTAAGTCAAAGATTACCTGTATTTATTTGCTTATTTGTATCCTGTTACCTTGAGTTTACTTTCAGGTAAGTAAGCATATTGTAAGAAAATAAAGGCTTCTCCTCAGTTGAACAGAAACATGAAATGTGCTCTCTCCATTACCAATTTCTATTCTGCCTTGGTTTCAATTTATTGGAATTTACCTGCCTTTCTTTCTAGGTGATGGGTGATGAAGGCTAAAGATGTTATTATCTTAGCCTGCCCTCGGTATGAGGGTAAAATTCTACTTGAACATCAGAACACGTAAGGAGGACCTAAGTGTCTCTAACTTGTAAGCCAGAGATGAGGAAGGCCATGTTCTAAGGAAAAGGCATTGCCAGGGCATATTTGAGTCAGCTTAGATGCAAGGAAAGAAAGCCTTAAGCCTCAGTCTTAATTTAAATGCAAACCGTCTCCTCACAAGTGATCTTTCAAAGATCTTCAGTGAGAGATCTTTGAAATGCCGAAGGCTGATGTGCTACATAGAAATGAGGTACTGCTCAGTGGAAGTAAAAACTGAGGCCAGTGTAACCTTGGGTGATATATAAAGGGAAATCATCAGCATTCCACTGAATGGCAGCAGGTTTGTCACAGTGAAGAATATCAAGGACGTTTAATCTGTTTAAGCCAAAAGAAAAGGAGATAGTTTATTATAAAGCAACAACAGATGAGACATTTGTCTTCATTTTCTGTTAGAACATTTTTGTATGTTATCCATTAATGCCATCTGCTGGAAAGAGAAAACATTACCAGATAAATTAGCAGTTTCCAGAAATGCGGCTTCTTTATTGGTCTGTTAGGACAAAAATACCATACAGTGATATACTTGCATTAAATATTAACAAATGTATGATAGCATTCATTGGTGAACCTATGCACTTAGTGAATGCACAAAATGTTACCCTTAGAAAGGAAGATATATACAACGGCAGAATTATGCATTTCCACATTTACTACTTACACTGCTCCTGCTGGCTGGACTTTAATCTGGTTTATGAAAATTCTTTATGAATTGGCATTGGCTTGCAAGACACTCAGTCTGGCTGGCAAACTATCATGGTCTCCTGTTGGGCAACTCTTCTGCTTCCCTCTCACTTTTCTGTATTAAGAAAGCAATGGCCAATACTTTTAACTTCTGTAGATAGGTCTTCTTGCACATATCTATCTTTATATGTGTGTGTATCTTCGCAAAAGTCTACACATGCATACATGTATTCTTAGCAAACTAAATATATACTGTATTAACCTTGTAAATATAACAAGGTTAAAGCATCAAAGACTAGAAATCTTTCACTCCAATCCTACCCTCCCCCAGGAAAACTCCCAGCCCTTAGGTTGTTTAGGCAATCTGAAAGATGAGGTTGTAAGTTTTTTACCTCAAATGATTGGAACATCACAGAGATGTTAAGGCTGCATTAATATAAATAATGAAGAAAATTGAAGACCCGGGAAGTTTAGGAGGAAAAGCAATCATTAACCAAAAAAATGTGGATTTTAAACCAGCACCACTTGGATTATAAAGCAGAATTTGGCTGATAAATATCAGGATAAGGTGGAGATAACTAGAGCTACCAGAACATATGAGAACTAATACTAAGCATTGGCTTGGCTGAAGAGCTGGTCTTCCCTCTGCAAAGTGAAATTGCCTGAGGTTAGGCTGCAGCAAAGTACTCTACCTCAAATGGATAGGAGCACCCTAGCCAACATATGGAGGGAAAGTGTATTTTTGAACATGGAAGTTGCCTTCAAAAAGATTGCAAGATCAGTAGAGTGTGATGTTTATTCTTGACCACAAGGTAAAATATAAGTCTGGATTTACCTCAAACATGGATACAAACAGTGATAATTATTTAAAAATAGTGAACATTCACAAAACATTTGTTAGAGTCTGAAAAAAAAAACCTTACAATTTTAGACTGCTTAACAAGAAAATAGCCATTCACTATTGAGTTAGATAAATAGTCAAGCTAAGGATAGCATCATTTAATTAATCCATATAACTATCCAGTTACCTGCTAACATTCTTATCACCATATTGTTTAGTCATAATCAACATGGAGCTTGGAATTAACATATTTATGGATATTATCTCTACTTTGAATACTGCTGTGAAAATAGGTCTCAGTTGAGGACATGATTGTGTTGATGTAATTATATGTACCAGGTAGGTCTCAACGTACGACTGTAATTGAGCTGACAACTACAATCATAAGTCAGGCCAGTCATAAAGCAGGTCATTGCATTTTCCTTTTCCTATTTTGTCACCCTAATCATTAGACCAGTGTTTCTCAAGCTTAGCAGCTGTAAGATTTATGCGGACTTCATCTCCCAGAGTTCCTCAGTCAGCACACCTCTCACTTGTCTCCTGTTTGTTTCCTTCTTGTGTATTTCTATAACTTTTCTCCTTAGCAGGTAGAATATGCTAAATGGAAAAAATAGTTAAAGTTGCATAATGGGTTTTTTTTGTTTTGTTTTGTTTTTTTGGCAGGGATCAATAGGCGTCTTTTTGTTTGGTAACTCCCTGAATTTCATGACAATCCAAGTGTTCATTTGAAAGATCTGCCAAGAGTCAGAAGAGGGCAGTAATGTTCCTAAGAAGAAAGCCTGACTCTTTCATTAATCTTTTTAGAAACCATATTATTTCTTTCTTCCTTATACGAACTGCAGCTTCACTTTTTACTCGTCTTTTACATATCACAGATGGGAAACATGGAAACACTTGTTGCAACTACTTGTTGCAACTTGTAGTGATTACTGAAAAATCAAAAGCACCTACTTCAGTAATCATTTCCATATGCCAGGACAGGTCAATTTTATAGATATATAGATGGGATAGACAGATATAGATGGGAAATAGGAAGGCAGAAGAAAGGATGTTTTCTGATTCCTTTCTGGAGAGATTTAATTTTGCCTTATTCATGAAAAGAATGAAGTCCAAACAGAAATATTGAAATACATTGGATTGCTTTTACAGAATGTAACTGCCCCAGGTCTTCAAGTACTAGGCAGTCAGCATTTGGGAGATGCACACTATGCCAGATGCAACAGTTGACAGTCCATCTCCAAGTCCAATTAGGAGTGCTGGTTTCCATCACCAAGGCCATAAAGGTTTTGGATTTATATTATCTAAAAATATCCTCATATTTATCAGTTTCCCTGCGCTTTGCATTTTGCATGAAAGATCTTTCCTGAGATGCAATGAAATATTAACATGACAATGCAAGTACCATTTCCAAAACTTTGGAAGCCAGGATGAATTGCTGAATTAGCTGGAAAACTCAACCAGGTTACACGATGGCTACAGTTCTAATGTTAAGGAACTGCACATTAGGCTAGCAATTGCTGTACATCAAAGCACGTAATTGGAAATATATTCTATCCTTTGGAGAATTAGAAAGGTTCTGAATGGGATTATGCTCCCTTGAAAGTGGAGGAAAATGTACATATCATCAAAATCATCAGTTTTTTAAAAAATCAATTAAAAGGCAATGTTTTCAAGGACCAATTTTTAATTGTCTCATCTTGAGAATTTAATTTGCAATATTTTAAATAATTATACAGCCTACCAAAATGATACAGCTACATTTGTAATTAGGATCACTACCAACCTTTCCTGGGATAAGAATAAGCAGCATTAATAGGAATTGCAATAATAGCAGTTTCATTGTTAGCCTTACACACATTGTAGTTTGCTATCACAGCATATTTCCCCAAGCAGATTGGTTTGCATTTATAACAAAGTCTTGCCAACTATAGTATCATTTATACTGTGCTTGTTTGAAATATGTTTATCTTTGCCCAATTAGTTACTTTGCATCCTTTATTGATGCTGATTTATCCAGACCTGCTCAAATACAGAACCAAAAGCAAAATACAAAAATCTAGATTAGGCAAAAATTCTAGCACATACTCATAAACAATACCAATGCAGATAGTTTTGTTGCTCGAGAGATGCAAATAATATCCCATCCAATTGCAAAAGACGATCATGTCCTTGTCAAAGAAAGGAGGAACCACAATTGACATGGGAAAAGGATCTAACATTTTTCTCCCTGTGCATTCTTTCTTGTTCATTCTTCTCTGATGGCATTACCACAAATAGGACTCATCGTCTAGTCAACTAACTAGATCACTGCCCAATAAGCATCACTTTGAGGGGATCCTTCAAGTGACACATATTTGTGGTGGTCAGAATAGCTATCTTTCCAGTCCAACACTCAGGCCATTGTTAGCACTGATGATGTTGCCTAGTTTGATAATGAAACCTCTGCAAGAAAATCACCAAGCCTCATGTTATAATGCATCTCTCTGTCTCTGATCCCAGAATGACATGCATAGAGGCTGGCCCTCTTCTCTTGAGAGCTGTGTGCCTAAGCAAAATGACAGATTATGAGCATTTCCCAATGCCTCCTGGTCTGCTGCTCAAAGGGGTTGCTTAATTGTGCTGCCCACCTTTAAACTTTTGGAATGGGGCTCATTAATTCTGATGAATTAGATATTAGAATTATTATTTAGAATTAGAACTTACTTATTTAAAATGAATTTATTTACTTTATTTATTTAATTTTACTTATTTAGATGGTAGAATTAGAATTTGTGTCACTAAAACAAATAAGATTGTTTTGGAATAAGCAAGTCTGAGAAAATAAACTTTTGAAAAGTGTAGAGTTTAAACCTGTACAAAACAAATATCACAGTACAGACAGGTTGCAATTAGTGTGAATTCAAGTAGCGCAATATTTGATTTTGTGCAAATTATAACTTGATACCAGGTCCTATCCAAGGTGAGCCAAAATTCAGTTTATGTCAGGCTAGTGCACGAGCAGTTAAGACTAGTTCCTGCACAGTTGATGAGTTATAGACATTACTCATTGTGTGCGCAGAATGGAGAAAAGGAAAATTCCATTTGAGTAAAACTTAAAACAGAGAAGCCTAATTTTGAAAGGACTACAACAGAATACAGGAAAATTAGGTGTGCTTTGGATATGGTTTTATCCTCCAGCTTGTCCTCTGTTCACTTGATTTATTTTAAATATTTATGAGCTCTATTTATCTAGAAAATGGGCAGGAGTAGTATTTAGAAATATTTTGTTTGGTTTGGTTTTCTTTAACTATGCTGTGACATTGTTAAAAATAAATTTAAGTTGTTAGTATATTCTTTAATTCTGTTATATTTCATTAATAAATGTTTAAATATTTATGTTTAAAAATGTTCATTTCCTACTTTCATCAATTACTAAATTTCCCCTATGTTTCATAGAAAGGTCATTTTCAATAGTGTGAATTCGAATAATGCTACTATTTTATGGGATTCATTATCAGCACTAATCTAGACATAGTTGTATCTAAATGACATGTCAATCATATAATAATAATGATAAAGTTGGAAGGGACTTTGGAGGTCATCTAGTCCAACCCCCTGCTCAAGTCAACCCTATACCATTTTGGACAAATGGCTGTCCAGTTTTTTCTTAAAAACTTCCAGTGTTGGAACATTCACCGCTTCTGGAGGCAGGTTGTTCCACTGGTTAATTGTTCTAACTATCAGGAAGTTTCTCCTTAGTTCTAGGTTGCTTCTCTCCTTGATTAGTTTCCATCCGTTGCTTCTTGTCCTCCCTTCAGGCGCTTTGGAAAATAGCTTGACTCCCTCTTCTTTGTGGCAGCCCCTGAGATATTGGAACACAGCTATCATGTCCCCCCTCGTCCTTCTCTTCGTTAAACTAGACATACTCAATTCCAGCAACCGTTCCTTATGTTTTAGCCTCCAGTCCCCTAATCATCTTTGTTGCTCTTCTCTATACTCTTTCTAGAGTCTCAACATCTTTTTTACATCGTGGTGACCAAAAGTGGATGCAGTATTCCAAGTGTGGCCTTACCAAGGCATTATAAAGTAGTATTAATACTTCAGGTGATCTATCAAGGTGCAAATAGCACAAGCATGTAATTATGTCATGACATCTGGCATAAGCATGTAAGTTGTGTCATTTGTGCCATAATATCACCATCCCGCCAGCACCCATGTTAAAAAAAATCTTCCTCATTTTCTGAAGGGTAAAGGGAAGCAAATGATACAACTGATGTATATTCCATAATTCATGCAATTTGTGTGAGGACAAAATGATGCACAGGGCATCATTTCGGCTTGTATGAGACAATTATGTAAATTATATTCATTTTGTGTGCTTTCAAGGCATCCAAAGTCAACTGCACAATAGTTGCTTTACTCTTATATAACGGTAGAACTATAAGAAAGTTGAATTAACCTGTGCTAAGAAAGATTGTTATGAGGCTATACATACTTCAGCAGTTCCTGGAAGAATGCTTTCAAGAAATATTAGTCTAATGACAACCAATAAACTGTGAGCTGAAGCTTAGAGCATATACTTCAATTAAAAATGGAGTAAAAATCTGACTTTCTAACAATGTGCCTTCAGTACCAACGTTTGAAATATAATAAATGTTATGCTGCTAGCTATTCTGAGATAAACAGTTGAAAATGTAATTGGGAGGGCAGCAATTATTAAATGTTTTCATAATGTCTCCTTAGATAAAATATGTCAGAATAATCAATTGTTTAGCATGGAAATGTTAGCTGAATTAGTTCAGAATTAATTACTCACATTTAACAAAAATCCTTACCAAAACCATTAATGTGCAATTCAATTAAAACCTATTTTTAGTCTGGCGAAAAGTCAGAATCCTAAAAGTTCTTAAGAGTTTTCCTGGGGTGATCTGAAGTATCTCAGATGTCTGAAAACTCCATGAATGTTCACTTACGTTGCTTAGATTGTTTTTTCTTTCATAATTCTGTAGTCTTCATCTGATACCTCTTATTCAGCATGTCAATGAGAAAAGTTCACCTTACTGAATTTCTATCCATTCTATCTTTTGGAACAAATAGTATTTTCTAGTCTCTATAACTTTTAAAATAACAATCCAATGCATTTTGGTGTATCTGCAATTAAGTAGAGAAAAGCCGTCTCCTTCAAGCCAGGTTCTGCTCCTACTGACTTCATAGATGCCACCACGTGGTTTTCTTGGCAGTGGTATGGAATTAATGCTTCTTCAACTTCTGACTGAACATCCTGCATTAGCATTCATTTAGTTTCCGAGTCCATAGAAGGTCAGCCAGCATGTCCCCAAACATATCTAAAATTAAATGAGCATATAGGCATTCTTCCTTATGTAAGCATAACCCCAAATAAATATTTTATTATGCCTATTACATTTATGTAAGTGTAGTTAGATTTCCACCAGGATGTCTCTTTATATTTAGGTCTATATTAGACTTCCCAATCTATCCTGCAGAACTGATGTTTTCTAGTGCTATCTTACCAACTAAGCAGCCTTTTTCAAGAGATTGGCTTGGTGTGGCCATCTAATTGGATTGAATAAAATTATATATTTTCAAAGGACTAGGGCTATTAGAACAGATCAATAAGCCGAGAATGCTTGGAAGAATTGGTCATATTAATACATGAACCTTTATATATTTTAACTGGATGTTTGCAAAGGCTCCTAAACAACCACTGCTGGACATTCTTCCACTATATATGCTCCCATATTTTGAAAATGAATACTATAAATTACAAATATGACACTTTTATAAAAAGATACACAGTTACCATGTAATAAAACGGAACATCTTTCTCCTGTTGAGCCCCCTGCCTAGTCCGTGTAGTTTTCTTGACAACAGAAAAGCAATCCAGGAATAATACAGTTTGCCATTGTCTTCTTCTGGTGTATTTTCCAGATTTTTCAATCATTTATGCCCCATGGGTTTTGAAATTCGAATACAGACGGTCCTGTTATTTGGCTGCAGGCCAGGTATATTGCTTTTATGCATCGGGTTCTGGTTATTTCAGCATGACACTGTTGTCACAGTCTTTCCAAATCATTTTAAACTTGAGCTTTCTAGTTGTCTTCTCTCTTGCTGATCAAGGAATGCTGAAAATCCAATGAGCCACTAAGTTCTTTTCTCCAGTTGACCAGGTTCATAAAACTGCAATTCAGTCAATGCCACACCCAGGCTACTCACAAGCCTTGGCACTACAAAGCATCCCTTCCCATTTGTTTCTTTTCTGCAAAAGAAGAAAAATAAAATAAATTCTAAATCTAACATGCTTCCAGTAAAGATGTGCAAAACATTTTATGATCAAAATATTGCAATCCCAGGCTAGATTATTTCAACCTTATAGAATGTGTTTCAATGTCAGAATAGCTTATTCAATTTTACCAGTAATGTTCTAATCTGAAAATGGCTAATAATTATGGGTTCAGGTCATTTCAACAGGTCAATTTCCCTAATCTCTGATTTTCAATACATGTTGTGTGCATTCACCTGATCATTAAATAACAGCAGCATTATCAACAATAGTAAACATAATAAGAATGGAGTTTTTGTAACAGGATGAAGCTGCACAGCTACCAAGTTATCATTCCTCCTGTATTAAGAATTCCTTTGAGAACTGCAAAGGTGAGTGAAATTACATCTTTCATTTTGCAACAGCATGCTTTCTCCGATGCTTCTCGCAGATGTAAACAACCACCTGTGACTAAAAAAAGAAAGAGGAGATAATTAATTCTAAACTTCCAAGCCATAGAGACTTGAATTAATTGTAATGGCATTTCCATATACTACTGTTTGCACTCCAGTGGTATAACCAAAACTTCTCCTCTTCCCATTGCACATCAAAGGTAAATAAAATAAAATAAAGCAGTCTTGTACTTTGTGTATGTTGGTACCCAAGGAAGTAATCAGCATAATTCTTCTTAATTTCATCCCAGTAACTCAAGATAATATTCCTTTAAAAAGACCTTCTAGGTTGGCTGAAGGTATGAGAATTTGGTTCAGTGGGAAATAGCCCTCTCCGATGTGGTGCAGTGCTTCACTGAAAAGGAAAAACAGGCATTATTTTGTGCAATTTTGATGATAACTGGCCTGGCTGCTAGGTAATCAAATAATATACCAAATTCAAATGAGCTTATAGCAGCACAGAACTTGAGAGTACCCCTTAAATTGTAGCTATGTCTTTCCAGCTTTCTTTTCCTGTGACATTTACACATCTAGAGGACTTCTGTGAGAAACATTCTCAGCATCCCAAGGATAGTATCACTTGGACCCACTCAGAGTTGGAAACAGATGGGCAAAATGACTGAGTTAATAGCTGGTAATACTGTATTATCCAGGATGACTTTGAGCTGATTATTTCTGAGGCACTAAAACAAAACCATCTCAAAATCATTATTGATAATATCACTATATGTAGTGTAAATCCTTGCTTTTTTTTTATGAAAGCCTCCTGGGAGGTGACAAGTGGTTAGGCTAAGTCAGTGGTGTGAATACATACTTGGGTGTGTGGATGTTGTCATCTGCCCTGAAGAAGGCAGTAGTGGCTCCCTTTCTCAAGCAACTATTGCTTGACCCAAGAACACTGGATAATTATCAACAAACTCCCATTTGAATTTATAGAAAAAATGGCAGACTGCTTAACATCAAAGTGAAACCAATGGAGATGGATATTTATCAACATAGGAACAGAAATCAGGTTTAGTTATAGTGGCAGTTCTTGAGTCCACTATTGTCATTTTAGTCTAAATGTTTTTTTTGTCAGAACTACCATATTTGGGCTCCAAAATTTGGATTGCCATTTGAAGCAACAGGAAGTGTTAGGTGGTTGTTCTTCTTTCCTGCTATCTAGTTGTCATCCAGATTTTTGCATTCCCAGTAAGGTAGCCTTACCCGAGACATGTCAAACTCATGACGTCACGTGACATCACAAGACATATCGGGACTATTTTGCCATTACCGGCAATGGGGTGGGTGTGGCTCTGGTATGATGAAACCGGCCCGTGGGCCGGCAGTTTTGACACCCCGCCTTAGCCCCTATGGGAACTACCATATGCGCTTTTCACAGATAGGGATAGCCTAAGTCTGTTTCCCAACCTTTGGGATTGGAGCTATTAGAATTGCAGTTAACTTGCAGTCCTCCACTTACCTGGAGGAAAACTGATTAGAAAATGTTTGGTCTAAGCATTGAAGTACTTGTTTATCATTAACATATTTAATCTGCCACATGTTTTACATGGGAATACCTGGTACTTGATCCAAAAATTGTAACTGACGCAGGAATCAAGATGTTTGGTAGAGTGCCTGGTTCTTCACACATTACACACAGCTGAGAAAGTAATGCTACTGAAATATATTGGTAACTACTGCTACTCAGATGTACTCTTAAGCACCCATAAGGCAAATGTAACACCTTTTTTAATCAGGCTTTATAGCAGATGTTTATGGCAATGTTCAAGAATATGCATATTGCTTTGAGATATAAATCCTGATCCAGGAAGCAGTACTAAAAATACTTAAATAAATACAACTAAATACATCTAAAGAGGGATGTTAGGAATAGTAATCTAGTAGAGACCAAAAATCACCATTATGTTTTTTTTTACTTTTGTGGTGTAAGCTGTCAGAATCATCAGGGAGTTAAATGGCCTTTAAATTTAGTAAATGAATGTCAGAAAGAAAATTGAACAGCTTGTTCCAATCCTTTCAAGTTATCCCTTTGATTTCAGTTTCAAATTTTATTTTAATTATTTATTCTTTCATTCGATTTTGGCGCGACCCAACTCTGAACCCAGCCCAGCTCTGCAATCTTGCTTATACTCTCCGCTCAAAATACTGAGTCCTTTGGATTTATTCCAAAGTAAGTTTGGTATAGCAGTCCATTTTCTGACAATTAAATTCGCTGATTCAAAGAACTTTCCCCAGGAACGCTGCAACATCAAAACGCTAGTATTTTTTAAGGAAAGGGGAAAAAGAAACAATAAATATGAACCACTTCTCCGACGTTAGAGAAGCCGTCGCATTAACGGCGTGCGTGCAGCCATCTTCTCTTTTTAATAAGGCTTTCTTATTCTCCCTTTAAACACCTTGGAGTGCAAGAGTCATAAATCTACCTAAATCGCTATTTGTAGCATTCCATCCCAGGCCGGCCTCGTCGGTTTCCATGACAACAAAATTCCTTTCCCACCCTTTCTCTACGTTCCATTCAAGTTCAGGCAGCAACTCAGTCTCCTTCCTCACGTGACCAGTATCCCGGCTTCCGTCGCCGCTTCCGGGTGGGTGTGGGCGCTTACTCTTGTCCGGCCCTAAGGCGGTGAAAGGGAGCGGGGCGGGGGGAGGAGGAGGAGGAGGAAAGGAGGAGGTTCCCCTCAACATGGCGCCGCGCAGAGCGGGTGGCGGCAACAGTAAAGCGACCGGGAGTAGCGCTTGAACCCGAGCTGAAAGAGACGCCATGGAAAGCGAGGAAGAACAACACACGACCACGCTGCTTTGCATGGGGTTTCCGGATGCAGCCGCCATCCGAAGGGCCCTCCGCTTGGCCAAGAACGACATCAACGAGGCCGTGGCGCTGCTCACCAACGAGCGGCCCGGTCTGCACTATGAGCCCATGGACAGCAGCGGCGGCGGCGGCGAGACCAGCGGACAGGGAGGCCCCCAGCAAAGCGGCGGCTCGCGCGGTGGAGGAGATGGCGACAGCAGCGGCGGCGTGAACGGTGGGGGCGGCAGTGGCACCAGCGGCTTCGACCCACCCCCTGCCTACCATGAGGTGGTGGAAAACGAGGTAAGGGGTCGCTGTCGGGAGGGAGGGGCAAGCGGGGGAGCGAGCCGGGGATCTGGTCGGATCCTATGCCGGAACAATTCGGTGACAGGCGTTCAGGCATGGCCCACCCGCAGCGGTGCTCTGAGTGAGACCGCGGCCGCTCGGCTTTTGCCGCTTGCTCTCGCAGGGCTGGAAGGCTGAAAACAATAATATGAGCATTGCTCGGGAATCCCGCCTCCCTCCTTGAGAGTCCTCAAGCGCTGGTAGTCTCAGCTTTTCAATCAGAATCGAGCTGGAAGGGGGACCTTGGAGGTCTTCTAGTCAAGCCGGAGACTCTATACCATTTCAGACAGGTGGCTGCCTAGCCTTTTCTTAAAAACCTCTTTTTCTCCTCCCTGGGGGCTCCCCCTTGTTGCTTTTTTTCCCGGCCATTCGTGGGATTCAAAAAAGATTCCAGTGTTGAGATCTTTTTGAATCCCACACACGGCCGTGAAGAAGGGGGGGGGAGCTCCTTTTTCCAATTCCCCGTGGACTTGATCCCCCAGTCGCAACTAAGCAGGCTGTCAGATGACTAAAGGAGTATTAAACCGCTTGGTAGCTAGTCTTGTGCATGTGTCCTTGTTTGGCACGGAAGCCTGTAGCCTCAAGCCTAGGAAAAGCAGCTTCAGTGCAAAGTCCTGTTTGGGCTGTAATAGTGAAAGTTGATGAGTTGTGACTTCTCTTTGTCACCCAGTGGAAACTGAAACATAGATTCGTTTAAAAAAAAAAAATGCTGATATTGTATGTTGTTGTTGTTGTTGTTTTGCATTGCTTAACCAAGGGACTTTCCTCCAATCCTTCTCCTGTTAGTAATTTCAATGGCTTTGTTTTAATGCTGTAGTAATAACTTTTATTACACTGTCCTGTTTTTTTTATAATTGCTGGATTTTTGTGTTACAAATGGAACATAAGAGCAGAAGGAATTGCAGACCGGCATGGGGCTCATAAAAAAAAAACAAGCTTAGTTATTCTGGTCTGTGAAGAAAATATTATGACACCTGTAATAGTATATCTGTATTAGTATCTGCAAAACTGCCAAAAATGAGTTTGTGAGCTTTCAGATTCTTCCTGAAAGAACCTGAGGTAGTACAAAAATACGGATATGGGGTAAAAACCAGAAGGGCCCCATTTTAAGTTAGATGTGACCGAGAAACCTTATGTTTATAAAGTTTATAAATTTTATGAATTAACCTTTAATAAATGCCGTAATTACGTACCTAGATTCTTAAAACAGCAAAAACAAAAAAGTACTATTTGGCCTGATGTCATATTTCTCTTTTCATTCTTTTTTGCCTAACTATAATTACTGGAATTTTGTTTAGAAAACACCAGATTCTCTAATGTTTTCAAAAATTTATGGTCAGTCATGACTGCTTTTATCCTGTGGGTAGTATGTGTAATCTGATACCTTCAGGACTTACTAGCCTACTGTTTCATTTAGTTTACAGTCTCTATTTTCTCAATGACTCATCTTCCAAAAAATACCACTTGGTCCTCTTTAGGCATGATTTTGTCCCAAAAAGCTCAGGTGAACCTGGAATTTTACTTTATAGTCACAAGTCATTATGGTCATTAAGCAAGGTGACCACATAATTGTCTCATTTAATAACCTCCACCTCTGCTCTCCCTAGTATATTTGTTAAGCAAAGCATAGGATGCCCAAGGCCTGCAGGGACTGGATGGGGGGAGATAAGGGGGTCTGCAGTGTCTTTGTGATCAAATTGTAAGAGCAAATGACTGGGAGAGGGGTGGCAGTGGCTATAAATTTGAAGCCAACTTGTATATGGCTTTTGGGCCAATGAATCTTGCAGAATTGAGATTTGACAAATGTTGTGAAACATTTATAGATAAAAATTATCATAAAACATTTTATGACAATACAAATATGTCATAAAACATTTTCTATGGTTACTCCTGATTTTTGACTGTTAGTCTAAAGTTCAGCATGGACTATTTTCAAGGCAAATACATCTCTGAATATCCCCCTGAATTTTTAAGAACTTTTCCAATGCATTAGAATCTCTGCCAGTGTTGAAGCATTGAGGAATCTGGTAAGGAAATTCTCTGGGACAGTAACTCAACAGGTCATGGGTTGTCTAGTATATTCTATATTCTACTTATCAGCTCCGGGACCAAAGGCATTGTTCTAGTCAATAAAAGTAGGGTAAATATCTTTCTTACATGTTTTTGCTGCTTCCATCATCTATATTGTATAACTCTCTGCCTTTTTATCAAACATATCTGTTCCAATGCATGATGATAATCTGGGAAAACTCTTAAGTAAAACTTGAGAAATAGTGCATCAGTTTATTAACATACATTTTTTTGCATCTCCCCTCAGAATAAGTATAAACGCTTATATTTTTTTCATTTCCAGGCCATGCTGTCTTGATCCTTTCTGCTGAGTCAGAATTGTTAGCTCTTTGACTACTTTTTCCTGTAACTTTAAGCAGTTCAATGAGGATTTCACATGTCTTATCCTTTCCAATGTGTCAGATGGTCTATTGTCTATCATATCTTACATTCCAGTAAGATACAATGTTACCAGAAATTTTACAAACTCTAGAACTTTGTATAACTTGCAATACTATAACTATGGGATCTGAGCTTCATCTACATTTTACTAACTGGCAAAGAAGTATTGGTTAAATAAACAACACACAAAACTGTGTCATGTATTTATTGACTAGGTTGAGCCAACAATATCTAGTGTCTTTATTTGAAAAGGATACAAAATGTTAAATTTAGTAATTGTAGAATTTCTTCAACTCATGGTAGTCTTTGGCTGTCTTGCATATACTGCCTGGATGGCAGTTGGGACTGCCAGAATTGCCATCATAATTCAGTGCAGTCACATGACATTACACCTTTCAACTGCATTCTTAGTGATGGAATTCCTGGTCCCAATTGCCATTATTAAATGAGGACTATCTGTGATAATTTCCAATCATAAAATCACATCAACAGAACTTGCCTAATCTCCTGGCCCAAATACCTGGGTTTCGGAGCTTTATGAAAGGCCAACAGGAACAGGGAAATTCAGATCTCTGGGTGGTTCCTGTTCTGCAATGCAGATATAGTAACAGAGAAGGCATGACTCCTGGATCCAGTGAGATGACACCATTTATGGGAGGAGACCTAGAGCATGCCCTTTCTGCTAGATCTGGTAGGTGAACAAAAACAATGGGAGAAAGGCGGTTCCTTCAAGTTGCCTGGCCTTATGCTATCTGGGATTTACAGGTAACAACCAGCAAATTAAATTGTACCTAACAGCCTACTAGGAGCCAGTACAGCTCATGGAGCAGTGGTGTTACATGAGTGTAACAACACCAAAAACTGCCCATGCCACTGCATTCTGGACCAGCTGCAGTTTCCAAATGCTATTCAAGAGCAAATCCTATAGAGCACATTACAGCAATCTAAACAAATGCATCACTTACAGTAATATGAACAAGGCGGTTTAGGTGGACCTCCAAATTTTACACCAATTTTAACTGGGGCCTCATGCCAACAGATAACCTTGTCCAGTGTTTTCATGTAGATGTTAAATAGGAAAGAAAAGCCTCTGGCTTGACCTCTTCCCTTAACAATACTAAAGTGGAACCAGCCTTGAAGAAAGAAAATGGTGCCTTCCAATCCCCTAGACAGGGCCAAAAGGATACCATGATCAAAGGCCACTGAGAGATCATGAAAGTCTAGGATGGATGTACTAACTCCATCCCAAGCCCACCAGAATCATCCAAAAGCACAAGCAGTGCCATCTCAGTGCTATCACTGGGGCTGAATCCGGTTTAAAACCGATTGCTTGGCTATATGCCATTATGTGTTTTTAATCTCCTAGCAACTTGATATTTATTTATTTAGCATATGGCATACAAGGCCAGGGAGGCTACAATGTTATGCATACAGTAGAAGTCCTGGCAGCTAACAGTCGCTAATCCATTTGTTGCATAGATGCACCACAAGAGGACGAACTAGCTTTACACTGGCTGGCCTCAGAGGAAGTCGGCTCATCCAGGACTTTCCTCCTTGGCCGATCACGCCTAGGCAAATGTAGCACCAGTTTCAGCTCCCGACATAGAATGCAGCTAGCAGTGTCCCATCACCTAAATTCCAGTACCTATCTATCTACTTGCAAACAATGCTTTCAAACTGCTAAGTGGGCAGGAGCTATGGACAAGAGACAGGAGCTCACCCTGTTTGGCGGAGCTGGACTCGAACCACCAGAGTGTTGGCAATTGCTCAGCGCATCCAGCGTCATTAAGCCTCTGTGCCACCGTGTCCCCTACTAGATAGATAGGCAGACCCTGTCTAAAAAAGGTCCAGATAATCTGCTTCTTCAAAGACCTTCTGGAAGTATAAGACAGCAACCTTCCCTAAAAAGGAAAAAATATCTAGATTTGTTGAGTCCAAGTGATGATCTCTTATGGATATGGGTAGTATATAAATCTAAGCCTCATCTTACCATTATATTCCCTGACTACAAATGTTTCTGTCATTCCTTCACCAAATGATTTCAGTAATAATTTTTCCTTCATTTTAACCACATTGGCCTCTATTCCTTTTAAATAGTAATTTACCTTATAGTAATTTCTCCTATGATTTCTCTGACGCGTTAAAAATATAGTTCATTAAACTTTCATGTTATTGTTGATAGGCTTGATCAAAATATCTTTTCTTTTTTGCTTGTCATTGCAAATCTGTGTTCAGTGATTGTAAGAGTTTCTTGTCGCCCAAGACTTTTAACTTTTGCCTTGTTTTATTTCATTTATTTATTTGCTAACATGGTAGCTTGTTCTCAAATCCACATGGATATTTTCCTCTTTGAAATTTGGTATTTTGGGCACATGTTTATGCATGTGTTTTTCAGCTTTCACAGTGTCTCTTACCATTTCCCAGAGCTCCCTGGGTTTTCTTTCAAATGACTGTAATTTCCTTACAATGCTTTTGTCTTCTGATTTGTATGTCTTCCAGCTCAAATCTTTCTGCTACATTTACTCTCTTTAGCTTTCTAAGCAAAATTCACTGTTCCAGAGACTGCACCTGGAAGTGTCTTGTCTCATTTGATTGCACTTCCCCATTTGCTTTTTCCTGTTACGTAATCAGTTTTGTTCAAATGTTGTCCCTCTAGTGATGTCCAAGAGTCGAGTCTGTGTCACTTGAAGCAGGTGTAAGTAATAAAAAAAGAATTTTCTTCGCAAAATTCTATTACCTGCATCCTGCATGATTTGGTTTGCCAGTAATTTTAATTCCTCCATTCTAATCACCTATTACAGTGATAGCAAACCTTTTAGAGACTGAGTGCCCAAACTGCAACCCAAAACCCACTTATGCATCTTCGGGTGCCGGGTGGGTGTGCCCCATTGGGTGGGTGTGGCCCATTGGGTGGGCATGGCTGCAGTGGTAACGGCAGACTGGGTGGGACTAAAAAGTTCAATCAATCAATTCCAACTTTGCGAGATTTTTTTTTCCGCAAGAAGTTGAAATTGATTGATTTTTTTTTTTTTTTTTTTTTGCACATGGCGGCAGAGGCCTAAAGTGAAAAGGTTTTATAAAACCCAGCTGAAGGCCTAGGACTGGGGCAACAGCACGCGTGCCCATAGAGAGGGCTCTGCGTGCCACCTGTGGCACGCGTGCCATAGGTTCGCCACCACTGACCTATTACATGTATCTCTTCTTGTAGTTTGTCATATAATATTTAAATATTTCCATCATTGCATCTGTGGTTCATATATTCACTGGATGGCCGCTGATTTTGATAGTTATGATCCTGCTTTCTGGGCATAACTGAGCATATATTTAGCAGGGCCAGTTTTGAATGTCACTGCTACTCCATTTCTTCATATGGTCAAGACCCTGAATAGTCTCATGTATTTGTCTGATCTACAGTAGTTCAGCCTGATCCACCAAAGTTTATGTATTCCTAAAATATCAATTTTAAATTCCTTATTTTCTATTTGTCAGGTTCAAGTTTTGAGTGTGAGAAGCATTGGTCAGTGCTTTTCATATCCCACCTTGAAATTGTTAGGAGCCTTGTAAAATGAGGCCTCTTTTATCAGTACTGACCCCATCAATGAGATTCTTGCTTGTGGTTTTGGTCCACAAAATTGTCGCTTCTAGTTATTACTTTCACTCATTAATTGAGTTTCACTCACCACATTACTCTTACTGTAACTTTCATTACTGTCACTACTTTTACATATCAAAGTTTGATGTTCTTTTCCTATAACTAATTGTGTTCACAAGGTTTTTTGGCAGACTTTCACCTTGTATACCAGTATCAACCTCTCCTAGAATTGGTCAGCATATCACTTACAATTATAATAATAATAATAAAATTGGAAGGGACCTTGGAGGTCATCTAGTCCAACCCTCTGCTCAAGAAGGTAACCCTATACCATTTCAGACAAATGGCTGTCCAGTCTCTTCTTAAAAGCTTCCAGTGTTGGAGCATTCACCGCTTCTGGAGGCAGGTTGTTCCACTGTTAATTGTTCTAACTGTCCGGAAGTTTCTCCTTAGTTCTAAGTTGCTTCTCTACTTGGTTAGTTTCCATCCGTTGCTTCTTGTCCTGCCTTCAGGCGCTTTGGAAAATAGATTGACTCCCTCTTCTTTGTGGCAGCCCTTGAGATATTGGAACACTGCTATCATGTCCCCCTTCGTCCTTCTCTTCATTAAACTAGACATATCCAATTCCAGCAACCGTTCCTTATATGTTTTAGCCTCCAATCCCCTAATCATCTTTGTTGCTCTTCTCTTTCTAGAGTCTCAACATCTTTTTTTACATCGTGGTGACTAAAACTGGATGCAGTATTCCAAGTTGGCCTTACCAAGGCATTGTAAAGTGGAATTAATACTTCAGGTGTTCTTGATTCTATCCCTCTGTTAATGCAGCCTAGTACTGTGTTGGCTTTTTTGGCAGCTGCAGCTGATTATGATTTGGTCACCTCTGGTTTGGACTCTTGTGCCATGTGTCTATCTGGGTCTGCCCTTATAAAGCATTTATAAGTTGCAACTGATCCAGTATGCAATTATTTGTAGTGATGGATGCACCTCAAGGTATCCACATAACGTCTTTACTCTGAGAGTTACACTGGTTGCCACTATATTTCATTTGGCAATTATTTTTCAGATGACAGTCATCTCATTGCAAACAGTATTGTTTTTCTCAAGGAACTCCCAATTATTTAACAGTAATTAGAGAAACTCCAAATTAAAACTAACTACAAAAATGTGCTATTGCTGTAATAGCAAGTGTGTCAAAACTTACATGACCACAGCACTTCTCTGCTCTTTATTAAAGCAGCCCACCTTTATTGAAAACTTTATAATATAACTTTTTTCAGGCTTGCACAGACTCCTTTAATGAATAAAGAGATGCTTTAGTTGTATGAGATCTGATACTTTTAATGAATCACTTTCAAAGTGGATATAGCCCTAGATTTGACTAGAAAAAACATTACAGTAGCACCTTGTCTGCTATGTAAATAGGAGCACGATAAAAATATACTCTGCTTCTAGCCTTTATCTTAGATCAAGCACAATGCACAGAAAAGTAAAGCAAGACCTACTTTAGTGTGTTACTAATTGTCATTAGAAATAATTCCCCGCCTTGATATATATTGAAGAAAAACAAGCAAGAATTTAGATTTTTGCTGCATCTTAATATGTTCTGTCCTTATCTGTGCTTCTCACATTGCCCTGTGAATGCTTTTGGAGGCAATTCTCTCTAATCACAATGTATTCTTTCTTACTGCTGAAGTGCAATATGAATGTTGTATTACTTAATACTCCCTCTATCATTTCCTTGTTATATTTTTTTCCCCTAGATTCCGGCTCTATACTTCTTGATGTGTATTTTAGAAACAGGAACCATTAGCAAAAAGTGCAAAAGCTATAAATGACATGGTGCCCTGGCACTGGGAAAGAAAACCTATGACTAGCAGTCACAGATTCTGAAATTTGTGCGAGTACACAGTGATTTAAAATAGCCTTTTCAGTGAGTAGCCAGTGTGCAATGAGTCTCATTTCTGGTCTTTTTCAGATACTTGTGGTTCTATTGGATTTTTATTGCTTTAATGTTAAACCCATATTTGACACTACTTTGCACAGGTAGTCCTCAACTTAAAACCACAACTTGGACCAAATTTCTTTTGCTAAGCAAGGTGATAATGAATTGCACCCGCTTTTATGACCTTTTTTTACCATGGGTATATCACTCCGGTTTTTAAGTGAATCACATGGTTCTTAAGTGAATCTATCTTTACTTGCTGAAGTCAAAGTCTCAAATAATCTCAAATTCATCATTGGCAATCATCATCATCCTCTCCCTACGTGACTTCTAAGAAGAAGTGTGAATATCTTTTATTGAGCAAAAGTAAAAATAAACACATAAATAAAGGAAATGTGTTTTGGGAGAAGGAGAGCTAGTAAATCCCAGTAGAAAAATGTTTAAAGATTTTTCTAGTTTGTTACATAAATATTTTGGAAATAATGTAGGAGTCAAAGTACAGGTAGACCTCGACTTACAACCACAATTGACCCCAACATTTCTGTTGTTAAGTGAGATAATTGTTAAGTAACTTTTATTCCATTTTACAATCTTTCTTGTCAACAATTGTTACGTGGATCACTGTAGTTGTTAAGTTAGTAACATGGTTGGAAAGTGAATCTGGCTTCTTCATTCACTTTGCTTTTACAGAAGATGGCAAAAGGTGATCACGTGACCCTGGGACAATGCAACTGTCATAAATATGAGTCAGTTGCCAAACATCTGAATTTTGATTATGGGATCATTGGGATGCTGCAATAGATATAAGTGTGAGAAACAGTCCTAAATCGCTTTTTTCAGTGCCATTGTAACTTTGAACAGTTACTAAAAGAATTGTTGTAAGTTGAGGACTACCTCTAATAAGTTGGTTGGACAAATCATATCACTAGCAGAAAAAAGAAGAGAAAAAATATACATTTCCCATAGGCTACATTAATTGAAAACAGGTTTAGGAAGTTTTGTTTTTGTAACAAAGTGTTGCTTATACTGGATATGTCTGGAATTCCTGCAACTGCACCTGATACAGAAATAGTCACCCTTTATGTAATCAGAATGGAAAATCTGCCTTTACTTTTCCAGTCTAGAATGTAAGGACCAATTTTATATTTGCAGCAGTTCCTAATTGTAAATGCCCTCGATATTTTGATCTCCATTTTGAGATTAACAATAAGACTTGTGGCTAGAAAACCTGGCCTGATTGTTGGATTCCTCTGCTTCTTTACCCATCCATTGCTTCTATCCATCTTATGCCAAGTAGTTTTAACTTCAACTCCCACCAGCATGGATTAAGAGAACTATAGCTCAATGTGTATGGAAGAACGTTCTTTTAAACCAGGGGTAAGCAATCTTGGCTCTTTTATGACTTGTGGACTTCAACTTCCAGAATTGCTGAGTCAGCCACGCTGGCTGAGGAATACTGGGAGTTGAAGTCCATGAGTCATAAAAGAGCCAAGGTTGCCTACCCCTGTATTAAACTAATACATTCTGGAAAAGCTCACATAGTCATATAGCTTTTCCAGAATGTATTAAACTAATACATTCTGGAAAAGCTCACATAGTCGTATAGCTTCACATAGTCTTAGTGAAGATCTTCTCCAATTTTAATTTTGTGTTTTATATGAACGATTTATAAATTAATTGAGGCTCTGTAGCAGCAACCTTTTACCACAGAGCTCTTTTAGTAGATATTATTTATCAGAATGATGTGTGAATGGATGGCATATAACATAAATGGCATATATATATATATATATATATATATATATATATATATATATATATATATATATATATGTATGTATGTATGTATGTGTAGGTCTTTGGTTATTTGGGTTTTCTCCCGCGTCAAATTGGAAGTGTCTTGGCGACGTTTTGATGAAGTCTCATTAGTCATCTTCAGGCTGGTGTTTTCGGCTTCGTGCTTCTAGGAGCAATTCTCAGGAACCTCTACTACAGACATGCCAAACACAAGGCCCAGGGGCTAGATGCGGCCCGCAACATGGTTTCATGTGGGCCACGAAGCCATCCTGGAAACAGTGAGGGAATGGCCCCCGCTGCCTTGGCCCCAGCCCAGGTCACTCGGGAGCCAATGTACAATTTTGTAGTGGCCATCTATGCTGAAATGCATTCGGGCTGTCTGGAAACAGCAAGGAACCGGCCCCTGCCATGTTGGCCCCACCCCCTATGCGCACACTAGGGAGGTGTCACCCTTTGTGAGGAATGAAGAAATGCACCATCACCTGGAAATGGCCAGCAAATGGCCCTCGCCTACTTCACATATCCAGCTTAATGGGCTCCAGGGGAGGGGTTTCAGCAGGCAGTGGGGCACTCTCCTTACAGCGCCGAGAGGCTGAGCCAGGTGGCGCGAATCCAAAAAGAAGCATGCCGCCACTCAGCCCCCAACCTGCTCGATTTCAGCAGGCAGCAAGGTGCAAAGCTGGTGAGCTTCACACTGCCCGGCTCAGCCTCTCAGGGCTGTGAGGAGAGCGCACCGCTGCCTGCCGAAACCGGGCAGGCTGGGGGCTGGGTGGCGTCACACTTCTTTTTGGATTCGCGCTGCCTGGCTCTGGGAAGCGCGCGGCACCATCCAGTCCCCCCTTGCATGGCTTGAGAGGAACAGTGAGGCTCTTTCAGTGGACCATGCCTTGGTGCTTGCCCTGAACCCATCCCCTTCTTCCAGAGACCCTCAGATCTGTCCCATTCCTGCCCAGGCCCCCACAGGCACCCTTGACGTGAACGATGAAGAGCTGGTCATGCCCACCCAGCAGGCCACACCCACTCCAGCCACACCCACCCAGTAGGCTGTGCCCACCCTGGCCACAACTACCCAGCCCCCCCGAGGACAACTGCAATGCTGATGTGGCCCTCAATGAAATTGAGTTTGACACCCCTGCTCTAGTATATATAATTTTGACTGGTTTAGCATTGTTTTGTTTTTATAATTTTGAGGAAAAATTATGTATAGAAACTATTTGTAATTTCTAACATATATGAATATAATTGTTGTTTGAAAAAATATGGTTCATCTTTACTACAGTATGCATATATTAGATTCAATAACAGTTCTCTCAATTTGGGGTTCATTTTCATTTTCCTGCCGGGTATAGAAATAGCAAATAGACAGAGCAAGTGAATTCAGGTTTCTGCTTATAACAAAAGCTTTATAGTAATTAGTATATCAATTTTTTTAAGTACAGAGTTGGCATGTTGCCTTCTGTTAGCTAGATTTCACGTATAGCTTTTTTCTCAGCAGAAGAATGACGAAAATGGGAACTGCTCAGGAGAAAGTATAGAGTTTCCTACAACGAATCTTTATGAATTAGAGAGCAGAGTATTAACAGATCACTGGTCCATACCATATAAACGGGAAGAATCTCTTGGCAAATGTTTAATTGCATCAACGTATCTTGTAAGGCTAGGTAAGTTACCATTTTCTTTATAAAAAAACAACTTAAATAATTCATTTTCTACTAATACTAATAAAAATAATATTGAAATGCTGTTTTGCTGGTAAAAAATAAAACAATTTTTAGTATTTTAAAATCACAGTTAATTTTTTTCCCTTGTTCCTTTTTCTTTCTTTTTTTTCTACTTTTGGGTATTTTAAATCTTGTTAAAATCTCTTTTTATCTCTTTTTTCCATTTTATTAACATTTCTCTACTCCTCCCTCCCCCCCTCTCTCTTTGTAAAATGCATACATAAACATGCATACTAAATAACAATACAAGAGACTTTAATAAATAATCACGTAAGATCAATGCCTCATTGTATAATAAATACTTTGATGAGTGTCATAATTTTTTTAATGTTATACTCAACTTTTGATGAAAATACCAAATTTATGCTTGTAAGTTGACATGCTAAATTGTAATTAATGTTGATAGAATACTTTTCTTTTTTCACAATACTCTTAAGCTATTTAAATAATAGAATGGTAATAATATTTAATCATTATATAAACATATCTATTGAAACAACATAATAAAAAGGGAAAAAACACAATATTTGACATAAACCTGCTTGAAATATGATTGCAGATTATAATTTGTGGCCTAAACTAGCTGGCAACAATGAATGCGTATTTTGCACTCTTTTGTATATATTCAGAGGGAAGATAAAGAGTGAGGAATTGGTTATCAACAGATTTTGCTGGGTTTTTTTTAATTAAGACCAATTCTCAAATTATGAAGTAGCTAAACAATTTCCTAGTTATTGAGCATGATATATAGAAAAGGAGTCAAACAGATGCAGTGAACTAATTCATATATGTTCACATATAAACTTCATAAAGTTGGTGTGATGATAAACTTACAAAATGTAATTGATGAAATGTACATATCTTGGGTTATCAAACATAATATGAAGAAGAGGGAATTAAGCTATTCTCCAAAGCACCTGAAGGCAGGACAAGAAGCAACGGGTGGAAACTGATCAAGGAGAGAAGCAACCTGGAACTAAGGAGAAACTTCCTGACAGTTAGAACAATTAATCAGTGGAACAGCTTGCCTCCAGAAGCAGTAAATGCTGCAACACTGGAAGTTTTTACGAAGAGACTGGACAGCCATTTGTCCGAAATGGTGTAGGGTTTCCTGCCCGAGCAGGGGGTTGGACTAGATGACCTCCAAGGTCCCTTCCAACTTTACTACTATTATTATTATTATAACATAATTCTGCCTTTTTCTGCTTAGAATAAATCAAAAAATGAACTCATATTCTAGGCACAAGTTAGAATCCTGTTGTGCTAAAATTGTCTAACCAACCACCTATTGTGCTTTAGTAGCTCCACCTGCTAATGGATAGACCTAGCAGGTATGAAGCAGCATATTTGCAAATTAGCTCATCCTTCTGGCATAGACTGTGACAGACTGTGACTTATGCAAATAAGTATTCACACTGAACACAGCTTTATCTGTTATTGACTATGTTCACATAACAATAAACCTGAATTTTTGAGAATTTGGCTTATCCAGATTCCAAGTAACCATAGAGTTCATGATAGTCCTTTTGTTTAGCTTCCTCTGCCATTATGAATGGCTAAACCATCAATCATGGCTCTATGGTTTGTTTAGCAGTATGAATCAACTAGTATTCTTTGTTGGTTCCTCTTCCGAATTATTAAATCAAGAATAAAACCTAGCTCCTAAAACTAACAACCACACCATTTTTTTATGAAATATCTCTCATTTGGCTAGGAATTTATCCCCCTAGGAAACTGAAAAAAATGTCAGCATATATGTCATCATATAGCAGTCAAAATTGCTATTACAGGTAGGAGAATACACAGGTGGGATCTTATTTTATAAGCCTTGGAAATAATTGAACCTGGAGATGTGTGCTGAGTTGCCACTTAAGAATACAGAAGTTCTTGTGGGTGCTGAGTGACCATATTTGTTTTAAAATAGTACTGTAGTTGTGTTCAACTGCTAAACCCAAGTTCTGTGAACATAAGTTCTGTACCACTGAAACTTAACATGTATGTAGTAACTATTGGATGATATGTGACAATGCGGAACTCAAATTTCAAAGAATAATTTTACTTATTTGTAGGTATTTGAGAAAATGGTGAATACTGAATACTGTATGTAGTTTGTTCAGAAATTATTATAATTGTCTGAATTGGAGGGATGGGGGAAGTAATGTCAATAGGCAAAGGTGCAACTGGATGTAAAAAAAAAGTAGTGGATATGGGATACATTTTAAAGTTACAGGTAGTCCTAGACTTACAACAGTTCATGTAATTATCATTCAAAGTTACAACAGCACTGAAAAATGTGACTTGTGACCGTTTTTCACAGTTAGGACCTTTGCAGCCTCCCCACGGTCATGTGATCAAAATTCAGATGCTTGGCAGAGGGTTCACATTTATGACCATTACTGTGTCCCAAGATCATGGGATCACCTTTTGCGACCTTCTGACAAGCAAAGTCAATGGGGAAACTAGATTTACTTAATAATCAGGTTACTAACTTATCAACTGCAGCGATTCACTTAACAACTGTGGCAAGAAAGTTCATAAAAATGGGGCAAAACTCACTTAACAAATGTCTCATTTAACAACTGAGAAATTCTCAGTTTTTGATTGTAAGTCAAGGACTACCTGTATTCCAAAGATTAATCTTTAACCCTTTTTTCAACAGCATTTCTGTCTCTTTTCCCTTTCTTTGTCCAATTACTTCTTCCTCTTGTTTCATCTCCAGTTCTGTGTTTACATTTCTACCCTTATTCCATATCTGGTTCTCTCTCTCCACCTCTTTCTCTTTTGAGAGAGGAATGAGATAAATGTTTGTATATCTGTATAATATCCATTTCTGAGTGTGGTGTGTATGCGAGAGAGAGATAATGTTTTTTTTATAAATGAGATGAATTATTTATAAATGGATAATTTATTTTGCAGACATTACTAATTCACTTATTTTTTTGTCATGAACTTGCCATCTGAGACTTGAAGTTATGTAGATAGGAATATGTTGCTATCTATACTCATGTAACGACATATGCACACATATATTGGGAGGGGCAGAACTGTGCAGAAGAAACTGGGCATGTTGTGTTTGTTTTTGTTGTTTTTTCTGTCTACTCTTCCTTAAGGGGGTCATCTTAAATTTAGGTAAATATAATCATTGTCTTATGATATATCATTATCTAAGCTTTTCTCTCTTTTAGTAAATATGGTATATCATTATCCTGGAGTTTAACTATAAAATACCAAAAAATAAGTGAATGAATAAATGAATAAATAACCTCAATGATTCAAAATTTCAGGTGTTTTGATCTTGGTTCTCTTTTAAATCTCTTTGTATATACCACCTTATTTTCTGTTTCAGTGCTTTGAAATTGAAATGAATGAATTGAACAACAATTTATATTCATTAAGTCTTGGAATATGTCTGCAACAACTCAACTAGCACCAAATATATTAAGATTTAGAAAGCATCAATAGCACTCTGCTATCTTCTAGAAATATACCATATTTATTTCATCGATATTTTTTTGTTATATTAGTATACCTTTCTACTCTTATTCATTCTTATATTTCTCAGTTATGGAGTAGTTTGAATTCTAACTTCTTTTTTCTTTTTTAAATAAGGACTTTCTGATTCTGATGAAAATTGCAGGAGATTTATGGAGAGATGTATGCCTGAAGCTTTTAAAAAGGTAAATGCAAAAAGAAAAATCAAATTTGAATTGCTATAGCTGGAATTGGAGTTAGTCAAAGCTGAATTGCTTTCATTCTGGAACAGTGTTGGATGAAAAAACACCCATGTCTTTTCTAGTTAGGATTTATTAAATTGAATGTCCTTGTGGGGAGCTGGCAGTGACCATTGGAAATCTTTCTTTTTCCCTCTCCCTCCCTCCCTCCCTCCCTCCCTCCCTCCCTCCCTCATTTCTCCCTTTCCTCTCTGCCCCTGCCATCTTCTCTTTTTTATTTATTTTATTAACTTTGTTTGCTGTCCATCCCTATCTCTGTCTCCTTCCTTGTATTTTCCACCCTCCCTTCCTTCCTTTCCTTCCCAGCAGGCAGCTGCTAGGTGGGAGAGGAAGAGAGGGACTGCACAAATGGCTGGGAAATATCAAGGAATATTGCAAATGATCACATGAACACGGGAGTAGCACTGAAGCAGCTACAGCTTTCCAAATTTCATTTCCTCTGGAGTCACGGATCATGGATTTTGGATATATTCTGTAATTTAGCCCTTCTCCAGCACTGGAGATGGATAATCCACGCAGTGGGTTGAGACTGTATTCCTGGCCAATCAGATCAGTCAGCCAAAGTTGCCACGCCCCGTCTTGGACCATGATCCTCCAGTCTTGACTGATCTTGCCATGAAGAGACATCTACAACTTTTGGCTCCTGGGCAGGTATAGTTCCTCTCCATTAGGGGGGATTTTTTCTAGTAGCTGAAATTGCTTAGTTTAAAAGTTAATTAGAGATAATTTAATTCAATTTAATTGACCACTCAAAAATTTCCTTGCTAAATTGTAAAACTCAGGAAGTCAGATTCCTACAGGGGAAACCTCCCCCACTTAAAAGGGGGAAATCCCTAACTCCCCTCCCTAACCAACCCCAGCCACCTTCCAGCAGCCAGCAGCCGCCTTAAACAAACGGGGAGGCTCGGGCAACCCCTCGCGTTTAAAACAAACAAACAAACAAAAAACAAAAAAAAAAGACAGAAAGGCAAGCAGTTAGCAAGGGAAGCGGAGGACAAAGGGGACGCATGCTGGGAGGGAGATTGATTAAGGGAAACAGCTGGCGTGCGAAGGAGCAGTCTTTTCACTCCAGGCTGCTCAGGATTTTTTAAACGAGGCGCCATTGTCTGCACAGCTGGAAGCACGCGCAGCTCTTTGTTACAACCGCACGTGGCATAGGCAGCCTTGTTAACACATGCGCAGTAGTTTCCTGGCAGCGGCGGCCATATTTTTTGTCCAAACAGGGGAGTTAAAGTTCCTTAAGAAAGCTAGGTTCAGCCGCTGGAGTGAATAATAGGCAAGCAGTACTGGGGTACTAAAGCATCTATTAGTCATTCAGAGACATTCAAATCAGACATATAGCTACTGGTTCCAGGACTTGGTGTCTTCTACCTAAAGTAAATAAGAACCTTTCATAACTAACTGTGTTTAGGTGCCTTTGGCTCCTTCCAGACTTCGGGTCCCCCATTAGTGGCCCGTACGCCTCTGGATTTAGTGGTGGGTTCCAGGCATCCCCAGTCGCGTGCCTGTCCTTACCCACCATAGTCAAGCCGGGTTCCATGCATTCCCATTAGCGTGCCTGTTCTTATCCGTGCACAGTGACTAACTCTGACAATTTGGCAGAGTCTGCTCCTGAGTTCCAGACGCCCCCAGTAGTGCGCCTGTCCTTACTCAAAGTTGGAGCTCTCCTACTACCTGGGTCCCCCCTATCGCGGCCCAGCGTTAGTGGAGACTGGAGGAAGCAATCATTCCCTCCACTGGAGCCCCGCCTTCATCCTCTGGAGCACCTGCTTCAGAGGATTCAGAATCCTCTGCAGCCCCTAGAAAGGCTGCAAGGAAGTCATCAAAGAAGGCTGACAAACAGGCAATCAGAAGACACCAAGCCCTAGAAAAAGAGTTCGACAGAGCCCAGAAAAAGGCCAGAATTGAAAATAGGCAGAATGGGGGAATAGGTCCTGATCTACCGCTGGGTCTCCCTTCATCCCCACGGGCCATTTGGTCATTAGGGAGCTCATCACAGTCCCAAGCAGAGGGTGGGATAGGCGAATTCTCATCGCTCTCCCGATCCCCCTCCCCACGGAGGTTACAGGAAACCCCGAGGACCATGCTAACCACAGCACCTGCAGGGTCGCAGGCAATGGTCCCTCCTCCTGCATTGACGGGGGATCTGCTAGCTACCCTAATAGCACAGGCAGTGGACCGTGCATTTGAGGCCAGGGCTCAAACTTCAAAAGCCAAGTCTTTAGGACTTAGAACGAGGCATCGGGAGGAAACGGAGGACCATCAGGACCTCTCCTCCGTCTCAGACTCGTCGGTCTCTGAGGAAGCTTACCTGGACCAGCCCGGTACGTCACAAGGGATTCAAATGTCTGAGGAGGAGGAGGACACCTCACCTCAAGGGCCGTCCTTCAGCGGCCTGTTTAACCCTTCTCTTTTTGTTACTATTCTGTGCAAGGCTGAGGCCACAGCCCATCTGGGGCATGGGACACCAGCGGAGCCTGTCACAGTTGACACGGAGGCTGAGCCGACGTTCGCCGAAAAGGTAACCACTCAACACCGCATACCATGCCCGACCATGTTCCTAAACACAATACGGAAACAGTGGGCAGCGCCAACCTCCCTACCGCTTCCTAGCAATGCGGAGAGGAAGCTATTTAACGTAGCAAGGGAGCTAGAGGGAACATTGGAGGTGCCGGTGGTGGACGAACCCATAGGTCCCCTGATCTCGGACACGGCCATATCAGGAGATTTTGCTGAGGCTCTTAAAGCCGAGGACCAAAAGAGTGAGTCCAACTACAGGAGAACGCACCAGGCAATAGCTTGGGCTACCAGGGCGTCTACCTCCGCGTCCTTTTTCACCAGAGCCACACTTTGTTGGCTCCGTGAGCTACAGGGCCGGGTTCCCATGGAAGATATACGCACTCATCAGGAACTCAGCAAAATGGTAGCGGCCACGGAATATGCGTCGGACGCAACACTGTTAGCGACCAAGTTTTCAGCCAAGGCAATGGCGGCAAACAACACGAGCAGGCGCATCCTCTGTCTAAAGAACTGGCAGGCGGATACCAAATCCAAGTGGAAATTGGCTTCGGCTCCGTACCAAGGGGCAAAGCTGTTTGGTGAGGCACTAACGCCATACCTGACAGAGAACAAGGACAAGCGCAAGGTCCTTAAACACATGCTTAAAAGGCAGGACAAGAGACCCGGCTCCTGGGGAAGGAAACACTCCTTTCGTACGGAAGCCAGGGTCAACTACTTTCAAAATTCCCAACCCTTCCAAGCTAGACCGGATAGGGAAAGACAGGGGGACAGACAGAACACAAGACATAGGCAAACACAGGGAAGACGGCCCTTTCGGGGGAACAACCGCCCCTTCCGCCGTACCAGATGACGCCCGCCCAGACCTTCCCATAGGGGGCAGACTAGCAGGGTTTGCTCCCCAGTGGGAAGAGACCACCACGGACGTATGGGTCAGGAACACCATACGTCATGGTCTATATCTAGAATGTCTCTCAAAGCCCCCGAACCGCTTCCGCCCGTGCCCCTGTCCCACAAACCCAACAAAGAGAAGGCTCATGAACGAGGCCGTTCAGCACCTTCTAAACATCCGGGCCGTAGAGCCGGTGCCTATGAACCAGAGAGACCAGGGGTTTTATTCTATCCTCTTCGTGGTCCCAAAACCCTCGGGGGGTTGGAGAGCCTTTTTGGATTTGAAAAGGCTAAATTTCTACATAAAATACCGCAAATTCAAAATGCAGACACTACGCTCCATCCTTGGAAGCGTAAGGAAAGGGGATTTTCTGGCATCGATCGACCTCACGGAGGCATACTTGCACATCCCTATCGCTCTGGCTCACCGCCGCTTTCTACGGTTTGCCTACAGGGGGCACCATTTTCAATACAGGGCACTTCCATTCGGCCTGTCATCAGCGCCCAGGGTGTTCACCAAGATTCTGGCGGTTCTGGCAGCACAACTAAGAAACGTACCAGTCCGAGTCCAGTGCTACCTGGACGATATTCTAATCCAGTCATCGTCCGCCCAGCAGTCTCGGGCGGACCTAAAGTTAGTGATAAAAATGCTGCAGGACCATGGCTTCTCGGTGAACTTTCCAAAGAGCCATCTAACCCCAACTACGAGAATACTCCACCTGGGAGCGGTCATAGACACAAAGGAATGCAAGGTGTACCTATCACAGGAACGCCTCAGCAGCATAAAGAAAGCCGTAAAACAGGTAAGCCGCGGTCAGTCAGTGACGCTGGTCTGCCTCTCCCAGCTGCGAGGGAAGATGATATCGACCATAGCAATAGTTCCTTGGGCAAGGCTGCACTCAAGAGAACTTCAATGGTTCATGCTCCCGTTTCAGAGACAACAAATCAGTGCATCCCGGAAGAGGGTAGGCATACCTCTGAGAGTACGACACTCCCTCAGGTGGTGGCTATCTCCAGCTCTCCTCAGGGGGTCCCCCTTCAGGGAACCAGACAGAGTAGTAGTCACAACCGATGCGAGCTTATTCGGCTGGGGAGGCCACTTGGGGACCAAGTGGACACAGGGCCGCTGGTCAGCGGTGGATCTCCGACACAACATAAACTGGCTCGAGCTGCGGGCTATTCACCTAGCTTTAAGGCATTTTCACAGCAGCATAAAAGGCAGGCACGTACTGGTCCTGACGGACAACGTGACAGCCAAGGCCCACATAAACCGTCAGGGGGGCACACACTCTCGCTCGCTCTCGGCCGAGGCCCTCCTACTGGGGTCCTGGGCGGAACAAAATCTGGCCTCCATAAAGGCCGACCACATATCGGGGGAGGCAAACATCCAAGCAGATCTGTTGAGCAGATCAACAATAGATCACTCGGAGTGGCAACTACACCCGATGATCTTCAGGGAGGTCTGTCACCGCTTCGGGCTTCCCCAGGTGGACCTTTTTGCCTCTCCTTCCAATGCCCACCTAACTCGCTTCTTCTCCCGATTCCCATCCAAGGGAGCAGAGCAGACGGACGCGTTACGGAGCCCATGGCCAAGGGGGCTCCTGTACGCGTTTCCACCCTTACCTCTCCTTCCGGCGGTAGTACGCAAGATTCTGCGGGAAAGGGCCGAGGTAATCCTTGTGGCCCCTTATTGGCCAAGGAGACCTTGGTTCGCAGACTTGAGGAGTCTCTCCCGCACGAATCCATGGCGGATTCCTCCGGAGAGGATCTCCCTCAAGCAGGGGGAGATCTCCCACCCAGAGCCACAATGGCTACAACTAGCCGTCTGGCTCTTGAACGGTCAATTTTAGCCAAGGGGGCTTGCTCACAGGTGTAATTAGGGTCATACAGGCATCAAGGCGCCCCTCCACGAACCGTATCTACGAGGCCACGTGGAGAAGCTTCCAATCATGGTGCTCTAAACAGGAATTGTTACTCGAAGGGATCACAATTCCCAAGATCCTAGAATTTTTACTAGATGGCCTAGAGAGGGACCTCTCGCCAAACACACTGCGCAGGCAAATCGCCGCCCTCTCAACTATACTTTCTGCCAGCCCCGGTGAATCCTTGGGCAAGCATCCCTTAATACGATCCTTCCTCAAGGGGGCTGCAAACATCAGACCGCCAACCGTGCATAGGTATCCATCGTGGGAACTACCACGAGTACTACAAGCTCTTACCAGAGCGCCTTCGAACCACTCAAAACATGTGACATTCGCTATCTGACCCATAAGGTAGCATTCTTGGTAGCCATCACGTCAGCTCGGCGGATATCCGAGTTAGCTTCTCTCTCAATGAGGAAGGACCTGTGCCATTTTCACAGGGACAAGGTAGTCCTAAGAATAGACCCTTCATTCATTCCAAAGGTCAACTCCCTTTTTCACAGATCACAGGAAATAGTCCTACCAGACTTCTGTCCAAACCCAGCTCATCCCCTGGAGCAACAATGGCACACCTTGGACGTACGCAGGGCACTAAGACATTACATTTCACGCACAGCGGAATTCCGACGCTCGGAAGCGCTTTTCATATCCTTCAACCCTGCTACTAGGGGCCGGAAGGTCTCGTCCTCTACCATCGGTAGGTGGATTAGGGCATGCATCACGGGGGCATACCAGGCGGAGTCCTTGCAAGTCCCCAAGCATATCACGGCCCATTCCACAAGGAGTGCTGCCACCTCAGCAGCATGGGCCATGCAGGCTTCTATTGAAGAGGTATGCAGGGCAGCCACTTGGGCCTCGCCCTCTCCATTCATTCGTCATTACAAAATCGACAGGTACTCCTCTGCAGAGGCCTCCTTCGGTAGGAGGGTTCTCCAGCAGGTGCTAGACCAAAGTTACACACGGGACCAGTCTATTCCCCAACCCAAGGGACAATAGGCTTTGGTATGTCCCACTGCGTGGATTATCCATCTCCAGTGCTGGAGAAGGGGCGTTGACTTACCTGAACGCCTTTTCTCAGCACGGAGATGGATAATCCACACCCACCCTTATAGACTAGAATAATAGGGTATATTTAGTGGAGCCAAAACGTCTTACTGTCAGTCAATGGCTGCGCTCGAGTCAAGACTGGAGGATCATGGTCCAAGACGGGGCGTGGCAACTTTGGCTGACTGATCTGATTGGCCAGGAATACAGTCTCAACCCACTGCGTGGATTATCCATCTCCGTGCTGAGAAAAGGCGTTCAGGTAAGTCAACGCCCCATTTGAGATACTTTGGTTGAAAAACTGTTGAACTACAATGCATGGTTTCACCCAGTTGAAGGTCATGACCGCAAGAGTTTTGGTAGTATATAGAAAGATGTATTAACATAGACTCTGCTTCTTTACAGCTGCTGACATCAAGTGCAGTTCATAAATGGGGTACTGAAATCCATGAAGGAATCTACAATATGTTGATGTTATTAGTAGATCTGGCTGCAGAGAGAGTGAAACAAGATCCTATTCCTGTTGGACTTCTATCTGTACTTACAATGGTATTATAACTACTACATCTCTCTGAGGCTGCTCAGCCTGCAAATATTAGTGTTTTACATTAAGGGCCCAAGTGAGACATCATATGAAACTGTGGTAAAGTAAGCTTTTAACTGTGGTTTAATGTAATTTCTAAATTAACAGATTTGATCAACCCAAATTATATAATCAGAAATAATAACTTAAAAGTGGTTAAACCTGTTATTTTGGCTTATACTAACTGATATGCCATTATCTCTAAATTGACACCCTTAATTCTGTCTTGTCCACTTCCATTTCCCAGCAGAGGTGAACTGAATCAAAGACTGCATGCTTGCAAGCTGTCATTTGCTTTCTAAACAGTAGTCAGGATAATTGATTGCTCGGCAAGCTGTCCAGATCAGTGCACTGACATTTCTCCTACATACTGGATTATTTGTTTTGTTTACAGTCAAAAATGAAGTCACAGAATTAAAAAAAAATACAGCATAGCATGCTGAATATTTGATTTTTTTAAATTAGTAATCAAATATGTATGACTGCTTCCAAGTTGTACTGGATAGATTCACAGATATAGATATTAATAGATATTTGTTGCTTCTGAGACTTCTTTGCAGATATACTCTGATCGTGATTATTACTATTTTGAAAAAGGACAAATTTATGCTATTGTACTAACTATTTTTAGACACAGTTTTTTATTTTCAATGCAATAACGGCTACCTATTCTGCAGTGCTGCTGTAAGATTTGCTTAGATAAAGAACTTCAATTTCTAAAGGGAAGTATTACATAAAAGTTTTAATAATAACACTCAGGTTCCTATGCATAGTATTTCAACTTTTAAGATGAACAGGATTTAATTTACATAGTTATATACAGCAAAAGTAAACAACCCATAGCCAATATAGTCTTCAGCCCCCATTTTGGGTCCCAGAGCACCTCTCCCACGCTACAGAAAGCTATACAAATTTGGTGGCAAAAAAGGGTTATTTTTAAGTGATTTGCTACTTTGTTATTTTGATGGTAAAAAACCTTCTGCAATGTAAGATCATCATTTTTATTTTGAACCATCTCCACTTTCCCCAAAAGGCTAATATTTTACATCATAGTTTTCCTGATTATGTCACTATGTCCCAAAGCACATTTTCCTTTGCTTTAAAAATATGAAAAGATTAATTTTATTTCACAATATTATTTGCTAGTAAAATTTAAGACTTGGTTAACAGAGCAGTACCAGTATGTAGATTTTTCAGTTCCTGACAAATTCTTGATTTTTTTTTTAAAACTGGTGGTCAAGATCCATTTGTCTAGTCAACAAAATGGAGACAAATGTCTTTATTGAACATGTGCATGCACACAGAGAGGGGGGAGAGAGGGGGGAGGAGAGAGAGAGAGAACTTGTTGGAAAGGTTGGAACTTGTTGGAAAGGTGAGAGAAAAACCTTCATGATTCCTATGGCGAGGCTCTGTTTCTATTAAAACAGTTTACCGGTAGTAGTTTAGTTTTAGATTATCCAGCCCTACATTTTCCCTCTCTTGAGTAACAGATACAGAGGACTTTTCTTCTAATTTATCTTTCTTATGCACGAAAGACACAGGGATGTGTCCACTTCCACTTCCTTCCTTTCAACAGTATAATTTTAGTTCATCCCAGACTTCAAAGTTTGGTGGGGGTATATTTTCTTACTCATGTTCACTGAGGCAATCTTTGCTCACTATGCTGTTTATATATCTCAGAGTGCAGATAAATAGCTGAATATAAATGTTCAGTTTGTTATTTAACTAAATTAGCGTTATTTGCCAACAATGTTGCAGCACATGCTTAGTGACATACAACCCCATGTTTAGTCTAACTTCTTCAAAAATGAAAATGAAAATGAAAAAAATACATTGTGTAGAATTGCTGTCTAACAATACTTATATTGACAAAATGTATGCTGGTATAAAATATTTTTCTATATACTTTTCTATGTGCAATATGTTTAAGATTGTTTTAGTATTAAAAAGTTAAACATAATCGTAGAGTATGATAAAATGATCTTAAGAAATTGTTGTAAAGTACATTAAAACTTAGATCTTAAAATAGGCATTCTGTTAATTCACTTTAATATTAATTCACTATGTTGACTGAGGTTTTGTTTTTCATCATATTCTTTTATTAAGGCTTTTAATCCTGACAATGAGTATCATTTCAAAAACCGAATGAAAATGTGCCAAAGGAACTGGACAGAAGTATTTGGGGAAGGGAATCTATATGCTATTTCTCCTATTTCTGCTTTCCAAAAGGTAAATATAAAATGTATAGTTATTTAACAGACAGCACTTATGCACATTGTTTGAGATATATATGGCAAGATTTTTACATTTTAAGAATGCAACAGGTTTTTGTAGCCTTTTCTAGGTTACAATTTTATAGTATTTTTCAAGAAACTAGACAATATTAATGAAGTATCTCCTTAAGCTATATTTAATACAGATAGTCCTTGACACAACAATTTATTTAATGACCATTCAAAGTTACAATAGCACTGAAAAAAGTGACATGACCATTTTTCACATGACCTTGCAGCATCCCCATGGTCACGTGATCAAAATCCAGATGCTTGGCAATTGACTTCTATTTATGACGGGTTGATCACCTTTTGTGATCTTCTGACAAGCAAAGTCAATGGAGAAGCCCCATTACAACCATGTCACTAACTTAACTGCAGTGATTCACTTAACAGTTGTGACAAGAAAGGTCATAAAATGGGGTAAAATTCACTTAGCAAATGTCTCATTTAGCAACAGAAATTTTGAGCTCAATTGTGATCATAAGTTGAGGACTACCTGTCATGACAATCATACTACAGCAATGCAATCTTTTTTTTAATATGGCTTGAAAAAAACAATATAGTTTTCTTTTATTTTTAATGTCATTAAATCAAGCTTCCAGAATGGAACTTTTTGATATTTGTATAGCTTTGAATTTTTTTATAATCAAATAGTGTTTTCAGATTTAAAAGTAATAGTTTTTAACATGGTGCTTCATGATGAGCTATTGTTATTTTTGAAATGGTAAATCTAGAATCAAATGTTGTCCTGGTGGATGGTTTATGTTGAGAAAAATGAATAGTTCTTTAGCTCTTTAGGTGCCTTTTTCAGATAATTCTTTCTGAGAATCATGTTTTGCATTTGCAATGATCTCTAATACAAGAAGTAATTTAGATTCAGAAAACACACAGTTAAAATTCCAAAATTTAAAATGTATTCTCAATTATACAGGAACCACATGGATGGCTAGTAGACTTAGTGAATAGGGTAAGTAAATAAAAATACTGTCTAATCTGTATCATGTGTAACTATATAGAACTTTAATATTTTTTTTAAAAAAAAATAACATTCTCACCCTAAAGAGCATATAAAAATAGAAAAAGTGGAAAGTTCGTCAAACTTTTATCCAGGATATATAGAAAGAAAGTTATGTTGTAGTTATGTGCCAATAATCACCCTATACAATGTATTTGGTGTCTGAGATATTTTACTGTGATATTTCAAGTGAGCTAATAAAGTTTTCAGGAAAAAAGGTATACACTGAAGCAGAACTAATATTGGTTTTCATTTCTTATGAAATATGAATATGATGAGTTTGAGTTTTTCCCTCTCTTATTGAAGTAATCCAGGAAGCCCTATTCTTTTACTATCAGGAAACAATAGCATGAAATAAATGTTACAGTATTCTATCTTTTTGAGATATTTCAGACTAGGTTTATTTGTACTTATGTCATGATTATTTATTTAGTGATTGAAAATTTAAATTAGTATATATATATGGGCATGTCTATGTACTTAATTTTTTTTCTACTTTCTATCAATTTGGATTTTGTTTAGTTTGCAGAATTAGGAGGATTTTCTGCAATTCAGTCTAAACTTCATTCAGAAGACATTGAACTTGGGGTAAGTTAAATGTATTTGGTTATGCTAATTGTAGTTTATTATAGGTAAATGTCTCTGAGCTTTCTGGTATTATAGAAATAAAGGAATACCAGTATTGGATAAGTCAAATATAATTTCAGTGGTATTTTTACCATATGTTCAACTCTCAGTTGCTGGTATAAAACTTTATGGTTGCATTACCAGTGGATTGTATTTGTTATTTTATCAGATATCGCTATATTGGACCTGGTTATTCATTAGTTCATTTTAGACATACTATATTGTTTAACATGTTTATCACATACCTATTTGTGAAGCATTTATGTAGGGAGTATTCTGTTTGTTTTTAAATATTTCTTCTTCTAGGCAGTCTCTTCATTGGTTCAACCTTTGGGAGTTTGTGCTGAGTATCTAAATTCTTCAGTGGTACAGGTAATTAACTTTGAATAATGATGCAGTAGATAGAGTTTGGATTTTTATTTCTTTTTAATAGTAATAGAATTATTACAGTTGTGTGAGGATAAATCCAGATCTGCATAGAGATGATTTCAGGTACCTTGACCAATGTTGACATAGCTATGTTTATGATGGTGCTAGCCAAAATGAGCATAAGAGGAATAGGCTGTCTCTTATATGAATGGGAAGTACTTATAGGATTATAATTTTTACTGACTTGCTGCAGTTTGCACTATACTGGCTCCCAATCAATTTTCCCTTCTAAAAGGATGGAAATATTGTAGTATGAAGACCTTACAAGTATATTTTTCTCTCTAGGATGCTAAATTAGTATTCCTTCATTTTACAGCCCATGTTGGATCCAGTCATTCATAATATGATTAAATATGTTCAAAATATTGAAGAAAAAGACCTAAAAGACAAGGTAGCCCTGGATTTCCTAAGTATAACCCCAAATTGTTGTAATATTAACTGAATAACTGTTGTGCCTAGTTTATTCAAGTTATCCTGAAACTTCTCAGATAATTTTTGACTTAATGTTGTCAGTTACATTGCATCTGGTACATTATTATCTTTGTTGTATTTTTTAATTAACATTTCCTGCTGGTGTTGTAAATTTCCACTCTTCCCCAAGTTAAATGATGTAATCTCTGTTGACAAAATATGTTCCTGTGAATTATATAGAGTATTCATAACTTTTCTCTTTCACAGAAGCTAGTCAGTATTCCTGAACTCTTGTCTGCCATCAAGCTCCTCTGTATGCGATTTCAGCCTGATTTAGTAACAGTAGTGGATGATCTACGGCTAGATATCCTATTACGTATGTTGAAATCACCTCATTTCAGTGCAAAAATGAACTCTCTAAAAGAAGTAAGTTTATTAGGCTAAAATCTTAAAATTGATCATAATTGGGTTACTATAGAGCAGGGGTGTCAAACTCGCAACGTCACATGATGTGTCGCGACATATCGTGATTTTTTTTTTTGCCATTGCTGGCGTGGGCATGGTTTCGCTATGATGCATCCAGCCCACGGGCCGGCAGTTTGACACCCCTGCTATAGAGTACTGAGATATTAGAGTATTCTAGTACTAGATTACTAGAATTTTTTAGTTCACTCAGTATTTAAAGAAAAGCAACTGCAGTTGGTAGCAGCTAACTAAATTTGACTGACCTTAAAAAAAAAGTTAAACTGAATTAAATATAGTAGTAATTTAGTATCTAAATTAAATTTAGATACTTGTTTACTGTGCAAGATCTGCTTTTAGGTGAATAAATATTTGGGTGTTTCAAGACTGGCTCATTATCTGGGAATCAGCTTTTCAATTAGCTGAGTATTTTCCTCCATCTACTTATCTATTCCATTCACTGAAAAGGGTGATTTAGTTTAGAATCCTCCCTCTACATGATAGGGTACCTGTAGTGAAAAAACAATACCCATTTGGGAATCATTATGATAGGAACTTAAAATCAAGCTGCCATTATAATGCTTTGATACAGATTTTTGTGTGACTACACTTTAAAGCCACGCATAGTTCTGGCTGTGAAAAGGATATGGTGGGCTGGAAAGGATCCAAAAAACAAAGCAATCGATATGTAAAGAGGACAAAGCAATTCTTCTATTTAAAATGTTATACTATTTAGAGATATTTAATTTAGGGGAGAGAGTAATAAAACAGGATTTGAGATAAGTATACAAAATTGTAGCATGATGTGGATACAGAGAACAGAAAGAAGTTGAGAAACCTAGAAGATGAGACACAGTTGAATCTCATGTGGACTTTGCACTGATATCCGTTTAACTGCTATAATAATAATAATAATAATAATAATAATAATAATAATAATAATAATAATGCATCTAGTTAAGTCTTTTTAATCTTCAGGCTCTTTTCTTCTTTCCATAGTAATAAACTGAAAAAAGTTTAGTGAACTGTTCTAAAAGACTTTCTCTCTGCTCTGGGCAATATGGTACACACTGTTTTCAGGCCTTGTATATCTTTTATTGTTAGAGCAAGTCTTAATTATTTTATAGCTGCATCTGTTCTTATTTTTAGGTAACAAAACTAATTGAAGATAGCACTTTATCCAAATCGGTAAAAAATGCAATAGATACAGATCGTTTACTAAACTGGCTAGTAGAAAACTCTGTCCTATCCATTGCATTAGAAGGTATGTATACAAATGTCTTCTGAACTTTGTTTACATTCTGACTGTGATCAGTCAAAAGGTTTAATCATGTTTGGAAATGAAAAATAACTTCTCCGAGCACAAGGTTCAGGTGCTTTTATATAATCATACAAATAGTAGTCCCAAAAGTGCTTTTCCAGAAGGCAACTGATCTTTCTTGGGTTTTTCCTTGAAAACATTTCACTTCTCATCCAAGAAGCCTAGATGAGAAAAAGCTGACATCAGAACTGAAGAAGCTTCTTGGATGACAAGTGAAATGTTTTCAAGGAAAAAAACCAAGAAAGTTCAGTTTCCTTTTGAAAAGGCACCTTTGGGACAACCATGACCTGGTTGATTTCTATAGTGTTTAATTTTTTTGCTCAGATTTACTATAATTTATTGAACTATGTGAACTATGGTTAATCTTAAATTTTAACCATAGTTAATTCAAGCAAGCTAATATAATAAAGTTGGATTGTTTTCATTATTCACAGTAAAGATTAATCATTGTTTACTTGGCTTGGAGTTGCACAAAAGAGAAAGATAATAATTGGAATAATTTCCAATCTTTTCTTTTTAGTTGCACAAGGAAAGAGTAAAAGAACAATGAGTGCACAGCTTACTGTAGTTTGTTCTTATTTGCATTACACTTGAACCAATTATATATAAGAACTATTGTTTCAAGATTATTCTTGTTTGACGTTCAAATTTTGACAAAATTTTGGTAAGATTTCTGAAAAGAAATCATGTTATTTTGACACAAAAACAGCCAGAAGCACGAGCACGCATGCTGCTGTTTGTGTGCACGCACACCAATTTGAAACCTGCTCTCCTTCTCTCCAGGTTGCAAGCCCGGAAAGATTGGAGACCTCTGATCTATATTGTCTATACTTTTGTTCTAGGTAACATAGATCAAGCACAATATTGTGATCGCATCAAGGGAATTATTGAGCTATTGGGCAGCAAGCTATCTCTAGACGAATTGACCAAAATTTGGCGAATACAGGTGAGGATTTTTACCTGTTATTTTTAAGTTATATCCTGTTCTTGAAAAACTTAGAAAGAATTTTGACATCTGTGTTTTCAGGAATAGTTGCACATCAGGAAATGAGATTTGTTTTTTAAAAGTTCTGTGAAAACGAATTAAAAAAAATATTTTACAACACGTCTGTGTTAGAGAAACTTGTGATATTGCACTAATCTGCAAATATAGGTGTTTTATATTTTTTAGTACTCAAATCTTTTTTGTTTAATATAGAATTTGAAAGATTTGAATACTCGTCTTACAGAAACATATTCAATGTGTATCAGAAATTCTCAGAAATTCACTAAGGATGTCAGCTAAAAATAGTGATTCACTCAGTTATAGTTATCCATGGAGATTAAGGGTTTTATTTCTCGGCAGATGACATGAACTGATATGGTGACAGATGAATACATAGAGCTGATATATATTATGAAAACTTGGTTGAGCAACGTTAGGGATGTGGCACCATGGAAATTGCCCTTTATATATTTCAAGCTGATCAGGTCAAGGAGGAAGGGTGACCATGATTGCATGTAACACCCTCACAAAAGTTGGAAACGGGAGGAAACTGATTGCAAGTCCAATGCATAGAATCATCACAAAAACAATTTAGGACTGCTGGGAGTGTATCAAATGTCAAGTAGCTTGGTAGCAGACATTAATGAATTCCTAGACATCATTTCAGAGCTGGAGTTTCCAAGGGTTTTAGTGCTGGATGGCTCCAATTTTCATGCCTTGGGAGGAGATAAAAATTGTCTCACATAGCTAAATCCAGACACATTTACTACACTGTACTCAGTACAACCCCTTTTACAAAGGCTGTACTAAGCGCCTTCTTCTGGGCAAGTGGATAACATATTCTGTCAAGAAAATGTTAACTCCTTTGTGAATCCAGCTGTTCATATTCTTCCTGGCCCCCAAAGAGAACCTACAATGGTTATAAAAAGTCTATGCAACCTGTCCATGGAAAGGGGAATACCTTCTAATTTACAGTAGCTAGGTTTCTTTAACTTGATGTGTCCTTTCCCTCCCTCCTTCCCCTAATCCCAATTCCTTTGAAGTCAGGACAACCATCAACTGTGATAGAGAACATCCACACTATTATTGCAGCAGCTGCTGTGAAGTTCAGCTCAGATCAGCTAAGTCATCTTTTCATCCTTATTCAGAAGGTAAGGTTTGTTTTAGTTTAACTCTGTTATTACAGTTAAAACATGAAACCTCACAATCTTACAGCATGGAACAGACCATATGAGAGATCAAATCAAGCCTAGCCTAGTTTTACTTTTTAGCAATCATATTTACAAAATTACTTGCATATCTGACATATTTTTCTTAAATAGAATTTGCGGGAAGAAAATTGCAGCATAATTAATTACGTAATTACAAATAGGCTTTTGAATACAGTTTTCGATGTAAATAAACACCCTTCTGAATTTCCAATTCAAAGTAGGCTACTCCTTTTAATAGTTCATTTTATGCTCTTCCTAAGGTCAAATACATTTGGCTGTTAAATGTGCTCAGCTTTAGACCTTCTAAAATTTCTTTTAAAATCTCTTAAAAATGAGATTTGTATGAGTGGAATTAAATTAAGCATACATTTCATTTCCATTTTTCTTATATGCTCTCGGATTTGTATTTGGTTAAATTAAGTATTGGAAAAATGTGTTAGAATATGTTTTAGTTGGCTTTGTGTTTATCTATTTTTTCCCCCTTTTTTTAAGAGTTGGGAGTGTGAGACTGATAGAGTGCGGCAGAAACTCTTAAGCTTAATAGGACGTATTGGACGGGAAGCACGTGTAGAGGCAACCACTGGAAAGGCAGGTGGAACATTTTTTTAAGAGAATGCACATGACTTACATTGTTTTAAGCTGCTTAGAGTCGCCTCTAGGCAAGATGGACAGCATATATATTTAAAAAATATTCCTGCAACAGACAGTGATAACTGGACCTGCATTCTTCTAGGTTCTTGAAGTTCTCTGGGACTTGGCTCATCTTCCAACACTACCTAGCAGCCTGATTCAGCAGGCTCTGGAGGAGCATTTGACAATCCTTAGTGATGCATATGCAGTAAAGGAGGCAATCAAAAGAAGCTATATCATCAAATGTATAGAAGATATTAAGAAGGTTGGTTTGTCTTTAGAATTGGCTTCAGAATTCATATTTTTAAGATATATTTCCCTTCTGTTATCTGAGTTCTAGCATTTTTTTAATTCAACGTGATACAAACTACAAGAATTAGTTATCCTGTTACGTACCACTTTTTGAAGGCAGTAGAAAATAAAGACTCATTGAATGAGCTACATCTCATGCTTTTGTTTTAAGTTTGTTTCATGTTTCTGTTTTATTTGGCAAAGGTGCAATTATTGGATTATAGCAAAGAAATTTTCAGCTAAATCCAGGAATTAAGCAAATGTAAACTTTTGATATTTAAACAATTTAGATGATATAATGAAAGATGTTTAAAGGTCAAGTTTAGACAATTTTGGAAAGTTTTAGAACTTGTTTATACATTCGAAGAATATTAGTTTTTTCCTGATTATAAATTAATTTTAATTATTTTAAGTGCTTTTTCTGTATAAAAGAGAAAAAATAGTGTTGTACATTTAAACTAATAAGTTTTCTGAAGAGAAATATGCTGGGGAGAGTATGTTAGTCCAAATATTCCAATTTAATTCTTTATAGAGTGTAATCTATTGGATGTTGTTGTTGCTGTTGTTATTAGTGGGAGTATAATTATGACTTTTATACATTTATATCTCAGCTTTCCTTTGGGAGCTCAAGATGTGTCACATAGAGAGTTGGGGGTTTTTTTGTTTGTTTGTTTTTGTTGTTGTTGTTTTTGTGTTCCATCCTCAATATTTCTTAATCTGAGAGAAAAGATAGTGGCTAGCTAAAAATTACCTTGTGAGTTTCCATTAGAGTTAGAGTTGGGATTTGATCTTAGGTCTCCCAGGGGATATTCCAGCATCTTTAGGTTCTTTGCCATTCTGTCCAGTTTCTCCAGTAATTATATAATGTTTAAAATATCTATAAGGTTTAGTATAATCTAGAAATATTTCACTAAATAAAAAACATAGTCAGAGTTTAGTCAGTGCATAACCAGCTTTGAAACACCATCGTAAAGGTATCATATCTGCAGAAGCAATGCAAATTATTTCAGGCACAAGGCTCTGCAAATACCAATTTGCTCTTTGTTGCTGTGATTACTTGTTTCAACTCAGTCTTAGAAAAACTGAGTTCCTTTCTCAGTGTCAGTACTCTTCCTATAATTTATTTTAATCTTTAAGGATATGTCATAATATCTTCTTTTAAATTGCTTTCCTTTTTGATGACTGTAATCTTGATTTTTTTTTTCAAGCCAGGAATTGCAACCTTTTGTCTGAATATGATATGAATCCTGATTGACATGTCCTCTGTTTTTGTCAGTTTCTTGCTGTTCTTCATCATTCTCTAAATTCTCAATGAAATTTAGCATTTGCAGTTATGACTGTGAGCTCTTTGATTATTTTTGCATGGTCTGCTCAGTGTCACAAATGACCCTGTTCCCTGGTTTTGTTGGGTACACAAGAAAAAGTGGTTGGGATAATAAATTTATTTATTTACAACTGTAATTGAGTCCAGTCGTATGAATTACAGTCACGCCAGTCATTAAGTGGGTCCTCATGTGGCTAACCTGATTTTACACATTTGTGGCATTCATTAAGAAAACACTATGGCCATTAAACTAAGCCATTGCCTCCAATGGGTGCTTTTTGTTGGAAACCAGAAATAAATATTGGGTTCTGGCAGAAAAACACCATAAATAGTCACATGATTGTGAGGCACTGCAAGCAGCCTTTGGCAGGCCAGTTGCTGAGCATCCAAAATATGAGGGGGGGGGGTCAAATGTTGAATCAGGGACACAAGTACCTTTTGGAGGGTCCATTGTAACTTCAAATGATCACTAAATGACTGGCTATAATTCTACTTGTAATCTAATTATAAAGATCACTTGGATAGCTTCTGTTGATTCCTGAATCTCGTACTTCTCTTTTATGTGCGAACTTTTATTTTTGGTACAGTAGCTGAATTGCTATCTATAGTATATTAGAACAGCAGACCAAGATCAGAACTTTGCAGAGGGTTTCAAACTGGGGCAGAGTATGTTAAAGACATCCACCTGGGTACATCTGTTCTGAATTCACTTCAGGATTCATCCACACCCACAACTCAATTTCAGTATCTGTGATTATCTGATCAGTGTTATATACAGATTTCTAAAAGATAAGTTGAAAAATATATTTTAAATCTAGGAAAATTTAAGAATAATTTGTAAAAGTAATCTAAAACAAGAAACAGAGCTATGAAAATCTATGGTGTGTATCCATGGATTCTAAATATATAACGTTGGTATCTTTTATCAGTCATCTCAGCACAATAATCCTCAGTTTGTGTGGGTGGTACCAGCTTTACGCCAACTCCACGAGATCACACGCTCGTTTATTAAACAAACCTACCAAAAGCAAGATAAGGTGAGTACTGTGTGTTTTTCATGCACCCAAACAGAGAAAGGGAATGGAAGTGGAAAAATAAAAATGGGAAACCTTAAACAGTTACTATACATGTTTATCAAGTTACATATTGTCACCTTGATTAAGGGTAGTTGGACCTTGACAAGGAAATCAGGATTAGAAATACTTTGTTATATTTGAAGGTACATATTATCTTTCTGGAGAGACAATATGCAACCTATTTAGCAATGACAAAACAAAACAAAAGCTAAAAGACTAAAGAAAACATTAAATCATCTATGGTCTTGTATTTATGAAAATATCAAATAACATCCAGATTAAACATTAAAAAATAAACCAAGAAAAGTTCACCTAGCAGTGAAACAGTATGATAAGAACAAAGAATGCTTTACTAATTATTTATGTTGTAAATAAATACATAACTTGTGGCTATGTTTTTCATGAATAATTTGTGCTATTGTCACAATAAATTGAAATATTAAATTAAGAAAGGTACACTTTAATACTAAAATTTAATGATTAAATTATGTTTATTTTTAGAAATGAAAGGAAGTATTTTGTTCAGTGTTAAGAAAAATGGAAATGTTCAACATGTATTCAAAATACTTGGTAGTTTATTCCAGGAGCATGAAGAGGATATAAACTGCATAATCTTATGCCTCCATAGGATTTGTGCTCAGAGATGCCTGCAGGAAACGTCCACTTATTTAAAACCTGATTGTTTTAATCAGGTTTATATTATATAATATGGTGTAATATAATATAGTGTAATATAATATAGTATAATATAATACAATACAATACAATATATAAAGTGTATATACTCTAATAACTTATTTAACAGATTTTTTTAAAATTTTTGTCAAGAGCATTATTCAAGACTTGAAGAAAAACTTTGAGATAGTGAAACTGGTAACAGGAAGCTTAATAGCTTGCCACAGATTGGCTGCCTCAGTAGCAGGTGCCGGAGGCCTTTCAGGAACAACATTGGTGGATGGCCGGTACACCTATCGGGAGGTAAGCAAACAATGGCTTATAAAAACTAAAACAATTGAGAAAAGACTTAAATACAAATGAGGTCCTTAAAAAGGAAAAATATGAGCACAAAAATAATGTAAAAGAATCTCTTCAAAAATATTCAGTGCAACTCAAGGGTATGGTTTTTCTCTTTCCAGTACTTGGAGGCACACCTCAAATTTCTGGCATTTTTTCTTCAAGAGGCCACCCTCTATTTAGGATGGAATCGTGCTCGGGAAATCTGGGAATGCCTTGTAACAGGCCAAGATGTTTGTGAGCTAGATCGAGAGGTGAGATCCCGCAAATGGTAGGCAAGCAATTCATGTAAAAATGCAGGGTTGTTCAGAATGCTTCTTATTGTAGCGCCTCTTGATTACCCATACTACTACATCCAATTTTTATTCATTTGTAAGCTCAATTATACTGATACCCCGCTGAGCTGATTCAAGTTGCAAAAATAGAAACAGTATTTTTTAAAAAAGGAAATACAAGGTAAGCATAAAGCTAATCAAAATAAATATCAGTAAATATACCTTACTGGACCTTTATGCATACATGAAATTTTGAATAATAGGCACTTACTGACTAAATTCTGGCTCATGAAATAAGCAACAATGTATTTGCCTATTAAAGTAAGGAAAGTTAGAAAATTATGTGTTTCTCTTACAGATGTGCTTTGAATGGTTTACAAAAGGACAGCATGACCTTGAAAGTGACGTGCAGCAGCAGCTTTTTAAAGAAAAAATTCTTAAATTGGAGTCCTATGAAATCACTATGAATGGTATGTTAAGTATTTTTGTCTTTTGGGATTTCAGAATAATCCTGAAAGTCTGTCAGATACTTTAGGATAAAAATAGTGAATTTTCTGATGCTGTAAATCTTGTTAGTTTCAAAAAATCCTTAGGGAATCAAGTAGGTAGGAAGTACTTTCTCATTCCTCCTCTATCTGCCAATCGCTCTCTGAATAATAATTTTGAGATCCTGGCATGGATGATGTAGGATGCAGCACTGGAGACTGGGAAAAGGAGATGTCCAAATTGGCCATTCTCTAGAGGAATGCATTTATATTTCATTTCCAGGCCCAGTAGCTTTTCCCATTGACCAAGGCCTCCCAATTCTTAAAAGAGGTGATTCAGGAGGAAAGGTTGAAAACTGATCTCCATTTCCCAGCCCTTTGTCTTTGTAGTTCTCTGAATCCAATCTAGTAAATAGTTTTTCAGGGAAATAGGGGGGGGGGGTATAATTAAATCTAAACAATATTGACCTATTGTCAGTTTGCCTGAAAGCAGCTGTTTTATATCGCCAATATTTGTGCTATGTATTTAAATAAAAATAGTGGGATTCCTTTACACCGTTCATTTTTAAAAACAGGTTTTGGTTTGTTTAAGACCTTTTTTGAAAATGTGAATCTTTGTGATCATCGATTAAAACGACAAGGAACTCAATTGGTAAGCATCTTTCTATAATCATATACAGTATACCATTCACATTTCACAGGCAAAATAGTATAAGCAGGAAAAAAACGATGGCTAGATGCTGGTTCTTTTAGGATTAGGAGTTTGGATTTGCCCTAAATTTAAACCTAAAACTAAACTATAGGGCAAATATAAATTCTTAATCCTTTAGGGGTTTACTTTTATGTCAGCTCACTTGAATGTTATCAATTCTATTATTCAACTTGCTATTTAATTTGTATATATTACAATGCAGTTGACTTATACATAGAAACTTTTAAAATAATAAAAACAGCTTTGCTATATTAATAGATCACATAGAACTATAATATAGTCTGGTTTTATCTTGGAATAACTTAACATAAGTATAAAAGAATAAATTGCAGTTTATACCATTTAATATCATAAAACTGTGTGCTAAACCATTGTTGTAAATTGGCTTATAAAGATAACTGTGATTTTGTACAATATTCTACAGGAATGCATGGTGAGTTTTGCTGTTTAGGTTTTTATCCCCTTCCAAAGCTTTTAACTTGATATTTAGAAATACAAGGGAAGAATAGCCAAGAAAGAAATTAAAAGAAAAAGAGATTGGCCAAACATGGATTGCAATATATTAATTTTGCTCATTTATGAAATTGTTATTTTTAGTTTGTTCAACAAACTGTTTTAGTGTGACACATGAACCTACAGCATATTTAAGGTGTCTGTGTTACTATGTTTAAAAGTCTTTGTAAATTTGATTATTTCAAGGTTATCTGTAACATATTATCTGCTCCAAGTACTGACTTTTCTTTGCTTCTGCAGCAAGTAGAAAAACTGGAATTAATAGGAATGGATTTTATTTGGAAAATTGCAATGGAATCACCAGATGAAGAAATAGCTAATGAAGCTATCCAGTTAATAATAAACTATAGTTACATTAATTTAAATCCACGATTGAAAAAGGTAATAGTTCTGAATTCTGAATTTATTTCATGTACAGTGGGTAGAGCTGTGTGGTATGCAGATGAAGCTAGGCACTAGGGTTTATCTTTTTTCTGTTTTGTTTTTTGTTTGTTTTGTGAGAGGGAGATAGGAGGCTAAAAGCTAAGGATATATTCTGTAGCTTATTTCTGTTTCTAGCATCAGAATGGCAACAGTGGTTAGAATGCAATACTTTAGGCTAACTCTGCTCACAGTCTGGAGTCCAATCCCGACGGGCTCAAGGTTGACCCAGTCTTCCATATTTTTGAGATTGGTGAAATGAGGACCCGAGTTGTTGGGGGCAATATGGTGACATTGTAAGCATATTGAAAGAGTGCTGTAAAGCACTAGGGGCAGTATCTAAGGCTAGTTTCAATCATGTAATCAGCGGACTCCTTATACCATATATGAAAAGTTGCTGATTTTATAGGTGGGCAATATACTGCCCAACACGGCTTTAATGTTTTAGAATAAACAAATTTAAAGGAGATTTAGATTTCCTTGATTGTCCCAATAAAAGGAAAGTTGCAAGAGAAAAGATTTCTTAATTAGCTCTCTATTAATTCCAGTGTTTGAGTTGTGTTATAAGGAAAATCATAATTAAGGTTTCCTTTTGGAAAGTTTGTTTATTTTGAGAAAGAAGGCATTGATTATGTAGGCATTTAGCAGATACTTAATTAGTAATTTTCTGGGAATTTGGCTTGGGAGCAAGAGGTTTTTTTTGCTGCTTTGATCATTTTCACTAGCTCTTCCTGTGAGCTGACAAACTCCAGATGGTTTTGTCTTCTTTACCATGTCATCCAAATCAATGCTTGGAAGATATGCTAAACATATTGTTGATGAAGCCCATCCATAGCTTGTTTACTGGATTCACAGAGTCAGCAGGAATAAGCAGAGAAATATGTACTATTGTTTATATTGTTGTGTTGCATAAATATGCCCCAAAATACAATGGCTAACCATTAACATTTACATTTTTTTTATTCTTATGATTCTACGAATTTACTTTGGATGCTATTTCTGGAACAAAATAGAACATTTGAGCCAAAAACTTTAGTAAACTATAAGCAAAATACATATTAACAGGCATTTAGAAATCTGATATGTTCCATAACACAATGAAATACAATAAACTATTCATTGTCACATCCTAGATATGGAATATGAAGAAAGAAAAAAATGTTCATTGTTATGCTAGCAAATTATTAGGTTAGGCTGGTTGGAATTACATAACAAGTTTATTAAGCAATTATTTTGCTTTTTCTCAATTTTATTCATGTTTGCATTTAGCAATTTAGGTTTTAAATAATGCTGATATATATATATATATTTAATTGATTGTTCTTTATTATTTTCAGGATTCTGTGTCACTGCATAAGAAATTCATTGCTGATTGTTATTCAAGATTAGAAGTAAGAGTTCACTTTCTGAAATAATATTTCTTGTTTTACTTTGTTCTTGTATAATTCTAGAGTCATAATCAAATACTCCATAAAGTTACTTTCTTGAATATCAATAAATTGAGGAGTTGTAAAAGTGGTTTCTGAACAAAATTGCTCTACCTGTTAACTGCAGCTTCAATATTTATTTCATTAACATCAAAGTTTGTGTAGAATAATAATAATAATAAAAGTTGGAAGGTACCTTGGAGGTCATCTAGTCCAACCCCCTGCTCAGACAGGAAACCCTATACCCGTGGCGGTGAACCTATGGCACACGTGCCACAGATGGCACGCAAAGTCCTCTCTGTGGGCATGTGCACCGTCGCCCCAGTCTTAGGCCTTCAGCTGGGTTTTATAAAACCTTTTCATTTTAGGCCTCTGCCGCCTTGTGCAAAAAAAAAAAAGTTCAATCAATCAATTTCAATTTCTCACGGGGAAAAAAAAGATCTCGCAAAGTTGGAATTGATTGATTGAACTTTTTAGTCCCACCCAGTTTGCCGTTACCACCGAAGCCATGCCCACCCAATAGGCCATGCCCACCCAATGGGCCATAAGTGGGTTTTGGGTTGCAGTTTGGGCATTCGATCTCTAAAAGGTTTACCATCACTGCCCTATACCTATATCTCCTTTTTATTTTCCCAATGTGGCCTCAGTGGTTGCTGTCCTCTTAATAGCCTTCACTTTAGTTCAGCAATAGTGTTTTCCATTTTAGGCAGCCAGTTCAGCTCTTGGTGGCCCAACGCTGACTCATGCTGTTACCAGAGCTACCAAAATGCTGACAGCAACTGCCATGCCCACTGTGGCAACATCAGTACAATCTCCATACAGGTAAGCTTACACTTCACAATATGTAGACTTTATCCATGTTCCTTGTCAATTCCCAGGACTGCATACAAGAGAGTTAGAAATGTCTTGCGGATGTGCAAAAGATGCTTATAGTTCAAAATGTAAATTTCATGTTTCCCAATTTTAAAAAAAAAGTGTATTGTGGAGTTCTGTGCTAAACTTGGGAAAAAAATATTGTTTATGTTTCTCTGAACTGGGGACCAAACAGAACTGTTATGATCTGTGCTATTTTCTCAGTTGCTCACCATACATGAATGGTGGGTTCTGTTTTTTAAAGAATTCAAGGAAGTAGACACTTGGAGATCCAATAGAAGGCACAGATTTCAGTCATGTTTCTAGAACTAGTTGAGGGATGAGGTGACCTTGGAGGTGACAGTTACATACATAATCAAAGTTTAAGAACATTATAGGGCAGAGAAAATGGACACTGTGTTTTTAAGTTCTTTGTTACAGAAATATAACAATTACTAGGTTCTAAATAATGTAATCACTTCTATCTGTGTGTTTTCTTTTGCAGTCAGGTAATGAAATGCCAGAATGATAACTATATGTGATGCAGAACTGTGATTAATAGGATTGTGTGCAGTAATGTCAAGGAAGCAATAGGATTAAATTTTCACATCTTATAAACTCAAATCTGTTTAAATTATTGCTATTTGCATCTGTGGCAAATAGATTATGTGAATAAAATAACATTATCAATAGCAGAAATAGACTTTTACAGCTTTTGGCTGAAGTTTCTTCCTAATGCTCAAACATCTATGTGAATAAAATAAAATGGATCATTTAGATGGTGCTTCATTGCTATATTCTGTTCTGTGTTAGTATTTGAAGGCAGAAGCCACAAAAGAGTCCTTAACAGTTGTTTTCATTGTTTGCTGTGTAGCTTTTAAAAATAGTTAAAATGGTTAAATTGGACACACGGCTAAAGTGAGAGGTTTTTTTTAATTGGATTGTCCTATTAATTTTGCTGAAAAGAGCAAACACATTATATTTAATTATTTGACACCTGCAATATTAATATGTTCTGATGCTTATAAGCATGCTCCTTCTTTGTACATATTTTTATCCTATTAATATGGATGTCCTACATCATTTTTTTTAACTTACCGGTACTAAAGTAATATAATTGTGACCAATATTATTTTGGACTAAAACTCATCACAGATTCAGAAAATACAGAAAATACTCTTTTCTATTTCCTCTTTTGCTGTGAACCATTGGACTAAGACTGTACATAAAGGAAGAGATAAATATTGTAATTGAATCTTCATATGTGATACATTTCATTGATTGAAATTAGTCTAGTATATTAAAATAATTGCTTCACGCTCTCCCTTATCACTTGAGGTGGGAGGACTTTTCTATTCAATGATAGCCCTCTTTTCTTTTAAAATATAGTTACACTACTGTTTTTTAGAAATAGTCAAAATCAGCTCCTTATTTAATTGCTACTTTGGAGCTAAACACACATGTACGCATACATGCATGTACTTAATACTATTTCAGGGTAAGACATGTGCTTATCTCATGTACCAGAAAACAATTCCAAGATAAGAAGATGATGCCATTTTTCTGAAAATATTTTTCAGAAACTAATTCAAATCTCTGCTATTTATTCAAAGGTCATCCAAATATACAAATATACAATTCAAAATCAGTTCAACTATTGTTTGTAAGTTATCTAAATCTCTGCTATTTTAAATCTCTGCTGCTCTAGGTCAACAAAACTTGTAATAATTGAGAGACTGCTACTTCTGGCAGAACGCTATGTTATCACAATAGAGGTAAAAGAAAAATGGTTTTGTACAGATATTTTATTTACTAAATGCTTAGTTTGTATCTGGGAATCCTTTGTTTAATTTCTGTTTCTATAATTGGATTCATTCTGCAGCTTAATTCAAATATGTATCCCTTAGTCCAAGTTTAAGAAATCTTGCAGTGAGAATGTGTTGGGAGCAGGGAGTATGGAGGGGGATGCGTAGGTGGGAATAAGGACAAATGTGATTAGAAGACAGTTTTAATAGCTGCAGATTCTATACATAAAATAAATTTTCTGTGGACAGAAAATGCCTGTCGAGAAAATTAAGACAATTGATTCCTGGAATTATCAACAATAGCTTTCAATTTATCCATTGTCATAATTGTATATGTCAGATTGGTTGCTTGTAGACCATTTTATTTAAGATACATATTTTCATGAGCTGAAGCTGACTTCATCAAATACATGCAATGACCTGACTAATGTGGTATTTAAATATATTAGGATGATGAAAGGAAGGGGGAGACGGTGGTTATGCTGATAGAAGTTCCTTAGGAAGCAGAATGCAATTACCTATCAATTAAAAATGGGAATGTATTAAGAACTTATATTAAGAACTTATTGTGTATGTTCTTCTAAAATAGCTTGAAATCTCTTAATGTATACATGTATGTTCCTATGTTTCCTACTCAGTTGTTTTAGCAAAGTTTCTTTGTTCCAAACTCCACTTTGAGGAAATGTCTTGGAAGATTAAAATATTGCTATTAATTTGATTTTGTTTTGAGTTCTGATGACAAGCTAGTATCCATTAATTCTTTTGTGCAAGGGCTGGCCTGTTTGTCTTATGTAGATTCCAGACAGCATTGCTGGCAGATGATGACATGTTTCACATTAGAAGACATGCGCAGGCTATTCTAACTTGGTGTGTGAAGCTTTGTGTGTAATGGTAAACATTAATGTAAATGTGGGGTAGACAACTGGGCTTGCTGCAAGGTATGGTTCCCATGCTGGTATTGTTGTCCTGGTGCTTGTAAGAATCTTCTTCAGGTTGGGTATGCAAGTATGGGCTTGCCACCCAAACCTATGAAAGCGTAACATCATAGTCCAGTAGGGGCTGCAGATTAGTATTGGTGTGTTTGAGTAGTTGAGCTGTGAATAACAACCCAACATATTCTGTTGTTTTGCCTTTGTAGCTAGTAATTTAATAGGATCTCCCCTGGGGATTGGTCTTTGTTGAGCTCACTGTGTGCGTAGTTCAGCCTGGCTTGTTTTTCCCAGTTGAGTATCACTGGCTATAGTATCAATATTCATGTAATTATAATGGAGACCCTAGCTATAAATTTAGAGTTGATTTGTTGGTATGTTCTGGATTGAAGGAGGATGTTTCCTTTGTAATTGCATGTGGTCGTAAATGAGGCCAGTTGATAGTTGACCCTGCATGCTGCTGAAATGGTCTGAATAATATACAGTGGTCCTTAAAAGTTTATGAATCCTTTTGAATTTTCATTATTTTGCTTAAATATGACCTATGATGTAATCTCTGTACAAGTAGCATAACTAGATAAAGAGAAACTGATTAAGCAAGTGAGTCAAAACCTATTCATTTAATTATTGAGGAAAATGATCCAAAGGTATATTTTATTATATTTTTATTTTCTTTCCCTCTATAGGATCTTTACTCTGTTCCTCGTACTATTCTACCTCACGGTGCTTCCTTTCATGGGCATCTTTTAACTCTCAATGTTACGTATGAGTCTACCAAAGATACATTTACAGTAGAGGTATGTAATTTTATAGTGTGATAATATTTCTAGGATTGCAGAATTTCCTAATTTGATAGGAGACATAATATGTAATATGCTGAAAAACATGAAAACTTGAAAGACAGCGTGGAGCATGTCAATATGCAGTTACACTTTTCATACGCTGATGGTATATGGTTGTCAATTGAGAGTATGGATGACAAAAATATTTTTATTTTTATAGGCTCATAGCAATGAAACCATCGGAAGTGTCAGATGGAAAATAGCAAAATTATTGAATGCCCCTGTGGACAATATTCAAATCTTTGCCAACGATAGTTTGGTATGTTAATTGCTTGTAAGTATATTTCAAGTTGTAATGTCCGCTAAATCTAAGGGGTTTTTTTAATTATTTAATTATTTCAGTTAACAGTGAATAAAGATCAGAAGCTGCTTCATCAGCTAGGTTTCTCTGATGAACAAACACTTACTGTAAAAACACTGGGAAGTGGAACTCCATCAGCAAGTTCTGCCGATTCATCATCCAGCAGCAGTAGCAATGTCTTCAGTTCATCATATGCAATGGAACAGGTAAAACACGAAAGACTGAAATGTGGATTTCATATTTTTCATTAAATTGACATGTAACTGTCAGTCAGAGTTAGGTTTATGTCTATAGAAGTTCTCAGGCATCCAAGTCATGGCTGTCCCAAAGGTGCTTTCAAAAGGCAACTGTACTTTCTTGATTTTTCTTGAAGACTTCTCACTTCTCATCCAAGAAGTTTCGTCAGTTCTAATTAACTGGTGGGAAATCCATGAAGAAGTCCAGTTGCCTTTTTGAAAGCACCTTTGGGATAGAGTTATGTTCTAAGTGAAGAGAGAGATAGCATCTTCTATTTATCCTTTTCTAGCATTGTTTTTTATGCAGATACCCAATTTTTATTAAACTGGTTTTCTAAAATGAATTCTGCTCACCCGTGATTTGCTCTCTAATATTGTTCTCTCTATCCAGATACAGAGTATATTGTTTAACTGATTACATATAATATTTTCATAATACATGCATTTGGGCAACTTAGTCGTTTGTTTCCTGGTATATCCCAAGTTGCTCATGAAGCTTAAAAATTATCTAAAAAGGTGGTGAGAGCTGCTGTTCTTGAAAGTGAGATGAACTTAAAATGGAAACCCTGTTTTCCATTTTAATTAAGAAACTTGGCAAAGCCAGCATGAAAGATTGCCACCTTACTGTTGTTTTAATTTCTTTTTGTTTCTTTGCTTCAACAAAGTCTTATTAGAATTTCAGAAACAAATGCATCCAAATTGTTTGAAATAATGCCAGCTGTAAATAACGAGGGGGAAAAAATGGGAAAGTAGAAGCTGTCCCTAAAATAGTTCAAGAGAAATATTTCACCCCAGAACTCAGATAATTCAGAATTCAGAAATGTAATGTTCTGTCATTTTCACTAAAACAACAACAACAATAACAACAGTATTGACGGTTGCCCTGATTGCTTTACAAATTCATATTAAGGGTTTGATTTGAGGAGATAGCTGGAAGTTGATGTAAAAAGTCTTATGCTAGGAAAGGAAGGATATGTCTTTAGGCCAAGTTTTAAATGTATGCAGTTGTGCTTAAAAATAAGATTGTTTAAAAGAGATGAAAGAACTCATAATATATTTTTTAATCCTCAGGAAAAATCTCTTCCTGGTGTAGTAATGGCCCTTGTGTACAATGTATTTGATATGCTTTACCAGCTTGCTAACCTGGAAGAGCCGAGGTGAGTTAAGCATTGTTAATGTAGAATGGAAATGCTGTGGCTGCAGAGTTTAAAGATCCATATTCTTTAAAAGCATATGCGAATACAAACCTAAGTGCATTGTATGTTTTTTTTTTTTCAAATTCTTCAGGATTACTTTGAGAGTTCGGAGGCTTCTTTTATTGATTCCTACGGATCCAGCTATTCAGGAAGCTCTTGATCAATTAGACTCACTTGGACGAAAGGTACCAGTTGCCAACCGGAATGATAAAAACTAATAATAATCAAGTTTTATTTGCTTCTTACCTTTCATACTGAAATTAATGAAAAGAGAACTAGAATGATATTAATTGACTGTAATGATTTCACTGAAATAAGTTGAAGCGATGCAATCTATTAGTTCTTATGGGATAAAATGTAAATTGTCACTGGCTACATTAAAATGGTCTCAGAGTTTGGATAAAATGGAATATTGATTTTGTAAAGTGGGTATTCCCTTTGCTCAATACGAGTACTTTATTTCTAGAGATTCATACAGCGTGTCTAATGTGTTTACTTCTCCTGGGACTGGAAAATAGTGCAGAGTTGGCATAGCTGTGCATTAGCTGGCAGGCCTCCCCTAAAGATACAGCAGAATTTATTATCTTTAATATATGTCTGTTTAAGTTACAGGCTCATTTAATATAATCTTAATACTCCTGGCTGAACTGCCTTCATAAACCAGCAGCCAAAGGCACTGAATCCTAAATATATTCCATATACAGTTTAATCTGAGACAGGAAAATTATTCTTAGGCAAAGCTTATTTTGGCGGAGAAATTCAAATTACAGGATAGTCTATGGGTAATTAGTTTGGGGGCTCTGAAGAAGCAATATATAAGATTGTCTTAAACTCAGAGTTATTTATCGTAATTTCAAATAGACCATGTAAGAATAGCCTTCTACTCACTTTCTCTGTGCTTCTTTTCCTCTTAGAAAACACTGCTCTCTGAAACAAATTCTCAATCTTCAAAATCTCCTTCTCTGTCTGCAAAGCACCAACACCAGCCTAGTGCAACTTCAATACTTGAAAGTCTTTTCAGGTCTTTTGCTCCAGGAATGTCTACCTTTAGAGTGCTTTATAACCTTGAGGTAAGAATGAAAGTCAGAATTACAATACATGCTTTGCCTATATGTACAATTCCCATTACTTTCATGTAAGGCTAGAACAGTTAAAAAAAAACTATGGGGAACTGTCGGTCAATAGAAGAGGTACTGAGTTAACTGGAGCAATGCTTACTTCCTAGGAGTCTTTTTAATATTATAAAATATATTTATTCAATGCTTGCTATGATCTCCATAACAAAATTTGATAGATCTGCAATTATTCTCATTATTTATAGTAATTAAGGTATTTATAGTAAATCTGGTTACTATAATGCAATATGGGTCAATTATTTTAAAAAGAAACTTTTCAAAAACGAGTAAACAACATAATGTAACTTAGTCCACTGCTTTGAGTTATACAGTCCCCTTAGAGATTCTGTAAGCAAGTAACTCTTTATTATTTACCTTGCATTGATGATACATATCACTCATCATTTTGTAATTCTGTTCTTCCATTATATTTATATACTATAAGTATCAAAATATCTCCTTGAAATGGGTGTTTGGTACTGGAAGATCAAACAGATTCCTGACAAACCTAGCAGACAACTTTGTCTCCCAAAAAGTAGAGAAGGGAACTAGAGGATTAGCCATTTTGGATCTAATTCTCACTAACAGAGATGAAATGATAGAAGGTGTTGAAGCCATAGGAACCTTGGGAGGAAGTGACCATGCAATATTGGAATTCAACATTATGGAAGCACAAGCAATAGAACACAGTCAAACTAGAGTCTTGGACTTCAAAAGAGATAATTTCAATAAACTTAGAGAGGGTTTGAGAAGGATTCCATGGATGAGAATCCTCCAGGGGAAAACAACTCAAGAAGCTTGGGAAATTTTGAAAGTGAGATAATAAATGCCCAGTCTAGGAATACCAACAAAGAGGAAAAATAACAGCTCTCAAAAGAAACCAGCATGGCTGCATAAAGAACTCTCTGATAAATTGAAAGATAAAAAGGACAAATATAGAAAATGGAAAGAGGGACACATAACTAAGTCAGAATATCAGCAAATAGCCTGAGCCTGCAAAGATGAAGTGAGGAAAGCTAAGGCTCAAAATGAACTAAGGCTTGCGACAAAGTAAAAAATAACAAGAAAAAAAGTGAGTGAAAGTGGCAAGAAGATGACAAGCAACAGGGAGAAAGCAGAACTATTTAACTCGTTTTTTGCATCTGTCTTTACACAAAGGGAAAAAACAGACCAACCTATCAAAAATAGTGCCATAAAAAAAACAGAATAGAAATACAAGTTAAGATACGCAAGAAAATGGTAAGTGAACACCTATCCAGCCTAGATGAGTTCAGATCACCAGGACCAGATGGATTACATCCCAGGGTTCTCAAGGAACTGGCAGATGTGATCTCAGAACCAGTAAACTATGTTTTTCAAAGATCCTGGAGCACTGGGGAACTACCAGAGGATTGGAAAAGAGCTGATGTAGTTCCCATCTACAAAAAAGGGGAAAAAAATGGATTCAGGAAATTACAGACCTATCAGCCTGACCTCAATACCTGGGAAGATTCTGGAAAAGATAATCAAACAACGAATCAGCGAGCACCTACAGGCAGACAAAGTCATTACTAAAAGCCAACACAGGTTTGTCAAAAACAGATCATGCCAGACAAATCTTATTGCATTCTTTGACCAAGTGACAAAATTAGTGGACCAGAGGAATGCTGTGGATATAATTTACTTGGACTTCAGTAAGGCATTTGACAAAGTAGATCACAACCTACTACTTAATAAGATAGAAAAATGCCAGTTAGACAGCATCACCACCAGATAGATCCGTAGCTGGCTGACCAGCCGTACTCAGTATGTGGTCCTCAATGGAACCACATCTACATGGAGGGAAGTATGTAGTGGGGTGCCCCAGGGCTCTGTTCTGGGCCTAGTGCTCTTCAAAATCTTCATCAACGATTTGGACGAGGGGATAGATGGGGAACTCATCAAATTTGCAGACAACACCAAGCTGGCAGGAATAGCCAACACTCCAGAAGACAGGCTTAGCATACAAGAGGATCTGGACTGACTTGAACACTGGGTGCTATCTAACAAAATGAAATTCAATGGTGAAAAAAGTAAGGTTCTACATTTAGGCAAGAAAAACCAAATGTACAGGTATAGTATAGGGGGTACCTTGCTCAATAGTAGTAATTGTGAGAGGGATCTCGGAGTCCTAGTGGACAATCATTTAAATATGAGCCAGCAGTGTGCTGCAGCTGCCAAAAAAGCCAACACAGTGCTAGGCTGCATTAACAGAGGGATAGAATCAAGATCACGTGAAGTATTAATACCACTTTACAATGCCTTGGTAAGGCCACACTTGGAATACTGCATCCAGTTTTGGTCATCACAATGTAAAAAAGATGTTGAGACTCTAGAGTACAGAGAAGAGCAACAAGATGATTAGGGGACTGGAGGCTAAAACATATAAGGAACGGTTGCTGGAATTGGGTATGTCTAGTTTATTGAAGAGAAGGACGAGGGAGGACATGATAGTAGTGTTCCAATATGTCAGGGGCTGCCACAAAGAAGAGGGAATCAAGCTATTTTCCAAAGCACCTGAAGGCAGGACAAGAAGCAATGGATGGAAACTAACCAAAGAGAGAAGTAACCTAGAACTAAGGAGATACTTCCTGACAGAACAATTAACCAGTCTGCCTCCAGAAGCGGTGAATGCTCCAACACTGGAAGTTTTTAAGAAGAAACTGGACAGCCATTTGTCCAAAATGGTATAGGGTTACCTGCCTGAGCAAGGGTTGGACTTGATGACCTCCAAGGTCCCTTCCAGCTATTATTATTATTATTATCGATCATCGCACAGTCAGCCAGATGTTCAGACTGGATTTGGCATTTTGTCTACCTATCGAGTCCTTACCCAGGACCTGGGATAGGCAGATGTGGATGTTTGATGGTATTACAGATATCGTCGCAGGATGGAAGCAGTTCCTAATAAGGCTGCCTTTTGCAATTGACTAATAGCGAATTTGTCAATGCCAATGGTGTTCAAGTGGCGCTCCAGTTGTTTTGGAATTGCACCCAAGGAGCCTATGACTATTGGTACTACCCTTGCTTGCTTTTGCCACAGTCTTTCTATTTCTATTTGTAAGGTCTTTGTATTTTGTTATCTTCTCCAGTTCTTTCTCTTCTATTCTGCTATCTCCAGGCACTGCCACATCCACTATCCAGACTTTTTTGTCTTTCTTATCGACAATTGTTAAGTCTGGGGTGTTGTTGTTATTATTATTATTATTATTATTATTATTATTATTATTATTATAACTGGTGAGTGGGAAGTGGATCAAACGGACCCTTTGAATTCAGATGATTTTTTTTAAAAAATGCATAATATTCTGAATAGTATTCAATAGTAGATATTGTTGTCTATTGCCAAGCAGGAAATCTTGCAAGCTATTTAGTGAGATAGGTTTAATTGCATGTTTCTAAAATTATGAATATTTTTAGGTACTGAGTTCCAAGCTAATGCCTACAGCAGATGATGAAATGGCAAGAAATTGTGCCAAATCATTTTGTGAAAACTTCCTTAGAGCGGGAGGCTTGAGGTTGGTTTTTAAATATTTCAATCAGCTGAAGAGTTATCTAAGGTCAAACTGTTGAATGTTTACAAGTCAGTTGAAATTAAATGTTGTAACTTAATGTTCTGAATATTATAGGAAGATAAGTTACTTTGTCTTATTAATTAATTTGTTTATATACCATTCTTAACTTTCTAAGTAGCTTTCAAACTTACATACATGGTAGTAATCAATTTTACTGAAAGTATTTGTTCTCTCCTTCCACTTACCGGTCTTCTGTAAATAACCTGTCTATAGAGGTACCAACCACAACTGACTCTCAATCTTTAATTTGGTCCTAACCTCTGCATAACTGTAATGAGGCTGAGTTCAGAAAACAAGTCCCATTGCAAGAAAGAAAATGGAGTTGTTATTTAAAGAATTGTGTGATAAATGGGCTTTGCTTTCCAAAAAAATAGTTTTGCACAAAATAAGATTGCTGAAATGTAACAGGTATCAAGGTCTCTAAGAAAACCATAGTAACATTGATCATATTCCTGTATATATTTGGTTGGTTGATCAGTACTCTGGCTTGTAAAATTATATGGATTAGGCAGGGAAGCCGATGAGGATTCTCAATCATTCAGATAGAGTTGTCTGGACGTTGAGCCATGGCAACTGGACTTCTTTTCTTTTTGGCTTGAAATATTTCACTGCTTATCCAAGTAGACTGAAGAAACTACTTGGATAAGCAGCGAAACATTTCAAACCAAAAAGAAAAGCCCAGGTGCCATGACTCAACTTTGAGACATTAGACAGAAATGTTTAACTACTGCGTCTCATACAGCAACTGAAGTGCCAGTGATTCAGCCATTGTTCAGGGAAAGGAGAGGAAGGAAGGAATATTATTTTCTGTATACCAAAAAGTAGAATTTTACATCATTGGAAATAGAACATTTGGGACAGTAACATAAAGTTAATTCTGTCGTAGTAGTATAGTGATCACGTGAATCATTTGCCAGACTTAACATTTGTAAGAATTGGTGCAATTATTCATGTTGTTAAATAAGCAAAGTTCAGTTTTGATATTTTATTGTGAAAAGAATCTGTCTCTTCACTAGTTTTCTACATATTTAATTTTATTATCTAAAGCAGACATGTCAAACTCGCAACATCACGTGACGTCGCACGATGTATCGGGACTGTCTTGCCATTGCTAGCAATGGGGTGGGTGCGGCTTCTGTGTGACACATCCGGCCTGCAGGCTGGCAGTTTGACACCCCCGATCTAAAGAAAGCTAATGGTTTTGTTTTCTAGTTTGGTAGTAAATGTCATGCAGAGAGATTCCATCCCCTCAGAAGTGGACTATGAAACCAGACAAGGAGTATATTCCATCTGTTTGCAGCTAGCAAGGTATGTGTTTGATTTGCTCAGGAAATATGTAATATACTGAATAGTTTGATCTTAATGAAGTCAATGCTGTTCATAGTTGAAATGGCACATTTTTATGTTTAGGTTTTTGCTTGTTGGGCAAACAATGCCAACTTTATTAGATGAAGATGTGGCTAAACATGGAGTGGAAACACTTTCTTCCCGCCCCTTCCGTAACGTGACTCGGCAAACTACCAGGCAGATGTCAATCTGTGGAACTCCAGAGAAGTCTTCATATCGACAACTGTCTGTTTCGGACAGGTCCTCCATTAGAGTAGAGGAGATAATTCCTGCAGCACGAGTCGCAATACAAGTAAGTAATAGCAACAGCCGTACTAAAATAAAAGATTATATATATTTTTGTATAGAATGTTAATAGACTGATCACAATAACAATCCTCTGATTTGTGGTTACTTGAAGTGTCGCCTTATCTTCACTTAGTTATTTCAAGCAAGAAAGAAATTTCTCTTTCTTTACAGACCATGGATGCTAGTGACTTCACATCTACAGTTGCTTGTTTCATGCGACTCTCATGGGCGGCTGCGGCAGGACGCCTTGATCTGGTGGGGAGCAGCCAACCAATAAAAGAAAGCAACACTTTGTTTCCTGTTGGGATTCGTAATCGGCTTAGCAGCTCAGGTACTGCATTAGTTTAATTTAATTGAAAAAGCAGAGAGTTTGTTCTTTGTGAGACATTTGATTCTACCGGTAGCTAATTCAGTCCAAACTTGAAAGAATTGTAGGACTGAAAAGGAAGGTGCTTTTATATTGGGGGCTGGCTGAAGAATTCTGGGAGTTGAAGTCCACAAGTCATAAAGTGGCCAAGGTTGGGACCACTGTTTTATATGATCTCTCTTTTAATCTATTGCAGGAAGCAACTGCAGTTCAGGAAGTGAAGGGGAACCAACGACTCTACATGCTGGAATCTGTGTGAGGCAGCATTCGGTATCCACCAAAGATGCACTGATTGCTGGAGAGGCTTTGTCTCTCTTGGTCACATGTCTGCAACTTCGTAGCCAACAACTAGGTAGGCTTGTGGGAACCTGTTACATTTTTATATGGAATGCCAATTCCATTAATAATTGTGCTACATAAAGTGGGTCCTGTTACATTGTGAAGGTTCAGTCCAACCTTCCCAATTTTTCTCGTTCAGCCTTTCCTCATTTCTAGTAATGCTTGCATTTTGCTGTAAGAAGAGGTACCTGCTCAGAGTCCTGGGAGTTGGTCAGCACATGAAACATAAATGCTACATACGGGTGGTCCTCGATTTACGACTACAATTGAGCCCCAAATTTCTGTTGCTAAACGAGACAATTGTTAAGTGAGCTTTGTCTCATTTTTCTTGCCTCAGTTGTTAAGGGAATCAATGAAACTGTTAAGTTAGTAACACAGTTGTTAAGTGAATCTGGCTTCCTCATTGACTTTGCTTGTCAGAAGGTCGCAAAAGATGAACACATGAACACTGCAATCGTCATAAATACACGCCAGTTGCCAAGCATTCAAACTTCGATCATGTGATCATGGGGACGCTACAGCAGTCATAAGTGTGATAAACAGCCCTAAGTCATTTTTTCAGTGCCACAGTCACTAAACAAATGGTTTTAAGTCAAGAACCGCCTCTGTTCATATTTTCTGAAATGACATGTTAGTATAAAATATTATAAAATTATGCAACATATTCCAATGAAACACCTTGAAAACATAGAATGTTTTTATCTTAGGATCTTTCTACAATCTCCCTTGTGTTGCTGATTTTATCATAGACATACTGCTTGGTTCACCAAGTGCTGAGGTGAGTAGTTTGCATTTCTGTTTCAAAGATTTTTTTTTTTCAGAACATTAGCAACATAAACATCTTAATTTACATGGATAGATCTGTATAAGGAACAAGTGGTAAATATTTACTACTGACATAAGCTACTTTTACACGATTAATAACATGCTGCGTAAAACTCAAAGGATAAGAGAGCTGCACTGGGGGGATGGGGGAAACACGTATATTACATTATTTTAAAAGTTGTTATGATTCTTGATGCATGTATACAAGCTTAAAATCAAAATTATGTTTGCTTCATGCAGAATGTAACTTGTCAGCATTTCTTGTTTTAGAGAAAATTATCCAGTTAGAAATGTATTTAATCTTAGCTCTATTTAACTAAGCATGGTAGTACAGCTTTTTTTTTTAAAGATATCTATTGATTTCATGTTTGCAGACCATTAGCAATGGAAACTGTAATGATTGGGTGATAGAACTGCCAATCAAAATACAGCATCAGTGAGCATCTCCTCCACAGTTTCATTCCAGCACAGGAAGGGAATTGGAGAAAGTCATTTGGGAGGTGGAAGGACAAATCTGAGGCAGATTTGGAGTACAAGCTTGGGAATATCTTACTATTAGAGGATAGGAGAGGATGGGATATAAAGACTTAAAAGAATTTCCAAACTAAAAAAGGAGCTTAGTGGGGATAGTATAACAAAAAGAAAAGAAAAGAGCCATAAAAGGCATTTCAGATGAATCCATGCTAAAAAGCTTGGCTTAATATGCAGTGAGCCAAATGTGAAGGTGGTTTTCCAGATTCCTAAAGCACTTTTGTTTCAAAAGGTTTGTGACCAGATATTTGCTTTTCTTTTTTCCAGATTCGTCGTGTTGCCTGTGATCAATTATATACCCTTAGTCAGACAGATACATTGGCTCATCCTGAGGTTCAGAAACCCAACCAATTTCTCTTGAGTGTCATTCTTACAGCTCAGCTGCCCCTTTGGTCACCTACCAGCATCATGAGAGGAGTCAATCAGAGGTAAGCTGAAGACATGTTTGTTTTGTGCAGAATGTAAGACTTAAATATAAGTATTTGTCTGAAATGTATACTTAAATAAAAATAACTCAGCCAGAGAAGCAAAATATCTAAGTGCTAGAAGTGAATTGAATGTGTTCAGTCTCCTATGGAAATCATATACCTGGTGGAATCAACTTCCCCCCGAGGTTCGAACTACTCCCACCCTGCCGGCCTTTAAGAAGGCCGTTAAAACCCTCCTGTTCCGGCAGGCCTGGGGCTGATGTCCCTGGGGGGCCGGGATATGATCGGACTCGCGGTATGACTGCTTTATTTTATTGTTTTATCATTGTTTTAACTTTGTACGCCGCCCTGAGTCCTTTGGGATTGGGCGGCATATAAACATTGAAAATAAATAAATAAATAAATAAATAAATAAATAAATAAATAAATAAATAAATAAATATAGGAATGGTTGGGCCCCAATATACCCACTTCTTCATGTAAAATCTTTTTAAATGCACAGTTGAAGAAAGTAGTTTGTGATAGCCTTTTGCCAAATTAATATATTCTTAACTATGTGACTGTACAACATACACAAACAAAATACAAGCTAATAGTTCACTTTATTCACTGTTGTGGTGTGCCATAAAAAAGGTTTCTAAATAGCTTTCATTTAGGATGGTAAAATAATTTAAATACAAAATAAGATATTAAATCTTGAAGTCAAAACAGTTTCAGCAAAAAATAACCCAGAGTCAGAAAACAGACTTTAAACTGGTTTTACAACTGCAGACATTTGTGGGATATTAATTGGTCCATTTCAAATGGGAAGACGGATGTGGTACCAAGATTGCACAATAGCTTTAGCTTTGGTAAATAACTTATGCTACAGACATTAATGACTTTCAGTATTATCAGGCATGATATCCTACAAGGTTGGTAGAACTATGCATTGGGGCTATTGATTTACTATGGTTGTTGTGTTCTTGTAAGGCTCCGCCCAGAAGGAGGTGCTGTGGAATAATTGTTGAACAGCGCTAGACCATTATCCTTTGGTTATCTCATAGGATCTGTCTTTCCTCATGCAGTTTAGTATCTACATGAAACTGCTGGGAGAAATCATTCAGAAATTTGAAGTGGAAAATTTCTACTTTTCTGATTGTTTCAGGAAAGACCGTTCAGACTGATTTTGTGTAGAATCAATAGTGCAAGAAATGGTTTTGATTCTGACCTGTGTTAGCCCTATTATCATTAGTTATCTTATGTACATCATTTATAAATCCCATAAAGATTCATAAAATTTTTAATAGTCCAAGCAAGTCCATTAGTTCTCTACTGAGACAGAGAGCTCATGAAAAGTTAACTCATCAATAGGGCATTAACTTTGAATGATTAACCATAACTGGACAATAAAGCACCACTATGTAAAGGTAGTTGTCCCTTAACAATGGTAACTCCTTTGCCAAGCGACACAATTATAAAACACAATGTTACATGACCACACCAACTTACGACAGTTGTTATGGCAGTTCGAGTTGACATCATGGCCATTAAGCTCAACATCATATGATCACCATTTGCAATGTCTTACTTTCTTCTCCCTTGATTTTGCTTGTTGGAAACCAGAACTGAAGGTTGCAAATGGCGATCACATGACCTCCATGCCATGTGGAATTGTGATCATATGACTGGGATGCTGTTGATGGCCACAATTACAATGACCAGTTCTAAGTCTCATATCCATGGTTTAGTATGGAAAAAATTAAACATGGCTATTATGCCTACCCACCCCACTGAGGTCATGGAGAAAAGATGGGGTTGTATGGTGGATGAGTGGGTTTCAGTCCTTTGACTGTGTCAGTATCTCCTCTACTGTTGAAAGATCAAATTTAACATTTCCTATGTGGGACTCCTACAATATGGTCACTAATTTAGTATTTTTCATCATAGTCATAGTGTGATGAATGAATTTATTGAAAATCCCAGCACAATTTTTTCCCAAGTCTTTTAAGAGCTTTCAGTGCCAAGTCTGAGATTGCTTAATTACTTCAAGAGGGAGGTGATAAATTGTAGTAAAACCCAGCAGCATCTCCAGTTGTCTCTAGGTTTCAGTCTTTTTAAAATTATGGTTACATTTTCAGTTTAAAAGCGCCATTCTGTTGAACATGCAGGAGGTTCAATGCTTTAAAAAGCATTAAAACGAGTAGCAAATCCTAGATTTGTTTTTAATGAAGATTTTAAGCTATTGTATTTTTGTAAACACGATATAAGCCAATTTTCCCAATTACAAAAAAATCAAGAAAAACGCAACTTTTATTTTTTAATATAAAATGTGCATGTCTAGATCTGTTAGCTCAATCAAAGTAAAAAGGTTTTATGAGAAAACAATATATGTAAAAGTGAAGATTTCTGCAAATTGTCATATGCTTACAAGAATTTTAATAGTAATTGCTTGAGTTCATTTTTAGACACTTGTCCCAATGTACGGAATACTTTGATCTTAGATGCCAATTACTGGACGATCTTACATGTAAGTAGTAGAAACTAAAACTGCTTTAAATTGCAAAATAAAATGTTCTTTATTCCAAAAGATAGGATTCTAAGTATATCACAACCAAAAACATTTATTCCAAAACAGAAACTGAAATAATGTTATTCTTACAATTTTTGTTTTTGAACTTTGTCCTAAATCTGTCATTTAATTCAAAATCCACAGCTTAGATTTATCCTGAACAAACAGAAGAATAGCAGTATTTGCTAATCTCACTTTTAAGGCTAAGGAAACAAACTTTTCTATCTTGTTGACAGAAATAACATCTTTATAGAGCTTTAACAAGTAGGCAGAATAATTCTGAGATTCTTTAAACTAACTGTACATAAGCTATATAAAACTATATATAGTTATATAAACTACATGAGTAAATGGAAACATACCTTTTCAGTAACTATTTCAGAAATGATTTTTAAAATGTGAAATTATTGTAATAATGTAAATTGTCGTATTTGATTTTGGTAACAGAACCACGTTTGAAGATATATTTGCAGCTTGTACTATCTAAAGATCTCAAGCTTGTCATTTTTAAGGAGAAGGAACTAGGTTAATTTTTAAATTAAATGCTTGCTTTATGTCACATGTCTTAAATTAGCATTAGTGTTGATTTTGATTATGTTTCTCTTTGGACTATTTGAATATAGTGGTATACTTAATATTTTCCTTCTGCCTTGCCTTCGTTTGGTTGTTATCACATAGCTTCAGAAATGGAACAACTAAAGATAAGTCCAGCTGTCATGTTGGAGGATGAAATCACTTGGTTGGATAATTTTGAACCTACTCGTGCAGCTGAGTGTGAAACCAGTGAAGCTGACAATGTGTTATTGGCAGGACATTTAAGACTTATTAAGACTCTTCTCTCACTTTGTGGGGCAGAAAAGGAAATGCTAGGTAACTATTACTTTCCACAGCTCATGTTTTAATCGCATTATAATTTGCAATTATTTACTCTTTTGCAAAGTTGAATATAAATACAACTTTGGTTAAAAATTATGACATTCTGCTACTATCAGAACTATCTTTGTCTTTTGGAAAATACTGTAATAATAATAATAACAACAACAACAACAAAACAACTGGAGCATCATTTCAACACCATTGGCATTGACAAATTCGCTATTAGTCAGTTGCAAAAGGCGGCCTTGGTAGGAACTGCTTCCATCCTGCGACGATACCTGTAATACCATCAAACATCCACATCGCCTATCCCAGGTCCTGGGTAAGGACTCGATAGGTAGACAAAATGCCAAATCCAGTCTGAACATCTGGCTGACTGTGTGATGATCCATAATAATAATAATAAAAAAAGTTGGAAGGGATCTTGGAGGTCATCTAGTTCAACCCCCTGCTCACACAGGAAACCCTATATCATTTCGGACAAATGGCTGTCCAGTCTCTTCTTAAAAACTTTCAGTGTTGGAGCATTCACCGCTTCTGGAGGCAGGTTGTTCCACTGGTTAATTGTTCTAACTGTCAGGAAGTTTCTCCTTAGTTCTACGTTGCTTCTCTCCTTGATTATGTGGAAGCTTGCAGGTAAATCTTTATTTACCAAACCAGAGAGTGCTGCTGTATGGGAATTTTACTTTTTCAGCACGGTGTGTAAAATGCTAATGATCAACACAGCGCTCTAAATCAAATATAAACAAGAAATTTATTTCTGTTCAGTTATTTCTGTGTTTATATCTGTGTTTTTGTCTGTGTGTATGTATGTATATCAGTGGTTCTCAACCTGTGGGTCGGGACCCCATTTGGGGTCGAACAACCATTTCACGAGGATCGCCAAACGCAGTCTGCCATTTTTCCCCCCTTTTCCTTAGCTGTGCTACTCCCTTTTATTTCTATTGGCTTTTGAAAGCCAATAGAATAGACTCTCTTGAATAGAGTCTAATTCTATTGGCTTTCAAAAGCCAATAGGAATTGTCCAGGCTGTCTCTGCCCTGCTGAGCCCGCCAAAAATCCCATTCTGCAAACAGTGCTGCACCAGTTGAGTCGTCCTCAACTTACGACCGGTTGAGTAGTCCTCGACTTACGACCGGTTGGGGGTCGCGGCATTAAAAAGGTTGAGAACCACTGATGTATATATACATATACGTATACGAGAAATACATCTTCTCTGATCACCTATGTATCTAGCAACATACCATTCTGTTCTGTAAATGCTTTCTGCAAGCATGTTAATTCTTAACTGTAATAATAGTTTTGGTTTTTTACATAGGTTCGTCTTTGATCAAACCATTATTAGATGACTTCCTCTTCCGAGCATCCAGGATTATCCTGAACAGTCATTCTCCAGTTGGCAGCATTGCTGTTACTCAGCAAGATTTTCACCCAAAGTAAAGCATATATTAGTGTATTGGTGATAGTAAAGAATAGTGTACAGGGGGTAGGGGGTATTATGTTACTTGATTGATCAGATCTGTCCAAGTGTAAATCAAAATGGGGCTTTTTCATTTATAAATATCTGTATTTCCTATCATTCACTTAAGTAACTAAAATAAATATTTATATGTTACTTATATGTAAGGGTGTAGGTCTATACGCATGCTGTATATAGTATGTTTTAATTGTGTACACTTTGAGAAGAAGCAACTAAATTTTATCTTTAAGGTGTGCCATTGTGCCCACAGGAAAAAATGACAATAAACGTTATCTAATCTAATACATGTAGGATGCTAAGAAAAAGACACAGGCATGTCTTGAGCAGAGGTTTGAAGCTGCAGGATACAGCTTAACAAACTCTGAGTTTATTCCTTCTTATATACTTTTTACATACATAGGCTTTGCCATTAACTGCTGACATTTTACATTTAGAAGTTTAACCTTTAGCTGTTGACATAAAGTAATTGAAAAATTCCTTCATATAAGCAATTATTTTCTAGTAACATATTACATGGTCAGAGATCAGGTAAAGACAAATACAGGTAGATGAAAGACAGGAAGAGATAAAGATGGGAAGAGATAAGGGAAGGAACTAAGCATATTATCTGTTTAGGTAGGTAAGATATTAAATCAGGAGGGGGTGATCTTTTGACTGCTTCCTTGGGACAAAGGGTATCAAAAGGTTATGAGGTTTGTGGGGGGGAAAGCATGGCAGTTTGCTGCGCGTGCAAATTCCCCCACATCTCACTTTTCTCTATTTTATTAATGAGGACATTATTCTAAGCTGGAGTAGTTAGTGGGTCTTAGTCAGGGGACATATAACTTTGCACTTGTTTATACAAAGCATAACTTGTTCCTGAGATAAGTTAATGGTAGTTTAGTGTGAAAAATTGAAAGTAGAGGAAAAAAAGACATTGAATAACCATATATGTGCATAATTAAAAGATATCTCTTGAAAGGAGGTACAATTTAAAATTCTTTGACTGACGTGTATACAATGAGGTTTTTTAGATGAAGTAGTACAATTGACAATTTTTGCATAAGTAAGATTTGTAGTAACAGCTACAATTGGTGTATGTAAAACAATAGCATCAAGGGTTAACATGTAAGAGGCATGACCCTAGCTTGACATAGTTGCATAATGAAATTCATTGTCTGATAAAAAATTGCTTAAACCAGCATAATTTTTTTTTTAAATTGAAGCTGGAACACACAAAGGTATAAGACAGGTAGAGAGTAGATTTTCCATATCATATGATTCAGAAATACAAAGGTCTTGTCACTTTTGTGATATTAGCTAATTGCACCCAAATATTATATTTCATCTGTGATTCTAAAGGATGAGGTGGAAGAGCTTGAGCCCCCACACAGCAATTAAGAAGGAAAGAGAGGCAAAGAATGACTAAGGAATTTGCAGTCAAAACCACAAATATGGCAGTGCATAAATTATCTGGTGTAAGTTCTTTTCCCTGTTGCCACAGAACCATCTGTGCTTTGGAGATTAGGTTTTTTCACATCGCCCCAGGTTGTTGGTCAACTGCAATGGCAAGAGCGAAAGGGATGTTGTGATGTCTGAAGAGTCACCTGCTTCATTTTCAGTATTGGGTTCTGGACTTGATGCCATGACATCTTTGGCTGGTTGCACACACTGGGCTGGAATCCAGAGAGGGCCTGTAGGAGCAAGCACAGAGCATAGCCTCGCCCCCAAGTTAGTAAGGGAATTGGATCTAACCAGGTTTTATCAGACAATTGCCGATAACATACCAATGAATTAGGAAGCACAGCTTTCTGCTGAAAGTGACGCTGGTAGGCAGTAGTTTTTTGAAAAGAAATATTTAGCTGATTTAAAGTTATTAGGACTTTATCAACTTTATTATTTATCCATGCCAAATTAGGTACCCTTGATCCCTCCTTTTTTATTTGTTTATGAAGGCAGTCCTTAAAGGACCGATACATATGTGAGAAACAAAGGATAGCTGCTGTAAAGTTAAAAACAAAGCCATAAGATTGGGGTCGATCCTGGGCATGATGTAAGCACCTGTAAGATTAAAAATAAGTTGGCACACATAATGAGAATAAGAGATTAAGTTAAAAGTCTGTTGAGAAAAGGTGTGGAAAGCTAAAATAGCAGCAGAAGAGATAAGTTATTCTGAAAATAAAATTGAAAATCAAATTTTGGGATAGGAATAACAATATTAATTAAATCAGTCCCATTTCAAGGACAAGCTTGATTGTGTCCTGAGGTTATTTCAGCAACAGCCTGGATAAAAGATAAAACATTTTGGGATGGGATAAGTAAAGCCATTCAATACAATATACTTTTTGCGCTTCTAACACAGCTAATATTCCTGTAAGTATCTTACTAGTAAGAAATATCAAAAGTGTTAAGTGACAATTCCTATGTGGAATTCTGTCCACAAATTGAGTACTCAAGTACTTAATTTGCTCAACTGTGGTAAATGCTGCAAGTGGAACTACAAATGAGATCTCCAGGTTGTTTTCCTTTGGTCAATAAGTTAAATTCCAAGTTAATCAAAGATGGAAACAAATTTCTATTAAGTAGGTTAAATATTTACAAAACTTAAGTTTTGCTAGCTGAAACTGCAAGAGCGGGATTAAATTTCATCTCCATTCCATACTGGAATTCTAAGCAGAGAAGGAAAAAAAGTTTAAAACGAACAGTTTTCCCCCCCTCTTCTTTCTGTCTCTCTTGCTCTTAAAGCAACACAGCCAGTTGAAAAACAAAAGAGACAGGAAAAGTTTTTTGTTACAAACTTTTCACCACTAAAAATTAGTTTTCTCTCCTTGACATGCATTTTCCATAAATTCTCTCACACATTCTCCATGCAAACACTTACTATTACTTTTCAATTACAACAATAAAATCTGCAGTTTTTTATTTCTTTTACAGCCTGGGAGAGAGTGGGTGGGGGTGGGGTTTGAGGGCTAACACACACACTCAGGTATCAACAAATTAATTAATTCATTTTCATTCTAACCGCTTGTATAAACAATTCCACATACAAATATTTCATTTTATACTTTCTCCAGGCAAACTATTTATTTTTAAATAAGGCCTTTTTGTATTGTTGTTATCAGAGAGGGTTTGACCCTCTTCAAAGTCTTGGAAATAACACAGAACAACACAGACAAACATATATATACAAATACCAATAAAACAACATTGATTTAGACATATGGCTTGTCCTGCAAAAAGCGAGAAAAATCATGAGATGATTCCAACCAAACATGTGTTTTTTGTTTTTTGTTTTTTTAAAAAATCGGGCCCTTTTAATCATCTCCTATTTTTCTCACCATTCCAAGCCCAAGCATAATGTTCTGGGTGGCCACACATACATATACACATATACACACATATACATAAACAAAAGACACATCAATTTGGGGTTTGAGGCTAAAACAGGCCTCCCCTTTTAATTAAAAAGGAGGAGAACATTTTTGGTTACTTCCAACTTATCCCAGCAATTTCAAAAGACATTGGGGAAAGACTAAGAGGAATATTGAAGGTGTGAAGGGTGAGGGAAATGTAGCAGCCTCCTCTCCTTACCTCTTGACAAAAGGGAATTGAATAGAGCCAGATTAAAAGGGGGAAAAAGAAAAAAAAAACTTGCTTTCAGTTCTTTGAATTTTCTTTTCTTTTTCTTCCGTGGCTTTAGTTGTTATCAGATAAACTAGCCAGCCGGAGGTTTACAAAATTTTTCAGTGTTGTCTTGTTAAAGATTATTTATACTTCTACACATCAACACAAAGCACCATCAGACATTGTCTGACAGGGTTAAACTTAACAGCTACTTGAAGTTTCAAAACATCCCAATTGTTCAAAACACATTGCAGAGGAGTACATTTTAATTTAATTTGTTTCTTTAAATTCCTCTGACTATTCCCCATATATATTTTTTTCTACTTCAAGATTTTTCCTCTAATATTTTCCTTATGGGGGTGTATGGTGGCTGTAAGGAGGCAAAAGAATTAGCCTCTTCAGAAGGAGCTGAAAATCCAATTAAAGATGCTTTCGGAGGCACAGTTTTTACTTTGATCCTAATCAGGTGTGGGGCTTGTAGTTAATTGTTACCCTGCTGAAGCATCTGAGCCAAATTTTTCCACTGCTTGATGGCATTGATGCCATTGATGTAATACCTGTACTGGAGCCCAAGATTCAAGATGTAAAGTATGCCCTATTTTTTTCCCAATCTTGTAACCTAAGCGTCCAGCACTTAGGATATCAAGGGGAATGTTTCCCTACCTCACCCATCAGCTTCCTTTTGTCTGCATCAGGTGTTTTCATGCCTGATGTGTGTAACAGGAATCTGAGTTCCTTTGCTGGTGCTGAGATAGATTGCAACCCTTACTTACCACTGAGGGGTCCTGTAGGACGAAAGTGCACTTAGGGGTCTATTCCAGACGCTGGTAAGTAAGTTGGCTGTTGCTCCCTCGGAAGGGGGGGCTGTCCCAGTTGCTCCATGGGAGGGCTGCCCCACGTTGGGCGCCAGATGTAGGATGCTAAGAAAAAGACACAGGCATGTCTTGAGCAGAGGTTTGAAGCTGCAGGATACAGCTTGACAAACTCTGAGTTTATTCCTTCTTATATACTTTTTACATACATAGGCTTTGCCATTAACTGCTGACATTTTACATTTAGAAGTTTAACCTTTAGCTGTTGACATAAAGTAATTGAAAAATTCCTTCATATAAGCAATTATTTTCTAGTAACATTACATGGTCAGAGATCAGGTAAAGACAAATACAGGTAGATGAAAGACAGGAAGAGATAAAGATGGGAAGAGATAAGGGAAGGAACTAAGCATATTATCTGTTTAGGTAGGTAAGATATTAAATCAGGAGGGGGTGATCTTTTGACTGCTTCCTTGGGACAAAGGGTATCAAAAGGTTATGAGGTTTGTGGGGGGGAAAGCATGGCAGTTTGCTGCGCGTGCAAATTCCCCCACAAATACATATCCCCAAGAAAGTTAGTAAGGAGCTTCATGGTATCATCATTATAAATCAGTCCTGGGTCCTTTATTGATATATACTTACCTTAATATCTTTGCTGAATAAAGTTAAGATGATTGTCAGAAGAGAGGGCTCTTTTAGCTGTGATAGCCTGCTTGTGCCTCTGCTGCACTTTGGGAACCAAGCAAAAGTATTCTACATTTTATGTAAAGGGAATGTGGAATGACTATTGTAATGCATTTAGCGTCCTATTACTCATATAGATTGATGTTAGATTTAATTGTGCTTTTACAATTAAATTGTAAAAAGGTTGCTTCTCTCCTTGATTATTCTTAGAATGTAATCCACCTAAAATACTTAGGATTGAATAAATTAGTAGTATGCTAAATAAGTCGTATTTTCTGGATGTGTAGAGAAATAACCTTTAAAGATTTGTTTTATTCCACATTCTCAATTTTAAGTCACTTCATTTATCCAAATCTATTGCTATTTCTAAATAGTAATTTATATTACTTCAATGATTTGCAATTATCATGTATATTTCTAGATTTCTCACAGTATAAAATACAGCTTCCAGAGCACCCTGGAAACTGTTCACAGGGTACTGTTTTTGACATCTTGATAATTTCCATCAAGTTTAATTTAGACAAATCACTCATGCAGCTTATACTGAAAAAGACCAAGTCATCAATTAATGTTATTAATATTGGTACAGAATTCAATTCCTCCACATTTCTGAGATCAAATGTGCAGAATCAGATGGTAACTGTAGCCCATGACCCAATAAAGGTTGTCCACCTTTAATTACATCCTCCACTAGATATTACTTTATAAAATAGAATCAAAAATAACTATCTCCTTTGTCTGCATGTACAGTATAATAGCTTTAACTCATCCAGGAAATTAAACAGATGATTTTAGAATTGCTTTGCACAGAAAGGCACTAAACCTCAATTGATTCTCTTTGGAAGCAGATCACTATATTTTATAAATATTAACAGCTGAATATTGGCTATGAATAATCAAGTCCTTTGTTTTAGATGCAGTACAGTGAATAGTCGCTTAGCAGCATATGAAGTTCTAGTAATGTTGGCTGATAGTTCACCCTCAAATCTTCAGCTCATTACAAAAGAATTGCTTTCTATGCATCACCAGCTTGATCCAGCTCTTTCCAAGGAATTTGATGTAAGTAAACAGGCTTTTTTTTAGTGCAAATAGTAATACTACTCAGAGGTTTACCCAAAATATATATTGAGTAAAATCAATATGCGTAAGTTCCATATTTAAAGCAAATATTTCAACCAGCAAGTTCTTCATAAATTACATCTATTTTTCTATGTTACAATTTTTTCTTCTTTCCTCTACCCTCAGTATCTCCCACCTGTAGATGGTCGATCCATTTCTGGATTTGTGGGGCTAAAGAACGGTGGAGCTACCTGTTATATGAATGCAGTTTTCCAACAACTGTATATGCAGCCAGGTCTACCTGAGGTAATATTTATTTATAGTCTTTGAAAAATGCTTTTAGCAATCCTGTTAATTATATACATAGAAGTTTCTCAGAAAGGAATGAGAGTTGACATATAAATCTATGATGATGAGAAGCACCAATTTGAAACTGACCCATGTTAACAACTAGTTAACAGACTAGGTCTGCCCTGGGATACTCCAGTGTGAATCAGTGTTGAGGTAAAGAACGAGACTTAGAAAAATTAAATTTGATTCTCCAATTGTTCAGTATGACTACAGTGCAAGCAGTATTATTTTATTTTATTTTGTGTAGAATGAATTTGACAAGGAAGCTGTGCAGAGTTGAAATAAGAATCAGAGAGTTTTTAAGTATGCTCTTTTAAACACTTCATTTTTAAATGCTTGTTGGATTTAGTGGTCTCCTATGGCGGAGAATAAATGCCAAATTGGGAGAAATGTATGCAAAAGTAAGGGGCATTCATAAGGAATGATGATGTCCCTTCCTGAGCTGATTGTCAAGGATTACAGTAGAGGTGTGAGGCATGGATTTAGTTTTTCATTAAAAAAAAAAACCACTAATCCAAGATAGCTGGTTAATGTACCTCTTAACAGATTATGATATAACTGCTCAGGATGAGAAACAGGTGACAATGAGGCAGAGCCATGTTACTTAGAACAAAGGTTCTTTCTGTCACCGAAATGTTAATGTTAATTCTAACTAATGATTTTCTGATAACAATAAGAGCAAAGCTGATGGTTATCAGCAAATCCAAAGGTTTGTACCGGAATATTATTATTAGTCGCTTCAGTGGCACAAATGAATACAAATAAATATTGTTGCACTTTCAATAAACACTATTAAAAATTGTTTCTAAAGGCATTGCTTTCAATTGATGATAACATGGACAATCCTGATGACAATGTATTCTATCAAGTTCAGTCCCTCTTTGGTCATTTAATGGAAAGCAAGCTGCAATATTACATACCAGAAAACTTCTGGAAGGTATTACTTACTGTTTTTTAAGCATGGATCCCTTTTTTTTCTTTTTTTTTTTCATCATGATTTAAAATGATAATTTAGATCACAACATTTTGAAAAAAGGATTCCCATTTAATTTTAGTTAGCCCTACTCATAGTCTCTCAGTGATACAGAATCCTAAAGTTTGCTTGTTTGTTTAAATTTATTAGCCTTCCAGTTGTAATGGACTCAAATAGCATTCGTCTCTTTAGTAATATTCTCAGGAAGAGAATCCAAAGTAGTATTCTCAAGAGAAGGTATATTTTCTTATAAAAAGAGTTGGGTAAGGATAAGAAGGTATCTTTTTCTTCCTGTTTAGATTGGCTTACTTAGTGCATTCTAGTGACATTTATAGATCTTGAAGCATTTAACTGAGTGGATTGCATCTATATTTTATAGATCTTTAAAATGTGGAACAAGGAGCTTTATGTACGTGAACAGCAAGATGCTTATGAATTCTTCACCAGCCTTATAGATCAAATGGATGAATACCTTAAGGTGAATTACATTTTTGGTACATTGGTATAGTAATTCAGTTCATTGTTTCAACTGATGCACAGTTAATCTGCTATTGGCATTTCAATCTCTTACAGAAAATAGGAAGAGACCAGATCTTTAAAAACACCTTTCAGGGCATATATTCTGATCAGAAAATCTGTAAGGATTGTCCTCACAGGTAAATGAAGATCAAGTGTCGTAAGATAAAGTAGATCTCCCTCTTGGCATACTGAAAGTGAAATCTGTAGGTGAAGAAAGAGATCCACTTTTATAAGCCTTTGCATGGCAAACGCAAAAATCACTATTTTTATCACTTTACCATTGGTATCAAATGAAAGTTTTGTATACACCAATCCAAAACTGTTACATTTCTGGACATTCTGGAGTTAAGATAGAGGTGGGGGAGGATATGTATACAGATCCTGGATCTGCATACTTCCTGTCTAGGTATGTTAACATGGAAAAAGGAAAAACTAGAGAAGAAAAGAAAAAGCATGCCATATACAAGTGGTACAATTCAATGGTTTACTATACTTTTAATAAATAATAAAGGTGGTTAAAGACAAAAATCTTACAGCTTTGTTGATATGTAGGGTATATTTGTGAATTCTTAGTTTTTGTTTAAAAATCTTAATATTCTATTCTTTTTCTTAATGTTGCAGGTATGAACGAGAGGAAGCCTTTATGGCTCTCAACTTAGGGGTCACTTCATGTCAAAGTCTAGAAATTTCACTGGATCAGTTTGTTAGAGGAGAGATCCTGGAAGGAAGTAATGCATACTACTGTGAGAAATGTAAAGAAAAGGTAATTCTTCTACTTTTCTAAGAGTTAAAGTACTTTGATTTTTCTATGGGAAGAGATCCCTCTGGATTCATTAGTGCTCTGAGAAATTTTGAGTCTATTCCTAGCTTTATATGCTTCATATGTGCTTGTTTTTTAATTAAATCTTTATTCAACCTTTCTTCAGGGTTAGGATAATATGTATAGAAGTCCCTTATTTTTTTTCCTTACAATTATCTTGAATAATTGTGAATCCTCAAGATTTCCCTCTGATTTTCAACTGAAAAAGAATATGAAACATTGTCATAAGACCATTTACAAGCTATAGCTTGTGTCCTTTCTTTGCAATCCTGTATTTATGTATGTTCTAGTTGTTGGAAATTTGTAGAAATCAACACTTTTATCTTTGTTGCCATGATTACTAAAAATCTTCAATTTTTCACTTCATGTTTATATTTGGGAATTAATTTTGGTTTCCTACCAAATGAAAATAATTGTTTTATTTATACATTTTCAGTAGACATATTAAAGACTTAAAGTGAATTTAAGAACTGTTTCTTTAAAAATGCTGCAAAGGGAAAAAGAAATGCTGCAAGGAAATTAGCACATTGAACATTTTTGTAGTTTGGTACCCTTTAAAAAAAACTAGTAAAAATGTAATACTTTATCCTGCAATATGCAACTTGGAGAATCATGTAATCTCAGAGCCACTTACTGGTTCTCGGAAAGTTCCTGTTTTTCTTGTAAAATACTAATTTTATATTTTCATGTGATATTTTCCTTGCCATGAAACTTATCCTAAATCTGTATGTATAAAAAGCTTGTTGAAATGCTTTTTGATTACTTTGTACAGAAAATGATGTAAAAATGTAAGCATTGTCAAAAAGAACAGTATAAACAACACTGTTGAAAAGGATAGCTTGCTGAATTTGCTCCAGGTTAAAAAGGAACTGAAAATAGTTTCTCTAGTAGTGTCACTAGATTGATAATGCTAACAGAATGAGCTATAATATTTGTGAAGCAAATTTAAAATTTACTCCTAGTCTATAGGAATAAAGTAACAAAGTTCCTATAGATAAATAGTAGACCAAAATAAGTATTTAGCTGAAACTTTGGTTTATTTTTTAAGAGAACCACTGTGAAACGGACCTGCATTAAAGCTCTACCCAGTGTATTAGTGATACACCTCATGAGATTTGGATTTGATTGGGAAAGTGGACGTTCCATAAAATATGATGAACAGATCAAGGTAAGCTTATCTTGTTTACATTTGTCTACCTTTTTAAGGACACAGTTTTTGTTTTTATGATCTCTATACATGTAGCCTATCTATATTAAAATAGGTGCATGGATTAGTAAAGTTAAAGGTAAAAAATACTTCTACCTGAAGATATATGGTGATGACAATGATGATAAAAAATGTAATAACTTTTTTCTATAGATATAACATAATTGATTATGGCTTTTTTTAAAAGTTACAATTTTTAGTTTTCCTCAAAGGGTCTTTTTGAAAAAGCTAGGCAGAGTTCAGGAGAAACTGAAAATGCTATGATTTTACCCAATCAATAAAGTAATTTATTTTATTCTATCTTCATCTTGGTTTTATAAATTTATAAAAATCTAGGGTTTATACATTTTGTATAATTGAAGAAAATTTATTAACATACAACATACTTCAAGTTTAAGTTTAATCTTTTTCATTTTAAACAGTTCCCTTGGATGTTGAATATGGAACCCTATACAGTTTCAGGAATGGCTCGCCAAGATTCTTCTTCAGAAGTTGGTGACAATGGACGAAATCTAGATCAGGGATGCAAAGGGTCTCCACAGAAGAAAGTGGCTCCTTCAGAAAACTATGAATTGGTTGGCGTAATTGTGCACAGCGGTCAAGCCCATGCAGGCCACTACTATTCTTTTATAAAAGATAGGAGGTAATTGGAAATAACTGTGTTCTCATGCGGAGTGGTCAGTTGGTGATTTGCTAGATTAAAAGCTAGATTATCATTCAGGTGTTGAATTATAAATCTTGCTTGGCAAACATTTTTATGTAGCACACCAAGCTTTATAAACTTACATCCTCACCGAAGTAATACCACCAGATTGGATTAATATTTTCCTTTTACAGATTGCTCCATAAACTGATTGCCTAGGACTGTTTGTGAAGCTATAGATGTAAAAGCAGATATGAAATACAGCGTATGTTGGTAAACTAGAATATTTGTATATTGATATGTTTTGCAAACTTGGCTTAACAGAAGACAGGAAGAATATATAACACTCTTTTTCAGAGTGCCATTGTTATGTATGCGAACTAACATAGATATAAAAAAGGGTTATTGACAGACTCGGAGAAACCCCTAGATTTCCAGAAACCCCAGAAATGCAACAAATAATAAAAGTAATCTTCAAAATTTCCAAAGACTTAATAAATCTAATGAACGTTGATTGGGGATGAAGGAGTGAAAAGTAAAAAAAATAGCATTTAAGATACAAGTTGTGCTAAAGTTTTATTTTAAGGCATCACCTGAAACATTTAAAACACCATGTTCAAAAAATGAATGTAGTCTGAAGTGTTTTTTTTTTTTTCCTGTAACCACAGGGGAAGTGCGAAAGGAAAATGGTATAAATTTAATGACACTGTTGTTGAAGAATTTGAACTTAATGATGAAACTTTGGAGTATGAATGTTTTGGAGGAGAGTACAGACCAAAGGTTTATGATCAATGTAAGTACAGCCTACATTTTAATTATCTCTTACAAATGTTTTTAGCATATTTTAATCTACTTGTTAGGAAAAGTCATTTGAAAAAAACTTTAATCAAATCTTGAAACTCACAAATTTGACTTACATATACTTTAATTAGGCTACTAATTCATTTTATGGAATAGATAACATAAAAATAAGCACTAATAAATAACAGATGGTTCTATATATAGCCAGCTGAGCAATGTAAAATTACTTGCCTTGGTGTTTCCCCCTAGAAATCTTAGTAAATAGGTTAATAGCATTGGTTGTGCCATGATTAATGGGACTTCAGGAATAAACCAGGGAAGACAAATTTCTGTTTAGTCCCTTCCAGATGAGACACACAACTTTCGAGTGCTTTTACTACAGCCGCTTTAATTACTATCATAAACTATTTTATGAAAACGTACTTAAGGTGTACTCTTACTCTTGGAATATTTCAATCCTTCACTCCTTCCTTTCTTCTTCAGCAAACCCATATCCTGATGTTCGCCGTCGCTACTGGAATGCCTACATGCTCTTCTATCAACGAGTCTCTGAACAGAACTCCCCAGTCTTGCCAAAGAAAAGTCGAGTCAGTGTTGTGCGTCAAGAAGCTGAGGATCTCTCCTTGTAAGCTTTCTTATCTTTAAAATCCACCATTTGATTCATGTACAAAATTTCAGTACTTCTGACTTTCCAAAATTAAGGTTATCCTGCCCATAGAAAACAAAACCTATTTAGAAGGGTATCCTGGAGCCTGTGTCTGACTATACATAATCCCAGGAAAAGTTGCAACATGTTTAGAGCTTGGGAAAAGCCAAGAGAAGTTTGAAAAGAAAAATGTTTCTATAAAGCTTTTTTTTTTTTTCTTTCCTAGTGAGGAAACAAGCAAATGCTATCTAAAACCCATAGGTCTAGCCATCAGAATCCTCGGCCAATCACAGCACTATTTTAATTTGACAGATGGCTTCCTGCCAGCTAGTGATTCCCAGCATGATACTTAGTTATATTAACAGTTTTTGCCACAGCTGTAAATGTGGTTGACCACATTAGTGAATCTGTGTTTTTATCTATTGCTTTAGATTTCTATCCTTTTAAAATATGTATTTCTTGTCCTATACCAGGGTAGGCAACTTTGGCTCTTTTATGACTCGTGGACTTCAGCTCCCAGAATTCCTGAGCCAGCATGGCTGGCTCAGGAATTCTGGGAGTTGAAGTCCATGAGTCATAAAAGGGCCAAGGTTGCCTACCCCCTATCCTATACTAACCTCAAATAAATCACCAGTTTTATTTATGGAGAGATTGACCTCACACATTCATTTAAGAAATTTGCAAAGAGCTGATTGTTGTATAATAGATAAGTATTTAATACACGAATAATGACAGAATTGAGTTAATATTTACCTATACAAGCTGTGCAATCAAATGTACAATGCAGGATGTACACTAAACTTGAAGTATAGAAACTGATGGACAATTATGTTTGTAATATCATTTTCTTCAGGTCTGCCCCATCTTCTCCAGATATTTCACCACAATCATCTCCACGTCCCCACAGACCTAGTAGTGATCGTCTGTCCATTTTGACCAAATTGGTTAAAAAGGGAGAAAAAAAAGGCTTATTTGTGGAGAAGATTCCAGTTCGAATATATCAGGTAAGCCATAATTACGGCAGCTGGATACATTGTTAAAAAGTTAGATTTTCATGGTCATTTGCTGAAGTATAAATATATAATTAGTATTTCTTTATATAGTAGTTTCAATTCTGAAACAACCAACAAATAATATTAGAAATTTACATTTTACTAATTATCAAAAATTGACATTGCTTGTATCAACTAATTTAAAGAACATACTTTAAGCTGCTGTTTGACGAATCCATGCCTATTTATAAATGATATTGCTACAGTTCTTTAGCAGTCCCAAGCATTTACTATTCCAAGCATTTGACAAAACAAGAATCTTGTGTTAATGAGAAAGAAAAAGAAGGCAAGGAGAATGACCCATAAAGAGTATCTGAAGTAAAATTGAAAGAATGGTTAAAATCAGAAACGTTATTTAGTCTAAACAAAATCTTGTTTATGCCAACAGCATTTATGATACCTCTCCATAACTTTCTGCCCTTGGAAAACATGCAGTGAAACCATAGAACTACATGCAGGAAAGTGAAGATCTAGTTTAATTAGGAATGAAAGATTAAAATATATGTCAGAAGTATGAACACATAGAACAAAAGTTAGTGTGAGTGCATATGATAAAAGGAGGAAGACATAGATTCATTTATTATTTCTTTTTAGCAGCTTGCATAACCGGCTTATTGTGAAAGGAAATGGTATGCTTTTTAGGCATGTATGAAGCAGAATAAATAAGAAAGTGGTTTTTTTTCAGTGTGATTTCTAATATATGTAAATATAGCTTCTGAATATCCTGTACTCCCTTATATTGCTTATAGTATCCTATTTTTAAACATTTCCTTAATACTGATTATTACAAGTACATATTGTTTTTCAGATGGTGAGAGATGAAAACCTGAAATTTATGAAGAACAGAGATGTCTACTGCAGTGACTATTTTAGTTTTGTTCTGTCATTAGCTTCGTTAAATGCCGTGAGTAGTGAATTTAATATCTCAGTTATTAACTCCATGCAACATCGGATATACTACCCTGTGAACTCACAAAAGGTGGACAGGGCTAGCCTCTAGAATTATCTTAGCATAATCAAAGCTCCTTCAAAGGTCTGGAGATCTATGGTCACCAGATCTCATAAGTTATTAATATTTTGGACGGGTTGTGCCAACAGACTTGAAAGAGTCCTTCATGGATCGAGTTATTCTGGATAATTATTGCCCAATTTTAAATATTTCTTTTGTAGGGATGTTTGGTGAGAGAATGGAGGGGATCAACTGTTAAGCATGTTAGAAGAAATTGATTATCTAGATATTTATTTAATCTGGACTCAGGTGTAGCCACATGACAGAAACAATACTATTTAATATCATCTTTTTCTGAACCAGTTTGAGAATTAGAGAATGGAAGTATTGTTTAGTAGTGAATAGTTTCAGTCACTGGTTATGGGGAAAAAGAGATTGGCTTGGAGGTCATTTATTTCCCTGAGTGGTACCTTTTCATTGTACAGTTTCTTGTTAAAACTGACATTTACAACTTATAGTTGTAAATAACTTATTGTGTTGAAGAAATCTAACTGAAATGCAGTCTTATATAACCTAATGTCTCTCTGTCTAGACAAAGTTGAAACATACCCATTATCCATCTATGGCAAGAGTGAGTTTACAACTAGCAGTCCAATTTCTGTTCCAAACTTATCTGCGAACAAAGAAGAAACTCAGGTGACCTCTTATTTAAAAGTTCTTTTTCTGAAGAATACACATGTACTCATTCTTTTCTGGTCATACCAATACTCCTCTGTTTGCTTCCTTTAAGGACTGATACAGAAGAATGGATTGCAACCATTGAGGCTTTAGTTTCTAAAAGTTTTGATGCCTGTCAGTGGTTAGTTGAATATTTAGTTGAAGCTGAAGGACGAGAACTTATTAAGTAAGTCAATCTGTTTGATAAGATTCCATGATATCATATCCTTCTTTCCAGTTCAAGTCTTCCCCTGCTTATATAGATATTATTTATATAGCTATGAAAAAAAAAATCCTTGCAGAGATATCAGCAAGCCCATAATAAGCCTGTGGTTTGTAGATACCCCAAGAGGCAATATCTTATCTAGTCTCTCTAATCTCAAAGGCATGTAAATATTAGGTTTCCCAGTAGGAAAAAAAAAAAGCAATGATGATTTAAATTAGAGCATGAAAGAATTCACTTCTCAATGATGGGGTATTTTTCAGAACGTTTCTGCTGGAATGCAGTGTAAGAGAAGTGAGAGTTGCTGTAGCCACAATTCTTGAAAAAACCTTAGACAGTGCCTTGTTTCATCAAGAAAAGGTCAGTAATGTACAGATAACATACTGCTCTATTATTCATTGCATATTATTGATTTCTATCATTTGTTTACCTGAAATGAGTTAACAAGAATCATATAATTTCTAATGCTATGAATGTAACGTTTAAACTCAGTAGATATTTTTTTTATGAAAACACTTGTTACAATTCTTTTAAAAACTTGTTTCAAATATTTCAGCCTGCAGGGTTACAATAGAGAATGCTCAAGGTTTAATCAGGCGCCAGAGGCCAGAGAATGAGGCTCTGACATTTCTTTGCTTACCGAGCACAATTTAAGGTCCTGAAATGAATCTTAAAGGTGTTAGCTGGTTTATGCCCCGGCTAACTGAAAGATTATTCTCCCTCTTCAAGCAGCAACATCTGCAAGAGGGACCCTTCTGAGAATGTCCCAACCACAATAGTAGTAGTAGTAGTAAAGTTGGAAGGGACCTTGGAGGTCATCTAGTCCAACCCCCTGTTCAGGCAGGAAACCCTATACCATTTCAGACAAATGGCTCTCCAGACTCTTCTTAAAAACTTCCAGGGTTGGAGCATTCAGTGCTTCTGGAGGCAGGTTGTTCCACTTTTTTTTTTGTTGGACTCTTAATATCAATTTTAATATTAAATTTATATTTTTTGGATTTTAAAAAATATACAGGTATAAAATATGAAACTTGTTGTGACCAAATTATGTCAAGTTTGTTTAGACTTTCTACTGAGTGGCTTATTTAACTACTCCATCATTGCTCAGAACCGAGGTTATTCTACACTTTCTGTATATTGAAACCTACATATGACCAGTTCTTTTGTTCTGAAGCTGTCTGATTTCTAAGACTCTAAGAAAGTGTCAGCTTTTGTTGCAAGCTTTCGGGGGGGGGGGATTTTTTTTTTCCTTTCAGATGTTTTTTATATTCATTGCAAACCTGAATTGTTAAATTGATAATTTCAAATAAAGCCCTTCTTACTTCTACTTTTTTGACAGCTAAAAAGCTTCCATCAGCTAATAGAAGTGTTGCTGAGTCTATTGGACAAAGATGTCCCTGAGAACTGTAAAAATTGTGCCCAGTATTTCTTCTTGTTCAACAATTTTGTACAAAAGGTAAAGGAAAAAAACTATTCTACTTTTCAGATTGTTGTAATTAGATGAAAGAATGAAGCTACTTTACAAAAAGTTTCCAGTGTCACATAGGGGGAAAAAAAAAAAAGCTGTCCTTTGCCAAGTGGAAGTTCTCTATCGTATACAAAGTTTCTACTTGCCTATACCATAAGAAAAGTAAACTGAAGTTCAAAGTTCTCCTAGGGAAGGTTTGTTGAGAAAGCGCCAGAAGGCTCTGGGAGAAGCAGATTATCACAAATGAAGGCGAATGTATGTGTCCCATGATAATGTTGCAGGATTCAACCTGGGTCGGTCACCGGGACCAAAGGTTTTTAGTCTTCCAAGTTTTCGGACTCGCGCTGAAGCCCATCCTTAGAGAACTTCTCTCTAGCGGAGTGTGTGCTTTGGGCTATTCTGTGTGTGCTATTTATATGGTGCCTGTTGTGTGTGGCTTTTTAGATGTTGATTGGGGTGTTGATGGCTGGCTATTAAGTCGTTGGCTGTGCTGCACTACTATTGACTGAGGAGGGGCCGTTTCCCAAGCTTTAAGTTCCTTGAGGATAGGGCAGTGATGGCGAACCTTTTAGAGACCGAGTGCTCAAGCTGCAACCCAAAACCCACTTATGCATTGTCGGGTGCCGAGTGGGTGTGGCCCATTGGCTGCGTGTGGCCCATTGGGTGGATGTGGCTGTGGTGGTAACGGCAGACTGGGTGGGACTAAAAAGTTCAATCAATCAATTCCAACTTTGCAAGATCTTTTTTTTTCCCGCAAGAAGTTGAAATTGACTGATTGAACCCTTTTTTTTTTTTTTTTTTTTTGCACACAGCAGCGGAGGCCTAAAGCGAAAAGGTTTTATAAAACCCAGCTGAAGGCCTAGGACTGGGGCGATGGCGCGCGTGCCCACAGAGAGGGCTCTGCGTGCCACTTCTGGCACCCGTGCCATAGGTTCGCCACCACTGGGATAGGGGCTCCAGCAGGAGTCCGAAAGCTCAGAAGACTAAACCTCTGGTCCCGGTGACTGACCCAGATTGGATCCTACAGAAGGGGATTATCTGAGCCTTTTCAATCAGGATTCAGGCCTAGATATGGTAGTGAGACAACATTGGCTGTGCTTGTTGATGACTTCTGATGGGATAGGGGTAGAGCATCCATCCTGGCCCTCCTTGATCTTTTTGAGGCTTTCTGTACCATCAGTCATGATATTATTTTAGGGTGGCTCAAGGGGTTAGAGTGGGAGATAACATGTTACAGTGGTTCTCCTCCTTTCTCCAGGACCAGTTCCAGTTGATATTGGAAAGGAAGCAGATTTCTTTTTGAGCCTAAGAATTTAAAGTAGTCTGAAGACGTACAGGCATTAACCTCATCTTGTACTGTTGATGCTGTTTCAAATGCCACCCTTTGCTATTCTTTGCACAGTAGTTCACAGAACAGTATAATAAGTAGATTTTAGTTATAGGCGCTATATTATAATTACCTCTTAATTGTTATGTTACAGTTCTTGCAGATCAATTGCAATGATCTCTTATTATTGAGCTAATGGCGGGGGGACCCAAAGGAAAAAAGCAAAGTAAAAATTCCCAGATACTTTGGTGTCATAGAACCATTCAAAGTCTGGAGATCAACATAGTTAAATGTAATGAAATAAGTTTCAAGAAGCATTTCACAGTAGATGCTTGATCAATAATAAATAACGTTTAGCCTTTTTGTGCGGTCTCTCCATGCTTTCTAGCATATAACCCTCTTTTTCCTGTCTTTTACAGCAGGGTATAAGAGCCTGTGACCTCCTCCTCAGGCATAGTGCCTTGAGTCATATGATCCGCTTCCTTCTTGGTCCCAACCGGCAGAATAACCAGGTATGAACGTAGAGATAACACTTCAGTCTCTGAGAGAGCGTGTGGCTTAGTCTAGTTCATAAGCTTAGTAGTAAATCTAATTGTTGGGACTTTGTGAAGACCCATTCACTCTGCAGGCTTTGCCACAATCACTGCTTCTTTTGAATGCAGGAAGACTGCAAAAATAGTAATAATATTGTTTTTCCCCAAGAACGGCAATGTCCCCTGCAATTACAGCTTCTGTTCATTCAGAAGTAGCCCCTAACTAGGAAAGTATGACAGCTGTTTGGCCTAAATTACCTCTAACTGCCAATTATGGGACTGTCAGATAAATGTGATTCAGCACAGTTAAACTTGAATGATTCTGAATGTCTACTTCTTGAACTATCCCTTTATGCCCGTGAATGGGATTTTCAGTCAGGTGTTGACAGTTTAAGGAAATACATAGCTTGGAAACTGGCTATGCTAGAAAGTCTAATCTAGCTGCCTTTCAGCCTGCCCATTCTCTTGGAACTATTTGGAGTTTCAGGATGATATAGCTTACGCTCATCTTGAATAGAGAACGACTGCTACTTATTTAGGCTGTGGTAGCTTTTTTCATCCCTCACAGTCACCAAATCACTCTGAAAGCATGCTCTTGCCATTCAGCCTGGCTGAACCTGTCTTTGATAATATGCCTTTATGAATGAAAAGATACATTAAAGGAGCTATTAGTGCTTATATGATGCTTGGTATATTCTTAACAAAACAGAACCGCAGGTGGAGTTCGGCACAAGCCCGGGAATTTGGCTTTCTCCATAATACTGTGGCACTGTTTGTCTTGCATTCGGATGTCTCCTCACAGAGGAATGTAGGTAAGTCTTCCCAGTTTTTCTTGATGATCCTAGCTAGATGGCCGTGTGTTATAGCTGCAGTATGTTTGCCACCCCAGATAATTTTTAAATTATTATTTATCGTCAGTGTTTCTCAGGACCAAGTGTAGTTTTATATTTATACTTCCTTTACAGCTCCTGGTTTGTTTGCTCTGCATTCGCCCCTTAGCATTACTACTTCAGGGCCACTCCTGGCCCTTCATGAAGAAGTAGAAGCTTTGATATTCCTATCTGAGGGGAAGCCTTATTTAATGGAGGTAAACATCTATTTTACATTTATTTTATGATGGGTTAAATATAATACTAAATGAAAGCTTTAATCAAGTTGGTCTAAATCCAGTCTCACAACATTGTTTAGAAGTGATGTTATTACAACTACAATACTGTATCCGAAATTGTGAAGAGATACCAAATAAGTATGTAATGAAATGCTTGTTAAGTTGTGCTATCTACTGATTTTTTTAAATAATAATAATAATCCTCTGTTCTTCTTTCAAAGGTGATGCATGCTTTAAGGGAGCTAACTGGATCACTCTCGACCCTTATTGAGATGGTGGTCTACTGCTGCTTTTGCAATGAGCACTTTTCCCTTACCATGTTGCATTTCATCAAGGTAAATTTTTGTAATAAATGTTCAAGACATGAATTGTTCTAGAATTGACAGCCAGTTCCTGAGGCACTGATTTAACTATATGCATTCTGCTGTAGAAATTTTAGTTTCCATTGTGTTGGCAACTGCTTATTCCTTCTGAATCTAAGGACTGATACACATTTTAGTTTTCAGTGCTATTACTTTTAGGAGTTACAAAATGTCTATGATTTCTTATTCTTCCATATATATTGCACCAATGTACAGTATATATCCATAGCTTGTAGGCTTGAAAATATTTTTTTCTTAAAATTTCCATTTTTACATAAACCACTCTTGCTATCTATTCTTTAGTATCCCAGACAAATGCTTTTCAGAAAAAATTCCACAGCTTAAAAAAAATTATGTCGGAATGAGTTGTAATGAATGTAATGTAATGTATTGAAATGTATATCATTACTTTCTGAGATAACAAAAATATCTATGAATCTTTTAGAAAGAATGTTTCTAAAATGTAAATAAATAGTTTGCCTGTGTACATTCTACTTGCCTGTATTTATATTTTTGGCTTGCAGAATCAACTGGAGACAGCTCCACCTCATGAGCTGAAGAATATTTTCCATCTCTTACATGAGATATTGGTAAGTAGTAGGATAAAAAGTGAAACCTCCCTCATGTCAAGCTTGCCTCTGTTGTTCTTGGAAACAGTGCTGAATGGGTATGCTATTGAACTTAGTACTAAAGCCTTTGATTTTATTCTCAGCACTTTAAAATATACATAAAAATGCCCCCCAAAATTAAGTCGATGTCTCTACATATTAGGACCTAATTTATAAATGCCATATATTTTAGTGACTTTTAAATTATACTTTGGTAGCTATGTAGCTGTGAATAATGTTAAAATTTTGTCTGTTTTTTATTATCTGGCTTGACACAGCATTCTGCTTAAGCCAAAAAGATTATGTTCTCTTCTAATTGCTTTCAGTAGAAACTGTGCACCACACGCCTCAGTGTAACTGATTAAGTGTGATAAACTTTTTTATTTAATCATATCTCTTGTTTAAGCAGACTTGAACTGTTGTTGGATTTAGATTCAGCGTAGCTTAGCCTAACTTTCTCTGTTGTTTCACAGATTATTGAAGATCCTTTACAAATAGAGAGGATCAAATTTGCATTTGAGACTGAAAATGGATTGCTGGGTTAGTACCGCTGCATAGAATTAGTAACTGTGTTTCAGAGAAAAGTGCAATGAATCCCCAAAAGATACAGTATTTTTTAAATACCAAGAGACTTTAGTTATACTGGTGCTTCTGGCTGTAGACATTGTAAGAAGAAACCCATGTTATTCTTTGAGATGGATAAAAATCAGGAGACTGGCAGCAGCTTTTCTAATTCTTTTTATAAAATTTTAATAACATTTGTTAGTTGGGAAAAAGTACACCAGACTCCTGATGTTTAAATACTTGAGAAATCACTTTGAAATAAAGAAAAGTTTTGAAAGTCTCTATATGCATAGAAGAATTTCTTTAGAAGTATTCAGAAAAAGAATTTAGAAATAAAATATATAATTCAAGAATATTGTGTGAGATGAGCAACCATATAAATATGATTTATGCAAATGTAAATAAACTCCTAAGGAGCTATTTCTCTCATTATGATAGCAGTTGATTCATATACAGTATTTTGGGGCATTTTGATTACTGCAACTTAAGTACATGATATCGGAGAAATAAAAGATTATAAATTCAGGCTATGTTACAGATTTAAAATATCTGCAACTTATTTGCTAACATTTATTTTGCTCTATATTAATCTTTAAAAAGAATTATTTTGTGAATAAAAGATAATGAGCCATAGCCTAAATTCAGACATTGGCAAGCTGATTAAAAAGCAGCTTGGTTTGGCATGATATCTAAATGTAAAATCATACCTAATGTCATGGTCTGCATCAATTAATGCACTATGAAATGGAGTTTAATTGTGAACATGCAAAGATACGTTGAAATAAAATGGAAGATTTAAAAGAGCTGTAAACTGTGCTTGACACATTAGCATTGAGACTGTGTGTATAATCTGTTTGCTCAAGATAGTGACTACTTTTAGAAATTATTTTTGTTTTCATACCCTCTGTTAACAGCCCTGATGCATCATAGTAACCATGTGGACAGTAGTCGTTGCTATCAGTGTGTCAAATTCTTAGTCACACTTGCTCAAAAGTAAGTATGTAGTAAAAATGAAAAACGATGCTATTCATGCCAGGTTATACACTCTTAATAAACTAGGATGTGGATGACATTTTAAATATCTTTTGTATCAAACTCAAAGCCAGGTGCAAAGGTTGGAGTGTTCTAGCTATAGAAAACAATGGGAGTAGCAGTTAACTCCCATTCTCTGTAATTTAGATAATGAAATATTAGCATTGCCAGAGTAACTGATACTGATTAGCCAACATACAGAAATATTGGTGAAAGAAGCAATATTAACAAACCATTAAAAAGAATTGGGGGGAAATATTCTCATAGGAAAGCCTTGGGATGGGAAAAAAAACCAGCATGAAGAAACACTCTGTAAATCTCAACAGAAAAAGGCCCACAGAGAGGACACTTTTAGTAAAACATAGGCTTGTAAATAGCCATGTGTTAATGTGAAGCTACAACTATTGCTAATATCCTTTCAAAATATTTTATCCTCCTTGCTTTGATTTGGCAGCAAAGTCAGAATTCACATAGTAAATACCAAGAATTATTTCTATATGACCAGAAAGGGAACCTCTTGTAAATTGGAATAATTTAAAAAGAAGAGGGAACATAATCCTTTAATATCTCAGATACATAATTTTCATAATTTCTCTTCTCTCTTAAAGATGCCCTGCTGCTAAAGATTATTTTAAGGAGAATTCTCATCATTGGAGTTGGGCTGTTCAGTGGCTTCAAATAAAGGTAATACTTATTGTTAAAAAAACAAATATATACAGGTACAATGTAATTCAGTGTTATTTAGTCTCAATAAATCCTCTTCCTGGTGTTCAGAAGTTTCTTCAGTGGGTCAATAGTGAGGAAGAGGGAGCAGGAATTTTTTTCTTTTTGGAACTGATTTCCTTTTGAAATCCAATCCAGTAACAATTTGCTGTTTGATTTTCATTAATTAGTACTTTCACATTTTTCTAGATGTCTGAACATTATTGGGCTCCACAAAGTAATATATCCAATGAAACCTCAACTGCCAAAACCTTTCAGCGGACTATTTCTGCACAGGTCAGTGAAACTGGTTGTAAATTTATTGCATTTTTGTTCCTGTTACATTAAGAATAGCAGTTATTTTTTTTAAACACCCAGATGAACCAAAAGGATTTTGCTAAGCTTTTTTGTTCTTTATAGAATTAAGCATAGTAATTATATGGTATTTTGGGGGCTATGCATGCTTAGAAAATAATTTGGAGGAGCTGTTTCAGAAGATGGGGAGATAAGTACTTTAGTCCTTTAAAGTACTTTTAAAGCTTAGAGTATTTTAAAGCAGCTACATTTTAATGGGAATCATTAAAGCATCCAATTTTTGTCTGTCTCTTGAGATGGGGGGGGGTTACTCAGAAGATTGCTCTTCTTTTTGAAGCATGTACTCTAAACCATTGTCTGAATATGTACAGTGATACATAGATATTAAGGCTACCATGTGGGAATATTATAAATGAAATATTTTTTATTAATTTTTGGGTTGAAAGGAAAGATCAGTATATAGCTTGAATTCATTTCCAACTACTACATATCTTTTTTCCCAGTGACTTCCAATTGCATCTAAACACATTAGCTTAGCTTTTAGTTCTCACACTCTTCCTTCAGGACACACTGGCATATGCCACAGCCTTGCTGAATGAAAAAGATCAATCAGGAAGCAGTAATGGATCTGAGACCAGTCCGGCCAATGAGAATGGAGGCAGACATCTGCAACAGGTGCGTGGGATGGTTTTGTTTAGTCCGTGAGGTATATGCTTGACAAAAATCAAACAGCCTGTAAACCGTCTAGCAAAGAACCTATAGACATGGGAAACACCTTACTCCCAAGTTTTAAAAATTAGCCTCTTGTAGGGATTATGTATTATGTGCTGTGACTGAGAAGTGTGTATATTATCACTATTGCATCTATAATATACTATAATACAAAGAAAGGGTTTACATATATACAACAGTCATAATACTAAGCATAGATCTACTTATCCACTTCATAAAAAAAGACTTAGCCACCTCAACCAACACAAGACAGGGACGGTCTCTGGCCAGAAACAAAAACAATGATCAGTAGAAGTGGAGGGAGAAATGGAAAGATTGAAAGACTGAAGAACTATAAGTCCATCAGACACAAGCTGGAATAATAGGATAAAACCCCACGAATTTAGGAAAACAAAAGAGGACTATGCAAGAACCAAAAGAAGAAGCAAAACAAATGTCAGTTTCCTTCCCTCCAAATGAACTAAATAGATACTAATAGAATACAGGGTGTCAATCAGAACGTTTAGTGATTCTCAAATTTCTCTGAAGCCATTCCAAGGATTTTGATTCAGTGTAATACCTTCAATTAATGCAAAGATTCTGTTTGAAGGAATAATTGAAATCAAACTCTTTGAATTAATTCATCCATCTGAAGCGTCACATAGTCCTAATAATAGCTTACGTGATGTGCTTTGTTTTTAAGGCCCTATTGCCTTCAGTGGCAGGCCAGCGCTAAAGGAAATGGCGAACATGGGCAATATTCAAACATTACGTAGCAGGTAAAATGTCACAATATAGTCGTAGCAAGATTATATTATCAACATTGCACTGTATTTATATTCCATCTGTCCTGATAGTTCATGGTAGTGCTGATCTAATTTATATTGTATTTATTTCTAAACTAACCTTTGATGTAGTCAGTTTTGGAAGTATTTCCTTAGATGAAATTAACATTTCAAATTTTAAAATATTCAAATAAAAGCTCTATCAGTAGCAATCTCGTTAGTTCATTAAACTACATATGACAACATGGATTCTCTACCCAGAATGGCTAACAAGAAGACTTGTATATCTTTGCAATCTCCTGCTCATTTTCACCCCCAACTGGTATTAAGAGAGTTATCTCTGATTCTAGGTATGTTCTAAGGTCATCGTGACATGGAGCCATTGACAGATTTTGCCTTCCATAAATTGATTTAAGGGCCATATGTTCAGGGATATTGCTTTTTAATATAGCAAATCCCATACATACTTCCCTTTTAGTGCTCCTAATCATGGTGTGTCATGCTAGCCTAACACAGGTAGTCCTCATTTAACAACTGCAATTGGAACCAGCAATCCTGTTGCTATCTGTCAAGATCGTTCATATGATCCCACCTGATTTACGACATCAATTCCACTTTGGTCATTATGCACAAATCACCCATGGTTGCTGATCACATGACGGCAGCTTAAGACTTTCTGCCAGTTGCTCCATTAACTTTGCCTGTCTGAAGGTGGCTGTGAAAGTTGCAAATGGTGATCATGTTACTGCAGAACACTGTCCATTGTAAATGCACACCAGTTGCTATTGCTATCCCATGACCACCGGGACGCCACAACCATTGTACTATCATAAGTTTGAACAATTGCTAAACAGGGCAGTTATTAACCGAGGACTATCTATATTTCACATTCAGTCCATTCTGCTCCTTTCGTGAAAAATTACTTTCTGGTTTCCAAAAGGCAGTTGCTAAATGATGCATAAGGCTGCTACTGAAAAATCCCTTATAATACCTTCCAGCAATAACTAGTTGTTCAGTTTAAATAAAAGCATAAACTTTCTAATTCTTTTGTATTTTTAAAAGGGCTCGGTATCTCCCATGATGATTGGCGAACCTAAAAGTGACCTTGAAGATGTGGATACTTAATTGATGGCTGCAAACTGAAGGAGAAAAGCCGCTCTGAAGTGGAGAATACCCAGCGCCTTTGTGATATGGCTGGAATCCTTTTGTTTTCACTTTTAGAGGAAAAGAAAGTAAATGCTTTCAAAAGATCAGTAGGTACTTTGTAATGAGTTAAAAGTATTCTTCAGTGGAGAAGTTCCAGCATTAGGCTATGAAAGTCTCCCGGCATCTGCTCTGATTCTTATAAAGATGCTAGTTTAGGCATGAGTAAAACAAAACAAAACCCTGTCAAGATTCCACCCATTTAAGAACAGTTATCAAGTTATTGAAACTTTTATGTGAACATTTAATGAGTGAATGTAAAACTTTTGCTTTTCTGTGATGCTGCAAAACAAAAGAAAAATGAAAAAAAAAGACTTGGGTTTTATACGGAAGAAAAATCAGATTGCCTTTACGTATGAATGGCAAATTTTTAATCTTTTTTTGTTTGTTTATTTGTTTGAAAATATTGAATAGGAATATTCAAAATTATGTAAAAAAATGTGTGATTTACACTTGGCATTGTAAAATATTAGTTAAGAATAAATTTACACAAGGACTTTTGTATTTAATATGTCTCTAGGTAATTTGTATAGTGCTTTACATAAAGGGTTGTTTTTAAGAGAGCCCTTTTATGTAAGGATGATTATTCCTTATGGAATGGTTTTGGTACAAGTTAGTCTGGAATTGGTAACCTTTTTTCCTGATGCTGTGTGCTTAAAGGGTAAGAGCAATAAAAGAGCTTTGTTTATTCCAAGAATACATTTATGGCATCAGTAGGACTTTTTAGAAAATGATGAGTAAGTTTAACAAAAAAAAAAAGCACTTTAAGACAGAATTTTATTGCTGTTTGCCTCCTTAAATCATCCTTCTACTACTTGGAGACATATTGAATAAACCGTTGTGTTAATTATGTGATCTGCAATCATTTGCTTATACTTTTAAATTGAAAAAGTAGAAATTGGCTTTATATGATTACTGGAGTAAAGTAGGGACGTTTCAATTCTTAAAAAAATTTAACACAGGCAAAGGATTGCAAGCTGTTTTGCTTAGCTAGGCAGCACTTGAAATACAAGTGTAATTCTTTCATAACTGGAAACAAATTGAACTTAATATGAGTATGTTTTTGTTTACCCCGTGAAATCTCTTAAATTACTCTCAACACTTTTTTCCACACCAATTTTGAATCCCAGTTTCTTTTTTTTTTCCCCACATTTTTCTTCATTTGCTTTTCCTTTTTGTTGTGTTCAAGGATTTTGCCTTAATTTATACAATATACCATGCACATGAACTGGGGAGAGATGCTCAGAGTGCCTGGACAATTTGCCAAGTCAAAGGCACAAGCAGCCAAAAAGTGCCTCTTTTTTTTTTTTATTACTGTTACAAAAACTGAACTGGCACACAAATTACTTCACTGTTGTGCACTAGTTGTGAATATAACAGGTCATTTCACTGTTGCTGGAAATAGCTGCACATCTTCCAGTTGAAATTCTCTGCCATACGGGTGAGTCAGAGAAATACTCTTAACAATGACGCTTCAGTTGAATGTCTTCTCTGAAGATAACACTTTCAATGAAGTTAGCAGAACTCAGATATTTTATTAAGCCTTCAAACATTTTAATACAATGTTTTAAAATTTAGAATAAATGTTGTTCCTATCCCATCCTGACTGTGTTACCCTATCTTCCATTTAATTTAAATGAAAGTAAGTTATAGAGCTGACCTGAAGAGAAAGGCATTGGTCCAAAATCATTTAAATTTGCATTGTTTCCTATGGAAAAGGGGGTCTCATCCCAAATTGAAGCAGGGCATTTTTTCAGAATCACAAGATGATCTGTTCCACCGCTATACTTTCTAAAACCATTGCAAACTGTTTTCTGCTTCACTCCCAACTTGTAGAGAGTTAATGGCTATGGTTTCAAATACAATATTTGGTCAATTATTTGGCTTCCAGCTGTTATCACTTCAATTGGCTGAAGACTTTTTTTTAAAAGAAACATTTGCCATGCAAATTGTCACACATTTTATGTTGCAGTCTCTTTTACTGCCAGTACTTTTGGATGAAAAATGCATTTTATACATAATGTTCTCTAGCACTGGGGCAATTACAATTCTGTTGTGTCTTCTCATTGTGTACAGTTGTGTTTAACTAGTTCCCAAGGGAGTGAAAAATGGAAGGGAGAAGCCGTTTCCCTGAGGAAAAAAAAAACCCCGGTCAATGGAATAAAGCTTATCCCTCTCACCAAAAAAAGAAAAAGATGGCTGATTATTAAACTTAAAAAACAAGAGAGGTGTGGTGGCCTAGAGGTGGAGCTCTCACCTCACAATCGGGAGGCTGTGAGTTTGATCCTAGGTAACAGCCAATTTTTCTCTCTCTGGGCACAAAGAGAAAATATCTCCTGCAAACTCTACCCAGGTGTCAGGAAGGACATCTGGCCAGTAAACACTCAGCTCCACCCTGAGGGAAGGAATTACATGATCATTAAAGGGGGGGGGGGAAACAGCTGCTGTTTGGCTGGTTCATTTATCTAGCTCCTGTTCAATTAGAATTGGATGTTGGAGAATTTGAGAATCCAAAATCACCACTCAAAAATAGAATTATGAGAAAGTTATTTTCTGAATCTTACTTTGTCCTGTATGCATGACTCATTAGCATAAGGCTGCCCTGCTCTGAGGCTTTTTTTTTTTTCCTTCCAAACCAGATGCAAAATAGTTTGGAATCCTAGTAGGAAGATTACATTAATGTTCTGTCTTCTCCTATCTAGAGGAAATATGAAATATAATAGGGCAATAGCAATAGCACTTAAGACTTATATTCCCTTCCCATAGTGAAAGTCAGCATATTGCCCCCAATAATCCAGATCCTCATTTTACCAACTTCGGAAGGATGGAAGGCTAAATCAACCTTGAGCCCATCAGGATCAGACTCCTGGCTGTGGGCAAAGTTAGCTTGCAATCCTGCATTCTAACCACTGCGCCACCAGAACAATATCAGTATTTTATACAAAAGAGGTTTGAGAGTATTAAGGATATTTTTCATACCTATCTTCTATATGATCTGGTAACTTATATACCTCCTAAAGTATTTTGTTCTGCCACACCTTTTACAATGATAGCGCTTATGAGCTTGAATCTCTAATGAAAAAAACAAGATGTGATAAAAATTAGATTTTTTTCCTGTTCCCCTTTCCTTAAATATAATTGTAGAAAAATGCAGAGGAGGGTTTTAAGTACAGTTTCATAAATGCAGCCACATTAAAATTGTATGAAACTTTTATTTCAAAAAGAAATTGCTTTATAAAATGTTATATAAAACAGAATAAATAGATTCAGATAAAAATGTAAAATCTACAGTACAAAGAAATCTCAAGCAATTACAGTAGATAATAAATTTGAGTATGAACTTCAAAATAACATACCAAGAATCACATGCAGTTTATTCATGATTCGGTATTCTTTTTGCCCTTTCTAAAACAGAAATGCAACTTAGGCTGCAATCCAATACATATTTACTTTGAACTAAACTTAATATTTAAGAAAACATGTATATGGTCCCTTAGTTAAAAATATTTTTACCCAGTAATTGAGCATACACGATTAAAGATTCAGTTATATAGGCAGTTAAACATTTGGTAAGTGGGAAAGAGTTTTACATGAAATTAATAGCTTGCTTTGAAAAACCAACTTAAATGGTTGCTACCAAACACTTTATTAGGAAACTATACTGTTTGGTTACCCAGCGTTTACTTGGTTTCATAGTTGCCTTAAGGCCACTCATGCAGAAGTCCCTAAGTCTTCAGTGTTTTAAAAGCTTCAGGTTTGCTTGTATAAAACTATTCTTCATTGGTCCAGTGGAGCCCAGTGATAACCTTTTTTCAGCTACAGTTCCCAGTATTTTTCAGAATAAAAATCCTTATCGTAAGAAGATGGAGCTCAGAGTTATGCTTCAGTGATATGTAGGGGGCTAGTAGTTATCCACACTGATCCAGCCTCCTTAGAGAAAACTGATTGCTCTGATTTTTGCAGAGCTTCTTCCATTCATGGTTACAGAAACTAACAAAGTGAAATAAAAGAGGAGAAACTTCTGCTTCTTAAAAGTTGGTATAAGGATACAATAGGACAGGAGTGTTAAACTGCCGGCCTGCAGGCCGGTTGCATCATGCAGAGGCTGCGCCCATCCCAGCTCCAGCAATGCAAAAAAAGTTGCGATACGTCGTGACACGTCACGTGACGCAGTGAGTTTGACACCTGTGCAATATGATATAATCCTATTTCAGACTTGCTACAACACATTGTTAAGCAGTTTTGTATTATGGCACTGGAGAATGATGACAGAAAATAGTATAAACTAGATCCTAAACGGCCAACACTGTTTCAGGTTGAGAGTTGCAACTACCATAGAATAGCAAGAAGTGAGCAGAAGCAGGAGAAACATTTTCCAACTCTTATCAACTTGTATTTGAATACTGGTATATCTTATTTTATTGCGCTTTGCTTTATTCAACTTTGCACATACTGCATTTTTTTTTAACAAATTGAAAGCTTATGGCAACCCTGCATTGAACAGATCTGTTACCACCATTTTTCCAACAGCATTTGCTCATTAATAATAAAGGACCTTAATTAAGGTATGTACATTGTTTTTTAGACATAGTGCTATTTTACACATTTGATAAATTACAGTAGAGTGCAAACATAACTTACAAGCACTCAGGAAATACCCCACACACACACACCAAAAAATAGTGTGACTCACTTTATTGTAATATTTGCTGATCTGGAACCGAACCCACAATATCTCCCAGGTATGCCTTTTTCTTTTAAAAGTATTAAACAGTTAAATTGTATGTTTATGTTTAACTACAAAGGATACTGTTAATTGCACAGGGCCTCTAGAAGGAAGGGTTAAATGCAGCCCATGGTTTGTCTATGCTTGCTGCAAAATATTACCATACAACTTACTATATAAAAATACTCAAAAAACAGGAGGATATAATGATAATAGTATGCTCTGCAATTAATCTGCTATCCTGGGCAGATTTAAAGTATTAATACTTTCACTTTCTCCAGTTTTAAGCATCACTAATATGTACACAGAGGTTTCTAGTTATAGTTCAACCAATGAAAGGTTGTGACCAAGTTAAAGAATTACACAGAAACTGTTACCTTCTTCATCCTTCTGCCTGCTCTGCCCCACCCCCACCCCTAGCCTTCTATGCTATAAGCATAATGCATTGAACTAGTGGATGGTTAACAAAATAGATATTCTAAAAAGCCTGGAAGTCACTGATTGCAAATAAAAAGTTGGTGAAAAATTATGTATGCAGCTAATTGATCAAAGATATTTTACAAATGCAGCTTAATTGATATTATCGAGACAACAAAGACACCCATTTCTTGATGTTAACTATGGGAACGTTGCTAGAGGGATGATGTTTTGCACAACTGCAGCGTCTGAAATAGTTGTGCTAAGCTAAGGTTATCCCAAGCAATCCCAAGCTGTATTGGAGTTCTGCTCTAGGGACTACTGTGTTTACCAGTGTGACCCTATATGGCAATTGTCAAAATGTGTGGGTCTTTTGGATAGTTGAAGGGAGGAAAAGGTAGAATTGTCAGTTGTTACTGGAACTTTGCTTCTCCTCTTCTAAGAGCCTCTTTCTGCAGCAAATGGCAACTGCGGTTGCTCCTTTGCTTCCTGGACGGCTGAGTACAACGCAGGTGTTGTCCACTGAATATGCCCCAAGACTGTTGGAGCTAGGTGACTGGGCATTACATCCGGTTAGAGTCCAGCCATCATCACAGGTCTCCATCACCTGAGAAAAAGGAATAGAGGTTATTTTTAATCAACATACTGCTAAAATTCTCGTGTCTGTAATCTTTAACTGGGCAATCACCGGGCAAAACATTTTCAAAGTACCTCAAATGGGCTAACTTACAGAATGTATCCAAAATTCAGGACCCGTGACTCCCATGGAATTGAAATTTGGCAAATTTTATAAAGCATTTTATGACCCAGTACAAAATGTCATAAAACATTTCCTGTGGTCAACGGATGTTTATGCTCCTTTCAAGCAGATACGTCTTTGAATATCTCCCTGATTTTTTAAGAATTTTTCAAAGTACATTAGATCTCATTGTTGAAGGCACTGAGAAATCTGGGAAGGAAATATATCTGAAATTATGACCCAACAGGACACAGGTTTTCTTGTGCAAAACAAGAAAAGAGCAAGTCAATAAATAGGCAAACTGTATTGTGTGAACAGACAATCTCTTAACAGCCTTTCCCTGGCTACTCAGTGGCCGTGCAAAGGAATGCACAGAATCGTTTTCATCTTCATTAGAGCTTGCACTACTTAGGAAGCAAGTTATCAGACTAGACCGGGAGATGCCATCAAGAATGATATGCACATACCTTTGTTGGGTACTCCAGGGGAGGATGTCCCTGAACTTTGCACTCAAGGCTGGGTGCATGGCAGCAGAAAGCGTGCACGGTTGCTTCTCCTTGGCTTACACAGTGGGCCCACCTACTGTCCGCCTGGTGTACAGCATTGATGCCGCCACTGAGATCTCCATCCAGAGAATGAGTGCTGCAGCCTGCCAGTGTAGATCATATTAGGGCATTTTGTAAAAAAATTCACTGAAGTATATACATGGCTATCACTGTTAACTAAGGATTCTGTTTTGTGTACATTACTATAAGATTAGAAAACAAATGGCGGTACATCCCTCAGTCTTTGTATTCTCACATGCAAAACAAAAAAAACAAAAAATCCTTAGGAAAGGGAAAATGGAACTACCAACTTCGGTTTTCAAATTTTGCAAAGTGTTCAAAAAATACTTTAACATTTTCACAGTGGACCAGATGGGAAATGGCAGGCATTTAGCACAAGACAAATGGGGAGCCAGATGAAAGTGGAACCCGGATCAGCTTTATCATTAAGAAGTTTTAGGTGGACATTTATGGTGGGAAATGCTAGAAGATGGTGGGAAGCAGGAACTGTAACTTTTTTCTTCTTTTGTGCTACTAAAGCTGGTCTCTGCCAATAGCATACCATTAGCCACACAATCTGATATGCTCTTAATATTTTATGCATACAAGACCTATTTTAGTGCAGATCCCATTTGCTATAATACAACTTGTACATAAACATATCTCCACATCATAAATTTTACTTTTTTAGTTACTATCATCAGAGCTGTCATAGCATACCTGTCAAAACATGGCTATCTTTGATGCAGGTAACACTTTTCATGGCCGTGCCCTCTGTGGTCTGTGAATGGCTATTAACCTGGCAGTCAGCCTTGGGCCAAATGCAACACCTAGCTATGGCATAGACACCTTGGCCTCGAAATCTGTTGAGAGCCACACACTCCTTCTTGCCTCCATTATCCTAGTATTTAAGGAAAAGAAAAAGAAATGAGAATAAGACACTGAGAATGGCATCAAATCTGATTTTCATATCTGGCTGAGATGCAGATCTGTGTATAAAATTAATTAAAATTAAATAGCAAACTATACCATCTTGCCTTTAAACATTACCTCAATGTGCTCCCCTCGCCATTTGCCATCCTTTGATAAACTTGAGCAGCTGAACATGTCTTCGTAGCTGTTGCATTGGGCAACAGCTGTTGCTGCACTAGTTGAGTCAGACAAGGAAGACCACACAGAGCGACAGTACAGTTGTTCCTCTGAAAGAGAGTCACTAATGGTCACTGTTAAGGACTAGCAGAATCCCATTTGTTTAGGACTATCTCCAGGCTTTATGATTTCTGTAGTTCAACCATTTGGAAAGATCCTACCTTTGAAAAATACATTGCGCTAACACACATAATTGACTGAATAAACCTCAAACCAGAGGTGCTGAAGTTTGAAAAATACCTTCTTTGTGCTTGAATTATTTTAACTTTGAAAACCCTGAAATAAAGGCAGGAATTAGCGTGCTAAGCCTCCCCCCAAAAAAACATTTTTCAAACACCAAAGAACGTTTCACCTTCTAGAGTAGGTAGAGAGAATGGCTTTGAAGAACATATGGAACATCCACAAACAAGCTAACAATTAGATAAATGAAGCTTGAGTCCAAGCCAAGGAAATAATTTGAAAACCACCTGAGAGTTTCCCGCCTCATGAAGATAGAAGAGGGAGGGAAGATGGCATATTCAGATTTGCAAGATTCTGCTGCTAAAGCTGTTCTGCTAGAAGTAGCTTAGAACTGCATGGTGTCTGTTTCATAGACTGGCGTACCTGATGACATCTGGTGACATTACTATACCACAGACATATCCCCGATGATCTCCGAGAAGGGACTGATGGCAAAAATTGAAAAGATTGGTCATTCTTGCCATAAAACAAGAATTAAAAATTGCAAAGACTGAGTGAAGTTCATGAATAAAACAAAATTGGCTATTTGGAGGGATTAGATTAGATTAGATTAGATTAGATTAGATTTCTGCCTATCTAGCAAATATGCTTACATTTAAGTTACAAATGTTGATTAACAGTAAAATAGATACAAAAAGGTTAATAGTTTAAAAAACTAGTGAAAGAGATGTCAATAGATTTTCTAATGAGAGAGAATGGGGCCAAATACATATAGTGCAACACAATTTGGACTTGATAAATGTGTGATCACATTTGCAGTAAAGAAATTAAATTAATTAACTCACAAGATACTCAACTTTTAAGTTACACAAGCATCAAAGGGCTAGCACTTAAGTGAGCTTATAAATATCTGGGAAATTTGGAAACATCAGATAGTTTGTACAACAAATAAATAAATATAAATACTATAAGTTCAAATTAATGCAGATGGGTAAAGAAAATCCTAAAATCTCACCAAAATCGTTGAATCAGACAATTCATAAGCAATATCAATAATCAGATCTATTACAGGAATACTGAACCATGTTAATCTTGATCAGCAAATCAGAAAATTAATGCTTATAAATAATGCCCTATATCCTCATATTGTTATTGACAGATTTTTTTCCCAAGAAAAACTGGTGGGCTAGCACCGATTAAAGGTAAAATAAAGAACAAAAATAAAGCTTAATGATTACATCAAGACAATAACAAAGCTTTATTGAATTAATCTCAGAAATAAAGGCTATTTGAGGAAATGGAATCTCAGTGACTATAAAAAGCAACAGTTTGAAATGAGGTTAGAAAATTGGAAAAACAAAGTAATATCTTCCTTGAAAGATATTGAAAGAAAATTAGACAACAGTAAAACATGACAGTGGCTTAAGGATGAAGTATTTTAAAAAGGAAGCATTGTAAAAAGAACGCTTTTTATTGCTCAAGAACAAGCATTAAGTACAAATGTTATCAAAATAAAAGTAGAAAAGATCAGTTTAGATAGTAAATGCTAGTTGTGCCAAGGAAGACGATTACAAAAAAGGCATAGTTGAATTGGGAAGATATCACTGGCATTTTGGTCAAGAGTACAAATTCACCATCAATTCAGAATTTCTGGAAACATAAAATTGCAGATAACATCACAGGGCAAAAAAATTATGATACTTAAAATTCAGACTGATCAACTCTTTGAACATAGTGCACACCCCTTTACTGTCTAAATTTGGAACAACTTACAACAGACCGATCACAACCAATAGTATTGTTGGGTTCCTCCTCATACACAGACATTACCCTTACCATGTCCAAGTTCTTGGGCAGACTTCAAATCATGAAGAATATGCTATTATACATGATTAGTGGAATAAGAATTATTCCTGCAACCAACATCTTTAGTAAAAATTCTTTTCACTTCAATCAACTGGAGTCTAGAGTCTGCTTTCCTAAATGATTGTTTTGGGGAAGGTCTGACAGCTTATTTTTAGCGACTTCTAGTGATGGAATTTTTACTAAAGATGTTGGTTACAGGAAGATGAGGAGGAAATTGAAGTTCCCGCTCACTGATACAAAGAGCCAAACTTAACGTTCCTCATCCCTCCACCCAATGTTGTGGGAAACTCTGGGTTGTTTACGCTGTTGGAATTTCATATTCAGGGCAAGCAGCCTTGAAGATGCCTGGTGTAACCAGTACAAACAGCCCTGGTCTTCTTCACATATCAGTTCCCCCTTCCCATTTCCCACCATTAGATACACAGGTGTGGATTGCCCCAAATGCCTCTGCACTCCCTTCCCCTTTGATGGCAGGACGCCAGCAAGGCGCCAGGCCGACGATAGAGATCCTGACATAAGCTTTATTTGGCTATAAAAAAAATTCAGTGGAGCAATTAATTGGGGCAATAGTTTATTAGCCAATTCAAAGTCATGGTATAATCCTCAGCTTCTTAAGGAGTTTGCTCAATCAAGGCAGTAAAAAAAATACTCCAGGTTTAAAGTTTATATTCAATTATAATCAAGTTGAATAGGTAGCAGCTAAGTTCAAATAGCTGGTTTGGTGTAGTGAGTAAAAACATCAAGCTAGAACCAGAAGACTGTGAGTTTCTAGCCCTGGTTTCGACATGAGACATCTGGGTAATTTTGGGTCAATCACTTTTCCTCAGCCCCTGCAAGGAAGCAATGCAAACCACTACCAAAAATATTGCTAATATTCAGGCAGTTTCTGGGAGTCAAGACTGGGATGAAGACACAGGATCTGAGATAGTTCAGGCCTGTACCAATGAAGAAGACATCAACAGGACTCACCTGCTACAATTTTGGAGGGAAGCCCAGCCACTCTGTTTGGCGTTAACAGCCTCTGGTCTTCTGGAAACCAAGCCTCATTCATAAGGTTTTTGACAGAAAAGTGGATCAGTTTTTGCCTCAGCTCGGAGATGGACAGGGCGGGGTTGGCATTCAAGATCATGGCTGCAATACCTAGGACAACAAGCAAGCCCTGTTTTTATCCCTCCAAAAAACACACATGAAGAGGGATTAGGTTATGTATTTCTACAGTTTATATTTGTATAATTACCGCAAAATAACACTTTGTGCTTGTATGGTTTTTTAAAGGAAGCCCAACTGAAACTGATTATTTGCTTGGCAAAATCTGAGGCAACTTAATACAAATGCCGACTTTCTCTCACATTTTCCCTTCAAAAAAAATTATGCTCGGATCCTCCTGCCTGAATCAGGGAGGATTTCTATGTCTGTGCATATGAATAATATAAACATGAACCAACTATGCTCTTCAATTTCTAATCTGAATTAATGCTCCAGTTAACATTTATTTATTTATTTATTTATTTATGAGACTTATATACCGCTTTAAGTGCAAGCACTCTCTAAGCGGTGTACACCAGTAAGCAATGTATACCAGTAAGCAATGTATGTGTGTGTGTGTGTGTGTGTGTGTGTGTGTGTGTGTGTATATATATTTATTTATTTACATTGCCCCCAACAATCTGGGTCCTCATTTTACCTACCTCGGAAGGATGGAAGGCTGAGTCAACCTTGAGCCGGTGAGATTTGAACCTCTGACCTGCTGAACACAGTCAGCTAAAGTGGCCTGCAGTACTGCACCCTAACTGCTGCGCCACCTCGGCTCTTCATTTCAGAGTAACACCAGTCTTAATGGCTTAAAATATTACATATGTGAATGTCCTTGAATTCATGGTTTTGTCCCATCTCATACCTGCATTTCTGCTTTGTGATTAAAGCTCATAACAAATTAATGGAAAAATAAATGTTTTATCAGGCCAGTTTGATTTAAAACACTGGGGAACTTTCAGTCAAATAATTTTATTTCCTGTTTCTGAATGTGATTGGAAAAGTGAATATGATATTAGATTTATAGAGAGAGAGAAAGAGGCCTATCCATCAACAAAAAGTCCCTGTTCCATACTCAATTAAAAATTACTCTTAATCCTAAACATCAATTCTGTTTCTCATAAGTCAGCTTCATCAGGAGTTTAAATATTTTTTCTGGAAGCCAATAGAATCTAAAAAGGACTAAGCTTGCTTATCTTGATAATACAGATAAAATTATTTAGCTGCTCCTTCTAGAACAAGACAAGGGGAAATGCAGTCAAAGGTCTACCAATTCTTTAAGCAATCCATTGATGCCATTAAAACATAGATGCAATGAAAATGTACCAGTTTAATTTGTACCACTGGTGGGTATTGCAAAGGTAGGAACACCAGAGCCCTGGTACCCAGTGGTTAGAATGCAGTACTGCAGGCTACTTCTGCTGACTGTCGGCTGACAGCAATTCGGCCGTTCGATTCTGACTGACTCAAGGTTGACTCAGCCTTCCATCCTTCTAAAGTCGGTAAAATGAGGATCCATATTGTTGAGGGCAATATGCTGACATTGTAAACTGCTAAGAGAGGGCCGTAAAGCCCTGTGAAGCGGTATATAAGTCTAAGTGCTAGTGCTAAGCGCTAATACTAGTGGCTCTGTTTTTGTAGCCCCTGGAGCTAACCAAGCTGATATAAACCATTGTGTCATCCTTTGCTCATTTTAACTACTAAAAAAAAAGGGTGTCCTGAAGGCTTAATACTTCAGTTTTTACCTTCCCTAACATCAAATGCAAAACAACAAACTCTGCCCGTTTTTTCTCCCCCACTGACAACAATGCATTACCATCATGCATTGTTCTATAGGTTTGAATTTTGCAAATCCTTGAGTATTATTTTGAATGAAACTGGGGAGGGAGACTTTTTCCACCTTTGGAAAATCTTATCTTTCTCGCCTCAAACTCCTATAACAAGGCACATGTTATTGATAGTTCATCTTCAGAGAACCTCATTGCAATAAACAAGAGCTACACAACTTGCTGGACTCTTCATATTTCTGTCACACAATATGACCTGCGACATGGGCAGCTGCTTGCGATGTCCCACTCTGAGCTGTGAAGCAGGTGCTGCAGTCACTAGAGGCACCAATGATATCATCTCCAGGAGCAAAGATATCTACGCAGCGTCCAAAGTTGGTTCCCAAAGTCCCCATGGAGGCAGGCTGGTCTTGGGCATTGGTTGCTCCAACTGTAATCACCTACAATGAGACAGTATCTTGTCAGTCCTGAGCAAGTAGGAGAAACAGGATTTCAGAATCAGAGTTGGATCTATGTATAAAGAGGTTTCTCTCTTTCTGTGTCTGGATCCAGCGGGGAGATACGCTTTTGAGGAAAGCAACAAGAAGATGTTCTTCACCAGCTCTCTTCCTTTTGTCATTCTTCATACTGCTCCAGTAGCTTCCCAAAGCCTTTTAGAGCATTTGTTCAAGCACTGTTGAAGGAAGGAGGGTTCACAAAAATTGCTTCCTTATCCTCTTCCTCCAGCCCCAGCATAGTTTCACCAGGTATTATTCTTGCTCTATATTTGTTGGCCATTTAGCCTAACTCTATTCAATGTAATAAATTAAAAATATTAAAATCCTTTGCAAATGATTCCTTAGTCCGTTTCTCCATTGAGAGAGACGTTCCCTCCAAATTTTCATAGATAAATGATTTTCTGGACTGAACTGATCAGAGGTGTTAGGTGACACAGGAAAATGTCACCCAGAAATACCAAAAATATTGTGCAATTATTATTTTATGTTTTTCTCGTCTCAAAATCTAGTTCTTCTAAAATATCTCCTAGATAATTTGACTGTAAGCATTTCTCTTTAGATGACTCATGAGAGGACTATAAAATAAAAAAAGAATCAAATAAATTGGCTTAGATTAAGTCTATCTATCCCACTTATCTCACTACTATGGTATCAGGAGCTGCTTTCCAGAAATTCCACATGTATTTGGAAAAGGCTCCTGGCTGAAATTCTGTTGTCAAATATTAAGCATGCAATCATTCAGAGGAAAAGTATGTTGACATCATGAAATTAAAACCCTCCCCTAAAAAAAAACCTCATGTTCCTAGTCAAATTCCCACGTGAACATTATCTAAGCCTGATCTTGCTGTCTGCCATTATAAGAAGAGATGGATGTTTTTAATTATATTGAGTATCAGACTGATTCTTCATTGTCCTGATATTAAACTTGGGCAGCTTCACACAATACAAATATTTGTATTACACAATGGCCTATGTTTGTTTACATATAGGAGGAAAAATATGTTATTGACCAAGGAACAGTTAATAAAACTCTATCATACCATATTAAAAGAGACTGTGGGATCAAATAGGCTTGCTCTATTCTTTATTGTGTGTCTATATAACATGATTGCACGCATCACCAGCAAACCCACCACGGAATCACACCATCAGGGTATTTAGACAACTAGAAAAAAGGCTATGTGACAGACCCTGGATAAGCCAGTATCTTGCTAACCTCCTAGCACTCCACAAACAGACAGGAGACCTGATCCACACCATCTAAACAGCTGAGAGGATGGCACAGGTGAAGCTTCACAATCTTCCTCAACTTCCCATACGTTAAATGAGTTGGGGCTTCATTGTGACAACTGAAAAACACTGCATTTAAGGCAGCGAGGTAACTGGCAGATCTTGATGAGCTGAACCGGAGCCTTATTAGGGCAGCGGGGGGCAACTATGACATCTTTATGACCTGTGGACTTCAACTCCCAGAGTGGAATTCTGGGAGTTGAAGTCCACAGTCGTAAAGTTGCTCACCCCTGTGTTAGAAGGATTACAAACCCATTTCTGGACCATTTTCCCCTGGGTTTTGGGCTGAAAGGAAAACATCATTGTCTACTTACCTCTGGTTCTGATGCTGGAGAGTATAGACAAGCATCGTCTTTGTAGTTGCCTGCTGCAGCTATCATGACCACCCCCATCTGGACCATCTGACGAGAGGCGGTATTCAGGATGCGGCTATAGGTTCCGGCCAAGGGGAGCAAGACAACCAGGGGACTATAGGGCTGGACAGCCAGAGTCTTTGCAATGAATTCCAACCCTATAGGGCAAAGGATTAACGCCATTGCATTTCTTTTACCCAGTACAAACTCCAAATTTTAAAGACACAAACAGGAAGAACATTCTGGCTATTTTTAAAGAAGTGTTTTTCCCTGTGAGAAAGGAATGAGGTGCAAAGGAAAAACAGACAGCTGTCAAAGAAACCATGTAAATCTGAAAAATAATGTATTTTTCCACTTTTTAAATTGGTAAAAAATAAATTAAACTCTTTGTATCTTAAACCCTAACCAGATATATGCATGCCTTTATGAAAAGATAAATTTAATTTTGGAAATTTTGGACTCAATTCTGTTCAGAATTTAATAATTCTAATATTAGCCAAAAGTATTGCCCCCTTTTTCCTTCTCTGACTTTTAACCACAATGCCCAACGAAGAATTTTGAATTCCAAATCTTGCAACTATTTTAAAACCTTACTTGATTCAACAAAGGTATTAAAGGCATTAACCTTTTCTAACTGAACATGATCCCTAGTGACCACATGAATAAATGAATGCATTTTTTGGAGGGACACAATACAGAAGTAAATTGCATTGCTTTTTGGGGTTTTTTTTTTAAAATATTGTCAAATTATTTATTATTTCTGCAATAAATATACAAAGTCTTTCACATAATATCTTGGCCTGTAATTCCACCTCTTAAGAGAATGCAGTAGTGGCCCCTCTGGATAACAGTAGGGTTCTCCCCCTTCCAATATGTATAGGCCAGAACTAAAAGCTACGATGTGGAATGAGGAAATGTCAGCCTAACCGTGAATCAAACCTGAGTCTTTTGAATTTTATGCTACTGTTTGCAACTCAGAAAAAAATATATAAAACATTTATATTAAGCCAATATTCAGACAAAACAGATATTTTAAAAAAGTATAGAAACATATAATATAACATTCTCTCCAGAAATATACAGCAAATAAAATTGAGAGACATGCTCACAACAACCTACGACAATCTGCAAATCCATATAAAAATGAGAGGATGAATTTAATTTTAGAAATGAATTGAACCCACGCTTGCCACTACTCACCAATCAGCGTGCCGCTTATGGTGCCTTTTCCTTGGCAGTTGAGCACCCGCAGACTACGGACATTGGCACCTTTCGCAACTCCAGCATCCCTTCCATTCACCACACCTGCCATGTGGGTCCCATGGCTGTCACACTTACTGGCCTTCCATGAAGCAGAAAAACAAAGTTTTTCACTTCTTGCAAGCCCAAACACAGGTAGTAATAATAAGATGTATACATCAAATAGCGCTCAAGGCAACGCGCAACTAGAAAAATTAAAGGTAAACTAGAGCTTTAATTATAGGTAGTAATGAAAAAGACTCATCAGTCGGGCATTGTCACCCAATGTGTCAGTCACCAAGAGGAACAAGCACCTCTGTATTCTCAATGGATAAATAGATGGCAAATAACAGAAGGTTTCAAAGTCTTGGGCAGGGAAAAGAGAGCTATAACCAACTCTACCAATCACCCGATTTCCCAAATTATTCATTTTTACCAGCATATTCTAATGAAGGAATAAAACTCATCATAGACATAATTAGATGCACTGGATCCAGGGAGGCACCATCATAGATACTTGATCCAACATCTTTCTAGGAAGTGCTCCAAAGAGCTACAAATTATGTTTCTTATTGCTGATTGGGTTTTAACTCTATAACTATAAAAGTAGAACTTAGCCAAACGTTATGAACCAGATGTTCCAGAATGTGACGAAAAATAGTGAAGAGAGGGATCTCCAGGAACGAAGAGGGTATTCCAGAGAAGTAAGAGGCAACTCAGTCCAGATGTTATGTGTGAGAGAAAGAAGATGAAGACAGTCCTTCCCTAATAGTTCACAGACTATACTGTAGATGCAGATAGTAGAGTCCTCAGTCTGGCAAGATTTTGTCTATAGCTGTGAAACAATAAAGAACTCAGCCTGGAAGAATTGCCATGTGTTATTCTTAGTTTTGGGCCTGACACAGGTGTACCGAAATTACCATTCCCGGAATTTCTTCCCACCGGAAAGAAAAATATCTACCTGGCGGTGAAAGCGAGTGCCGTCTTCTTCAGGGACATTCTCAAACTCGGTCACAAATATTTTGCCTTCTATTTCCCGATGGGTGCTCTGTACACCAGTATCTAACAGATAAACCTCAACCAGTTCACCAGCATCTATAGGGAGAATCAGTGATATCGAAGGGATACTTATTAAAACAGTTAAATGCATTTTTTATTTTAATTTGTTTGTCAATATTAATCCAATTATTCAATATTAATCCAATATTACAACAATGCAAGGCTGGTCTTAATTTTAATTTAATTAATTTTAATTTAATTTCTCTTGTGCCTTAACAATGGAAGGAAATGAGTTAAATATTGTGATTCTATGTCAGAAAGTCAGACTTAAAATCTGGATACTAGAAGGTGAACTGTGGACTGCAGTTAATATATGGACATAGTAATTGCAACAGAGTTTGTCATTCTGAAGTGTTTTTTTTAAATAGCTGGAAATGAGGAGTTGTGGCTTGGGCTACACCTTGTATTATTTTGACTATGTCTCCAACATACTTCTACTGGCAATTGGTATAAAGTCCCCACTGACATCAAAATGAGCTTATCTCCAACCATGAATATTAGGAACAGGGAAGGAAAATGCAATTCTAATAAAAACTATAGCAATCGTTAACAGATCAGTTTTCCTGATTTCTTCTCATTATATATTCCCAATCCAACCCAGCCCAACTTCCAGAAGCTCTTTTTAGATATCCAAAATAAGAGTCGGAAGGTCTCCAGTCTCATTTAGGTGCTACTCTGTTTAGGCTGAAATACTCTCACTCCAAATAAGGATTTTGTTTACTTTTTCTAAGTGTTTCTTAAATATATATCCTGGAAGAGACTAAAATGGATCAATGATTTTGAACTGGGAGAGCATCAGAAGTTTCCTCTAAACAGAAACACCTGTCTCCTCTCTTGGACCTCCTATTGTCCATTCGCTCTCATAGAAATGAGAGAATTACTGTAGTTCTGTAATCCCAAATGAAGAATAAACTCAACTTGATCCATATTCCATGGAAGAATTTGAATTTGTATCCCATTCTTTTAATTATTGTTGAAATAAATGTCCTTTGCTTTTGACAGAGGGTCCCTGCTTGCTTCTGAAAAAAATGTGGAAAAGATGAAAGAGATAGCTTACTGGGGGGATGATACTCATTCAGCGTGTCCTGTTCTGGGACAATCCGGCCAAGATTCCAAGGAATGCTTTGAGCAAACACGTAAGAGTCCTCTTCTATGTAATCCACATGTGGGAGTTTCAAAGCCTGCACAAAAGAACCAGAGGAAAGTATTGCAGCACAAGCAACAGGACCATCATATTCTTTTTGAAAAAAATTACATAAAGAATGCAAAAGAAGCATGTTATACTTGCATCTGTTTTACCACATTATAAAACAACTTGTTCCAAGTTGACTCTATAAAGAGCCATCGCAAATACAGTACCAGTAAACGGCAGGTAATTCTGCTATACATTTTGCAAAGCATGTTTCGGCCCCGCATGTAAAGTTATTGGCATTACAAGAACCACACAAGAATGTAAAGGATGAATCTGAGAATTGAGCCTTCATTTACCTAATCCATGCTGGCTCAGGAATTCTGGAAGTTGAAGTCCACAGGTCTTATATGCTCACCCCTGATCCAATCTATATAATATAACATACATCTATCAATATGCTTTATGTTCTATGCTCTATACTGGTAGTTCACAATGTGGATCATATGTTCTCCCCCCCCCCAGCCATATACTTTACACACCCACTCAGATACACATGCAGACAGATATCTGGCCACGAGCATAATGTATTGTAGGACAAGAATATTTTCAATGTTCTATCTTTAGAATGCGGAAGCAAAAAATGTAAGGATTGAGAGTAGAATGCTAAATTGAGTAGAATGGATAGTTAGAATAACACAGAGCAAACGAAAATATTCCCAGTAATTCCTGAGAATAAAAAAACAAACAACACAAAATTCTTTGTATTATAGAAAAATCTTTATTCTGAAGTACTTTTTTCATAGACAAATTGTTTTTGAGGAGAGTTGTCCAGGTTCTCATCCCGTTTTACAAATAATCTCCCCAAAAGGATCCACAACATTCTCTGAGGGTCACTTTAGTGGTGGGATTCAGCAGGTTAGCACCACTTCGGCAGAACCAGTAGCTAATTGTTTGTTGCCCAGGCCCAGAATGGGCTTTCAGAAGTCGCATCCATAGACTTCCGGTTCCGTTCACGGCGTCACTAGTCGTACGAGGAGACTTCTCTCCTCGTCGACTAGGTTTCCCTCCATCGGTGGACCCTTATACGGGTCCAAAGTCGCCCTGGAGGGTGCGACTTCTGTCAAGGAGGCTGCGATCCAGCTGCGGAGGAGCGGCGGCTCCTCCAGCTGTCCGGACAAAACTCTGAGGACCGACGGAGAAGAAGATCAGACAGAAAAATGGCTGATCGCCCTGCCGCTTCAGACTGTAAGTTGAATAACATCTAAGCTTTTAGTGCCCCCGTGGTGAATCCGGGTGAGAATTTTTTCTTATTTTTCTCTCTTTTCCGTTTATTTTTTCAATTGTGTGCCTGTAAAGAGCTTTTGAAATTATTTCCCTGGCTTGGAAAGGCGGCTTCTGCTTTTTTATGGGAAGAAAGGCATCTAACAAATACTGAAAGGCTATAATCTATTTTTATTGGGATATTAAAAAGGAAAAAAGAAAAAGGCTTCTCTCTCCTTTCTTTTTAAGAAATTTACTATTTCTACCTATATATATATATATATGTGTGTGTGTGTGTGTGTGTGTGTGTGTGTGTGTGTGTTAAAATAAAATGAGCACCAAGGTAATTAAAACTATAAAAGTTTAATTTAAAAACGCCAAGCTTTCGCCGTCACCTGCCGGCATCATCAGGGCTTAAAACGCCAGAGAGTGGGACAGTCTCTTATAAGCAAACCAGAGTCTGCACCCGGCTCCTTGATCTCCTTATCGGACCTAATTGGATAGATTGTACTCTGGTGATCCGTTTCTTCCTGCACCCCCTATATTACCTTAAAAGACAAAAAAAACCCTGATTTTTGGAAAGGACATCTAGTGGTGAAAATTTAATACTGCAACCCTGCTTATTTCTTCTTCTGTGCACCTGTGAAGCTGTGGGGGTGGATGTTTCTACATTAAACAAAGCCTCTACAAAAAAGAAAAAGAGATCTCCTTTTAAGCATTAGTATTAAAATGGAGAACCCTCAGATACAACTGAATTGTCCACTTATATTGGAAAAGATTTATGAGGCCACTGCAGAAATTTGTTCTACATTTAAAAACTACTTCAGAATTAAGATCCAGAGACTCTACTATATTTGCCCAAACTGATGTCCAGGTTACAACTGATTATGGCATAAATCAAAATGTGCCAGAAGAGGAATTTACAGAGATAGAAGTGGAATTTATTTCATCTGACAATCCCTTCTCCAGCAAATTAGATAAACAGAAGAAGCAAAGACTAAGACTTCAAAATACAAAGCAATTACTTCGTAAAGAGAACAGAAAAAGACGTTTACTGCAGAGGAAGAGGTTTATATTCTCTCAAAGATTATTACAAGTAATAAGAATTGATTTATTGGTTGAAAGAGAAAAAAAGATGCTTACTATAGAGAAAGGGATATATATTTGCTCAAAGATTACTACAAGCATCGAGAATGGATTTACTGGTTGAAAGGGAAGCGTCTTTATGGAAGCCGGTGTGGCATAGAAAGAAACCCAGAATCAGACTCAAAAACAAATTTTAAAATGTTTAACGGAGCAAAAGGCAATGTTGATTTCATGGATTGCTTTAAGGATAATGATTTAGAGTGAAAAATGCAAATATACACATGTGTGTTTAAATTAGTAAAAACTATTAAATGGATTAAAAGGCAATGTTGGTTTTATGTATTGTTTTAAGGATAATGATTTAGACTTAGAAGTAATCAATCCACAATTATATTCATGTGTGTTTAATTTAGTTTGATGACTTTTTTGCTTTTTGGTATGGAAATATGAAAGTTAAATGTGGAATGAAAAAAGAAACTTGGCTTTATAGAGACTAAGAATGCATCTCTTGGAGTAATAGATTGATTTAGACTGTAATTTTGAAATGTCTAATTAATTAGGAGATTTTTGTGTATAATAATATGTTTCGTTATGGTAATTAATTGGATGGAATTTGGTTTGTTTAATGAATGGAAATGAATTAAGTCAAATGATCTAGATTTAGAAGTAAGAAAATTATAAATATATATGTGTAATGTTTAATTAATTAAGAGATATTTGTGTATAATAATACGATATGATATGATATGATAATATTGTCTTTTTTAATTAAATTAGTTATTATTGGAAGAAGAAATAAATAAGATTGGTGATAAAAAAGGGATGAGAGAGATTAAGAACTTGAATATATTTGCAAGAGTTATTTGAAGGTGTAATATGTTGATGTAAAACATTATTTGATTATGGTAATTGAAATTGATAAAGTTTTAATAAGCAGGTTTAGTAATAATAGAAATTTGGGATAGAAATGAAATATATTAAATTTATTATGTTACTTGAGGAAAATAGAGAGATTATAGCGAATGTATTAAGTTGAGCTATTATTGTGTGATTTTATGTTGGAATTTGTGTTTACCCAAACACCACAGTGTGTCTCAAATACTTTTTGTTAAAACTATAAAACTAATAAAACATATTTTAAAAAAAAGGAGAAGAAGTGGCATCCCCACAGAGAACCGGTTGTTCACATATTTGAATCCCACCACTGGGTCACTTCAATATTATTTTATTGATTGATTGTTTTAAAATTATTGGCCACACATCTCCAATGGCCTTTCTGCCTAATCTTAACTTTCAACACCCCTTTTTCCCTTTCCCATCTTTTCCGCATTGAATTAAATGCTTTGAAGGTGTAAAAAATCTAATGAAATGAGAAAAAAGTCTGCTTCAAATGATGGGAGTTGTAATCCAAAAGGTTAAAGTTTTGGCTCTATACCGTTGCCTCTACATGGAGAAAGTTGCCCTGCAAAGACTTCCATCCAAGAGTAGAAAGTCTCAGCAAAGCCTGACTTCTCCAGTGAATCATTTATTTCCCTTTCAAAAAATTTCCCAAGAAAGTGCCTCCAAGTGGGCTAGATTTCAATTCTCAAAATTCCCAACCAACCAGACCATTTGCACACCAGGATAGGGAAGGCCATCCTCAAATGTGGTGCCTGGGTGCATCCACTTCAGACTGTTGCACAAGTGTTCTACCACGTTTGTGTACAAAGCAACCTGACATCCATTTGGCATCAGGGAAACCATTAACCAAGCACTTCTCCTTACCCTACTGGGTCTTGCAACATTAGCGGAAACTTTTGAAATGTTTGCACAGAATCAGCAATTGCTTAAAAAGCTCTGATTTTCAAACAGTAAACAAAACAGCAAAGCTCTTGCAGAATGCCTTCCCCTACCCATTTCTGTGGGAATAAATGGGAACAGGAGAGATTCACAACTGAGATTGTAAAGTAGGTACACAGGACATGGATGCCAGCAGGAATTATATGGCCTGAGTAGAACTATGTCTATTACAGGGCAAGCAAATGACTCCTAAAAACAAGCCCTCTCAACAAAGCTGGGTACAGCCTCATGATAAAAGCATGCTTTATACATACACTGCCATTTTTGCAAATACGGCTGAAGCCACAAAGATATGGTAACTATTGACATTTGTTCTCTATCCATCATGGGTCTGTGAACGTTCAGAAAATCAGAGGCATATCATTATAAAAACAATTTACCAAATCATACAGGTGTACAAGCTGAAAAATACCTACTTTTCTATAGAAAAAGCAATTTCTAAAAATGCAAAGGAAACAATCAAAAATCAATTACTAATATAAAGAAACAAAGGGTACTATAAAGACTGGAAACTATGCCATTCAAAATGGTAAGATCCAGGACTTTTTTTTCTCACAGAACGCCCAGAATGGAGTTCCGGCACCTTTTTTAGATGGAACCTTGTAGGGTAGGCAAGGCGGGTTGTATGACGTGTGTGAGTTCCAGCACCTTTTTTTTTTTTTTTTTTAGAAAAAAAGCACTGGTAAGATCCAAATTTGTAGCTAATTTTCTCAGTGAACTATGCCTGTAAAGTATGTGTTTACACACCCTGCGTGTGATGGTAGATAAGAATAATCACACACAGTCTTTGAGAATTCTAAAATTAGTATGTCAACAATTCCAACTCAGAATGTGCTTTGGTTCTTAAAGCAAAGTATGAATTACTGCCTTATCATAGCTTAAGCAATTTGCCAAAATACAAGTCACTTCCAACTAAAAAATTAAATCATTTGGAATGCCATATTCAGTAGCTGCAATATGTTGATTTTTTTTTCTGAATAAAATAAAGGTTTTTGTCACTCCTGGAAATAAAAAAAAATCCAGAAAAGTTTATCTCCCACAGCAAGTGGCAACATCTAGCCAACTTTTACTAACCTATGATGAGTACTTGAATGGGAGACTACTAAGAAATCCCATAACTGGGAAGAACACAACTATTATTGCTAAGAAAATGATGTGGGCTCCTCTGAATAATCACCAGAAGTCACTTCAAAAGAATATGTAGTTTAGGTAAGCACAGACTGATTTTTTTTCATTGATGAGGAAGGATTAAATATAAATCAAGCCTCTGTTTATGGCATGCTTCTTTACAGTGATGCTTTCCATTCGTACTCAACATTATCTCTAGCCAGCAATCATGAGAAGCACACAGAAACATACATGCACACCCACAGATATGGAAGTCTTCTGTAAATATGGTAAAATTAATTCTTTGCAATGAAGACTTGTACTAGATCGCCCCAAATGATGAACAAATTCTGATTTGGAATGTGGTGAAAAAAAGCATCTAATAAGGAACTAAAAGAAAGATATTCCTCCCGTATAGAATAATATTATCTGTATTAAATAACAGAGATAATATAAATTTAATTTATAGCAAACATTCCAAGTAAATTGGTTAAATCACAATATTACCAGGTTTGTTGTTTATATATTCAGTTGCTATTGACAGTGATGTTAATAACTGGGAAGATGTACCATAAGGTATGGTCAAAAAAGTTAAGATGGCTACCATGATAATTTGATCAAAGCTCTGCCCATAATATCCCAGTAGTCATTACCTGAAATTGAACCCATAATTAGTCATAAGTCATGCCAGTCATTAAGTGACTCATCACATGATGACCTGATTTGATGACATTTTTGTGAGTCATTAATGAACACCGCTGTCATAAAACAAACACTGCTATCACAAAGCAAAGCTACTGTCCGCAATGAACTTTTTGGCCGGAAACCAGAAGTAAACACCAGTTTCTGGCAAATAAGTTATAAATCAGTCATGTGACCGTGGGACACTGCACAGCTGTGATTTACAATATTTTTACTGCAAACAGCCGCACTGGGTTGATTACTCAGTGCTGAAAATGCGATCAGATGACTGTAAGGGGCAGACTTCCATTGGAATTTCAAGTATGGGTCGTAAGTAACATTTTTGGGTCCATCGTAACTTTAAATGGTTACTAAGTGATCGGTCCTTAAGTGAGGACTACCTGCCTGAACAGAAGCCATTTTTTTACATGCAGACTCCTAGGGCAGTGGTGGCGAATCTATGGCACGGGTACAAGAGGCGGCACTCAGAGCCCTCTCTGTGGGTACGCGCGGCGTCGCCCCAGTCCTAGGCCTTCAATTGGGTTTTATAAAACCTTTTCACTTCAGGCCTCTGCCGCCGTGTCCCAAAAAAAAGAAAGGTTCAATCAGTCAATTTCAACTTCTCGCGGGAAAAAAAAGATCTCGCAAAGTTGAAATTGATTGATTGAACTTTTTAGTCCCACCCAGTCTGCCGTTACCACCGCAGCCATGCCCATCCAATGGGCCACACCCACCCAGCACCCAACGATACATTTTGGGTTGCAGTTTGAGCACTCGGTCTCTAAAAGGTTCGCCATCACTGTCCTAGGGTTAACTAGCAGGTTAACATGTAGACAATCAAGTTTGAATTGAACTTACCATATGCAGCACATCTCTGCTCATCTTCACAACAAAGCCCTGGATAAGCTCCTCAAAGATATGCAGGATTTTGGTCATATAGCCATGCTTGGCTGCTTTGGCTTGCAAACGCTTGACGGTTTGTAGGATTTGGGATTTAAGGGTTTCTTCCTTGAGTACCACAATATAATGTCCAGATAAGCGCCATGACTCCTGGGTTCAGATAAGAAGAAGCAGAGAATGGATCAGAGGGAATCAAGCTAGGATGACATGCACACAAAAAATATGTTGCTAAAATGCAGTAATCAAGTGGGATGCATTGATCTAAAAATAGCCTTCCAAATAGGTTAAATTTCAAGTTCCAAAATCCCTTGGTTGGTCATTTAGCGGAAGGATTGTGGAAGCTGAAGTACACTTCAGTTGTATCAGTTATAACAAGAAACTTATAAAGAAAAGAGTATTTTACTCCGTTTGTGCAGGTTGTGTTGGTGCTAATTTACATAGTCTGGGTGGGTTTCACAGCTGAGTGAATGAAATGTCCTGAAAAGTCATTCTAGAAAAATTGTTTCTTTTCCAGAATTTCTATATAATGTAATCTTACTCATCAACACTATTCCATTGCATATTCATTTTTATCAAAGTTTGGTAAAGAAGAAGTCCAGGATTTCATAGCCATAAAACTGTGGTTGAATCAAAAGATACTACTCCGAATCCCGCACTATCTCTAATTATGCCCTGAATATTGTATATTAACTTCTCTGCTAATTCATTTGAGGAACGCAAGGATTTCATATTGAATTCGAGTAACACATTCATCAACTGCTATCCTGGTTTAACATTCCTTCTGTCTAGTTAGACGAGGGCAATTCGGAAATAAACCTCCATTTGGTTATCAATGACAGACACTCGCAGATACAGAACTTTTATTATACACATTAGAAAAATACAATATTACATTACTTTTCGACATAATCACCATTCAAACTGTCATAATGTCTTACAAGGTTTGAAATTCCTTCTGCAAAAAATTCTCCCGCCTATGAATGAAGCCACCCTGTAACAGCTTCATGAACCCATTTGGTGTGTTTTGTGCTCCTCCGAAAGGAGTTTTGGCACCCAATAAGCACAGAACTTGTGGTATCCCAAATTTTCTGTCACTACCTCGTATAAAATAGTCTGAGAAATTTGGGGAAAGTGTAAAGAAAGTGCAGACATCATGAACCAATGGACTTCACAGACTTTTTTGTCAATTTCCTGCACAAGTTCATCGGGTAGTCACTTCTTGCCTCATCCTGCATGTAAGTTTGTCCATCTTTAAACATGCAACACCATTGATGTATGATACCTTCACTCATTACGCTTGGTCCGTAAACATTACACAGTTCGCAATGAATCACAGCTGCCGAAAGTTTTTTCGCACGAAGGAATCCTATTACTGCACACACTTCACATTTGGAGGGATTTTCTATGTCAGGGTTCATTTTCAATTGATCTGCAACACAACCTTCTCCTTCCATTCCTCACTGCCTACTGAACTACTGCGCATGGCGCCATTGGACAGGTGTCGCTATCCCTGCCTATTTCTCTCACATGCTCAAACAGAGGTTTATTTCCGAATTGCCGTTATATAGTCTTTTAATTGGTTTTGTTTATGGAAATATGGCTGTTGTAAACCTTGAAGAAACTGACAGGAGAGAAATCAAACAATCCTGCTTTGGCACTGCTGATGGGAGAAGAGACAAGTATTTGGCAATTTCCAAATCACTCCACCCATGTCAACTGAAGGGACAAGTCTTGGATGAGGCTGGGGTAGAGATCGATTTTTACCCTTGACTAGACTGTAGCCATCAGTCAAAACTCTTGCAAAAGAGCACTAACTCTTTATTCAAAAGGAGCATAACAGGAGTTTCATGCTATTCTAGAAGAGCTCTAAAGTCATGCTTAAAAGCAGTTCAAGCAAGAACTAAACAAAATAGCCACCGTGCCATCGAGCATCAAAGAGACAGCTCTCTCTTCCGCCTCACCTCGCAGCTCCCCACCCAGCGTGATTGATTAGATTCTGTTCAACCTAATTCTAGTCTCATAGGTAGGACTCAGCTCAAGAGACCTGGCAGATAGAGAGGGAGAGCCCACCTAAAAGTAATCAGACTTTCCTACATTATATCAAGAATGGCCCTACAATCCCCATTTTCCTTTGAAATAATATTTGATTAACCTGGCAGATTTTACACAATTTATGGTACCTTTAAGATAGTGTTGGAATAAGGAGAAAATACTACTTTAGCACCCTATCGAAAAGGACAACTTAAGCCTCATGGGTCAGAGGCAAAATGAAGACAGAAAAAAGACACTGTCGGGCGTATTTGTGCCATTGTTTGGTGCAAAAAAGAGAAAATGTCCTCCATCTCAATGAGGAGATAAAATACCTGTGAATATAGAAACTCCACTGTCACTTGCTTGCCTGCCCTTTTCAGTTAATATCCCTCATCCAATATTGAACTAGAACTCTAGCATCCTCTAAACATCAGGTAAATTTCTCTGGTGTGTCTTGCAGCAATTAAGCAAGTTGGTTTCCATCATTATTTTACAGTCCTTCTCTGCCTGGCTGGTGCTACCACTGCATAGGAATCAAATGTACTCAGAATAAATACATTCCAACCAAACAAGGAAGGCTCAGAGGTGCCTTAAAACAAATCAAGCGAGCATAACGTTATGTAGTTGATACTTGTTCCTCTGCTCAAATTACTGTACTTCCTGGATCAAATAGCTTAACTCATCTGCATGAGTTAATTAAGAGTTGCCCAAGAAATTCTTAAGAAAACACAGAGACTTTTTTCAGAAGTTTTGGGTTCTTTAAGCAGGATGCTACAGGCACACACTTGTTGGAAAACAACGAGGAAGTGATAGTTTTTCCCACTCCCCAACCTTGCCCACAATTCTCGGCAAAGGTAGATTATGGGAGTGTTAGCGCATCACATCAACTGCAGACAGCTGCCTTAGGTCACACTGTCAAAATGACTGATGTCTGGCCAATTTTCTAAAATGAAAGGTGTTTTTTTTGTTTGTTGCACAGATCATCAAATTGCAGTACTGTTGTGCTTTATTCTAAAAACCCTTCAAGGGAACTTTATTGTTTAATAAAGCATAATGGCAACATAGTTTATATTATTTCTTAACCAGCAACTTATTAGTATGGTCATCCAACCTTTTCTTTGTCAGAATAGAACTGAATGAGGTTAAGAAGATGCTGTAAATCACTGGTGAGTCACCAGTTATACTTACAATATATCCAAACAATTTTTTATAGAAAAAATAAAACTATCTTGTGTCACGCTCTTCCAGCCTGCTAGATTTAGGCATAAGCTACATTTAGGATTGTGAGATCTGAAGAGGCTTCTCAAAATTTCAGTTTTTTTTAAATTTAGCTTATTATATCTGAAAGTCTCCAAAAATTAAGCTTCCTGTATGGCATACGTGACCCTCCTGGATTAATTTAGTCTTTGTTTCTACATGTATTTCTTTTCAGAAATAGCCTTTCTTCACCCCATTACAGGTTTGTTGTGCATCTTCATAGCATTTCTGCTTTATTGCACAGCCTTATTCTCGTACTTCTACATTTTCCCATAACTCAGGGGCTTCACCAGTTTAAATCAGACCCTGCCTATCATTATTCCATGGTGCCAGCCCTTCAAGGCAGATAAGACAAGGACGACAAAGTTACGAATGCTAATACCGGTACTACTTTATTACAAGGTTATAGTAACAGATTCTTGCAAGTTTGGATGTGATTCTCCAACTCTTCCTTTATCTTCATGAGAATTAAAGTCATGCCTGAGATGCTTACTCAGATTATATTTCTGCTCTGGATTCAGATCCTTTTATCTGACCGTAACCTGTGTGGGGCCTCTCTTCCTCCTGTTTTCCTGAAGGTTGTTCCATTATAAGTGGTTACTAAAACCACGTGTGCCTTCTGACTCATTCACCCATCACTTCAATTCTCATCATGCCTTCCATCAGAGGTTCGAATGTGGCAGCAGAATGCCAGAGGCAAGGGAGAAACACCAAGTCCACATTGGGAAATCCAGGGTTCAGATAGAGGGAACAAAGAGACAGAGGACACCTGCCATGGCACTGTTGCTAGTATTGTTCTAGTGACCCTTTTCCTGGGACGCTGTTTAAAATACCAGATCCTTGCTCTGGAGCAAGCTAAGCAGACTGCAAAGAAAGATTGCAAGGAGTCATATGCTTCATGACTAGATAAATCCAAGCCCACCTTGCATGGCTTTTATAGTGGAGCATTTCAAGGCAAAGAAACAGAGCTTTCAATACCTCTCCTTTGGAACTGACAGCTGTACATAAAGAAATCCCAAATCAGTGGAACCAGAGTGTCCCAAAGGTGCTTTTTCAAAAGGCAACTGGACTTTGTTTTTCTTTGAAGACATTTTGCTTCTCACACAAGAAGCTTCTTAGTTCTAAGATCAATTAATAGCACCTCTGGAACAATAGTGGCCTGGATGACTGAGAATCTCCATAGACTTTCAGAGGGGTTGCAATGTTAACAACTGCCCCACATTTGTCTTCTCCATTTCGTTGTTGTTGTTTTTCCTTTATGCCATTTAAGGGCAAATGCATACAATCCCACAGTCGTAACCCACTTCATCTACAGCCTGCCTCCCTAGAAGACCCTGTAAATTCACTGGGCGTATTCCGAGGAAAGCGATCAACGGGTCAGCTTGAGATCATCAGATCGTTGCACCAGGCAGATGCATTTCCCCATTAGGCAGCGTCCTCCACCGGCTTCACCATCACGACTGTGGCATCGGTGTTTGGACGCGGCTACCTGACGATATAAACCAAGGATGAGAACAGGGTCCAAACTAGCAAAGCGAGACTCTTCCGGTCAGCGCAGCCAACGCTGCGCTTAAGCTGCCTTGGCCGGGCGAGCAAGGCGACCGCTACACCAATCGCAACCGGCAGCGGCGCCGCTTCTTTCCAAACCGCCACCACTTCACCCGAGCACCGCAAACACGCAACTCCCACTCGCCTCCGGAGCCCAGTGGGGGGGGGGAGAAAGAGCCCCAGCCCCGAGGTGGGGAAGCTCCACGCGCGCCTCACTCCTCCTTCCTTTCGACGCCACCTTTTCGCCTCTCCTGCCGCCTCACCTTATTGCTCCGGTAGAAAGGTGCGGGTGAACTTCGGTGTCTGGCGAACTCGGCCAGGTTCTCCTCCTCTAAAGCGAAGGCGCGCATCAGCTCTTCGCCTTCGTCCGCCTCATAGTGGGCGGCCGCCGGAGCTAACCAAGCGAGCGCGCCGACGAGCAGCAACAACCGCGAAGCGCGCGAAAAGCCAGGGCTGCCCATCGCGTCGCGCTTTGCAAAGCAAGTGTTGGAGTGCGGAAAACCGCAACGCCGGCCTAGAGCCAAATCGAGGGAGAATCCCAGGCCGAGCAAACACGCCAGCAGGGCGACCCTGTTTTGGGACCCGGACTGTTCTACCGACTTGGGTTTATAAACTGCCCTTCGCTTTGCGGGTCGATCGGAAGTAGCAAACGCTAAGCGTCCATCCCAGCGAGTGCGCACCGTCACACGCGCAGAAACACCTCTCGCTTTTCCTTTCCCTCCTCCTGGCCCACACGTTGGTGTGCTCCTCTAAATCTTGGGGCGGGGATGTGCCGGATCACGCCACCGTTTTCCCATCGGACCATCCTATCTTGTTAAACATTAATTTTTTTCTCATCCATTGAAATTAAGTTTCTGCCCCTTTTTATTTTTGTTTTCCTGGCGTCATATTACTGGGTTATTTTGGGGGGAGGGGGAAATTCCCCTACACTGCCCCAACGAGACAAATGCACGCATTTCTATGCCTGAACATGATTAGAAAATTATGCCTGGAAGCAAAGGAGGAAAACGCTGCCTCTTTCTGCAGAAGATACTTGAGAGTATGGTATGCTTCCAACAGGCATCGCATTTTTGTGAACCTTAAAACTTGTTGTTAAACTCACACCGAGGCTAAAAGTCACCCTTGCAGTCAGTAAATATTTGACACTCAGTCAAAGTTGAGGTCCGTCGGCTTTATCAATGACAAGCAGCAAATGATTCCGGCTTCTAGACCAGATTTCTTTTTTACGTTGCTGAACTGGGAACTGGGCTTAGAACTTTGTGCAGGTAACAAAAGTCTTATTCTTGAGCTCTGTAGCTCTTTTTACACCGTACTTTCTTAACTTGTGTAATTCATCATCAAGTTAGACTTGTCTTTGAATTCATTAAACAAGGAGTGGAACTCAGGAGCCTAAATGGCCCCATCTTAATTTGATGTAGATAGCCCAAACCCTACATAGCTTTAAATGGCATCTATAAAAGAGGATAAGTGACTTCCTTAGACACACAAAATATTTCTTTAACATCTCTGATGCTCAGTTAATGCTGGGCTTGGATTGCTAAATTGCCAATTTAGGTTTAATCCAGATTACCTGCAATCACTCTACTGGTTGACTCTAACCTCAGGGCAGACGGTGTGCATGGGTGTGTAAACTGAATCTTTTCTGAAGAACTTTTCACTTTGCCAGAAAAGTTAGATAGATTGGGCCTGGACTGCTCCTGGAATTATCACTGTTGTGGTTTGGCAAAATTCAAGTTTGTCCCCTATATCTGAAGCCCTCTTAATGGAGTCCATAAAGTCAAGGTTTTACTGAACCAAAAGATAGCTGCAATTATGGGGCTGCACAAACTATCAGATTTGCATGAGCCCTAAAATGCTGCATGAATTTTAACTTAAGAAACTGAGCTTTACATAGGCTCCATAAAATATATGGATTTATATTTTTTTCTCAAAATATATCAAAATATGCTGAAGTAAATATTTCTTAATGTAGAGAGGCAGATAAATCTAGTGATTAGGGCATTGGATTAAGAACAGAAAACCTAAATTCAAATCCTGCCTTAAGCACAAAGCCAGCTGGTTGAAAGCCAGGCTAATCATTTCTCTGCCCTAGGAAGAAAGCAAAGGTAAATCACTTCCAAAAATGTTGACTAGGGAACTGATGGACATGTCCATTAGTCGGAATCAAGACTGACACAAGGCACACACAAAAAAATTATGCAGCTACTGATTTCAGTAGATCTAAATCAATGGCTTTAAGATTTTGCTCATTGAAAATTTGGGCTAAGATTAATGTAACCCAGACATGTCAAACTCGCGACCATTTCGGAGCTTTTTCTCCATTGCCAGCAATGGGATGGGCACAGTTTCCTGGTGATGCGTCCGGCCCATGGGCCGGCAGTTTGACACCCCTGAATTGTAACCAAAAAGAAAGCCATTAAAACCAAGTTATACTCTAGGAGGGATTTAAATTTATTTCATACTAGATATTTTACACACTAAAATAAATGATTGAGATTTTTCTATGACAAACCAGAATACCTAAAATTAAGACCAAATGTTAGAATCATATTTTACTATTCTTATCCTGCTGGTCTTTCAGCTAATTTCTGGGCCCAGTTTTGAGTCCTTATGAAAGAAGCCTTGGGACTTGATGAAACACTTCCGTATAATTGCACCACTTGAGTCCTAATACTGTCAATGGAAGCACTTTTAGAAATTTTGAATCTCAGAGTATGCAAGCAGGAAGGACAGGAAAGAAAGATGCCTATTCATTAAATACTAGAAAGGGAGTGACCAAAACCAATAAAGATACATTTTTTTCCCTTTTGCAATTTCATTATATCCAGGACAGCAATAAAATTCTGGACCAGTATTTTGTAGTGTTAGAGAAAATTGGCAGGAAATAAAGTCCAAAGGCAGGAACTAAGTGGAAAGCTTTGGTTGGAAAAATCTGTTCTGTGGTCTTCTTGAAATATTTGAAGCTCAGTACTTAATGCAGTTCAGCCACTTTAAACAAAACAGCCACATCCTTTTGCATCCTTTAATTTTATAATTTTAGGTTTTATGGGTCACTGCTTTTCTGTTGGCTACCAAGAGCTTTTTAAAGCGGATGCTGTGTGATTTGTTCCAAGCGGTTATGCTCTGCTCCTGAATTTCTTTTCAAAATGAAAAGAGAAGACATCAGAAGAGGAAAAGGAAAGGAAAAATAAGATTTGTTAAATGTTCACAGCACTGATGTGGAAAGGAAAGGATGACCACTAGAAGGGTGAGAATCATGTAATACAGCACTTTATGACAACCAAAATTCTCCCAAAATACTGATCCAAATATTGAAATAATGAATCTTGTTGAAGAACCATGGTTTTGAGGGTCATACAGAATTATACAAAATACCTTAGCTCTGGACATATTGAAGGATATTTTTGAACAATGGAGCCAGAGGTTAATTTTAAGAGGGTCTGCCTCTATAAATCGACTAGTTAAAAATGTTATGGAAGAACAAGTTTTACTGGATGAGACTGAAATTCATCTGAACTTGGATTTTAAAATGATAGCCTACCAGAATAACATGGAAAAAGATGATACACTGGATATACAAATGAAACCGGCTAATACGTTAATAATTGAAATAAATATGTATAAATAATAAACTAAAAGAGTGCCCTTAATAATGTTCCTGTATTGTATTTACAAAGGTTATTGAAAGTGTTAAATAATTTGTGAAAAGTGACAAAGAAAAAATAAAAACAAGTTCTAGGACATTGTTTGGAAGAATTAAAGTTCAGTATTGTTAAAAATAAAATGGAAGGAATATAAAGTTGGCTTCTTTGATCAAGATTTTACGTTATCTCTGGTGAATCCTTAATGGACTTTTGCTGAATAAGATTGAATAACAAGGCTTTAGGGATTTGTTTATAAATAACAGATGGGATATGATTCCCATATCCCATCTCTTATCCATAGAAGGTAAAAAAATAGTAAAATTGTGTATACTTGTGATGAAGATAGGAAGTAACTTCTTCAAATACATCTTTACCCACATTCTTATTTTTTTCCATTTCTCTTTTTATTTTCTGTGTTTTCTTTTTTTAGTTTGTATTAGTTCTTAACTGTTTGAATTATAATCTTTAATAAAATTATTATTAAAAAAGAAGTTACAAAACTGGATGAGAGATGTGAGGCATCACATAGAACAAAACCAGGTAGGGTGCATAATGGCTTTTCCTGCCATGATTCTTCTGGAGTTCAAACAATCTGCTTAACTAAAAATTGGGTTGACTAGTTGTGTGTGTGCGTGCGTGCGTGTGTGTGTGTGTGTGTGAGAGAGAGAGAGAGAGAGAGAGATATCAGAAAATAATAAATTTACAAAGAATTTATTTCTATACATCTGGAGTGTAGAAGCAAAGTAGCACTATAACAATTTTATAACCTTACATAATGACATTTACAAATATCCAGGTGACTTCATGACATATTTGTGCTATTCATTTAAAACATTTATATAGCCGCCCATCTTATACCAAACTCCGTGGCTCCCAATCAGGAATTAAAATAATATCAGTAGCAAAGCAACACAAAAACCATATTAATGTCAACACTGCTAATATCAGATGTTCTTGCTTTGACAACCGATGGAAATGTAGCCATCTTTTCTCTTTCACTTTTAGAGTTAGATTATGCTGGGGGGGGGAGAGATGTGGATGAGAGTCCAGTTACTCATAACAACAATAACTCAGCCGTGGGAATCAAGGTTATTGTACCCAGAGCTGATAAAGATTTGGTGGGCTGGAGAGCTGGGGAGAAAGCCCATGCTTCAAGCTAATTGAGGAATGTGATTTATGACTGCTAATTGGATGAGGGAATTGTGCTTTGTGCGGGGGGGGTAGTTTTTGGCTTTAGCTATGTAGTGCCGATACTTTGTTTCTCGAAGAAAATATACTTTAAGATAAACAATGCCTCGAAGTTCTTTTAAAGAGTTTCATCTGTCGGAACCATGACATTAAGCCAAAAACTCCAATTTTTTCCTAACTATCTTGGGATCCTGAGCCTCAGTCGCTGTCCCTAGAATTGAAGGATAAGCCGACAAAGATTCAGGGAAGATCTCAGCATGGAGAAAGAAAGAGCGCCTGAAACCAGCACCCCACCGGCAGCTACTACCCCAGAGGGGGGAGCGACAGCCAATGCGCCGGTGCAGAAGGAACTTTTTCAGACCATCCAGCTGGGGGCAAAACACAAGCCGCAAGGACAGCTGATCTGGTCCTACCCAGCAGAGACTCCAGACACCTCGAGACGGCCTTGCCACCATCAAATGCTTCAAAGGCAGACGAGGTTGAGTTGCAAAGAGGGGATTCCCTCACGTCGCATTCCCCAGACCGGTGGAGAACCACAAAATTGTCTACCGCTGAGGACTCGGGTGAGTGGAAGTACCTGTCCACAGCCCATAGTCAGTGGAGAAGTTGGTGGAAAGATTTGACGAGCTAGAGATGAAGAGCAGAGAACAACCTTCCCGTTCTCCATATGCAAGTGATCATGATGATTGGCGAGGCAGTCACCAACTCCTACCAAGGGGAAGCCCCAGTCCCCCTTGTGCAAATCAGGCAGCTTCTCCATCCTCGAAGCCACCAACCATGGCCTCCAGCCCCCTGGGAAGAGACAGCTCCAATTGTCACCCCTCCAAAAGCCCAGATTGCCGCCAATGGGATAAGAGCCTGAACCGTCACCGGGACAGCCAAACCCCGGATTGACATGCTTACCAGCCACCCAGCCTTAGGCCCATGCAACAATGGGGAATGTTACAGCCTCCCCAGGTGGGAAGCCAGCAGTCGCTGGCGGTGCAGCAGCCAAGCTGGGGGTGGCCATAGTCCCAAATGTGCAGCAACAGATATAACCACTTAACCACCTAAATATTTAAAAAAAACTGGCAGCAAGTTAAACTTCCAACATACAGTTACTCATCCCAGCATTTGGAGCAGACCTGGGCGTTTTGCATCCCACAGGCCACATCCAGCCCTTTGATTGTTCTTATCTGACCCACAGGGCTGGGGGGCAGTGGTGGCGCAGCCCTCCACAGCATTCCCAGTTTCTAATGTGGCCCCTTTGGAAAATTAATTGGCCACCTCTAGCTTGGGAGAAAAGCCCATGTTTTGCAGAAGGGTAGGTGGGTAGGTGCCTGCCAAATGCCTGGGGGAAGAGTGTTCCATAAGGCAGAGGCAGCCACGGAAAAGACATATTTCCCAGCTTCTATCAGATGATAATATTTAGGGGGAAGCATTAGGAGCCCTCAGTCTACCTAATCTGATAGAACATGTAGATATCCTTAAGGAAAAGCACATCTACCATATAAAGCTTTAAAGGTAATAACCAGCACCTTGAATTGCACCTGGAAGAAACCTGGTAACCATTATAATTCAAACAACAGAGCTACCTATCACTGGGTGCCACCATATTCTGGGCCAGTTGTTGCTTCAAGATGGTCTTCAAGGCTACCTCTGGGACAAGGCCTTATTGGACATCCTAAAGGTTCACTTCCTGAAGATCACAGCAGCTGATTAGACAGACCATCCTGAATCAGAATAATGCAGTTTGATTGGGACATACAACCACTGTCCATCCAGCTTCAATAATGTCTCCATAAATAAAAACATCTTCATTTCTTACCAGAAAAATAGTTCTCATCCAACCAAGGCTCTGGAAAAAGATGGGGAAAGTCCTCACTACATCTAAGCAAATACTGTAGCCTGCAATTTCCTGCCCTAAACTGTTTAGGAAGGTTTTCCTGTAAAAACTGAAATTTCCAAGAAATACAAGGGTGCCCAAGCTAAAACACCCTTTAAATCTGTTTTTGGATAGTGGCAACCAAACCATTCTTTTGAATAAAAAATGAATATCATGTGTTGGTCAGCATATCATACCTATGACATTGTTTGTTTATTTGTTTGTTTGTTTATCATATGACGATGTTATGTTAGCCAGGAGACTACATGCTAATACAGAGTAGAAGTTTGGCTGCCTAAGACTGCTAGCCCTGTTCAGTTTATGCTCATGTGCTTTCCAAGGTGTGCCACTTGGGACGACCCAGCTCCGGATCAGAAATAAGGATGAACACCATCCTGCAGTGTCATCTGGGGCCCTCACCCTCCACCGAAGCTGCCTCATGAACAGATGTCACAACCGACAAGGTCCAGCGCTGTCAGGATTCTAATCCTCCACATAAAGCACCAGCTCGCTTTCCCGCCAAAATGATTCCTATTTATCTACTCACATGTAGTGCTAGGTGGGCAGAAGCTGAGGCAAGTGCTCAGGAGCTCACCCCACAGTGCAATGCTAGGACTTGAACCCCTGGATCAAAGACCATCTCCAGCGTTATTAAGCCACTGAGTCACCCCGCCTCACTTATGACATTGTGAATAGCTAGGATACAATTGGCATACTTATGAGAATTTGGATCATCTCTTTCTTTTCACTTGAAATCATTATGGAAAGTAAAATGGAGGAGGGAGCAAATAATGGTTGCCTTCCAATTTCTTTGCCACTCATGGTCAATTTCGCTCAGTTCTTCTTTGGCTTGGTGCCCTCTAAAACATTGGCACTTACTCTGTACATTGGTAAGCCAGGATGTTGGCAGAATCCTGAATTCTTCTGAGCTGTTCCAGATTTCCACCATGGAGAAGAGCGCCTGCACAGCATAAAGTGCAGCAGAATGCAGGATCTTATAAGAAAAAGGGTGAAAACCTTCTGGACTGCAGTTTGTATATATCCATTGCTTACTCTGGGTCACCAATATTGGTGGAGCAAGAAGAGTTAATGGACTGGCAAGTCCAGTCTCATTTCCTGAGCAGAAGGCAGTGTTGTGCTGGGCTCCAGATAGCAATAGGTCTCCTTGCCAGAAGAAGACGAAAGCAAATAACTTGGGAACAAAGTGAAATTCTATGACCTGCCTTTCTCTTCCAAAAAGAAGAGTGCCAGTTGCTTCTACTACTAAGAAAGAAATAGGATGCTTTCATATTGTAACAGAAACAAACTCCTATAGTAAGCTAAAAGAAACAATTAGATAGCCACGATATGCTACCCATCAGTGCCTGAACCATCAGGAAAGCATGATGGCATAAAATTTGCTGCCTTGATAGTCAAGCCCTACTCTGCTATTATAAGAAGGCCCTCGATTGGTGCTGTCTTCATGGTTTTACTGGAGGACAATTAAGGAAAATGATTGGTAAATTCCTTCTATTCATTTGCCTTCTCATTGAATGTCTCATAATACTGTTGAAAATGACCACCAATCTCATTCTCTAATGTGGGGTGGATGGAGTTGAGCAAATGTGGGCAGCAGAGTGAACAGCAGGTTAAATTATCTATCAAATTCCCAAGTAACAGGTTGCCTGTGATCCCTTGCTTCGCTACTTCTGAACTTGGTTCTACTAGCCCTTTTCAGAAAGAGTGCAAAACTTGTGTCCAAAAGTAGCTTGCTTGACAAGTTAAAGCGGAGGAACAGTAATGATTACCACACTGTCTGGATCAATGGATAATGTACCTCCACAAATCAATAAGACACCATATTGGAGAAAGCTGCCTTTGGGGCATAAAGAAGAAAAGGTGTTTTTTTTTTTCAGATTTCTCAAGAAAAAAAATAGCATTTATGAGATAAGTCCAATTTTTTGCATTTTGGCTATAGGAGCAATAAGCAGCAGGAGAATAAATAAAAGGAAAATACACAATCAAGTTGTCCAACATTGTTATTATAAGGCTGCTGTTACTCAAATATTCATATTTGATCCGGTATCAGGAATAGGACTATCAAATGTGGGGTACAAAAATCTGAAGAACCGCTAAATGGCAGCCAGTATTCCATCTATTGTGCATCTATTGACATCTATTGTGCATTTATTGATATCTAAACTAAACTATGAATGATTCAGAATGGTGCAGAATAGTTCTGGCTGAAGAGACTAGAACCGTGTTTCTCAACTCAGCAACTTGAAGATGTGTGGACCTCAATTCCCGGAATTCCCATCCAGCATAGAGTTGAAGTCCACACATCTTAAAGTAATTAAAGTTGAGAAACACTGGATTAGAGATTTAGCAAACAGACATCAAAAAAAAAATCCCTGATTCTGTCTCTGTATTACTGTACTGTAGACTGCATTATACTAATACTCCACTCTACTTTACTGTACTATACTCAATACCATATTACAGCGGTCCCCAATTTTGGTGGCCCGGGGGGGGGGGGAACTGGGCTGCACGAGCAGTGGGCTGGTGCGAATGTGTGTGCGCAGCTTGACTTGCACAAGTGGGGCTGTGCACACATTTGCACATGTACCAGTCTGCCGCTTGCACAAGTCAAGCTGCATGCGCGACAGCCCACTACTAACACGGCCCAGTTCAAATAGGTCACGTCCCAGGGATTGGGAGCCCCTGCCATGCTATACCATACCAGTTGATCAAGTGAGTGGCATCAAGTTATTGTTGATTTCTAGCAACAGGATGGATGGATGGATGGATGGATGGATGGATGGATGGATGGATGGATGGAGAGAGATAGAGGTACACTAGTATAGATACTACCGTACAGGTAGTCATGGCTTAATGAAAGTTCCTCCTCCTCCTCTCCAAGATGGGGGTATGGGGTGGAAGCCATGAGAAAACCTGTACACAGGGACATCACATATATAATATCTGATTCTTTCTGCTCTGAAAGTTTAAGGGAAGGTGGACCGTATACCATACCATTCCGATGGATACCCAGTGGAGTGTGAGTGTACATTTTTCCACTAGAGGGCAGACTGGCACAAATTTACCAACTGAAGGGTCCAGTTTTGGTTCCAAGATAAGGAATGTAAATAACCAAGAACCAGATTTAATCAGAATAGGCTTGATGGAATTGCTGAGAAGATCGTGACTCAATCCTGTCCTATTGATTTCAGGAGATTTATTCTAAATATGATTCGATTCAACCTGCGTTACTGTGTTTTACTTTTTTAGTACCTCATCCTTGCCTTTTCCTGGGTAGAGTTGGTTTAAGAAGTATGTATGTATGAATGAATGAATGTACATAGTTAATTAATTTTTTATACCATAATAATCTTTCCCTGCCAGCCTCAGAGTGTGTTAAATTAGATTCCTACGGGAACCTAGGGGATTAGCATATGACAGAAACCCAGCCTTATAAACAATGATGAGGCTATGTTAGGTGTATCTAACTAATTATGGTTTATTCTGTGACTATAGTTAAATGAATGGTGGCTTGATTAATGCGTGATTTAGTTCACAGAGTTCCACTCCCTTCTGTTTTTCTTTCAAAAGGGGAAAGCAAAAATACGTGTTGAATTCATTTGCAGATGACTCTGGAATAAGGGGCATGGATGTTATTTAGGTTAGAAGAAACACTTAAGTCTTTTCCCTGCCTTTCTGACATAAACTTTTTCCCATTCTCAGGTGTGAGGTTGCAATGTAGGCTAAGAATTTGATGCTTCTCTTCCCGTTTTTCTACTCTGCTTAGCCTCAACAGCGTTTCCAAGACCGCTGTTTGCAGGAGGAAGGTCAAAAAAGTCAAGATGGCAGCCTTGATCCTCTGATGGAAGCCTGCTTCTATATGCATTGCATATAAAAAGGGTAAGGTCTTCAATTGCAGTCACCATCTTGACTTTTTTGCCATAATAATACAGTTCCTGGATACTTCTGTTACCAAGGTATGTTGCATCTGATTTGGCTAGGGCACAAAAGGTAAAATCATCAGGGTCTCTGGTGCTCTCTGAGCTTGGTGGTTTTCTTGCAGACATTTCATTACCCAACTAGATGACAACCATCAAACTGAGAGAGCACCAGGGACCCCACCATTCAATCCTGAGCTACCAATATTCTCTCCAATCAGTACAATCAATAGATTCATTTTTGCAATTTAAATTAAATATCCTAATTTCACACTATAAAATATATTCCCTTCTTGGCCTATAAGTGTTCCATTGCCAAATGAATCCTTTCCCCGGATAAAAGGTAAAAGATTTTTCACCATTTCTTTTTGCTCTAGGGCAGGGGTGTCAAACTCGCAACATCACATGACGTGTCGCAATGTATCGCGACTTTTTTGCCTTTACCGGCAATGGGGTGGGAGCGGTTTTGGCATGATGCATCCGACCCACGGGCTGGTAGTTTGACACCCCTGCTCTAGAGTCTCCAACCTTAGCAAATTTAAGACTTGTGGACTTCAATTCCCAGAATTCCTCAGCCAGTAAGGCTGGCTGGGGAATTCTGAGAATTGAAGTCCACAAGTCTTAAGGTGCCAAGTTAGGTAGCCCATTTCCCACATAACCTAAGTCACATCTGCCTTGGCAGCCCCTACTCCTCAACCTGCCATCCTCCAGCTCTGTGAGAGGACTGCAGCTCTCAGAATTCCCAGCCATTCCAGCCCTCACTTGATGCTTATAGTAATGATTTGCTCAGGAGTTGTTGTTTTTTCACTCCAAATGTTCCTGATTTTAATTTCTACTCAGGTGAGCTATTTCTGTAATGTAACTAATTGGCTTGGCTTCTTCGCCCTAGGTCAAGGTTATTTCCAAGGCTGTTGATTGTTGCCTCAGCCTTGTCTACAAATAGGAAGCTTACAACTTTTTTTTTTAAAGCATGTTTTAATTTCATGCAGGAATGTCCCTTCTTTTTATAATACTTAACCCCTATGGATATCCAGGATTAGAACTACTTCTCTGAAAGTCCATGAGCCACATGATTTTATAGGCAGGAACATGCTGTACACATGGTGCTAAGCCATGGGTTGTTGAATAAGTGGCAATTTTTGACATTCGCACAATATGCTAAAGCTAAACCACCTTCTATCTTAGCACAACATGTGAATGCAGTCATTAGACCAGAATGAATTCTTTTTTACTATTTATCAAGTGAACCTCACCGATGTCTGGTGTGCTTAGAAAATAGACTGAGTTTTGCTAAATCTGCCAGTCTCTGCGAGGAACGGGAGAGGTCAAAATGTCAAGAAAGTGGCACAATCAGGCAGTTGATACCACACCCGTTTTAATGCCTGCCATACATTTAAAAAGGTGGGGTTTATGATATATATTCCCCCCTGGGATCCTTGGACAGTTTTGGTTAACTCAAACAAGGTGGTAAATGTTTTGAGACCATATGTAAATATCCCACTGGGTTGTAGGATAGCCAGAAATGCTTCAGAGTAAAGAAAGAGGCATGATAGAAAATAAACAAGCAAATACATACAACTGTAGCAGTGATACCCTCAGCCACCACAAGGTAAGCTCAAAAACACTCCCAAAATACACAGAAATAAATTCTCAAGCAACTTCAGATAAAAAGGACAGAAAAGAACCCTCTTTTGTAGGGAAAGACAATGCGAGAAAATGCAAGTCCACAGTTTTTCCTGAAGCAAATCTCTCTCTATAAAAATGTGCATTGGCAAATTTTATTCAGGTCAGTAGGCTTCTCTTGCAAACTTCTGGTGGCCGGACCAAACTGCCACTGGGCCAGCCCATTAGCAGATGTGTTTCAATAGTGAACAGGGGGCCCTGGCCATACACCGCTAACCATAGATCTCTAATCCTTCTCCGTAGGCACCGGGTGGATATCAAACAGACATTGGGTGGATCGTGACTGTTGTGTTTGGTCTTGCTTCCAGAAAAGATCACGCTGATTTTATGAGCTTTAACAAATGGCTGGCGAGTTCCTTATTTGGAAGGCCATCCAGGAGATATCTGAAGAAAGGGCAGGTCCCATCAGAAAAGCTAAGCACTATAAAAAAACCTCCGTGCTATGATAGAGAGTGAAGAAACCAGTTCAAAGGTGTTTGGAAAATTGCTAGTCAGAGGTAAACAAGACAGGATCCCTTTTCTTTTTTCTAAGAGTTTATATTCTCTGAGTACAATGTTTAGGAAACACTCTTTTTCCACCCTTCACTTCTTTCTCTGCTGGCAAGCCTCCCTTGCAGTTGTCCAAGCAACATTGCTTATGACTTTGTTTTCTTCTTCTCTATTAATTCCTCCACAGAGTTGCATAGGATCAAACCCAGGCATAGCTCCAAGCTCTGAAGGTCATAGTGCAACTTTTGCTGACGTTATGCCAAGAGGATAAATATAAAAAAGCAGTCAATGCCCAAAGAAGATGGAAAAAAGATAAATAATATGATAAGACTATCTTGACAAGCTGCTGAAAACAAACGACTCCAGTTTTCTAGCAAGCACGCTGGCATCTACTATATTTCTAATTCTTATTCAAGGTCACTTGGATCCAGATTATTAACTGGGTATACTGATATCATATTGGCATCTCTTTCCTAATATTCACCCCAACAATGTGGAGCACCTTCTCACTGTTGTCTGCTTTCTAGAAATAGACATGCATGAGTTGTTGTTCTATTAGATCAGTGGTTCTCAACCTTTCTAATGCCGTGACCCCATAATACAGTTCCCCATGTTGTGGTGACCCCCCAGTGGGTGTGGCCACCAATAAGAGGGAGTAGGTCAGCTAGGGAAAAGGGAAAAAATGGCGGACAACGTGGTTTGGTGACCCCCGTGAAATGGTCATTCGACCCCAAATGGGGTCCCGACCCACAGGTTGAGAACCACTGTATTAGATGAAGGTATTTGCTAAATATCTACGCTACACTTCAATGAAGTACAGATAATAACTATGTAAGGAGATGGCAGAGGGGATATATGATAGCAGTCTTCAAATATTAGAAGACCCGTTGCAAGGAGGAGGGTGTGAAAAATAGTGTATAAATGTTTTGCAGAAGGAGAACCAAATATAAAATAAGGAAAAATTTCCTGGCCATGAGAACTATTAAGTAGTTGCACAGACTTCTTAGAAGATTTATGAGGGGCTCCAACTCTGCACATTTGCAATGAAATATTGGGAAGTCGTTTTTCTGGGAGGATATGATATTCCTGCCTTGGGTAGGGAGGATGGATTGGAAGATCTCCGAAGTTTTTTCCACCCCTCTGATTCAATGAAATAAAATCTACCTAGCTCTTTCTTGATTATTCCCCTTGGCTAGAACCTATCAGTGGAAGTAATCATTTTCATTCTTCCTTGCATGTCTCATGGTCCCTCCACAGTTTTAGAGGATGCTTAGTACATCTTTTCGGGAGCATATTGAAACTGCAAGAGAGGACAGAGCTGCCATCTCCCAGTTCTAGCAATAGAAACCAATTCCATCAAATTCCACCTATGTATGTATGCATTAATTTTTGTATGTCATCTCACTTTCCAAAGTCTTCAAAGTTTGGTATATACATTGTGAGGCAACAGAAACTGTCTGCTGGTACCAGTCATACAGTCATCTTATCCCCATGCCAAATCCCATTCAGAGTCCTTCTTTTATAGAAAAAAATAAAAGATAAGACAAAAAAATTCTCAGTTGAAGGGAAAACCACGATGGCCAAGTCTTAAATAATTGCCACTCTAAAGGAAACTATCAGAGATGCAGATCACAAGTCTTAAGCCTCAAAGGGTGGTGAGGGGAGGTTGGTCAGAACTGTCAGAATGGATAAACGCTTTCAAAATACTGGAAGATATGAAAAATATCCATGAATAAGAACATCTGAGCGAAAATACTTTGGTGCATTTGATAAAGCTTGAAGCATAGCTTTGAAGGATGTTTTGAGGTCATTAACTAGGCTTTTCTGTTTAGTATAAACAAGGCATCTCAAGTGTCTGTTGACATGGTGAACAGCTGCATTACCTTTGTCAGTGCAACTTATACTAAAATATAATTCTTCAGCTAAGCATTTGAAGTAGGCGTCATGTTTCTGGCCATCAGTACTTCCCACTTCTGCTGCTGCAGGGCACTCGCCATAAAACTTCCTTCGCAAAGTGTTTCTTATAACCCAAAATTTCCTTCAAAGCTGTGCTTGAAGCTCATATAAGCTTTATCAAATGCACCAAAGTTGTCCATGAACAATTGCACCAAAATTGCACCAAAATTGTCCATGCACAATTCAAAACTCTCAGAATTTTCCTGCCAGAATTATCACTGCCAAAAACCCAGGGTAACAAAGCCACACCTGGAGGTTGTTAAAGCTGACAAAAGTTGTTCTACAAGGTTGAAGCTAGAAAGATGAATTCTCCCATATACTGTAAGTTTGCTGTGGTCCAGGATAGACAGAAACATTTGGCAGGTAGATGAAAGAGGCCTTCTAGGTGAATATTCTGGTTCAGACCTGCTATAGTATGTACCCCTGATCTACCTACCTACCTACTTGCATTCTTGTATGTGTATTAGCTTGTATTTGCAAATCATTCCATCGTTCTGACTCTGGGCAGCAAAAATAAATCAACAATAAAACACTAATATGGTAAAACATAGTCTCCCCAAATCATCCAAGATCAAAGGCATGCTTGAACAGAAGGGTCTTCAAAGCCTTGTGAAATACAAGGAAGGTCAGGCCCAAATGTACTCAGGGGAAGTAAAAAATAAAACAATTGAAAAGGAACGGGGCTGGCCACATAACAAGAACTGGTGGCAGTTGGACCAAGGTAGTCATAGAATGGATCCCACTTGATAAAAAGCATCCACGAAAGAGAGCTAAAAGATGGATCGACAACATCAGCAAGTATTGTGGGCCCAACTGGCAAAAGAAATGTATTGGTTGGAAACATACAGAAGAGGCCTTCATCCTTCTAGAAGGGCTAGAAGGATGATAATAATAATAGTAAAGTTAGAAGGTACCTTGGAGGTCATCTAGTCCAACCCCCTGCTCAGGCAGGAAACCCTATACCATTTCGGACAAATGGCTGTCCAGTCTCTTCTTAAAAACCGCCAGTATTGGAGCATTCACAACTTCTGGAGGCAGGTTGTTCCACTGGTTAATTGTTCTGTCAGAAAGTTTCTCCTTAGTTCTAAGTTGCTTCTCTCCTTGCTTAGTTTCCACCCATTGCTTCTTGTCCTGCCTTCAGGCGCCTTGGAAAATAGCTTGACTCCCTCTTCTTTGTGGCAGCCCCTGAGATATTGGAACACGGCTATCATATCCCCCCTCGTCCTTCTCTTCATTAAACTAGACATACCCAATTCCAGAAGCCGTTCCTTATATGCTTTAGCCTCCAGTCCCCTAATCATCTTTGTTGCTCTTCTCTGTACTCTTTCTAGAGTCTCAACATCTTTTTTACATTGCAGTGACCAAAACTGGATGATGATGATTCCAAAATGTAAGGGCTATAACTACTACAGGTAGTACAACAGTTCATTGAGTGACCGTTCAAAGTTGCAATGGCACTGAAAAAGTGACTCATGACCAGTTTTCACGTGACCATTGCAGCATCCCCATAGTCACATGATCAAAAGTCAGACAATGGGCCACTGACTCATATTTATGACAGTTGCTGTGTCCCAGGGTCATGGGATTACCTTTTGCGACCTTTTGACAAGCAAAGTCAAGGGGGAAGCCAGATTCACTTAACAACCATGTTACTAACTTCACAACTGCAGTGACCACTTAGCAATTGTGACAAAAAAGGTAGTAAAATGGGGCGAAATTCACTTAACAACTATCTTGCTTAACAACAGAAATCTTGGACTCAGTTGTGATCATAAGACGAGGACTACCCGTATAAGATTCTGCCCCATGGTCTACACCACCTCAAGAGGGGTGGGACTTCAGCAGACCTTCTTTAGACTTGTGGATATGTTGATATCTTTTTGTTGTCTAATCTTAACACCTCAAATAGTTTTCAATTTAAAGGCCAGATTTTAGCTTAAAAAAGTTAACAATTAAGTAATAAAGTAATATATTCTAAAGGAAGAGGACTGAAAAAATACCCCACACCAGCTGATGTATTTTTGAACATTATTATGTTGTCACAATGGAAATATCCCTTTAAAAAAAGCCCATAAGAGGATAATATGGATTTCTTCGTTGGATATTGATCATGTATTTCTTTACCCTAATCCCAAGGGGTGATGGCTGGCTAAGGTTATTAGTGGTTTTGCCAAAAGTATCCTTACGTGTTATATGTAAGTAATCCTTGAAAAGTGCTGATCCTTATTAAGCTCTATTTAATGCCTACATTAATTGGCAAAATCCTCCACATCTATAGCAGAGAATAAAGAAATAACCCCTGGCTGTTAAAAGCTAAAACGCTCACATGAATAAATCCTGATGGAGAAATAGTATAACTTGGCTATATATCCAGCTTGAAGATATTCCTTTTGTTTTGAGAAGTATCCCTTTTTCTGTGCAGCAAGACTTGTATTTTTGTCTTGTGGACTGGCATTCAGAAGGATGAGGAAATTATTAAGAATTAATTCGGAAATTGATGAGTCTGGGCAGTTCCTAAGTCTTTCATTCTAAATACAAGTTGCTAAGAAGTACTTCCCAATGGGACTGCTTTCCAAATGTTGATATTGTATAAGACCAAGTCTTGAGGCAGCCTAGTTAGAAATGGATAAAATGAGCATCAAATCTTTATGCCACAATTTGTCAAATTTCGAACTGCCCTAGTCTTGCAGCTGCCCGGAAGCACTGCATCTTCTCTGTGCAGAAACAGCCAACAGACTGATATAAATCACTCCAGATTTTCCACCACAACAAGCTGATCTCCAATAGCCATGAGGCAGGAACTGAACCATGAAGCCACACTTCCATAGCGAAGGTGCAGAGAGCCCTTCTGTCTAGCAATGGCTCATACACATCTGTTGCTCACTTGAGATCACGCTGAGCAATGAAGCATGAGCAAGCAAGCTGCTTGGACATTGACACAGAAGTGCTTTTTAACCTCCAGTTTTAACCTCCACTTTTATATGTGGCAACTAATATCAAAGGGCCACTGTTTAGGAAAAAATGTTGAAAAAAAAATCAGCATGCAACTATTTGTGTCACGTCCATAATTCAGACCAGTGAATTGAGGGACAGAGGGCCTCTTCTGCAGAGATACAATGGCATCCTTTTAAATATCCAAAGTGATAGGTGGAAGTTGTCTTTTCCCACAAAAATCAAGGAATATTTAAGTGAATTTCTCGAATTCATGCTAATGAAAAGAGTAGGCTTAGAAGGAAATTGGGCTGAAGCAAGGCCTAAAATCATCTTAAAATTTGTCTAGCAATAACATTCAAATTTAAATGGGATTATGATGTACAATCAGGCCAGTGAACACACAGCAAAGCGGAGTTAGTAAATTTATTTATTTACTTATTTATTACATGTACATGAAAATTTGTATGAAATAATGAAAGCATGCTTATCTTACATCTTCTGCAAATTAGAGTACCATTGCATATTTAGAGTACCATTTCAGACATTCCAGAGAAAGAAAGCATCAGGAAATGATGTTCAAGTCAACCATGAATCGTTTTGCTACATTTTTAGGTACCGCATTAGGCTATTGAGGGAAAATCATGATTCGGATGCCAGGAAAGATGCAGCTGCTTTCAGGAGTTAAGGCCAGGTCCATGTGCTGCCAAACACTTTTTGGAAACAGAATCTGAAGCTCTACCCAACTGTTTTATGTCTCTGCAGCTAAAACCTACCACCTAAGCCGACAGGATTTTATGGAGCCTTTGAAAATATTCTGTGCAATCTTCTCCAGACAACAGAAAAGATGACTGAACGTGAAAATTAACACTATGTGTAAATTAAACAAAATAAAATTTAGATTTGGCTCCAGCTTTGGGTTATGTAGTGAAGCTCCTGATGTCCTTGACCTGATCCAGAAAATTCCTCCTTCATATCATTATTCTCATCACAATTATTAGAACATTAAGAACTTCTTAATAAGATTTGGTTTCTTGCGGAAGGAAGTCACTGGAAACATACATTACTTAATATATGAATTTATTTTCCAATGCATGAACTTAATTGGAGGCACACATAAATCTTCTAGGAGCCAAATGCAGATTACATTGAGTGGTAGTTCTGATGGAGTACAGTTCCCATAATATGCAGCCAACACCAGAATGATAAAGTTGCATTCCAAAACAACTGAAGAAATCTGCTGCTGCAGATGAGGGGGAAAGGGTCAGTTATAATCAATAAAAATGATAAAGGTGCTTGATAGTCTGTAACTGGTTTATTTATCCCATAAAATAATCAAAGCTGATGCTTCCACTTATGAAAGGAGGCATAGCAGATTTTAAAAATGAATATTTCTTGGTACAAAAAGGCACTTCTGTTGCACTTACAGTAAATAGGTTTCAAAACAGTTTGTCGTATCTGTACAATTTTGTTTAGTATTTGGCACATTATCCTCATTTCAAAAAACCCAGAGACAACAACAAAAAAAGAGCTTGACTAGCTCTCCTAAGATACCCAGTGAAGGGTGGATTGGATATGGCTGGATGCATCACATGTTAGGCAAGCTTGATGGTCTATGATCACCTTCTTCTATGATACTCTAAAGCAGGGGTAGGGAACCATGGCTCTTTTATGACTTGTGGACTTCAACTCCCAGAATTCTTGAGTCAAGTGGGGGGGCATGGCCCTTTTATGACTTGGGGACTTCATCTCCCAGAATTCCTGAGCCATCCATGCTCAGGAATTCTGAGAGATTAAATCCATAAGTCATAAAAGGGCCATGGTTCCCCACCCCTGCTCTAAAGCAATATTCTCAACCTCAGCAACTTTAAAATTGGTGGATCAACTCCTAGGATTCTCCAGCCAGCATGTCGGAAGTTGGAATCCAGACATGTTAAGGTCACTGAGGTTGAGAAACACTGCCCTAAAACAATCATTAGACTCCACTCTCCAGGACAGGCCTCAGCTTTCATTAACACACGTTCATGGTCTTTGAAATTAAACATATATATACTCTCCCTAGACACAGAGACACATACATACCCCATTTTTTTCCAGTCTGCCTTGGTTCTTTTTACTATTTCTTACTCTCTCTTTTTTAAAAATTTCCACATCTTTTTCTTTTCCATCCCACAGCAAAAAATAACCCTCAACGCCGTGGATTTGATTGAATTATCTCTTTTCCATCCCCCTTCATGCTCTCTGAATTTGAAATGTAAACATGTTGAAATGTCTGAACTTTCCCATCTTGGGGGGGGAGCTTATGGCTTTGGTTCAGCAACAACAACAGAAGGAAAGCTGTCTCTTGGACTTTCCTGGATCCCATAATATAAATCATCCTCTTCTGCCTCCTGCAAGGCTCTGCTGCAGTCCAGAGGATCACAATTTGCTATTCCCACAATGCCATCACCTGGTGTAGGAGGAACAGAGCAATGGCTCTGACTTGGGGTCGTGGTGTTTTCGTTGCTCTGCCCCTGACCTTCCACTGCCAGGGAATCAATCAAGGCAAAATCTTCATAAGAAGGAAGCTTGAATTGGAGCTGGCTTCCCCTTAGAGACACAGAATTTGGGACATCTTTCCATCCCGTTAGAGACACAGAATTTGGGACATCTTTCCATCTCTGTAAAAATGGGCTGTTGGAAGTGGAGTCCAGTGAAGAAGTGTCCACTTCCTCTTGAAGAGATGCTAATGGTGCAGCCTTTGGAAACCTCTTAGATGGACTGGAAGAAGGAAAAAAAAAAGGATTTAGTGAAGGGCATTCCTTCTAAGGCTGTTTGTTGAACTGTTTTGGGTTTCAACTGAAAAGTTTACAGTAAATGAAGCAATGTGGATGATAAGTTTGTGCCAGGTTATTAGTCCAGAGTGACTAATTTCCTTGTTACGAGTTTGGTTTCTAAGACTAGATGTTTTATTGACCAACCCAGTCCAACATCAGCATTTGGATAGAAGAATGGGTGGAAAACAAAACTGTACCAGGCAATATGACTATACTGGCTTTTAAAAGTTGGAAACTAGAGTGCTTCTACTGTATTTTATTCAACCAACCTTTTTTTAAAGAAATTTCATCTTTCCTTTAATTAAGATCACAACATGATTTGATAATTCATCAGTTACAGTACATTAATCAGTTAGAGCAGCTTTATTCAAGTAAATTAGTATTCCCAGTGAATGAAGCAACAAAATGAAAGTAAGAACATAAAATATCCATAGAGGCAGTCTTAGAAGAAACATTACAACTTTAAAAGTACTTTCAATTAATCTAGATTATAACCTTATGCATCTAGTTCCATGTCCAGTAATTTTCTGCTAGTGATTTCTGCCATCATTTCTTCACTTGGAGTTTGCTAAGAATGAGAAGCAACTTGATGGCACATATTCAAAATAGCTATATCACATCATACTTCATTATCAAATATTACAATAAAGAGTCAACCTATTTTGTTCTAGATAATGTTTTAATTATATCATTCAAATACCTACTTTTTGTAAAACACGTGTAATAAAGTTTTAAGAATTTTAAAATAAAGTTAGTGATGCCTTTAAGGAATATACATTGGTGATATTTTTGCTGAGGTTGCATGGAAAATGGAGTTTAAAACAGAATAAAAGAGTTGGAAGAGACCTTGGAGGTCTTCTAGTCCAGGGCTTTTCAACCTTTTCACCCATTGTACCACTTTTAGGAGATGGGAATATCCGAGTACCACCAGTCGCCTAACAAGGGGTCAAAAACTTGATGACCAAAAAAAAAAAAAAAAAAACACCCAGAAAAAAGTGATAAAGTACAGGTAGTCCTCAACTTACAACAGTTCATTTAGTGACTGTTCGAAGTTACAATGGCATTGAAAAAAGTGCCCCCCAAGCAACAGCCGAGCAAGACACCTGCCTGCCCACCTGGCGGTGCTCTTCCTCCTGTCCGAGGTTTTCATTGTTGTGAGCATTTCTGTTGAGGATTGGCAGTGGGGGTGGGGTGGGGGCTGTTTGGTTTTTATTCCCCCCATCTGCTGGGTGGTTGCAGCAGGTTTTGGTCACTTCACATGACCCTGGGACACTGTGACCGTCATAAATATGAATCACTTGCCAAGCATCTGAATGTAAATCGTAAGACCCTGAAGATACTGCAACATTCCAGCTGATTGGTGCTTCTTCAGGGCTCAGCAGAAGCACCAGGATCAGCGCTGAGCTCCAGCTGGAGCCTGCCGCTGATCCTGGCACTTCCACTGAACCTTGACAGCCCTGAAGAAGTGCTGATCAGCTGCAAAATGGCACTGACCCTGGCACTTCCGCTGAGCCCTGACAGCCCTGCAGCTCCAGCCATCTCTCGCTCAGGCTTGTGCAGTGCTGCCACCGGTTCAGCTCATTCCCCTCCTCCATTACCACTTTTCTAGGATGGTCGCGTACCACCTGCCAGGTGCCAATGTACCACAGGTGGTACCCGTACCACTGGTTGAAAAGCCCTGTTCTAGTCCAACCAGCTGCTCAGAGAGTAGTGATGAAAGACCTGGTAAGTTAAGACCTTTTAATTGAAACAATTCTAATAATGTAAAATTCACTATGAAGAATCCCCATGTTGATTCTGACTCTGTAAATCAACAATTCTTTTATTTTTACTCTCAAAACTATAAGGTTGTTTCAAAAATAACCGAGGTGCAAAAATAATTGTATATGATACAGCTTTTCCTAACATCATATACAGTGAAGCTTCCTATTCAGTGGTTCCTTTATCTCCCCCATCCACTACCAAAAAATTAATATAACAACTACAACAATTAAAGCACCACTTGAACACTGTCAACACTGACAAAATCACCATCAGTCAACCGTAACAGGCAACTGTACTTGTAACAACTTACATCTTGTAATAATATTTTTAACATTATTAAACAAGAACATCTATCCAATCCAGGTCTTGGGAATGACTCAATAGGTGGGCAAAAATGACAAATCCATTCTAAATATTGGCTGACTGTTTTACCAATTATAATACCTGGCTATCATTAAACTTATGAAAATAAGGATAAGCTTTTTTGTCCCAATAGTGTTGTCCATATGCAATTATAAATTAAATCTGGACAACCACTTGATTGTAATTAAAAAGTTAAGGTTTTCTGTATCTCTTTGCTTCCAGCTACAAGTCTTAGATTTTTGCAGTCCAAATCCAATTGCTCTAATATAAGCTAATTCATAAACAGTTCATATATGTTACTCACCAGTTCAGTCCAGTTGTTGCATTTCTGTTAAGGCTCTCATTACTCTCTGAGTCCCTGTGGACATCTGCCTTGGCATGTAGATGAGGATGTCTTCCTGTCCTGACTAGTGGCACTGGGATGGGCAAAGTTCCCAAGTATTCTGCAGAACTGTTTGTCTGGATTTGTTCATAAGTGGGCAGGCTTTTCTCATATATGTCAGCTTCTTCCTGGCTTGTGTATTGGGTTTGCAAACTGTGGAGAAAGCAAGATAAAATTCATTTCTATCTATCTAGCTATCCATCCATCCATGAATTTATTTTCAAGACAGCTAATCCCTGGACATAAAGATGGACCTCCCTCCTAATAGTATTAATAGGAGTTTGATCTTTAGGAGATCCTATGGAGAATATCAACCCAATAAAGTAATATCATGCATTGATGGGGTTCAGGGATTGAAATCATAATGATTTATTTTATTGTATTTTGCCTCTCCATATGAAATTGACCAGACAGAACTCAAACTAATAACAAGTGATGTACTGATTGAGACTGGACTACAGATAGAACAAACAAGGTTTTATTTTACTGTCAGCAAAAAAATTCACTGGGTGTTTTTGGCCAGTTAGTTTTTCGTGGACCAACATAACCCACTGGATGGTTGTTGTACACACAAATCTGAGGAAACAGTGCTACATTGCTGCTTTGAGTTTGTGGAAGAAAGACATAAATCTAACAAATAATGAAAGAAGGAAGGATGAACAGATAAAATGAGCTTGTACAATTGAGTAGAGCATTGGCAACTGACTAAGAGGAAGATATAGGAAGAGGTATCTTGTGCCCTTGAAGGGCTGCTGTTTAGAAAAGGAACAATTGTTTTTTTTTTTTTCAAACTAACTCAAACATGCAGGAAAGGAATAATGAGTTGAGCCCACTATCACCTTTTCCAAGTCCACACTTGGAAGCAGAGCAGGTTATCTGGACTTATCAATGTTTACCAAACAGAAGTCAACAACTCTATTTTGGAAAACAGACAGACTTCATTATCTTTTCTAGGTGTTACTGGGACTGTTGTTTGACAACCTCAAAGATCTGCTGCCTCTTCTTATGGCTCTGCCCTTAAATCCATGTTAGCCTAGATCAGGGGTGGGGGACTATGGTCCTTTTATGACTTGTGGACTTCAACTCCCAGAATTCTGCATGGCTGTCTCAGGAATACTGGGAATTGAAGTCAACAAGTCATAACAGGGCCACCATTCCTCATCCTTGGCCTAGATAGCTCTTAAATCAGGGGATGCTTTCAAATAAGCAGTAGTCCCAAGAAAGCTTTTCTAAGAGGGGCTGCTCCAAGTTCAATAGACTAGATGGTCACTCAAATACTCTTGAGATATGCCCCTTTGCCAGCGTGTACTCAGGGGAGGGTCATAAAGCACATATCTCCTTTGTACATGTGTTGATGTCACACACCCATAGAAAGGAATAGGGTTTCAATAAAACACTTGTGAATTCTATTTGGACTTTTTTGCCTCTCTCCCTGCAGATGCCCTGTGGCCCTTCCCATTGAATGAAAATTTGTTCCTTGAAGAAGATGTTGGCCAGTTTGAATGAAAGGCTGAGCCAATATTTTGCAGTTCGGTACAGGCCATTTTTTCCCCCCACTTGGAATCCGAAGCCTTGTTAACTTGGTAAACTGTGCTAGCACCGAGAATAAACCAACCTAAACTGTAGTGCATCTTCACCAGAAGCTAGAATGGCTGCCCCAACAGGGATACTGTTCACTAGTTTATAACCCAGCATGCAACCATGTTTTATGAAAAGCTTTTTTTTTGTTAAGAGACCTTAGTTAAGAAAGCCTGATAAATGACTTAGTAGACTAAGTCACAGTAAATGACATTCAGATCTTAAATCAGGAAAACAGTTCTCAACAGAGTTCATAAAAATGAACCACATGGCACTAGTCTTGAGGAATACAATCTTGAGGAATACTAATTTCAGAAAAGTGAACCTTTTGTATGACTTGAATGGAGACTCCACGTTTTATAACTTTATAGTTTTCTCTATGGGTTTTATGCTTTTCTATGGGATTTATAGTTTTCTCTATGAGAATCTTCTCAATGAGTTGTATAATCTTTTTTAACCTTAACATATGAAGACAAAAGATCTATTGTTCTAAGGCAGGGGTCTTCAAACTTGGCCCTTTTATGACTTGTGGACTTCAGCTCCCAGAATTCCTCAACCAGTGTGCCTGGCTGAGGAATTCTGGGAGTTGAAGTCCACAAGTCATAAAAGGGCCAAGTTTGAAGACCCCTGTTCTAAAGGCAAGTGCATTCTTTACTCACCTTAAATCCTGAACATTTATTGGGACTAGGTAAACACTAAGAAGAAGCTGAATGTTGCAACCTCAGGATTAGCCTTTAGTTTCTAGCAGGTGGAAATCTAATGTAATTTCATGAGTTTGCAATAAATGAGTAATAGCTTTTGAGATGACCTTCTTTTTTTTCTTACAGATGGTAATGGAGAGTTTAATTTTAAAAATATAATATTTATTGCCATTTGCTATCCCATGCCAGCGTTTCTCATCCTTGACCTTGTCCTTCTGAGGAACATAACCTCTAGTACCTACTGGCTAGCACTCTAATTAAAATGTAGATTGCGGACTATTGAGCTGAAGCCTGCTGGCTTGGCTTCTTCATAAGCATACCTTTTTTTCTCAGGAATCGTATTTTCAATAGATGATGAGGCAGCCAACTTCTTTACAAAGAACTTTTCAGATTCTGGGTTCTTTACAAGAAACTTCTCAGACTCCGAGTCAATGGAAACAACTCTGATCTAGAGGAAAAGTTAGGAAAAATGGCTCTATTGATTAATTTGTGTTTTGTGTGAATATGCAAACAACTGTATAATTTCACTAGGTATCACTTCAACAGGCTCTAGAACAGGGGTCTTCAAACTTGGCCCTTTTATGACTTGTGGACTTCAACTCCCAGAATTCCTCAGCCAGCATGCCTGGTTGAGGAATTCTGGGAATTGAAGTCCACAAGTCATAAAAGGGCCAGGTTTGAAGACTCCTTCTCTAGAAGTTTGCCATATTGAGTAGGTGTAAAGGACCATACAACTGCAGAAAACCAATTCAACCTCCTATTGTAGAGTCTCCTAACCAGCTTCTCTTTAGTAATTTATTACATTATTACCCCACTTCTTTTCTAGGGAGGCAATATAGTAATAAGCAAATAATGTAATAAGCAACATGATGTCTGTGATAATATAATTGTGTCCATAATAATGTAATTGTTTCCACAATAATGTCATTAGCAATATGGTTTCCATGGAACAAATGTTGCTCTAGGCACTTTCCTTGGTGCCTGTCTTGTCTACCCTCCCACCTGATTTTTAAAAATAATTATTTTGATAAAAATAATATCAGGAAGTTGGTGTGTACCAGTCTCTAATATATTTGTTTGTAGGAATACTTTTGGGTCCCACCAGGTCTAAATTATCCTGTTCCTACAACATCCTTAATTGAGCCAATGGAAAGTAATATATTGTTGGAACACCATAAAGAAATTAACTGACCTAATCAAATAACCTGCAGTTAAATTTTATCCCAGTCATTGAAAGGATTAAACTAACTCCATCCAACCAATTACATATGAAAATACCTAAACCCATTATGAATTTCTGGTCCCCAACAAAAAGAGGTAGGGAGAAAAATCAGCTGAAAAGCAAACAGAAGTTTGTGATAGAATTCAGAAAATGGAAACCTGGTATCACATAACCCATGCTAAGCTGTTTCTCCTGCAACCTATCTAGTGCCTGGCCAATGAAGAAGTGGGCTAGTTATGTCCAGGTAGCCATGTCAATAGTCTCCTGGTTCAAGACTCATGGGATATCAAGCTGTTTTGGGAGAAAGGAGGTGATGTCAGCCTATATAACCATTATAGTGCATGAAGATTCCTATTTTTGCTCCATATGTACCTGCCCTGTCTGAGAATAAAGATCTAAGTAAAAACAAGAGTTGCGGGAATTGCCATAAGTTCTCCATCTTGTTTGAGTTCAAAGGAAAAGAGCAAATCATGGATCAGAAGCAATGTTGATAAAGTTCCTATCATTACCAGCCACTGGCCACAAAGGAGTTATCATTTGTTTGTATTTGTTAACCTTTTCCTTCCCTCCTTCCTTCCTTCCTTCCTTCCTTCCTTCCTTCCTTCCTTCCTTCCTTCCTTCCTTCTTTCCTTCCTTCCAGTTTCATTCAGATTAACAGATTCACACATGTACAAGACACATTTCATTGGCAAAATCAATATTATGCAGAGTTTCAGTCTCAATAACACTTAATTATAGCCCATCCTAAACAATTCTCTCTAAGAAGGAAGGAAGGAAGGAAGGAAGGAAGGAAGGAAGGAAGGAAGGAAGGAAGGAAGGAAGGAAGGAAGGAAGGAAGGAAGGAAGGAAGGAAAGGCGCTGGCTGCTGTTTTAGACATTTTAGACATTTAAAAAAAAACAATGCTGCCTACCTTTGGGTAGCACTGGCACATGCTCCAGATAATGCCCACAGCAATGAACAAGACTCCCAGGGTGCAGAAAGTGATATAGATTTGTGGTTTCTCCACACTCATGATGAACATGCCGATCATGACCAGAAAGAATCCCAGGACAATAAGTCCATAACGAAATGTTTTTTCTTCAGCCATTGTAATGTATACCCTTCGGAAAGCAAAATTAACATCAAGCTAATCTAATGTAGATGGACGTATTTATAAAAGGTGGTTGAACTGGAATCTGGAAAAGGGAGGGAGGGAGGGAGGGAGGGAGGGAAGGAGGGAAGGAAGGAAGAAGGAAGGAAGGAAGGAAGGAAGGAAGGAAGGAAGGAAGGAAGGAAGGAAGGAAGGAAGGAAGGAAGGAAGGAAGGAAGGAAATAAATCCAGGGCAGCCCTTCACCTGTTCCTGACCCAGACAATCCACAGGTACCTCTTCCAGAGGCAGCAAGGGGACAAGTGTCAGCTCCACCTCTAGACTAGTCCTGCCCTGATCTCAGCCAGCCAGTTTTAAATGGGTTTGTAATGAATGCAAACAAGATCTTTAAATTCACATTTGAGTAATGCTGCCTGAGGGGAGCTTTACTATAACCTTCCTCCTAGCTATAGACCATGCAAAAGCTACCAATGATTTGCCAAGAGTGTGTGGAGAGGAAGCTATATGTTCTAGGCTCCAATCGAAGCTAAGGGGCTGACTGGTAAATGGTGAATTACGTAGCACGTAGACAGCCAAGGGAGTACTTTACTTTCAAATTAAAATATAGCTTCTCTCAAGTAATACATCTTTCTTCTTGTGTATGTAATTAACCTGGTTTATTTATTGAAAATATTTCTTAAACATCCTTTGTCTGGGGAATATTATTATTTCGTATGATGTAGCAAATGCAGCATGGTGTATAAAATTCATAGAAACAACATATTAAAAGTGTATCAAAATATAAAACACCAGAGCAGTGAATTATTTTAAAAACACACAATGCGAGCGATGAATAAAATTATGAATAAAATTAAATTATATATGAGAAGTTACTTCAGTGACTAATATACAAAAATATGAATAAAACTATTGATGGAAACTAATAAATGAAGTATTCTGGAAATTCTTCAAGCTTCGGGGAATAAAGTTGTCATGTTAAGAAAGGCAAATGACAAGAAAGTTGTATGAATTATTTGCTTTCTTAGTGAGAAGAGTCATATTTAGATGGGAATCCTCAGCTATAGCCATGTTCTTTCCCCAGGAGAAAAAAAATAACTAAACTGCACTACATCAATGTAAATAAATATGATTGATGTGTTTACTATATTTATAATCATTCCTCAGTTTCCACATTCCTCCATTAGACATTATTTTTAAAAACGCCAGTCTCAGTCTAAATTGTAATCCAAGAGTATATTTTCCCATTATGCCAAACACACTTAGTCTTCTGGGTTTACTCTTCATTCATCTAAAGATTTTCCACAATTAATCTTTTTTCAGAAGGATCTTCAAACATTTCATCCTGAATCTGCCATGCAATAATTCAGACTTCCTTTTCCCAACTGCTAGTGAAATCACAATTTGCATTATATATATTCAATATACTAATCAAGCTTGTAAGTTAAAGCAAATATACTTTGTTTTCTAGTCCTCTTTCTTAATAATATTTCAATCACAGTACTTTTTCTTCCCCACGGCTGCAATCCTTAAAAGCATTTCAGATTTACAGTATAATAGCCACAAATATTTTGGTAGTAGGTTGCCATCTAGTGGGGCTTTCAACTTGCAAATAGGAAAGTAACTCTTTGGAAATTTGTGTGTTGGTGCTTGATTTTGATGTCAGTTTGCTTCATTATGAAGAAAGGGATCTAAATATTCTCCCCCACACCTGTTTTATTCTTATTTTTCCTGCTTTTTGCACAGATACCTTTTTTCAGTTACTTAGCCAGCAGTCGAATTTGACCAAACCTGGGTCTTCTCTGGTTTACTATTCGAAAGCCTGGAATTTTGGCTTTAATTGCTACCTTGTCCCCAATGGAAATATTTTTTTTTCTCAAATAAGAATCTCTATCCCCCTTTGGATTATGATTTGGTGGAACATTCAAAAGGTTTTTAAAAGGAAGATTAAGTTTACTCCCCAGTTATTTCTTTTGGGTATTTTTGTGAATTTTGATGCTAAAGAAGCTATTTTAATGTTGAATTTAATAACAGCAGCAAGATTGTTGGTAGGTCAATATTGGAAGAAAGACTCTCTGCCTTCTTTAGAAGAATGGGTATTTAAGGTTTCTAATTTAGCAGAAATGGCTAAAATTTCTGCTTATTTAAAGGATCATTCACAAGAGAGATATGTTATTGTATGGAGAAGATGGATAGAATATGTTCAGAAGAAATATGGAACTACAAAGTTTCATTTGTTTTATGAGTAATGGATTTGTTTATAAAATTATGATGTTAAAGTTTGAAGAGAGTTAAGGGTTAGTATGATTTTGGTTATTGTATAATTAGTTAACTTAAATAGGTTATGTTTAATATGTTTGTATAACCCTGTACTTAGCTCTGGGAAGTGGGGGGGGGAGGAGGGTGGGGGGAGGATGGGTTGGAGGTTAAATAGCTCAGATAAGTAGAAATAGTTTTATTGTATATAATATTGATGTTTTAATTTGGAGAGAGGAATTGCTCGGGCATTTCCCCTGGACTGCATCCGGAGTGAAAAGATAGGAGGAAGGGGAGAAGTAAGTAGGAAGGTTGGGGAGAAGAAGGAGAGAGGGAGAGTGAGGAAGAAGAGGGAAAAAGGGAAGTGAGAGAAGAGGTTAGAGGGTGGATGTGGTTTGGGGGGAAATGTGAGCAATACCGAAAGTTGTGTGTATAAATTTATTTTATTTTTTATCTGAAGTATTTTTTATGAGTGTAATGTAAAATTGAAAATAATTTTTTTTTACAAAAAAAAAAGAATCTCTATCCCTTGAGAGACAATCAGAATCTAAATGACACTGTACTCCAAAGAGAAGCCATGGAGATCCCAAAGAATACTCATTAGATTCAGTCCCATCCTGACTGGCCATCCCATTCATGAGAAGGATCCTTCTATTTATCAAAGTTGCTAGGATGCAACAAGGATTTCATGTTGGAAGAATCAGCCTGGAAATCATCATCTGTCCCATTTTTCTACTACTTGTCCTGAGCCACCTCTGCTATATTCTCTGTATACATGTGAATATGTCTGAAAGCAGAATCTGATCTCAGTAATAATTAATGAAATAGTTTATAGAGTCAGTTAGCACCTAGTTGAATCCATTCTATCAGGCAAAGAATAAAAGACCACATACTATGTGTAGGTGGGTATGAGAAATAAAATAGAAGAAAGCTAAAATTAAAAGCCTTAGACTAGAAGAAGGCAGAAATATAGAGCAAGAGGAACTGACAGTGAATCCTTAATTTTCTATGTACAATCTACTATCTTATTATGGATCAATGGATCATGAATTGCTGAAGAATCCATGCCATTGGACTTGGAAGTCTTATATCCAGAAGGATGCCCAGCCATCCAAAGCAGCTTTTGAAGAGCCACAAGGAGTTTCAGGGAAAAGAGAACAAAAAATATTGTTTTCCTGTATTCTTCCTCTAGCATAACAATGAGCAACCTACCCCTTTATCCACTCCGCTGACATTGTGCCATCAAAACTGGATGATAAAATGGTCAAATTTTAGCTGTGCAGTTATGGGTCATTTATCAGGTTTTGAGGAGGGCTTTAAGAAGGGCTGTGGGAGTGATTTGCTTCTGTTCACATTTCTATTCTGTTCACATTTCTACTCTCACATTTTTCAGTTATGCCTATTAGGAGATTACTTGTAATATTAACTTACCAAACGTCACCTTGTACCTACTGCAGAATTTTGAGCCAGGCTAACCAATTAAAGAGGCAAATCAAAAGAAAATTAACCAGGCATTATTTTGGTTTCTAGTTTAATGAAAAGGACTAGGGGTGACATGATAGCAGTGTTCCAATATCTCAGGAGTTGCCACAAAGAACAGGGAGTCAACCTATTCTCCAAAGCATCTGAAGGCTGGACAAGAAGCAGTGGATGAAAACCAATCAAGAAGAGAACCAACCTAGAACAAAAGAGAAATTTCCTGATAGTGAGAACAATTAATCAGTGGAACGATTTTCCTCCAGAAGCTGTGGGTGCTCCATCACTGGACGTTTCTAAGAAGAGATTGGACAACCATTTGTCTGAAATGCCAAAGAGTTTCCTGCCTGAACAGTGGATTGGATTAGAAGACCTCCAAGGTGCCTTCCAACTCATTGTTGTTATTTAAGATTTAATCTTCAATTCAATTCACAGGTCTGGGACTGGTAAAAACTTACCAATTCAAGTCCTTACCAAGGACCTAAGAGCTATTAAGGTAGCGTCTGAGTATATAGGCAGTTCCAAGTAGGGTGTTTTTTTGCAAAGTCAAGATATTCAGGTCTAATAAATTCTAAATTTCCATGTATCTAGGGAGCCCTTTGAGTATTGCTTTAAGGGCTCCTATTACTATTGGTACAGCCATTGATTTCTTCCTCCATAGTTGCTCAACTTCTATTTGCTAATCATAATATTTTGTCACTTTTTTCTAGCTGTTTCTCTTCAATTCATGCATCACCTGGTATTGCAATATTAACGAACCGGACTTTTTTTCTTTTCCACAATAGTGATGATGATAATGATGATGATGATGATGACTACTATTACTACTTCAGAGCCCTTGATATGCCATATCCTCTCCATTTTGTCTAAATATATGTGTACATGCATAGATGATTGTGGATGTAGTCACCTGGCAAAGTGACAGTTCAAATGACTTGGCCAGGCTTATGCACCACTTTGCTACTGATGATCTTGATCACTGCTTTTACTAATATATTTAAAGAATGCACCACTTTCACTCAAGGCAAATTAGGAGGCTCAGTTTTCACAAAAGGGTAAAACAGAGTCAGGAGTCATGAATTGATAGGAACTAACCTAACATTTAAACTCTTCTGAGCTCATTTATGATCTAGCTACTGATCCTCTCAGGTTTTCAAGAATTTGTGAGATTCCTTTTGCAAGGAGATGAGATCCTTTCAAGATTCATGTAGTTCAGCATCTCTTTTGCTACAATGGTCAATTAGGATACATCCACTAAGCTTGCAATTAGGTTTTTTTCATAGTTGCAGTCAGGATGTAACATGCATGATTACAAAAACAGATTAGCTTAAAAAACAAATAATCCCTACATCCATTAAAGAATGAAGCTACACTTCCAAGAGGATGGATTCTTTGTATTCAGCAACTTCCTAATTGGGTACTTTCCAGCAATGTAGAGCCACAAGTCACTTTACAATTATTGCAGTATCAATTGGAAGTGATTGCATTGTGTTGCATTGCATTGCATTGTATTGTATTGTATTGTAGTCCAATTGTAGTCTACTCTAATTGATTTTATTTATTTATTAAATTTATTGATAGTAATGTAGTCTAATATAGCTGAGACATGTCAAACTGAGCCTCTGTACACAAGATCTCATAAAAAGCCATTTTTCCTTCCCATTATCATGTATTTACAGCATAGCTGAACCTAATTAATATATTTAAAATGGAAATGCCCCTTCCATATCATTATTGGTTGAGCAGGCATGATATAATGCATCCAACAACAGATCTATTATATAAAAAGAATACATACAAATAAAAGAAAAACTGACCAAGATAATAATGCGCTGTTAACACTCTGAAAAGAAAAACTGGGTTAGCAATTAAAGGCGATGGCATATAGCCAGAAATAATGGCAGTCATTTCTTCCTATATTTTTTATTTGTTATGCTTACAGCATTTGTATTTGGAAATACATGATCTATATATTGTAACTATTACTACTACTAATATAATTTGAGGACAGTAAAAATAATTCCTAAATGAAGATGTAGATAGTTTTAAAAAACTGAAATACTTTCTTGGGCTGTCCATCTTTCACGTAGTCTCCTCGGCTTTTTGTTTTCTTCCTTGCCCTGCTTCCATGCCTATGGGCAGAAAATACACCAATTATATGTCTCCTGACCTACAAAGGAGATAAAATGACTGGAGGTAAAAAAAAAAAAAAAAGGCACAGCAGTAGGGCTGTTAGGAACTTGGCTATCTTTGTAAGGGCAAATGGACTTGCAGATGATGGCCATGGTGCTGTGCCCACTTATCTCTGCCCAGGTAGCCTTCTGTGTAAACATGCACAGATTGTCCTGAACACCATGGGGGAAGATGAAATGAATCAATTTTAAGATGATCCCATACTGTATATAACTAATTTTAGAGAAGAATATATCCTTTTAACCAATAAAAGGGTGCAACCCAGCTAAAAATATCAGACTTAATTGCATTCTTGATGCTGCCACCTGATCCATTGTCTAACACCCACATAACCTATTCTTTAGCTTGAAGGAAGACTTGATCAAACATGTGACAGTGCACATCTTCTAGGCTTTTCTGTTGCAGGAGAAGATGGGGAGCAATAGTTCCTTGCCTTCTGCAAGGGGAACAGATGGAATAGGTCTGGGCTGCTGGCAGCAGCAGAGTCTAATTTCAGGCTCAGCAGGACAGATGGGTCAGCTTTCCTGTCCTAATTTTAAGCCCCAAAAGATCAAATGCATTGTTCTAAATCTGAAAATAAACGTTTTAAGTAAAGGGAGGTACATTAAGTCATCCATCCCTCTTTAAGAAGCAAAAAGTACCTATTTAAAGGTCGTCCTCGACTTATGACTGCAATCGGGACTGGAACTTCTGTTGCTAAGTGATGTGTCATTAAGTGGGCCACACCTGATTTTATGACCCTTTTGGCTGCAGTCATTAAGTGAATCTGGGTTTCTTCACTGACTTTGCTTTTCGGAAGACACCAGGGAAGTTTGCAAATGGTGGACAAGTGACCTCAGGATGCTGCAACAGCTGTAAATACATGCCAGTTGTCATGTATCTGAATTCTGATCACATGCCTGCGGCAGTTAGAAGTGCAAAGACTGCCGTAAGTCACATTTTTCTGCACTTTGAACTTTGAACAGTCATTAAACAGACAGTTATAAGTCAAGGACTATAGTACTTGTATAGAATTAATGATTCTTCTACAAGTTCTGATCCTATGCATCTGGCAGCAGCAGAACCATACAAATTAATAGAATAGAATAGAGCTGGAAGGGACCTTGGAGGTCTTCTAGTCCAGCCCCCTGCTCAAGCAGGAGAACCTATCCATTTCAGACAGGTGACTGTCTAGCCTCTTCTTAAAAATCTCCAGTGATGGAGCGCCCACGATTTCTGGGGGTAAGTTGTTCGACTGGTTGATTGTCCTCACTGTCAGGCAGTTTCTTCTTAATTCCAGGTTGCTTCTCTCTTTCATCAGTTTCCAACCATTGTTTCTTGTCCTTCCCTCTGGTGCTTTGGTGAACAACCTGGCCCTCTCTGCCTTGTGGCAGCCCCTAAGATACTGGAATACTGCTATCGTGTCTCCCCTACTTCTTTTCTTTAGACTAGCCAAACCCAAGTCCCGTAGCTGTTCTTCATATGTTTTAGTCTCCAGGCCTTTGATCATCTTAGTTGCTCTTCTCTGATTTTTTTCCAAATTCTCAACATCTTTTTGTGATATGGTGACCAAAATTGGCTGCAGTATTCCAGGTGTGGTCTTACTAGGGTTTTATAAAGCAGTACTAATACTTCACGTGATCTTGATTCTATGCCTCTGTTTATATAACCCAGGATTGTATTAGCTTTTTTGGCTGCTGCTGCACACTGCTGGCTCATAGTCAAGGGATCATCCACTAGGACTCCAAGGTCCCTCACACAGTTGCTGTTTTTAAGGCAGGTCTCGCCCAATCTGTGTTTGTAGCTTTGGTTTTTCCTGCCTAGATGTAAGACTTTGCTTTTCTCCACATTGAAACTCATTCTGTTGGATTGGGCCCATTGTTCAAGTTTGTCAAGATCTTTTTGGATCCTGAGTTTGTCTTCTGGGGTGTTGGCTACTCCTGTCAGTTTGGTGTCATCTGCAAATTTAATGAGTTCCCCTTCAATTCTCTCATCTGAGTCATTTATGAAGATATTGAAGAGTGCTGGGCCTAAGACAGAACCTTGTGTACCCCATTGCTTACTCCTCTCCATGTGGATGTAGTGCCCTTGAGGACTACTTGTTGAGTACGGTTTGTCAGCCAGCTACAGCTAAGCACATGAATTTTTTCAGGATCCAGAATACCATGATGGAGACCATTAATTCCTCTATTTTGGGCTGCTATTTAAAGCATTCTCACCATGATCAAAGTTGACTCAGCCTTCCATCCATCTGAGTTTGATAAAATGAGGAGCCAGATTTTGGGGGGCAATAGGCTGACTTTGTGAATTGCTTAGATAGGGCTGTAAAGCATTGTGAAGTAATATATAAGTCTAAGTGCTATTGCTATCATACCAACAAATTTTGTTGGATCACTGAAAAATTGGCAATCTCTTCTGCATATCTTAATGTATCAATACAAACACAGAAAATTTATGGGTGTTCCCGCCCCCCCAGCCTATCCTTGCAATTTTCTTTTCATCAAGCTTCCCAGCAGATTAAATTTTAAAATGTGTCATTTGAAACATATCCCATAGGTATCATTTCTCCCCAAATATTTTTTTCTTTCATTCAAACATGCCCGATTCTCAGAGATTGCCTTCACGAGTCCTTGAAGTTTTCTTGAAGAGGTTTTTCAGAAGTGGTTTTGTGCCTAAAGTGGGAATAGAATGGAGTCTCCTAGTTTCTATCTAACCTGATGCCTTAACCACTACATTAAACTGGCTCTCTCCAATCCCTAGCACTGCATTTTAACGTGACTTTTTAAAATTATATCATTTGGTTGCTCTAATAGCAACATACACTATTTTTTAGATTTACAACAGGCCAAAGCAGTCAATAATAGCCCATAACTCCCTTGTGCCTTTAATGCTTGTATGCAAATGAAAAGCTCAGCAGCTTAAAGTTTAATTAATATTAATAATGATTAATGCATGATGATTAACATTATAAGAGTCAAGAAACATGGTCAGCAGATGATGGTTGATTACATCATTGTTTGAATCTATCCTCTGGCATATTCATCTAAGACTATTTGCAGTTGTCATTTGCAAATTATTTTAAGTTAAATGATTATTAAAGCAAAGCTAAACCAATTAATTCTGAAAAAAGCCACCCTCCCCATGCCACCCAAAAGGTGACATTCTTATGTTTTTGCTAACAAACATTAATTGAAAAAAGAACATTAATTACTCATATATGTGAACACAGTATTAGCAAATATTCCAAATACTGAATGGATGAAAGTTTTTTTCTAGTTTAGTAAACTGGTAACAAGGCTTGAGGGGAAACGGGCAGCTGTGAATTTAAAAGAGATTAGAATTGGAAAGAAAGAAAGAAAAATTCTAATCAGTTATGTTAAACAATAAACAAGGACATAATTCAGGCTAGGTTTATGGCTTAGTTTTGGAAGAAATATAATCTGTTTTGGGGTAAGTTCAATTACCTCTTTGAAAATGAGGAGTGATATCTTTGAAATTGCTGTTTTGTGAAAATCTCCCACATTACAGGTAGTCCTTGAGGTACGACGACAATTGAACCCAAAATTACTGTTGTTAAGTGAGACATTTATTAGGTGAGTTTTGCCCCATTTTATGACCTTTCTTGCCACACTTGTTAAGTGAATCACTGCAGTTGATAATTTGGTAACACGGTTGTTAACTGAAGCTGGCATCCTTATTGACGTTGCTTGCCAAAAGGTTGCAAAAAGTGATCACATGACCTTGGGACACAGCAACGGTCAAAGTATGAACCAGTTGCCAAGCATCCAAATTTTGATCACATGATGCTGGGGATGCTACAAAGTTATAGGTGTGAAAAATGGTCATAAATCACTTTTCTCAGTGCTGTTGTAACTTTGAATGAACTGCTGTAAGTTGAGGACTACCTGTACTATGTTTTCAGAGAAAATCTGGATTCTTAATTATTTTCTTTGACATATTCAGTTTCACCAGGGCAATATTTGAGACCATAACCTCCCTTATACATAAGCAGCAATGAAATCATCTTTTAATACCCTATTATCACCCAGAATAAACATGTGACTCAGTCTTAATACTCCCGCCTCTCCATCCAGAAAACAAAACACTTGGATGATAAGTTATTCATTTGCATCTTGGATCCTCACGGATTTCAGATTTAGAGGCAGACTCAGTAGCACGACTGGACATATTCTCAGCTGAAAATGGTTAAGGGAGGCATTCATGTCGTCCTTCCCACCTCCGTGTGTCAGATTATATGTGATTATTCCTCATCTTGATTTGTTAATTGTGAGGCACTAAACAGACTACAACCAATGATCTGAAAAAAAGACATTTCCCAACATTTTTAAAGTAAATTTCAAAGGCAACATTTCTATGCCTTGTTCAGAATTTCCAGCATCTACCAAGCTTTTGTTCTTGTGTTTGGATGGAACCAGACAAGGTGGAATCTCCACTTCAGACCAGAGATAGGAAGGGATGGGAAGATCCTCTTTGTTCAGCCATGCTCTTTTGACCAGTTTATAGTATTTAGACGTATATATCACTTCATAGGGCTTTATAGCTTTATAGCCCTCTCTAAGCGGTTTACAGTCAGCATATTGCCCCCAACAATCTGGGTCCTCATTTTACCGACCTCAGAAGGGTGGAAGGCTGAGTCAACCTTGAACCAGGATAAACTCTTGGCTGTGGGCAGAGTTAGAGTTAATCAGTTCCATCCCAAGAAGGTTTTCTACTATGCTGTTTCCAACATCAGCAGCCCATGCCTCTTTGCGGAGGTGTCCTGTCCACTTTCTGGCCAGGATTTTTCAATGGTATCTTACCCACATTGTTTAGCTTTGAGGAGGAATCCCCCAGCCAGATATAGATGCTCCTTAATGAGTGTTCTGACTTCCTTCCAACTCTGTTATTCTGTTAAAATCAAAATCCCATAGAAGATTTTGACTAAGCCAAATCAAACAAATCACATTATGGCTTGTCAATCCAACCAACCAATAAAATTGAATTCTGGGCTTGTAAAGCAGAATGCAGTCTAATTGTGTCATGCTATAATTCAATTCACTAGGCAGTTTAGGTTTTAAAGGGGGGGGGCTATTTTAGGGACAAAATTCATGTGACACCATTCACCCCGACAATAGTAATTCATAGCCTCAACACTTCCTGTGCAGGTAACTGTAGCACACTCTACACAGTGGTGGGATTCAGCCAGTTCGCACCACTTTGGCAGAACCGGTAGCTAATTTTTTGCTGCCCAGGCCCAGAATGGACTTCCGGAAGCGGCATCCACACAGAGAACCGGTTGTTTACATACAGTATTTGAATCCCACCACTGACTCTACATAAGGTTGCCCTTAAAGATCACCTGGGAACTTCAGCTGATCCAAAATGTAGTGGTGGTTAAGGGAATAACAGCAGATTCAGCAACATTTATGCTATGGTCACTACATTGGCTATCATATTGCTTCTGGAACTAATTCTGGATATTAACTTTCTCTCCTAGGTTTAGCCCATCACATGCTGACTACTGAAGGAGGCTATGACTCCCAACAAGACTGGCCTCCTACTTTGGAGTACCCCAGTAATGGAGATAAGGAATGTCCCCTCCTTCAGACTTTTGTCTTCTTCAACTGTACATCACCTTGAGTTTTTTGTTGTAATTGTATACATAATTAATATATAGCATATTCTAGAGAGTCATATTCTTTTGGAGCAAAAAACAACAAAGAATTAGGGGGCATCTTAAGGACTAATGACTTTATTATCGCAAACATTGCCATGGACTGCAGTCTCACGTTATATTTTATTAGCCTATACAAAATATACAAAATGTACAACTACACAAAGGTCTGACCTGCAAAGCAATAGCTATAATAATAAAATATAAACTAGTTAGTTATACTTGTAGTTATGATTCCACTGGATCCTATGATGGGATAAACTGTAATGAGGATCCTTCAAATATCTAGAGACCTTAACAAGGTTAGTTTTCATTATAAGCCATGAAATTCAGACATTGTCACGGTAAAAAAAAACAACAACACTTGTATGTGATCTGTCTTAAGATTTTATAAGAATGGCTAATACAGGTGCAGCATTTTTTTCCTCTGAAGTCACTAATGAAACATTAATAGATATTTTTGTCCCACTGGATTTGAAACCTAGAGTTGGATCTCAGATTTCTTAGGTTCCTAGTTTTCCATCTTTCATATATGAAGTTCCACAAATCCTTCCATCAAAGAACCTGAATCTCACCAAGTTAGAAACAAGAAGCCCATTTTATAGTTACTGTATGTTTTAAGGTCATGTCAAAAACAGTAATATTGTTGAAAATAATGTTTATTGCTACAATTATAGCGGACAGGTAATTTGAGCTGATTTAGTGAAAGAATCATCTCTTAAACACACATCAGGAAGTGCATTAAGAGAGAGAGAGATTGTTAACTAACACAGAATATTATTTTGTTTTCTAACTTCTCTGAGATAATTCCAATTCTCAGTTCGAGGAAAGATATCGTTAATTTGCTCAGTTCTCCATGTTCAGCCAAAGTGACTCTTTTGCCCTCCTTCTCTTTCTCCTGGAGTCTTTTCCGGTTATGAAATAAATTATGCCCCATTTGCAGTTTTTCCCCTGCTTGCACATAACTGCAAGCAACATCTTTTTTATACTATATTCCCATGATGTTACCTTCATATTCTTCTCAGTTCATAAGTTAGACAGGCTTTAATCTCAATGTTAATGTAGTGTTTTCCCACTTCTTCAGCATTATCTAAAGGCAAACTCAAAATGTATAGATTTGTCCTAGAAAGAGAAGTCAGATAACTAGGAATAGAGGTGTCCAAAGTAGAATATGGATCTGTTATAGCTTTATATTGGCTCAAAGATGAATGGAGAGCAATAGTTCAGTGGGGAAAAGTCCTTAAGCCTCTCCAGTATACCACCAGTGGGACATGGAACAGTGGCTGAGTTATATTGTTCCAAGCAATTAGATTTAATAGTAGAAATCAATAAAACATGTCCCAAGCAACTGAATGTAACAATGAAAGCCAATAAAAACATGTCTTCTTGTAAAGGATCTCAGAGGGTTATATGAGAAAGCACATGTTATAAATTGGTGAGTGAGGTGTGAGAGAATTTTCATTGTTTAAATATCATTTCATTATTTGATTATAATTTTCCAGTGCAACTCCTGGCCCCTTCTAATTCAGGTTTTTTTTTTTTTTTTTTTGCTGCTATTGCAAATGTTCAGAAACCAGTTATATCCAGCTGTATTCCATTATGCCCATAAAACTGAGTTGTTCATCAGTTGGTAATACATTTTATTAAGAACATTTTTACTTTTCAAATAAACGTTAACCTAGAACCTGATTACCTGAATTTGTTGTGAACTTTCCTTCTAGGCCTGTTCAGGAGCTTCTTTGAAGTAGTTCTCTCCAAATCAATTGTGTTTATATTTAGTACATATTTTGGATGCATTTCCAAAGAATCTGGACATCCACGAGGCTTACTGGATGCACATTAATCACCCACTATAAAACAATGTCGAGACTACTAATAGTTATTTATCCCAATGTGCCACAATGAATTAATTTAAAGAAAACAAATATCTACAACAATCCAGAAATTCCTACACAATGCTATAAAAGATCCCTGGATCATCCATCACACAAGCCTATGCTCTCATAGCTTGGGGGTGGAGTGTCACAGACAATGATGGCTTCATCCCGTGACGCTAAGCTTGGCTTGGGTGGAATGTTCCGAAACAAAACACCATCAGAGGAACTGCGTCTTCGGCTGCCCAGCCCTTTGTGATTTTCATCCACCACCTGATATAGGGGCAGCCTGATCTCCTTTGAAATCTGAGACTGCATGTCGCTGGAGGCATTTTTAGCAGGTTGACAATTCAAAGCCTCCTCGTAAGTGGGAATACTGGTGGCCTCCCAGGTGCTGAAACAGAATCAAGACCACAAAGAAAATCAGTTGGGGTGTGCGTGTCCTAAAATTCAATATTTGATTCTAAAATAAAGTGTGCAAAGACAAGCACGAGCACTGTTATATGTTCTAGAGGAACTAGAAGCTTGGGGGGGGGGAAATATCTTCACTTTTCTGGTGTCCCATAAAAGAAAGAAAGGAGAGAGAGAGAGAAAGAGAGAGAGAGAGAGAGAGAGAGAGAGAGAGAAATATTGTGGTTATATATCTCTGCAGATAGCTCAGGCTGAGCATAAGGAAATTTCTATTCTATTCTGTTCTGTTTAGGTTTATAAGGTTTGTAAGGGTGAATGAATCTGCCAGTTTTGCAAACTCCTAAATTTAAATCTTTTACATCCCAAGTTCTTCCTCTCCCACAAATGAAAAAGTATGCAGATATTAGTAAAATCTTATTGTAATGAAATTTTCATCCTCTGGCACCTGCCGAGTTCCATAAGTCATAATAATCTGTTTTTATCACCAGCAGGAGAAACAAAATTGAGGGTGCGCTACAAGTTGCAGTTGAAGGAGGAGTTTACAGATGTTGAACACCTTGGTTCAATATAAAAAAGATGGAAGATTACACAGAGAAGGAAACCCAGTCTGGCAGAGGCGTTATCTAGTCAGGTCAATCTGACTCATAACAATCAATTACTGTACACATCACAGCCAAGCCCCAAACTCCCATTTCTTCTACTCCATGCAACATAACCTGGTTATCCAAACAGGGTGGGTAGGAAAACCAGCATGCATTTGGCAGGAATTGGGTTTTCCATGCCCAGTCAAAGTCACAGCCTGGCCAGGATCGCTTTCCAGGCTTTGAAGAGAGAGTGAGGAAAATGGGAAAGTAAACAGAAATCTTTTCATCCTGTACCAGCAGAAACCACAATGCCTTTAAACTGGGACTGGGAGTTCCCCAAAGCCCTTACCTGCTACAGATATTACATTAGAAACACAGAGACTGAATGTGTATGATAGTTGTCTTATCCATTCAGCCTCTGAAAGCGAGGTAAGAAGCAGATCGTGCTGCAAATTTCTTCAGTGCTAGTGTAGTATTTACCCACAATGGATCCTCAGCTTTCTCCACACTTTTAAGAAACACCCAGTATCAAAACGCAAAGGTATGTCCACTGATTAATCTTTACTGCGTGGGCCATAAAACATGAAATGTGCCAATTTTTTTCTGTTGTATTTTACTAAACAACACGGTTTGTGTACAGATAAAACTTTCACATAACCTTTGCTCATCTCATTTCCTCTTTTTCAAGGGGAAAATAATTTAGAAGTGGAAATAACTATGAATAGGGATTGTTGAAATCATCATGAAAACAGACTAGTCAGGCAGAGACTGCTCTACCTAGACTAAAAGGAAAAAAATGGGGAAAATTGCTGTAATATAGTATGTAATCATTGTTTCATAATCTCTGGTTTGCAGAATTAATTGGAGAAAGTAATTTCATTGTTAGGTATAAGAGTTATATTTTTAATCTCACCCTTTCCCAATGCTGGGAGAAGGGGGGGGGAAACAAGTGAATCAAATTTCTTTGTGAGAATCAAAATTCTAACAATTCAACCATCTTGAAGTTTCACAATCATATTTAAAATGGGCTAATAAAACTCTTATTGTGTTACTGTTCTGTTCTGCAAAAACTAATACACTAAAACAAAGTGCCTCAATATGATACCCTCCTGAAATTTGGACTATTGATCTCATTGTGTCCAAACATTTGCTGTGCTGGCTGAATATTATGGAGTGGTAGTCTAGTACCTAGCTGTCCTTGTTTTGTCTCCAAAACTAAGCAGGGTTAGGACTGGTTAGAACTTGGGTGTAAGGTTTGCAAAAAATGAGGGGCTATTGGCTAGACTAGGAATTTGAAAAACATCCCAGAAGGCAATGGCAAACCACTTCTATATTGACAGGTCCATGAAGTTACCAAAATCAAGCTTAACTTGAAGAATTTTACAACCATGTGCAACACATTTATAAGTCTTGAAACTGAGGTAGACTCTAAGGGAGACATTGCTCAACAAGCATGATCTTTGGTTGAGAAAGACCTAATGGCCTGCAAGAATAAATGTGGTTTTGGGCTACTCCAAGCTAAAAGTCTTGGAAGGAACGCCTGTTTCAGAATGCCATTTGGCTAGATGGCTTCTGACAAATTAACCTTCTATCCCTCTCTTCTCTTGTATGATGCTTCTCTTGAAGTAACCCTTCCTGACAATTATTTGCTAGGCATGTCAAAAGGACTATGTTGATCTCTCAAGCAGGGTTACAAAGATCTTGCTAACCTGCATGTCTGCTTTTCAAGAGGCTCGACAGTGGAGTACTGAAGGTCACTGGAAAAATGGTACTGGTAGTGCCGGGAAATTATTCCAGCATTGGCTGACCAAAGGAGTCCAAACAGAAGAAGCAGCCCACCAATTCCACAACAGAAGAAGCTGATTGATCTGAGTACAGGACTGGAAGATGAAGCCCTGGTCATAAGTTCCGTTTCTCCTTGAATTGTGACTTTGGGGTCACTGCTGGGCGCAGTGGCCCCCATTTCACCGTCGCTCCACCAAGCAAAGCACAGTGTTCCCGTCACCAGCAGGATAGCTCCAGCGATGGTCACTCCATGACGCAAAGAAGCTATTGCCATGTTAAAAACTGAGGCCTGTGGAGATTATAAAGTACTTTAAAAGGAAAAGGTCCTGGTGACAACACTCAGGCTGGAAAAGAGGCAAGAAAACAAATGGTGAGTAGATACAAACAGACCACAAAACAAAAGCACAAACTTTAGATTCAAAGAGCATCAATTCAGATTTACTGTCTGCCTTTTCAAACAGCCCAAAGTCTTCTTAATGGAAGGAAAAAATCAAATGCCATTCAATAAAAGTTACATTTATCCTAGGAGGCAAATTTACAGCTTTTGCTTTTGAGATCAATCAAACGGCTTTATAAATCTCTCTACATTTTACAGCAAATTCATTTTACATGCACTTTTTATATGGAAATTGGATGAAGCCACAGAATTTGAAGGAATCGGTAAAGAGGATCCCCACTGCCTTACATATCTACCTATATCTTGATCCAAATAACACTAGGTGATCCAATTTTTACAGGACTTCATCACAGGTTCATTTTTATAAGATAAACCTTTCATTCAACTTTGCCTGCTCAGAGTGAAATACTGAGATGGTATTCAGTTCAGCTGGGAGCTCAGCTAAAATCTGACATTCATCTTAGTGCAATATTCCCTTGCCATATGATTTAGCATTCAGATGAAAAGATTAACACAAAAATCACTTTTGTAGTTTTAAAAAAAAGGTTATAAAGGGTAATCTGTGAGTTCTAAGTTCTAAATTCTGGAAGATATTCGGATTTGAGAAGCCAATCAACGTCATATAATCATACATAACAAAAATTGTGTTATGCCTTTTGATGCATATTTCAATACACACACATACACACACACACACACAATTCCTATCAAATCTCAAATTATAACATGACCAATTGTTGGGATTAATATTTTTCTTATTGAATACCTGTTGATATTTTTGGGGGTATTATGGATGGCATTATTTTCGCTACATATGCTACATGATGTACAACCCTTAACAATTACAATTACAGGTAGGGTGGTCGACCTACAACCACAGTTGAGCCCAAACTTTCTTTGCTAAGTGAGACATTTAAGTGAGTTTTGCCCCATTTTATGACCTTTCTTGCCACAGTTGTTAAATGAATTACTGCAGTTGTTAAATTAGTAATATGATCGTTAAGTGAATCTGGCTTCCCCATTGACTTTACTTGTCAGAAGATTGCAAACGGGAATCACGTGACACTGCAACCGTCATAAATATGAGTCTGTTGCCGAGAGTCCAAATTTTGATCATGTGACCATAGGGAGGCTGCAATGGTCCTAAGTGTGAAGAACTTTTTTCAGTGGCATTGTAACTTTGAACAGTCACTAAATGAGCTGTTGTAAGTCGAGCACTACCTGTAGATAAAACCTCCATTGTCTTGTGCTTTGATAGCTTTTGGGTGAGGGAGCCCCTGTTTTATGGTGGTCCTCCCTTTTTCTATGTTTGGTTTTGGTTAGTATTGATGGGGTAGAGATGTCACACTTGTGTCCCCTCATTTGTGTAATGCTTTCACCTTCCTCCTACCGAACATCGATACTTTAATTTCCTGCAAATGTTCTACTGTCGCTCTAGTTTCTTTCGATTACGTCCACTTCTTCAGTGTGCCTTTCCCAAATTCAGCTCTTGACACTAGCAAGAAATTGCCTGACTTATAAATCTCTCACTGCATATTTCACTAATCACCTTATTCTTTTGCAATAAACAATGCTCTCTTATGCTTTTAAGATTTATATGCATTCCTTTGCCAGGTAAATGTAGGAAAAGACTTGCGTTTAAATCACACATTCAGAAGAGACAGATCTTTAGCTAAGCAGATATTTGCCAAACAGTCACCATTTTGATTCAGGCTTGGTTGTCCAAAACATGTATATATACAGGTAGTCCTCGGCTTTCAACAGTTCATTTAGTGACCATTCAAAGTTTCAACTGGAAAAAAGTGACTTATGACAGTTTTCACACTTACAGTATGAAATTCCATACTGGTTATGTAATTCCATGGTTATGTGATTAAAATTCAGATGCTGGCAACCGGCTCATAGTTATGATGGTTGGGGTGTCCCGGGATCATTTGGTCATCTTTCATGACCAGCAAAGTCAATGGGAAAGCCAACAATTGGATTATTAACTTAACAACTGCAATGATTCACTTAACAATTGTGGCAAGGTAGGTCGTAAAATTTGGCAAAACTCACTTAACTGTATCACTTAGCAACAAAAATCTTGGATTCAATTGTGGTCATAAGTTGATAGTGTACTGAACACTCTCTTGATGAACAAGGAAGACTATGGACAGTGGGAAGTTTCCCCAACAGGGACATTCTACCGAATTTAGAAACTTGATTATCCAGGGTTTTTTAAAACCTGGGAAACTTTTATAACAGGGCTCTTCAAACTTGGCCCTTTTATGACTTGTGGACTTCAACTCCCAGAATTCCTCAGTCAGGCACGGTGGCTGAGGAATTCTGGGAGTTGAAGTCCACAAGTCATAAAAGGGCCAAGTTTGAAGAGCCCTGTTTTATAGGATGGAGTTATGAAGACTTCTGTCTTCATTTCTACACTCATTTACAGAGATCATACATCAGGGGTACCCAACCCCCGGTCCACAGACTAGTACTGGACCACAGCATGCGAACAACCGGTCCGCACAAACAAGCAGGGATGCAGGCAGCACGCAAAACCATGCACTCTCCAGTCCATGGAAAAACCTTGCTCCACACAACCGATGTTTGGTGCCCAAAAGCTTGGGGACCTCTGCCATACATGACTTAATTTTCAAAGGTTGAAGAGGGCTTAGTCAACCCTCATCTACCAACAAGTTTCCACTCTTGGAAAGAACTGCCCCCATCCAATGACCAATAATTTGCAGATTGAGGAAGATTTTATATTTTGCACATCCCATATTCACAGCTGCTAGCACAGTAGCTAAATGTTAGAATGAAATCTCTGAAGATGCACCCTTACATCTATGTGCAATGTGAGCACTGTAATTATATGGGGGAGCTGCTAACAGTGCAAAAAGGCTGGGTGTGAATCAGATGTTAATCATCATACATGTGGTTTCAAATGAAATAAAAGGGCAAAATGAAATAAAGAAAAATAGTGTTTCAAAAACTAGCTCATTTAGTTATTCATGTCAGCAATATATATATATATATATATCGAGTGTTATTGCTGAGGCTGTATTGCAGCAGTTGGAACACGTAGCGATGACCCAATGCTGCCCAAAGTTCTGGGCCCACTACGTTGACGACACGTTCATCATAATTAAGAGGAGTCAAAAAGCTGACTTTGTGGACACACTTAATTCGGTGTGCGTGGACCTGCAATTTACGGAGGAGGAGGAGTATCAGGGTAGGCTGGCATTTCTTGATGTCTTAGTCCAACGCCAGCCAGATGGGACCTTAACCACCCGGGTCTATCGCAAACCCACGCACACCGATAGAATTTTGCACTACAACAGCAATCACCCGGTGGCCCACAAAGTCAGCTGCATTAGAACCCTCTTTAAGAGGGTGGATTCCCACTGCAGTACAGCCGAAGCTAGGACAGAGGAAAGAAAACATCTCCTCCGTCTCTGTAGGTACAATGGGTACCCCATGAAATTCATCAGACGCCACAGTACTCTGTCCAAACCATCCCAAAATCCATCAAGTGGGATGGTACCATCACAGACGACTCGTATTACCCTCCCTTACATTAGCAACGTCTCGGAAGCCACTACCAGACTATTGGCACCCTATGGTGTAAGGGTTGCACATTGACCTGACCAGATGTTGCGTTCCTGCATTATGAGACCAAAGGACCCACTCCCCATAGTTGAGAGATCTGGAGTCGTTTACAGGATCAACTGTAATGACTGTCCAGGCAATTATGTGGGAGAAACTTCCAAAAGGGTCGGAACAAGAATGCAGGAACACAAGCTGGCAATAAGAAGAGGTGAGCAGTACTCCCAAATACTGACTCACATGGAGGAGTTTGGTCATAAATTTAATTTTGACGACGTAAGGATGGTTGCCAGTGACACCTCCAAGAGTGGTAGGTTACTCAAAGAAGCCTGGTTTTCAGACAGCATGTCAATCAATCGACATGTGGACCTACGCCCGGCATATCAGACCATGAAGGCGTGGGAAATGCGTAGACGACCTGGGAAAAAACATCTGAGTAACAAAAACTCTGGGTGTCCATTAGATGAAACTGGCAACAAAGAAGAGAGACATCTACAATCTAGACCCCCTTTAGTTAATGATTCGTGTGTACATCCGCCATTAATTAAGAAATTTGTTGATATTAGTAGCCCTTCCTCGGATGCCCCAGACACCTCCTTGCATTGTACCCAATACTCAAGAATAAGAACAACAAGTGTCCCAATTAACACAAAACAAACTCGCTACCCCAGTGACTATATCGGCTCCACTGTCCCCAATGGTGCCCCCGCTACAATGCACCTGGTCGCCGGTGCCTTGGAAATGGATAGGAATTCAAAAAAGGCAACACCTACTATGAGCGATGGCAGAATAACACCTTTGCTATGCGGCCACACCGATCAGAGCCACCGAGACAGAGACATGCCTTCAATGGATGTACAGAAGATCAATACTTACAGCTGCCCTATTATGGGGGTGGTCACGCGCTCCCGGAGAGCGGCGTTATGGAAGACTGAAAGAGAGGCAACCGGATTGAGAGTTGCACCGGGTGGCACGAAGGAAGAGCACGGAGGAGGCGATATGCTGGCAACAGTGGGGGGAAATAAAAGTGTGGATGAGATTGGTGGCAAGGATTGTGGGGGGATTGAAGGAGTGACAGGATTGAAGAATGCAAATGAGTGAGATGCGTGCCGGAGGAGTGGAGGAGAGAAACGTCCCAAGGAACACAGGAAGAAGAATCAACTCAATAGTGCAGAGGACCCTTTAATTTTGAGAAACACACGTTGCCTATATGATTCAGGAACTAAAGGGTGGGGGGAAGTAGGTGGTTGTGTGGATGTAAGTAAGAACTATAAGAAAGAATCACTGAAGGCTGTAAGTGAAGCAAGGATTAGTCGGCTTGGACCTCTTACAAGGTCCATGCGTAGAGTTTAGGTATGGCTATGCTTATAAGCAGGTTTCCTCATTAGCTGGCTTGTATCCTGATGATGATGGCAGATGTTAGCCATCGAAAGCTTGATTTTATTTATTAAAACCTTGGTGTTTTATTTCCTGGTGATCGCTTCCTTTTTTACTGAAATATATATATATATATATGTGTGTGTGTGTGTGTGTGTGTGTGTTTTCTGAGGTTTTCATGGGTGTTTGTATGTAGGTCTTTGGTTATTCGGGTTTTCTCCCACGTAAAATTGGGAGAAAACCCAAATAACCAAAGACCTACAAACATATATATATATATATATATATATATATATATATATATATATATATATATATATATATATATATATCTGCATAAACTGAGCAGTGCACAGGAAATGTATATGTCAGGAACAAGGTTCAATTCCTATATGTTACTCCCAAAGTTCAATTCCTGGCCCGGTCCTTACTGCCTTTTTAAGTGAAAAGTAGACTTCCCTTAGTGGCTACACATTCAGGAATTGTTTAAAGTTATGAAAGCAGGATACCTATGACCATCCTCAGAGTTCTGGCTTTGCAACTGACTTGCAATTCCAATGTGTACAGTGGGACCACAGTCGCATGATCGCTTTTTACCACCTTCCCTGCTGGCTTCTTACAAGCAAAGTCAATGAGGAAGCCAGTAGGAAAGTCACAAGTCGCTCTGGTAAGTCACCCCTTCCTTCCTGTGCTTGCACCCCACCACACCATGAGTTCTCGTTTCACCTGCTTCTAAAATACATTTTCTAAAACAACTTTCCTGTTGTTGTATTGATACTGTATTTCCCAGAATGACAACAATCCATGATGATGCAGAGGGACTGAAATCCAGAAAATCTACATTCATTAAACCTATGACAAGCAAACTGCATTTCATTTGAACTGGGCTACGGGCAACTGAATTATGAGGCACTGAAAGAAATCTGGCATGATCTTATCCTTATCTAATGAAAAGATATTACAAAATCAGGTTTTATTAATATAGTGACATTAGGTTTATTAAAGCTGTAGATAGGATGACGGTGGAAGTTAATGAATCCAGCATGGGTTTTTTTTTCCAGTTCTAGATAAGGATCTCTAAACAATGAATCTCGAGTCATGGAAAATGAAGCTGCTGTAGAGCTTGTCCTTTGCTGAAGGACAAAATATATACCCTTTACCAAAAAAAAAAAAAAAAAATTCAAAGCATCTATTACTCAATTGTACCTTTAAAAAAAAAAAAACAGAGTGCACTTCACCCTCATTAAAGTCTTGTTCTCACTATTTATTTTAGTTCCCAGAAAATCTTGGTGGCACAAACTCTTACATCTATTAAAGCCACTTGAATTTCTAAAGTTGGAATTATCCCTGGTAACATGTTCCACTTAGGTGGAAAAAAGGGATAACACAAGAGCTTTTAACTTTGAAACTGGCATAGGTCATCTTGCATCTTTGAGATATTTGGAAACCATTTGTGACCCAATGGTTAGGAACTATGCAAGTATTACTTTGAGGAAAAAGAGCATATTGCCAAAGCTGCACGACTCTAGCTTTATAACTTGATGGAAGAATTTGCTCCATTGAAACAATTCATACTGATTTTATAGGAACGTCATGTTGTAGTTCTGTCAACTCCTTCTAAAGCCTTTGTAAGGATTTGCATCATACAGGATTGCATTAAGCCTGAGCACATCTGAACAATATCAATTAATTAATGTTATTGAAATAAGTCTGTTTTCAGTAAATTGGATTGCGGGATCAGGCTTCTTGCATCTCAGAACTTTCATAAAGTATCTCTCAGCAGCTTGGCTAATCCAGATCAAACTTTCAAAGCTGAGGCTGTTGTCACTGCTTCCCCTTCTAATCCTTGTAAACAACTAAAAAGATGGAACATTCACAGATTAAGGCAGGATGCATTCCTATTTTATCATTCAAAGACAAGAGACAATCTAGATTCTAGATTAGGAGCAGGTTACCATTTGGCATAGGAGATGTTCAATTTTTAAAAATAAATGGGAAGTAACTAATGACAGTATTGTGACGGATGGAGGCAACATTTTTCAGCCACTTTTTTTCTGAAGTGGCACAATGCAAAATAAGTTTGTTAAGCTTCAGCTGGATCAATTTTGCATTCTGAGATCAAAAACAAACCCTTGTAAAATCAAACTGCTCCAAATGATCAATTTTGTAGCTAAATCTTGTTGGGGCAAACTGGGAATGATCTGGGAGCCACAAAATCACTAGACTGCCCACTGCTGCAGTCCAGTCTTCCCCAACTTGATGCCTCCAGACATAAGAATCAAAATTCAAATCATCTTAACCTAGCAGGGCTAATGATCAAAGATGAAGAGAGGGCAAGTTACAATATCTGAGGAGACCTGAATGGGGAAAAGCTCCCTATCACACACAGGCTTGTCAATTGTTCTTTATTTCAATGTCAGATAATGTAAGTTGCTGTATTTTTAAGTTCTACTCCTATGTCATAAAGAGCTGGTGGCTGGTGGTTGCTAAGGCAGTCTTATACAGACTTTTTCAAAACAAGTCTTGCTCAATGTTATTTAGGAAGCATAAACAGGATAGAGTCCTAAAACCATGCAATGTGAAGTCTCTAATTCAAACTTAAACTCACTAGGTAAATAAGAGAATAATCAGGCAATGTTGAGCTACACTGGAAAAAGTCTGAATTTACAGAAAGCATTATTTTCCCCTTCATGCATATCTTTGCACTGTCCCAAGCTCTGATGATAAAAAAGTTAGTTTGGCCTTCATATAAAAGAGAGACCTTGGATGAAGTAAAGAGGGATTTGTCCTTGTGGATGGAGGGGCCAGCATAATAAACCAAAGGGAAGCTGAAAGTGGAGAGATTCTTTGCAGTTCAGCCAAGACCAGTTTGCTATTTTACCGTATTTTCCGGCATATAGGACGATTCGGCATATAAGACGACCCCCGACTTCGGCGCCGATTTGAATGCTTTAGAAAGTCATCTTATACGCCGGAAAATACGGTATTTTTTATTTTTTGCCATGTGAAACAACCCAGCAAACATTCTCCAGTTCAGCGTTTCAGGATGATTTTTGTGGGGGAGGTTAATAGCTGAATACATGTTCTGTCGCTTACAAAATAATAAGAGAGTGACAGTTTCATAGGAGGAAAGAAAAAAAAAAGAATTTTCCCTCCCTGGCAAAAAAGCTGCAACAGCAACATTTCTAACATCCCCAGCCCACGCTGCTACGAAAGGAGGAGCCACAGATACAGTGGATAGCCTCACTGAGAAAGGCTAAATTCTGTGCAAGTCTGCTCGGGATTAAAATTTCTAAGCATCAGCCACAGTCCAATGTACTTAGATTGTATTTTAAGAATCCCAGACTATCTTTTCTTCGCTTCCACAAGGGCCTTTTGAAATGTATTTTTCGAAAAGTTGACTCTTTAAATGGCATTTGTTGGAAATGAAGCAAATTTATCTACGATGTGAGTGAGATGAAACTTAAAACAAAATCTGCTTCTGCAAATTATTTTTTTCCCAATATTTCCTCTTTTTCGATGCAATAGTTACAAATTCAGCAAATGCTTCTGCTTTAGGAATTTAGAATAAAGAGATTGTTCCTTCACATTTTTTTTCATTATAGCAAGATTTATATTCTACCAGTGAAGTTTGAAGATTAAAGAGGATTCCCATTTCCTCAGTTCAACACACAAGTTTTAAATAATGTTGGATGTACGCATTTTATGAGATGATTGGTTGGTTGGTTGGTTGGTTGGTTGGTTAACTCGTACACAACCAGCTTCTGTGAAATCTGGATTCATGGCAACAAAAAAGGTAACATAATAAAAGCAATGAAATATTACCTAGTTGTCATAATGCTACCCGCTCATGCCTAAAAGTTTTGGAAGAATTCTGTCCTTTAGGCCAGGGGTCCCCAACCCCTGGTCCATGGACCAGCACCGGTCCACAGCATGCCAGAAACTGGGCCACGCAAACAAGCGAAGCCCCATCTGCAGGATGCAGGCAGCATGCAAAACCACGCCCCCTCCGGTCCACAGAAAAACCTGTCTCTACGGAATCGGTCCCTGCTGCCCAAAAGGTTGGGGGCATCTGCTTTAGGCTTTCTCCAAATATTTAAAGCATGTGCAATCCAAACTTTGTCAGGTAAGCTATTCTTACAAGAAGGAACCCCTCAGAGAAACCCTACCTCTGGGCCAACACACCTTCCCTTCGCAAGTGTGGGACATCTTCAGCTTTTCTGCTTGTAACACTGCTTTTATGGTCAAATTTAAGTTTCCTGAATTGCACTTGGAAATCTACTGGAAGGCAATGTGCTATGTCTCTTACCTGTCAGCACGCAGGCTGTTGCATTCAGCACCAACTGCAGCCTCCTGGTGGTCTTCAAAGGAAACACTGTATAAAATTCATCATTAGCATAGCCCATTTAGATGGGGGTGGGGATGTGAGTCATTTTTTGACCTCCACCTAGGCATCCAATAGCCATGAGTCCAGGAAAACTCCCAACCTGCAGACTTGTTGTTATCGTACATTGAATTTGATAATACATGCTCAGGAATAAGCCCCAATGAACATAATACTGTATGTTTAAGTCATTCGGTTACACCAGGAGTAGGCAACCTTGGCGCTTTTATGACTCGTGGACTTCAACTCCCATAATTCCTGAACCAGCCATGCTGAGGAGAAAGGGAGAGGTTTTCATGCTGAGCCATGCTGGCTCAGGAATTCTGGGAGTTGAAGTCCACGAGTCATAAAAGAGCCAAGGTTGCCTACCCCTGAGTTACACAATACAGTTACATTGTTTAAAACAGCTATTTTAAAATTAATCAGTAAACTTAAACTCTGTCGGTAGACTGACTTGAAACTTGTGTGTGTGTTTGTGTGTATGCGGGCTTGCGTGAGCACAAGCACATTCAAGTCATTTTTTACTCCTGGCAACCATCTGGACAAATCCACACAGTTTTCTTAGCAAAATTCTCAGACGTGGCTTGCCTCTGCCTTTTTTCTAGGGCAGAGGAAGAATGACCCAAGTCATCCAGCTGGCTTAATTCCTTAAACTCATAATTTCTGACTCTCTTGTTCAGAAACCTGCTCTTTAAAATTAATTTTTTCAGAAACACAATGGAATATTTTTAAAATCCAGAATCTGAATTCATAATGTCGCATTTGCTACTTTGAAAAAAAAAATGGCAAGCTCAACAGGGATTGTGCTGATAGGATACTCAATGCACTAACTCCCCATGCAATAAGGAACATAGTTGCAAAACCACATGGATGCTCACAAGGATGAACCACGCCATTCAGGTAGCAACTCAGCAACCCTCTCCTGGACATCACTGGACATGGGCAATCAGTATCATAAATACTGGCTATCTGTATCCGTATCTCAGTTCATCTTTTTTTTCTATGCTGGTATTATGCCCCTGCTTCCCTAAAAGGATTCGATAGCATCAAATGACCCTTTCTTTGACGTCATCACCATATGAAGAAAATAGAAAGTTCAACTATGGGAGGGTCACCTAAACATATCTCCAGTTCCCTGAGACTGCACTCCCCTCCTCAGGTATGGTGACACAGCCAGCGTTTGAGGGATTCCTAGAATGATAACAGGGATGTAGCTAACTTAAGGGGGCAGAAGGTTCCATGGAGAGGGCACCTGGAAGAGAAGGTCCATCTCCTAGAACCCCCCTAATGTAGATCCCTGGAAGTTGGTACCTACAACATGCGTTCTCTGCAAGATCTAATGGGATGGGCTGTTGTAATCAGTTGCTCAATCTCTGTGTCTAATATAACAGAAGAACTCTGCTCTATCAGGCCACATATACTGAAGAAGGATAGTCCAGCATTCTGAATCCCCAACAGCTAATCAGATGCACAGAGGAAATATGTTGAGTTTGGTTTAATGGTTAAGGCACCAAGCTAGAAAGCAAGAGACCATGAGTTCAAGTCCCATCTTAGCCATGAAAGCCCACTAGGTGACTTTGGGCCAATCATTCTCTCTCAGCCCAACCCACCTTGCAAGGTTGCTGTTGTCGGGAAAATAAGAGGAGGAAGGTGTGTTGGATATGTTCACCGCCTTTAGTTACTTCTGAAAATAATAAAGGTAGGACACAAATAAATAAATGGCGGACAAGACTGAGGGGCATAAGTTTTCTTCTACTCTTACTCTGTAACAATTGATCTTTAAAGCATGCAATCTTTGATTCTGGAGTAGCTACTAGTAGTTATATAACCCTCCCTTCCGCAAATTAGTCCAGAGTCCATTTAAAATGGTTAGAATTGGTAACCATCACTCCATACATGGTAAGTCAACTGAACAGTGTGCAATGGATGACTCTCATCCTGGGATAATCACCTTCGTGATCATGGTATCTCTCCTACCATCTATGCACTGAATTAATCAAGCAAAGGACCTTTTTATAACAGCCACAAAAGCATCCTTTGTCATGATTAAATATGCACGTCAAAAACAACTATGTACTAGCAGCTGTTAAATTATTCAAGGCTAAAATACTGGACTTGATGTATATGGCACCCAGTTAGGTTCTAATAATAATAATAAAGTTGGAAGGGACTTTGGAGGTCATCTAGTCCAATCCCCTGCTCAGGCAGGAAACCCTATACTATTTCAGAGAAATGGCTGTCCAGTCTCTCCTTAAAAACTTCCAGGGTTGGAGCATACACAGCTTCTGGAGGTAGGTTGTTCCACTGATTAATTGTTCTAACTGTCGGGAAATTTCTCTTTAGTTCTAGGTTGCTTCTCTCTTTGGTTAGTTTCCATCCGTTGCTTCTTGTCCTGCCTTCAGGTATATTTTTCAGAATGCTTCTAAGATAGAAGCTATCTAGCCCCAAATTGCAAAGGATTATACCTGAGTTCCTTACTCCACATTAACCAGTTGGAATTGGGCTGCATCTCCTTTGGAATCTGCCTAAGACTTTGTCACCTCAGATACTACCAGTAGTTGAAGCACGTTCTTTAGAGAACATATTTAGGTTCACTTCACCTTATCTGATAGGTGAGAATCTTCCCTAAAATGACAAATTAATTTTGATCTGGTTTTCTGAGTTTTTTCTTTTTTGGTCCCACCCTTGATAAACCATAGTTGTCCTTTTGCTGAAGATCAGAGGCTTAAATCTCCAAGCATATCTCCTATTTCCATTACCACACAATAGCCACCCTCCCTTGTTCCATTCCCAGATACCTCTATATCTTTTCATCTATTTTACATAGGAGATTGTTCACTTTGGCCAAATCAGAAAATTACACATAAGGAAATAACTCGTACTGTAGATGCATGATTATGAAGACTGCACTTGTCTATGTTCTGAGACAGAAGTAAAATCTGTTTCACGTGTACAATTGTACTATACAATAAATGGATGTTAGAACTCGTAACACCCTCACATCCTCTGAGCAGGTCATCATTTTTCACCTGAACAAACACACTTCAGCTATTTCTAATAAAGTTACTAAATTTTTAACAATAGCCACAGCCTGCATGAATCATCCGATGCCCTACACTGTTAATTGCTTCTGGTTTTTCTGCACGAGTTCTATTTAAAAAAAAAAAAGTTTTATACCACTGTTTTATATTTGATGTATCGTAATATTTTCTTCTTTGAAATATTAGTTTCAGACCATAAATAAATGATGAAACTATGTGCAGTGTAAAGAAGTGGTGTTCTTCCTTATTGGTCCAGGAGCTCTCTGCATTTAGCTTCTGTGCAGAAAAGGGCCAAAATTCCTGCTCTTAGGAGAAAGGCTGTGCAAATGGTTAGAACTGAACAAATTGGACCCCTTTCCTGAAGGGCGCAAAGCAAATGACTAGCAGTTTCAATGTCTAGCATTTGTTCATATCCATGCAAAACACTAAATCTCAGAAGGCAATATTGTAAGCCCAGCTCACAGCTGCGTGTGAGGCTTTTTAATTCATGGGTTCCTGTATTCTGATGAGAAACAGCTCAGTTTATATCTGAGCATTGATAGATAGCTTTTAGTAGCATTAATTTCTCCTCATAAAACCCTGCCAATTCAATAGAGAGGGACATTTATAGTTTTCTAAGGGTCAGAATGCCCCAAAAGAACATGTTCAGAGCCTCTAAATATGGTTTACATACTCTCTTTATCTTTATTTAGTTATACCTTTTCTCACCTGCCAACTATCAAAAGTTGGTGATGATTTCAAATGTCTTTTCTCTGAGGCAGAAATTTTTGAATGGATTAAATTGCCACCTGAATATTATGTCCCAAAAGATAGATCATTAAACCTCAGGGAAAAATGTCATTTTTCCAGGAGGAAACCTGAAGAGCGAGACAGTTATGTATAAAGACTTCCAGGAAAGTCTAATCACAGATGTCAAAAACAAACAAGCCAAAGGTAATAGTGAGATAGCAGAATGTCTTAACTTGTATTTTACATCTGTCTACTCTCAGAAGGGAAATGAAGCCCTAGCTGGCCTTCAGGGTACCTCTAGTTGAAGAAGGAAATGGTCAGATGAGCTACATCCTAGGACAGGTGTAGGCAACCTTGGCTCTTTTATGACTCGTGGACTTCAACTCCCAGAATTCCTGAGCCAGCCATGCTGAGGAGAAAGGGAGAGGTTTCCATGCTGAGCCATGCTGGCTCAGGAATTCTGGGAGTTGAAGTCCACAAGTCATAAAAGAGCCAAGGTTGCTTATCCCTGTCCTAGGGTAATGAAGAAACTAGCAGATGTGATAAAACAGAACCATGAACAAGATGCCTGAAGACTGAAGTAGGGCAAATGATGTTCCTATCTTTGAAAAAGGAAAAAACAGAAAACCTAGGAAACTATAGAGCTGTCATCTTGATATTTATGCTGGGCATCGTCCTTGAGCAAATTATCAACGTGTTTTTGAGCACTTGAGTAGAAATGTAACAATTAACGAGAATTTGACATTTGTCAAAACCTCTTATGACATCCTCATTAATAACACTGTAAAATATATGTTAGATCAGGGCAGTGGTGGGATTCAGCCGGTTCGCGCTACTTTGGCATATTCACATATTTGAATCCCGTCACTGGGTCAGGGGTCCCCAATCTCTGGAACTGGGCCACACAAACAAGCAAAGCTTCTTCTGAGTATGGGTGGGATCTAGGTAGCAAGGGAAACCATGCCCCCCTCGGTCTGTGGAAACATGGAACTGGTCACTGGTGCTCAAAAGGTTGGGAACCACTACATTAGTAGCTCTATACCAGGGGTGTCAAACTGCCGGCCCGCGGGCAGGTTTCATCATACTGGAGCCGCACCCACAGCTCTACATACTTTGTTGATGTTAACAGGAGCATAGTATCTTGATTATATATAGGCTAAACATGAGCCAACAGTGAGATGCAGCTGCTGAAAAGAAATTTGCTATTTTGGAGAGTATTAACAGGGGTCTGGCCAAGGGGCACTTCTGTCCTGTAATCAAGATACTAAGCTCCTGTTAACATCAACAAAGTATGTAGAGGCAGTTCAGATCATGGCCATCAGGACATGTTTGGCTGGTAAAACAAAACTTTAGGGGAGTTTTAATAGCCCTCTTTGGATATCTAAGGAGTTATCACACAGAAGAGGATTTGCTCTGAAAGCCAGAACTAGAACCAATGGGTTTGAAACTGCAGAGAAGCAGACTTAGGTTAGAAGAGGAATTTCCACATTGAAAAAACTGTCCTAAGTTTCCTCATGAAGCGATCCATTCCTTTCTCTGGAGATCTTCAGATCTTCAGACAGTATAACCATTTATCTGAAATGCTTTAGCAGATCCTACACCAAGCAGGGAGCCGGACTAGATGACCTCTGAGATCCCTTCCAGTTCTAAGATGTTATGGAAGTTTGTGCAAAAACAGGCAAAAATCTGAAGTTCATTGTGCAGCTCTGTGTGCTAAGCATCCACTGTTGCATTTTATATCAAAAAGAGCTGTGGGGTATAGAAAATCCAAAATTACTGTTGGTAGAGAATGGAGGCAACAACACAATAAGTCGGCTGAACAGCTTCAGGTGCATTGTTAGTGTTCCTTAGGATCACACACTCCATGCTAACATTAATCCAAGAACAGTATTACCCACAACTGAGAAAAAAGATGGCTTGAAGATTCAGCTCATCCTTATGATTCATTTTCAAACCCTGTAAACGGGGATGCCTGAATCTAAACCACTTTCTATAAATAAACCTGTGGGTAAATCTCATTCTTTACTGTATAAAATGTAGGGGCACAAACAAATGAAGGAAAGTTCTGGCTTTCCAATACACAGGGATGAACAGGGAGAGAGGATATAAGGTCAATACTATTTTTCTCTTCCATCATCATCATCATCATCAATCTGTCTCTTTAATATGCCCCTTAGAAGAATCCGCAGGCTGGCTAGAAGCAGTTCGATTCCAGAACCCCAACTGGATCCGACCTCTTAGATAGATCCTCCCCAGTTATGGGCAACTCTTTTTTTTTTTTTAATCGCTTTAAAGGAAAAAGAATTAAGGGAAAACTATAGCTATTCTGTTCTCCGTTATGTTAGTAGCGGCAAAATGGCTTAATTCAACTCAGGAAGAAATACTGCACAGTTCGTGAACAGCCCCGGTCAACACGTAGCGCCTTGCTAGACACGCTCCCGCAGAAGCGACCAACCTTGCGCCTTCCCGCCCGTTTTGTGCCCACCAATCCACTCGGCTTGCGACCCCTTCCCCCCTCCCCCGAATGTACTTACGAATCGCCGGCAGCTTCAGATGTTCCCCATCTACTTTAAGTAGCAGTCCTGGCGGAACTGATGAAAGCACCCGAGAAGTCTCGGCGGCGGCAGCAGCGAGAAAGCGGACTCGCCAGCGCGGCTTCTCGCCAGTTCTGCCAGTCCCCGTTGCTAACTTTGGAAACTGCAACAGCGCCCTCTAGCGGAAAAGGCCGGGATTCCCCCCCTCCCAGTTGGAATTCGGGGGGGGGGAGGGGAGAGATAGAGAACACCCAGGCGGAGAAACTGTGCTGATGCTTTCTGCCGAAGCGGTTTTACCAGTGTTGCAAGTGATTAACGGGATCATTTTGCAACATACCACAATGTTTCTTCACCTATGGCAATTTTTAAGATGTGTGGGTAGATGCATAACATTTTTGGAGAGATGAATGCAACGAAATTTCATTTTAACGCATGCTGATTGGTGTACATTTAAAGTGACAATAAAGTTTCTATTCTATTCTATTCTATTCTATTCTATTCCCAGAATTCCCCAGCCACCGTGATGGCTGGAGAACTCTGAGAGTTGAAGTCCACACATCTTAAAAGTTGCCACGGTGAAGAAACACTGTGTTATACTAATTGCATTAATCCTCTTCTGTTTCACATACTTGACAAAAAGGAGGGGGAAAGTAGAGAGGGACCGGGGTGGGGAGCGCTGCATTTCAGTATACTGAGCGGGGCTAAATCTCAACGCAGAAATCTGAGTGGCATTCTCTAACGTAGAGAGCCCGGTGTGGAGAGTAGAATGGTTTCAGAAAGTGTGCCTGTCTCTTTAAGAGAAAAGCGCAAAGCATCTCAATAGTTAATAGCAACTTATTAAAACTCTTTTCTGTAGTTTTGGGACCTATGGGGAGAACTTTAATGACAAATTTGGGATTTTGAGAACATCTCAAAACAGCTTCCACAGAAGACATGACTTATCCTTAGTGTTTCTCAAATCCGGCAACTTTTTAAGAAGTGTGAACTTCAACTCCCAGAATCTCTGAGCCAGCACTGATGGCTGTGGAATTTGGGGAGTTTTAATCCACACATCTTAGAGTTGCCAAGTTTCCGAAGAAGAAGAAAAAATTACTTGAAACATCTGACTCTAACCCAATTCTTTCTTTTATGACCATTTCTGCTATGTACCAATTTGTATTATGGAGCAAAGCCCACACAGTAGCATATACTGCATGCCTAATAATAATAATAATAATAATAATAATAATAATAATAATAATAATAATAATAATAATAATAATAATAGTAGTAGTAGTAGTAGTAGTAGTAGTAGTAGTAGTAGTTGTCGTCGTAAAGTTGGAAGGGACCTTGGAGGTCATCTAGACCAACCCCCTGCTCAGGCAGGAAACCCTATACCATTTCAGACAAATGGCTGTCCAGTCTCTTCTTGAAAACTTCCAGTGTTGGAGCATTCACTGCTTCTTGAGACAGGTTGTTCCACTGGTTAATTGTTCTGTCAGGAAGTTTCTCCTTAGTTCTAGGTTGCTTCTCTCCTTGCTTAGTTTCCACCCGTTGCTTCTTGTCCTGCCTTCAGGCGCCTTGGAAAACAGCTTGACTCCCTCTTCTTTGAGGTAGTCCCTGAGATATTGGAACACTGCTATCATGTCCCCCCTCGTCCTTCTCTTCATTAAACTAGGCATACCCAATTCCAGCAGCCGTTCCTTATATGCTTTAGCCTCCAGTCCCCTAATCATCTTTGTTGCTCTTCTCTGTACTCTTTCTAGAGTCTCAGCATCTTTTTTTGCATCGTGGTGACCAAAACTGGATGCAGTATTCCAAGTGTGGCCTTACCAAGGCATTGTAAAGTAGTATTAACACTTCACATGATCTTGATTCTATCCCTGTTAATGCAGTCTAGCTCTGTGATGGCCTTTTTGGCAGCTGCAGCACACTGCTGGCTCATATTTAGGTGATTGTCCACTAGTACTCTGAGGTCCCTCTCTCAGTTACTGCTATTGAGCAAGGTACCCCCTATACTATACATGTGCATTTGGTTTTTCTTGCCTAAACGTAGAACCTTGCTTTTTTTCATCATTGAATTTCATTTTGTTAGATAGTGCCCAGTGTTCAAGTCCGTCCAGATCCTTCTGTATCTTAAGCCTGTCTTCTGGAGTGTTGGCTATTTCTGCCAGCTTGGTGTCGTCTGCAAATTTGATGAGTTCCCCATCTATCCCCTCGCCCAAATCATTGATGAAGATGTTGAAGAGCACTGGGCCTAGAACAGAGCCCTGGGGCACCCCAGTACACACTTCCCTCCATGTAGATGCGGTTCCATTGAGGACCACACGCTGAGTACGGCTGGTCAGCCAGCTACGGATCCATCTGGTGGTGATGCTGTCTACCCCTCATTTTTCTATCTTGTCAAGTAGTAGGTTGTGATCTACTTTATCAAATGCCTTACTGAAGTCCAAGTAAATTATGTCCACAGCATTCCTCTGATCCACTAATTTTGTCAGTTGGTCAAAGAATGCAGTAAGATTTGTCTGGCATGATCTATTTTTGACAAACCTATGTTGGTTTTTAGTAATGACTTTGTTTGCCTCTAGGTGTTCGGTGATTCATTGTTTGATTATCTTTTCCAAGATCTTCCCAGGTATGGAGGTCAGGCTGATGGGTCTGTAATTTCCTCGGTCCATTTTTTTTCCTTTTTTGTAGATGGGAACTACATCATCTCTTTTCCAGTCCTCTGGTAGTTCCCCTGTGCTCCAGGATCTTTGAAAAATATAGTTCAGTGGTTCTGAGATCACATCTGCCAGTTCCTTGAGAACCTTGGGGTGTAATCCATCTGGTCCTGGCGATTTGAACTCACTTACCATTTTCTTGCCTATCCTTAACTTGTTAACTTCTAGGCCAGGCTGTCATAATTATAGAACCTTTGCTCTGCTGATTTTGTGTCTAGATAAGCAAAACCATGTTTATAATTTTAGCAGATAAAAAAGCCACCCAGCATTTATATTCAGCTTGATTTTAATTTTGATACAGGCTTCCCAAGTTGCATATATCCTCACCTCAAGCAAATCTGGCATCTTTCAGAGCTCTCAGCCAAAGCAAAGATTATTTTTTATTATCTCTTGTGTTGCTGAGAAAAGAGCCAGAAGATTAAGGGAAACATTATCCAATAACAGAACTCTATTTAAAAGAATACCATAAACACAAAAGAAAAGGGAGTTTTCAAAAGGAAAAAAACCTTCTGCTTATTTCTAATACCAAGAAAGCTGCTTCTCTTTTCATACTCTTCATTTTACTGAGCCATCTGAAGGAGTCATAATTCAATCATAAGGCATGGTTCTATTGAAGGAAAAGTCTTCATCATGGTTCAATCCAAGCTGGGAATAAACAACACGATGACTGCTTTAGAAAAGAGGTTGCAGTTTATTGAAGAGGAGAGCCAGACAGAAAGATGGCTCTGAAAGGAAAAAAAAGAGCACATGTACGGAGTGGATTTTTATACCCTCTCGAGCCTTTTGTTTGAAATTGTTCCTGTGGCATGAACTTTGACCTGAATCTGAGTGTGCTCTTTGGCATCTGTGGGTTAATCCTATTATGTCCTGTCTTAGAGTTTAGATGGGGTATGTAGATTTTAGGTGTCTTTGTCTTCCTAAACTTCTAGCTGGAGTCCTTCAACCTTCCTGGATTATTTACATCTGCATTTCTACAGAACTGGTTTCTGGCTGGGGGAGGGAGACTTGGGGCTATTAAAAAAAACTGGGCATGCTTTTCCGCCTCTTTAATATTTCCTTCTCTGGGGGGGGGCTGACTTCTCACAGTTCCATCTCTGATTTTTGTGAGCACAATCCAAGGTAAAGTACTATTTGGCAGCAAAAGACCAACCTTCACAGCATCTGTTGTAGCAGAAGATGGGGGAAGAGTAGTGGCTGAATTAGGCATGATGGTAACAAAATAGGCAAGGCTAATTCCACAGAGTAGGTGCCAAAACAATGAAAGTGCACTTCTGGGTTCCTCACAAATTTATTTATCAGATTTATAGAACTACCCAACTCACATACATGACTCTGATTAGTGTACAATAAAACAATCAAGTAAACAATTATAAAACAATATCATACAACAGTTGAAAAAGCTGAAAACAAGAAGAATGGGCCAACATACCACATACAGCGAATCTACCTCAGGGGCTTTCTCCTTCCCTCGGATCTCCTGTTGAAAGATTCAGGATTTGTTTAATTGAAGGATCCTGAAATGTACCAACCCTGCCTGATCAAATCAGCATGAGCACGTCCTTGAAGTCATCAGGAGTGTAGGTTTATTTGAATGAGTCTTTCAAGGATTTCCTTATATTTTGACAAGCTGCTAAGATTATGCTGGAGCTTATAATTTAGCACATGTATTGGTCTCAAAATGCCAGCAAAACAAGTTGCCCAGTTTTTAGCCATAGTAACAAGAACATTTGGGAGTCTTTCTCTCAAATTTTACTTTTAATTATTCTTAGCCACAAGCTAAAATTGAGTGCAAAAGTACTGGAGGGAAATTATTTTCCATTCTCTTCTGGCTGTAGGCTGATTTCTCAGCCCCAAAAGAAAGTAATTCAGATCTTGTATTATTTTCTTTCCAAGAATAAGAAGGGCTTGTGGATGGGTAGAAAATTAGAACAGACACTCCTCAAGAATAAAAGAGATTAAGCAAGCCTTTTCCAGTCGCTCAGTGCCCTGCTCCCTGATTCAGAATTGTGCTATTTCTTTTCAAGAGAAAGAAAAGTATTGGAAGGAAGAATTATGGCTAATCTATGACATAAGATCAGATTAGGCAAGGCAAGGCAAGGCAAGACAAGATAACCTTTATTGCCATTTTTTACTATGAGCCCGCTGGCCCACATTAAAAATGAAATTCTGTTGCCTGCTCTCAAAAGAAAGTATATATTTAGGTGATTGTCCACTAGGACTCTGAGGTCCCTCTCTCAGTTACTGCTATTGAGCAAGGTACCCCCTATACTATACATGTGCATTTGGTTTTTCTTGCCTAAACGTAGAACCTTGCTTTTTTTCATCATTGAATTTCATTTTGTTAGATAGTGCCCAGTGTTCAAGTCCGTCCAGATCCTTCTGTATCTTAAGCCTGTCTTCTGGAGTGTTGGCTATTTCTGCCAGCTTGGTGTCGTCTGCAAATTTGATGAGTTCCCCATCTATCCCCTCGCCCAAATCATTGATGAAGATGTTGAAGAGCACTGGGCCTAGAACAGAGCCCTGGGGCACCCCAGTACACACTTCCCTCCATGTAGATGCGGTTCCATTGAGGACCACACGCTGAGTACGGCTGGTCAGCCAGCTACGGATCCATCTGGTGGTGATGCTGTCTACCCCTCATTTTTCTATCTTGTCAAGTAGTAGGTTGTGATCTACTTTATCAAATGCCTTACTGAAGTCCAAGTAAATTATGTCCACAGCATTCCTCTGATCCACTAATTTTGTCAGTTGGTCAAAGAATGCAGTAAGATTTGTCTGGCATGATCTATTTTTGACAAACCTATGTTGGTTTTTAGTAATGACTTTGTTTGCCTCTAGGTGTTCGGTGATTCATTGTTTGATTATCTTTTCCAAGATCTTCCCAGGTATGGAGGTCAGGCTGATGGGTCTGTAATTTCCTCGGTCCATTTTTTTTCCTTTTTTGTAGATGGGAACTACATCATCTCTTTTCCAGTCCTCTGGTAGTTCCCCTGTGCTCCAGGATCTTTGAAAAATATAGTTCAGTGGTTCTGAGATCACATCTGCCAGTTCCTTGAGAACCTTGGGGTGTAATCCATCTGGTCCTGGCGATTTGAACTCACTTACCATTTTCTTGCCTATCCTTAACTTGTTAACTTCTAGGCCAGGCTGTCATAATTATAGAACCTTTGCTCTGCTGATTTTGTGTCTAGATAAGCAAAACCATGTTTATAATTTTAGCAGATAAAAAAGCCACCCAGCATTTATATTCAGCTTGATTTTAATTTTGATACAGGCTTCCCAAGTTGCATATATCCTCACCTCAAGCAAATCTGGCATCTTTCAGAGCTCTCAGCCAAAGCAAAGATTATTTTTTATTATCTCTTGTGTTGCTGAGAAAAGAGCCAGAAGATTAAGGGAAACATTATCCAATAACAGAACTCTATTTAAAAGAATACCATAAACACAAAAGAAAAGGGAGTTTTCAAAAGGAAAAAAACCTTCTGCTTATTTCTAATACCAAGAAAGCTGCTTCTCTTTTCATACTCTTCATTTTACTGAGCCATCTGAAGGAGTCATAATTCAATCATAAGGCATGGTTCTATTGAAGGAAAAGTCTTCATCATGGTTCAATCCAAGCTGGGAATAAACAACACAATGACTGCTTTAGAAAAGAGGTTGCAGTTTATTGAAGAGGAGAGCCAGACAGAAAGATGGCTCTGAAAGGAAAAAAAAGAGCACATGTACGGAGTGGATTTTTATACCCTCTCGAGCCTTTTGTTTGAAATTGTTCCTGTGGCATGAACTTTGACCTGAATCTGAGTGTGCTCTTTGGCATCTGTGGGTTAATCCTATTATGTCCTGTCTTAGAGTTTAGATGGGGTATGTAGATTTTAGGTGTCTTTGTCTTCCTAAACTTCTAGCTGGAGTCCTTCAACCTTCCTGGATTATTTACATCTGCATTTCTACAGAACTGGTTTCTGGCTGGGGGAGGGAGACTTGGGGCTATTAAAAAAAACTGGGCATGCTTTTCCGCCTCTTTAATATTTCCTTCTCTGGGGGGGGGGCTGACTTCTCACAGTTCCATCTCTGATTTTTGTGAGCACAATCCAAGGTAAAGTACTATTTGGCAGCAAAAGACCAACCTTCACAGCATCTGTTGTAGCAGAAGATGGGGGAAGAGTAGTGGCTGAATTAGGCATGATGGTAACAAAATAGGCAAGGCTAATTCCACAGAGTAGGTGCCAAAACAATGAAAGTGCACTTCTGGGTTCCTCACAAATTTATTTATCAGATTTATAGAACTACCCAACTCACATACATGACTCTGATTAGTGTACAATAAAACAATCAAGTAAACAATTATAAAACAATATCATACAACAGTTGAAAAAGCTGAAAACAAGAAGAATGGGCCAACATACCACATACAGCGAATCTACCTCAGGGGCTTTCTCCTTCCCTCGGATCTCCTGTTGAAAGATTCAGGATTTGTTTAATTGAAGGATCCTGAAATGTACCAACCCTGCCTGATCAAATCAGCATGAGCACGTCCTTGAAGTCATCAGGAGTGTAGGTTTATTTGAATGAGTCTTTCAAGGATTTCCTTATATTTTGACAAGCTGCTAAGATTATGCTGGATCTTATAATTTAGCACATGTATTGGTCTCAAAATGCCAGCAAAACAAGTTGCCCAGTTTTTAGCCATAGTAACAAGAACATTTGGGAGTCTTTCTCTCAAATTTTACTTTTAATTATTCTTAGCCACAAGCTAAAATTGAGTGCAAAAGTACTGGAGGGAAATTATTTTCCATTCTCTTCTGGCTGTAGGCTGATTTCTCAGCCCCAAAAGAAAGTAATTCAGATCTTGTATTATTTTCTTTCCAAGAATAAGAAGGGCTTGTGGATGGGTAGAAAATTAGAACAGACACTCCTCAAGAATAAAAGAGATTAAGCAAGCCTTTTCCAGTCGCTCAGTGCCCTGCTCCCTGATTCAGAATTGTGCTATTTCTTTTCAAGAGAAAGAAAAGTATTGGAAGGAAGAATTATGGCTAATCTATGACATAAGATCAGATTAGGCAAGGCAAGGCAAGGCAAGACAAGATAACCTTTATTGCCATTTTTTACTATGAGCCCGCTGGCCCACATTAAAAATGAAATTCTGTTGCCTGCTCTCAAAAGAAAGTATATATTTAGGTGATTGTCCACTAGGACTCTGAGGTCCCTCTCTCAGTTACTGCTATTGAGCAAGGTACCCCCTATACTATACATGTGCATTTGGTTTTTCTTGCCTAAACGTAGAACCTTGCTTTTTTTCATCATTGAATTTCATTTTGTTAGATAGTGCCCAGTGTTCAAGTCCGTCCAGATCCTTCTGTATCTTAAGCCTGTCTTCTGGAGTGTTGGCTATTTCTGCCAGCTTGGTGTCGTCTGCAAATTTGATGAGTTCCCCATCTATCCCCTCGCCCAAATCATTGATGAAGATGTTGAAGAGCACTGGGCCTAGAACAGAGCCCTGGGGCACCCCAGTACACACTTCCCTCCATGTAGATGCGGTTCCATTGAGGACCACACGCTGAGTACGGCTGGTCAGCCAGCTACGGATCCATCTGGTGGTGATGCTGTCTACCCCTCATTTTTCTATCTTGTCAAGTAGTAGGTTGTGATCTACTTTATCAAATGCCTTACTGAAGTCCAAGTAAATTATGTCCACAGCATTCCTCTGATCCACTAATTTTGTCAGTTGGTCAAAGAATGCAGTAAGATTTGTCTGGCATGATCTATTTTTGACAAACCTATGTTGGTTTTTAGTAATGACTTTGTTTGCCTCTAGGTGTTCGGTGATTCATTGTTTGATTATCTTTTCCAAGATCTTCCCAGGTATGGAGGTCAGGCTGATGGGTCTGTAATTTCCTCGGTCCATTTTTTTTCCTTTTTTGTAGATGGGAACTACATCATCTATTTTCCAGTCCTTTGGTAGTTCCCCTGTGCTCCAGGATCTTTGAAAAATATAGTTCAGTGGTTCTGAGATCACATCTGCCAGTTCCTTGAGAACCTTGGGGTGTAATCCATCTGGTCCTGGCGATTTGAACTCACTTACCATTTTCTTGCCTATCCTTAACTTGTTAACTTCTAGGCCAGGCTGTCATAATTATAGAACCTTTGCTCTGCTGATTTTGTGTCTAGATAAGCAAAACCATGTTTATAATTTTAGCAGATAAAAAAGCCACCCAGCATTTATATTCAGCTTGATTTTAATTTTGATACAGGCTTCCCAAGTTGCATATATCCTCACCTCAAGCAAATCTGGCATCTTTCAGAGCTCTCAGCCAAAGCAAAGATTATTTTTTATTATCTCTTGTGTTGCTGAGAAAAGAGCCAGAAGATTAAGGGAAACATTATCCAATAACAGAACTCTATTTAAAAGAATACCATAAACACAAAAGAAAAGGGAGTTTTCAAAAGGAAAAAAACCTTCTGCTTATTTCTAATACCAAGAAAGCTGCTTCTCTTTTCATACTCTTCATTTTACTGAGCCATCTGAAGGATTCATAATTCAATCATAAGGCATGGTTCTATTGAAGGAAAAGTCTTCATCATGGTTCAATCCAAGCTGGGAATAAACAACACGGTGACTGCTTTAGAAAAGAGGTTGCAATTTATTGAAGAGGAGAGCCAGACAGAAAGATGGCTCTGAAAGGAAAAAAAAGAGCACATGTACGGAGTGGATTTTTATACCCTCTCGAGCCTTTTGTTTGAAATTGTTCTTGTGGCATGAACTTTGACCTGAATCTGAGTGTGCTCTTTGGCATCTGTGGGTTAATCCTATTATGTCCTGTCTTAGAGTTTAGATGGGGTATGTAGATTTTAGGTGTCTTTGTCTTCCTAAACTTCTAGCTGGAGTCCTTCAACCTTCCTGGATTATTTACATCTGCATTTCTACAGAACTGGTTTCTGGCTGGGGGAGGGAGACTTGGGGCTATTAAAAAAAACTGGGCATGCTTTTCCGCCTCTTTAATATTTCCTTCTCTGGGGGGGGGGCTGACTTCTCACAGTTCCATCTCTGATTTTTGTGAGCACAATCCAAGGTAAAGTACTATTTGGCAGCAAAAGACCAACCTTCACAGCATCTGTTGTAGCAGAAGATGGGGGAAGAGTAGTGGCTGAATTAGGCATAATGGTAACAAAATAGGCAAGGCTAATTCCACAGAGTAGGTGCCAAAACAATGAAAGTGCACTTCTGGGTTCCTCACAAATTTATTTATCAGATTTATAGAACTACCCAACTCACATACATGACTCTGATTAGTGTACAATAAAACAATCAAGTAAACAATTATAAAACAATATCATACAACAGTTGAAAAAGCTGAAAACAAGAAGAATGGGCCAACATACCACATACAGCGAATCTACCTCAGGGGCTTTCTCCTTCCCTCGGATCTCCTGTTGAAAGATTCAGGATTTGTTTAATTGAAGGATCCTGAAATGTACCAACCCTGACTGATCAAATCAGCATGAGCACGTCCTTGAAGTCATCAGGAGTGTAGGTTTATTTGAATGAGTCTTTCAAGGATTTCCTTATATTTTGACAAGCTGCTAAGATTATGCTGGAGCTTATAATTTAGCACATGTATTGGTCTCAAAATGCCAGCAAAACAAGTTGCCCAGTTTTTAGCCATAGTAACAAGCACATTTGGGAGTCTTTCTCTCAAATTTTACTTTTAATTATTCTTAGCCACAAGCTAAAATTGAGCGCAAAAGTACTGGAGGGAAATTATTTTCCATTCTCTTCTGGCTGTAGGCTGATTTCTCAGCCCCAAAAGAAAGTATTTCAGATCTTGCATTATTTTCTTTCCAAGAATAAGAAGGGCTTGTGGATGGGTAGAAAATTAGAACAGACACTCCTCAAGAATAAAAGAGATTAAGCAAGTCTTTTCCAGTCGCTCAGTGCCCTGCTCCGATTCAGAATTGTGCTATTTCTTTTCAAGAGAAAGAAAAGTATTGGAAGGAAGAGTTATGGCTAATCTATGACATAAAATCAGATTAGGCAAGGCAAGGCAAGGCAAGGCAAGACAAGGCAAGACAAGATAACCTTTATTGTCATTTTTTACTATGAGCACACTGGCCCACATTAAAAATGAAATTCTGTTGCCTGCTCTCAAAAGAAAGTATGTATCTACCCATACCCATACATAACACAAATATACACATGCTATATACATACACACACATATATCCCGTATATATACATATGCATACATACATACATGCATATTAATTATTGTCCATTTTGAATACATAGCAGAGAGAGGAAACTTGAGAGTTCCTATATGGAACAAAACCGTGGTTGAATCCTGATGTTCTACTTCAGATACTACGAAGCCCCACCCAGAAGGTAAAAAGAAAAACAGGTCGTGAAGAGGATGTGTACTGTCCCAGATAATCCTGCAGACCTTGCACAAGCATTGCTTATATGCTATGTCCTGAATAGAAGGAAGCCAATAATCTTTTCTGCCATCCTCACCACTCTCTGCACCGCCAATAGATGGTAACCCATAGAACTCCAAGCAACTTGCGAACATCTTCAGGAGTCACAAACTAAAACTGATCCAGTAAACACAAATAAATGTTGCTGGAAGACTATGGAATATAAGAGCTATCTTAGTATAGTTGTTAAGGAATGCTGGGTAAGGACTAGGGAAACTGTACACAATGGTCTCTGTGAGAAACAATGGAGTAGAGACATCTATGAACATTCACTGAGTTCTTGAATAGAAGGGAGATAAATCAAACAAAAACTTATATAAGTAAGAGCTGCTGTGGTACACAGAATCATCACTTGCAAAATTAGTGTCGGAGAAGGAATTTCTTTGATCATATGTTGCTATGAAAACCCTTTTATTTACGGAAATTTCTCACTGACCTTTCTGGATAAGCTGTATCTTCCTTAAATTTTGTGAAGAGAAATTTAATATTCTTCTGCCAGTTTAAGAATTATACCAAAACTGTAGCGTTACCTCCTCAGAGGCCGCCAAAAACCAGGCCCTCCCAGCTCTCTTCTGATACATATGTTCCAACCGGAACAGTAAACTAGATGCCGTCTCAACTGACCCAAACTCATCATGCAACAAAGAGAGGTAGTCACGCACAGTAAACTGTCCCTGACCCAATGTTAAACTTCTATATATTATTCATTTTAAGGCTTACGTTATGCATATTATTATTATATATATTATTATATATTATTATTATTATGACCTTTATTATTTTTATTAATTATCTTATAAATTGTAAACGTTATTTTTTAAAATTTGTTAAATAATCCTATATTCAGTTCTGGGAAGTCGGGGGGGGGGAGGGTGGGGTGGTTTGGGAGGGGGGGGATGTTTATTTGTAAATTTTTTGAAAAATTTCAATTAAAAAAAAAAAAAAAAAACTTCTAATGGCCTCTGCAGCAGGGCCCTTTAAGCTCTCTCTAACCCGTTGTCTTTTCTGGGTGTCTGGTATATCCCACTCCTCAACTGCTCGTATTGCCTGCTCCATCCAGGTTTCGTATTCCTCTTCTCCTTCTGGCACCAGTTGCATCCCTGAAAAAGTACGTAATTTCCTATATCCGGCCCCTATACAGTAACCCCCCCGTCAGATTTTGGACAGAAGCCAAATTTCCCACTTGGGCAGCCCCTACTTCCGCTACCCCTGTAGATAGGGAAACGCACTTCTCTTTCTTCTGGCCCAGTGGTTTGGTCAAAGGTATGCCCCATACCATAGGGAAAATCACCCCCACTCTGGCATCTTCTGTCAGTTGCAGACTTTGAACCTGAAAGCATTCTGGAACGTTCTTTTTCCATTCCAGCAGTACATAAAAATGGGGGGAATCCTTATCCACCCTCATATCTATCACATATTCTCTCTGGTCTGGAACAACGCCCCTTAATGTCTGTAAAATTCGCTCCTCTGACCAAACATCACCAGGGATTTTAATTACTACGCTTGTCCTCACTTCACTATTCTGCTCCTCACACCACCTGGTGGCCGCATTAGAGTCCATATTGTTCTCCTGGCTCATATCCCTACACAAGATTAACACTTCCTAAGGGGAGGGGCCAGGCAGGAAATTCCGGACGAGCCCCCACGTGTAGCATCACCTCCTCAGAGGCCGCCAAAAACCAGGCCCTCCCAGCCCCGTCCCCCTTTGTCAAGCCCTGCAGTAGTGTTCTGTAGGGGTTGATAAGATCTCTCTTCCAGCCGGAGCTCATGCAGAATTAGGAGGTAGCAGGCTCTTGTCGTCAAGGAGGGGCTTCCAGGAACGAAAATAACCAGCCACGATAGTCAATGCTATGATGATATCCAACAGCCCAAGGCCGTTATAGCAGCAGGAATAAAGGATTCCTCATCGATTGTTCAGAGTCAAGTTGAATGGAGGAAAACCCCGGCTCCAGACGCTAGTAGAAACAATTGCTGTAGCAATAGCTCACCCCCCAGGGCAGCTCCCCCACAAAGTCTAAAACCTGTACCAGCAGCAATAGTCACAGTCCAAATGAGGTGAGGTCCCATAGATTGGGCCTCCTTCAGGTCCCGTCGGCCAGAAAATGTCGGCTGGCGGGCCCTCGGGGAAGGGCCTTTTCTGTGGTGGTTCCGACCTGGTGGAATCAACTTCCCCCCGAGGTTCGAACTACTCCCACCCTGCCGGCCTTTAAGAAAGCCGTTAAAACTCTCCTGTTCCGGCAGGTCTGGGGCTGATGTCCCCGGGGGGCCGGGATATGATCGGACTTGCGGTATGACTATTATTTTATTGTTTTTATGATTGTTTTAACTTTGTACGCCGCCCTGAGTCCTTTGGGATTGGGCAGCATATAAATATTTGAAAATAAATAAATAAATAAATAGCCTCCAGGCTTCGCAGCAATAGTAGCCACCACCAGTCTCTCCTCTCCTTCTGTTGCTTCTTCTTCAATCAGGTCTCAGCGTCCTTTCCTTCCCTTTTCTATCTTTTTCTTCTGCTCAAGCCGGCCACACCCAAAGCCAGCAGCAACTGTTCCAATCTCTCCCTTCCCAACCAAGCTCCTGCAAACACTCTCAGACAGCCCCGCTACAAAACTAAGGAAGATTTAGAGGAAAAGACAAAGAGAATTTGGAGTTTCACAAGCTTTAAAGGAGAAGGGCTGCCCTTCTTGAAAATATGTGGTAATAAATATTTCATCTTGTCCTGCACTTGTGCTATTGGTAGATAAAATCAAATGCTCCTGGGACTCTTTTCTAGAAAAAGCAACATTGGGATAAATGATCTGCCCTTAAAACAGTGGTTCTCAACCTGTGGATCGGGACCCCATTTGGGGTTGAACTACCATTTCACGGGAGTCGCCAAACAACGCAGTCCACCATTTTTTCCCCCTTTTTCTTAGCTGTGCTACTCCCTTTTATTCTATTGGCTTTTGAAAGGCAATATAATAGACTCTCTTGAATAGAGTCTAATTCTATTGGCTTTCAAAAGCCAATAGGAATTGTCCAGGCTGTCTCTGCCCTGCTGAGCCCGCCAAAAGTCCCATTCTGCAAACGGTGCTGCAAGTTGTCTGCAGCGAAGGCGAGCTGTCTGGAAGTTTCCACTCCTCCCTGCTGAGCAACTACTAAAAATATAAGTAAAAGAGGGCCAGGGGTGGGAGGTGGGAGGCCGTCGGGCGCAGGGAGGGTTGCTGGCATGCGTGGGGCCCGGCGGGTGCCTTACCTCCCTTGGGCTGGGCCAGCTGGTGGCCCAGCCGGTGGTCGGCCTGCGCCATCTCTGCCGATTGCCAGCTATGCCTCGGCTGGCGCAGGGGGCGGCACCACGCACGTGCGGCGCTCCCGGGCAGGGAAAGTCCTCGACTTATGACTGGTTGGGTAGTCCTCAACTTACGACCGGTTGGGTAGTCTTTGACTTACGACTGGTTGGGGTCGCGGCATTAAAAAGGTTGAGAACCACTGCCTTAAAACATCTCACCATTCAGAAAAGAGATCAGTATAACTTCATAATAAATCTTAAGTGCAACATGATGAACAGTGAAACTAAACCAGTGGAGCAAAAGATTAAACTACTTGATTCTTATGGGGAAATTGACATCATGAAGCCAACTTAAGAAATCTTTCTGGATTTCAACCTGTCTGCTTTGACCATGGAGAGGGTCTGATCTCTTATACACCATGGCTCCTGATCAATGGATTTGTCCTTTTCTTTCCCATTACTCATGTGCCTTGAGCTAGCAGAGAAGTGACAGAATGCGTGTCAAGTTTCCTCTGGTTAAAATAGGACAGCAAAGACAGAGCCATCCTTTTACTGAACTTGGTTCAGTGATTCACTGTTTCATTAGTGCTTGTATAAAAAATAATGGTAGATCCATTGGAAGGAGGAGGGGAGGGGAGGAGAGGGAGAAAGAGAAGAAGGAGGAGGAGGAGGAAGAGGAAGAAGAGGAAGAGAAAGAAAAAGAGAAAGAGCGGAGGGAGAAGGACTATTCCAGTGTGAACTTATAAGAAAGAAACAGATGAGGGGTGAAGCTGTCAGAGAGTAAAAGAGAGTTTGCCTACAATGAAGTGAAATGCAGATGAACCAAACAGCACTATTTGAGTTGTATTGACACTGGGGTCAGCTGGTCATGTGAATCAGACCAAGAGAAATAATTCAGGGAAAAAAACAAAATATTTGTGAAAATTGAGCTTCTCAGGGTAATAGCCGTAATATTACAAATTACAGTTTTCCTTCTAGTTTTATCTTTTTAAAAAATTACTAGACTGATGAGAAGATTACAAAAACGCTGGTAGATAGATTAAAGAAATAACATACTGTTACTTGCCTTATGGAGCATTATTCTAATTGATCAATAAGCATCTTACAAACTGGCATACTCCAGGCCTGTGGAACTATCACTTCCACAAGAGTTTGGGAGAAGCAAACCTTCCATTCACCTCTCAGTAAAATGAATGGAATGAATATAGGGTATTCATTTGGCTGAGATGAGAAAGCATTTTAAGAAAGTGTTTTAGTTTTATAAAGTTAAAAAAAAAATAGTATATATACATTTAAGCCTTTATACCAGAAACGTTTTGGCAAGTGGTGGTGTGTATCTAATATTGCATTTCTATTTTGCCACCAAACAAGATATTCCACATTCCTACATATAATTATCTACTTAAATGTGACCTGCTATTATTATCAAGGCATAGTTTTTTTTCCTCAAAAACAACGAAACGTGAAGGTTGGTGGCTTTTTCTGTAGAATTTGGAAGGAACTATTGCAAAAATGAAGATGACATGAACTAATTTCTTTGGCAATCACAAAAGGTGCACTGCTTGAAGAGGGGATACACGGTTTTTTTTAAAAAAAGAAAAAAGATAGAGAACAATCAGGACCTGATTGCATGTGCCACCTAGGAGCAGATTGCCTATAAATGTAGACTTTGTACTGGAAGTCCCTGACTTAAGACCACAATTGAGGCTAGAATCCCCGTTGCTAAGTGAAGCAGTTCTTAAGTGAGTCATGCCCAATTTTAACAGCCCTTTTTGCCAATGTTGTTAAGAGAATCACTGCAGTTGTTATGCAAATCATGAGGTCATTAAGCAAATCTGCTCCCCCCCCATTGATTTTCCTTGTCAGAAGCTGGCTGGGAAGGTCACAAATGGCAATCACATGACCTCCCCCAGATGCTGCAGCCATCATAAATACATGCCATTTGCAAAGTGCCCAAATTTTGATCACATGATCTTGGTGATGTCACGACAATTGTTAAGTGCGAAGACCACATTTTTCAATGCCGCTGTGACTTTGAATAATCATTCAACTAACAAATATTGATTTATTGAATCATGTAAAAATAAGAATATTAAACCTATTAGACATTCACATATTTTTTCATGAAAAAAAATCCTAATTTTTAACAAAAAAGAAAAACTAATGAGAAGAGTGGCATTGTTTTACATTTTTGCAAATAACTTCAATATCTGGCAAATAATTCTGATTTTGTGGACTACTGAGAGGATCTTGGGGAACTCCTTGGGCCATACTTAGTTTAAACTACAGAATTCCAGGCAAGGTGCCAAAAGTCAGCAGTGCCTTAAAAAGTATTCCTGCCATACTATTGTATCCTGCTCATATACTTCAGTCTAACAGCTCTGCTAACTGTCTCTGCCCATTCATTCTAGGGTAACACGCTGGTCCATTTGGTTTTGTCTACAAATGAATTTGCCATGTCCAAACGCTGCAACTCCTAGCTTGTTCAGCCCTGCATGCAATATGGCAAATACCCAGTTCCTGCAGATGGCTTGCCTCGTGCCATGATATCATGCCAGGGGACAGAAGAGATGGGGAGAGCATTCCAGGCAAGGTGCCACAAAAACGCGTGGCTTGAAATAGACCCCCGCGGTGCTTGTGCCAATGCCTGGCTGCTCTTTCATGCAAGCATGCCAATTGCATTTTCAAGCTTATAGAAATGGTGGATTGCAGAGTGTATTTTCTAAACTCATTTGACGGGAAAGAGACTGGCTATAATTAATTATACAGGGCAGGTGAAGAGCTATATAAAACTGTGAAGGATAAGACATTTTTTATAGGGAGGAAACTGTACGCGAAGAATGTAATGAAGCCTATATTTTTTATTTCCCGCCCAAAAAACCCACCCCATCAGGAGTTATGGTTACTTAGAAGCAGCCAAATTATTTATGGTAAAGATCAGTTCATTTCTGTTCCCTTCTCTCGAGCGGACGTTTTAGTCCCCGCTTGCAGCCGGGTGGAAGACGCAAGTTTCTCTTCTTAGCTCGGGCAAAATAGCATTCGACCCTCCCAATAAATCCCTTTGCCCGGTTTTCTCAACAAACACCTGCTCGCGCCATGCTGTTGGATCTGATATCGAAGAAATGCCTCGGGAAATCTCCCCATGCTCAGAGGCTACGTTCCTTTTGGGTGTCTCGCAAGGCTGAGCACTCCTTCCACACAAAACATGTTTTGCAAATCCATTCCGAGGGCGCGGACGACAAAGAGTCCATTCATCGCGCTAACTCACGCTCGTGCCGCTCCGAAAGCCCGATCTCCAGTTTGGTTCCCCCTCGTCCCTTCTACCGGCCCTGGCTCCCTCGGCCAATCCCGTCGCTCGGCCCCTGATCCGATCCAAACGGCGCTTTCTCATTAGTTAAACAGTATCCCTCTCCTCACCGCTCAGCCAACCCGAAGAGAGATGCGCGGATAGCCGGGTGGTGTGGGGGGGGGGGTGGCGGGGAGGTGGCTTGCCCGCGTTCTAAAAGATTAGTGCGGTTGGGCGCGATTCGTGGGTTTCAGTGATCCGTTCGACTACGGAGACCTCGTATGGGGTGCAGTCCGAGGGGAAAGGAGGAGTCAAGGACCGCTAGGAATAGACTTTAGGGTTCTTGAGCGGAACGAAACGTGATGATTGGAAATGGGCGAAGGAGCATCTTATTCTTATGAGTGCACTTTTGGGGTTCCTTGAGCACCGCGTATAAAGAGGGGCCACGGGCTACGCATTAGTAGCCAGAGAGAGAGAGAGAAAGCATAGCAGAACACTCTGGAACTCTTCTTAAAAGGCGTGGTTTTTTTATTGCAAGACATACCTATAGGAAGCGGTTACGGAAAGGTGGGGCCGAGAGGAGGGTGCAGGTTGTTGAAAGTCGTGACTGTTCTTTGAAAGAGCCCGGTGCGATCTTGCAAGCCCGGTTAAAGAGAGAAGCTAATTGGCGAACTCCCGCAGAAACTGACGATGGGGCCTCTGCTGTCTCTAGGGATTGGGCTTCTGCTGTTCTTGCTCTGGGCTCGCTACAGAGGCATTGAATATGTGCTAGTCCATCACCGCTGGATTTTCGTGTGCCTTTTCCTGTTGCCCCTTTCTGTTCTTTTCGACATTTACTACCAGCTCCGGGCTTGGGTTGTGCAGAAGCTGCACTGTGCTCCTCGGCAACATGACTTGCGGGTTCGGAACATCCAGAAACAGGTAAGGACCAGCGGAACTAGTTGGGTTGGGGGAAAAAAAGTTTTTTTTTTTTCCAAATCCAGACGGTGGTGAAGAGTTTTGAGGGTGTTTCTGTATCCCTTTCCAATAGAGAGGGAAAAGATTGCAAGCGTGAGTAACAAGAGTTCCTCTCGCAGTTCCGAATTGCGTTGTCTAGCTCAGGGGTTCCCAACCCCAGAACCGGGCCACGGCATGCCAGTAACCGGTCCGCACAAATAAGCAAAGCCCCATCCGTGGGATACAGGCAGCGCACAAAACCACGCACCCTCCTGTTATGTGCTCCTGGCTACTTTCTTTCGTGACCAGAGGCAAGCTCGCCTGACCAATAACCAGCCAAGACACAGTGAAGGCCTTTTGTTTCGTTTATTGCAATAAGCGGGGAGAGAAGCTCAAAGCTTGGTTCTCTCCAAAGTTTTAACCCAAAATATCTCCTTCTTTTATTCATCCCTATCACCGCCGCTACAGCCCTCCTCTTTCCCCATTGGCTGAGGTAGTATGAGGTTACACTCTTTCCGTCCGCCTATACACATTTCCTGATAACACACTAAATCATATTCACATATACAATAAGAATAAGAAAAATTATTTTCTTATGGTTATTTTTAAACTCAAATATATTTATGTCCCCATTAAACAATAAGTTCTTTTCCTGCTTTTCAATTCAATTCATCATTTCAATTCATCATTCTCTTCTTATCTTATTTGGCCTGGTTTCCTTCTTTCCTATACTTCCTGGCTAGCCATTTCCTATATATATTTTTATAGCTTCTGTTCTTCCTTTCTCAGACCCAACTATTTTTGCCTATATGGTTATCTTATTTCCTTAATCTCTTCCTGACTCTCACCATCTGTATTAGTTTCCATTGTATTGTATTTTTAACTGACTGAAGATTCATCATATTAATGTATATTTATCAATCCCCCCTGTATTTCTGTATACTCTGATGAATCTTCATTTTTATTCAATATTAGATAACATAAATTTAATCTGTACATCTTCTTCAGAGATGTTTTTCGCTACTGACCCCAATGTTTTGGTGCAAAATGAAACACAGCAGGGTATACATTAGAGACAAACACAACACATAATACCTATCACAACTATAAACACTAGTCCTATAAATATTTGTTTTAACCATCCAAAATTGGGAAGCCAATTTGTTAACCAACTCCAATTACCCCACATATTTTCATACTTTTGTTCAGGAGCTTTGGCCACATTCCTGATTCCTTTTGCAATGTCCATTCTGCTTCATGATTATCATCTACCTTTAAATCCCACAAACACATTTTTACCTTTATTTCCCAGGCTGTTCTGGTGTGTTGTCTTCAGTAACATTAGAAGTAGAATCCACCCTTCATGATTATTACACAGTATTTCACACCCACAAATTGATCCACAGTTACAACAATAACAATAATCACTAGCTATTACAGAGGTAACACATCTACTACCTGATTCTTACAATGTACAATTCTACATTTTCAGTTTCTAATGATACGACTTCTGACTTAATTCATTTTATTTGTAACAAACAACTTTTATTTCTCTGATGAGTCACCACCAACATCTTTGTTCTTCGTCTGGGGTCACCTGAAATTCTAATAAAGATATTCAAAATAGGTAGGGGTTCTGGTCCACTACCCATTCAAGTCCTTTTAAACGTGGCTTTCAGTCCTTGTCCTGGAATAACCGTCCACCCTCTTTCAGGTCCAGTCACCACCTTTGCTCATGTGTAGTGAGTCCAACCCTTCTCAGCCCTCCGGACAGCAGATATAACAAGGAACTTCCTTTCTTTGGTTGTAGAAGTTCCTCCTTCCATTCTGTCCCGGCTGGATTTTATGGACTGGAAATTCCAAAGGAGTTGTTTGCGCCACCAAGCCTTCCTGTCAAAGAGAAGACAGAGACCCCAGTACTTTGTTCTACATTTAGCTATTTGTCTCCCTCCTTTGGGAGCCTTAACCCTTTATTAACCCTTTTACATATCAAACATCCCTCTGTAGCCCTTTGGGCTATCCCATAAATTCCAAGGGTAGTATAGAATTTCAAATACATTTCTACCTATACTTCAATTCCCCAATATTTCCCCTCATATAGTTTTTGGATCACCATTCTTGCAGTACCTTGTGATAACCACAGAATCCCCTTAAGACCATTTTTGTTGTTTGGTAATTATAAATCTATATCCTTAATCCTTTTACTATCTATTTTCCTTTCCAATTCAACTATCAAATACATTTCTAGATATTTTACCTCCTTTCATACCAATTGGGCTTTATTTGCTAAACACCCTCAATCCTTTCTTCTGCCAAAAAGTTGCTTTCCCATTTCTTTATAATTCCCAGAATAAGATCTTACAAAATTGGGAAGCTACATAAAAATGTATTTGCTTCCACAGCTTAAAAATGGAGGAAAGAAAAGAAAGAAAAAAAATCATTTGTCCTGTATCAGATAGACTACACTTGTCCATGGAAGCTCTATCAAAAATTGTCACATTTTTCTTTCTTCTCCCCCTTTCACCCTGATTAGATACCATGTTACAAAAATATAACTCAATAAACTTATTGTAAATAACACATTCAGGATTTTAAAAGGTAAAGCATATAGACTCACCAATTAGCATTGGGCCAACATTTCTGGAATGCCTTTTGTCTCAGGCAAATAACATTCAAATCACTCTTGTGGCAGCACATCAAAGAACGCCAGGATAGCTAAGAAGACAAAAGATTGTCTCCCCCTTCCCCCACTCTCCAAACCAGACAGTAAAAATTTATACAAAACTTTTGCTTGAAACAGCCCTAATTCAGGAGGAAAATTGCCATAACATTTACAAAAGTGGCTTGCCAATACCTCCTTCCTATGGCTGAACAAAAATAAACCAGCCCCAAAACACTCAGCCAACCCTCATGGCTAAAACAGGATTTGAACTCAAATCCAGCCTTGCAGCCTGTGGCTATAACCCTGAAACCAAATTGGTTTTCTATAAAGATTTCCCTCCCCCTCCTTGGCTCCAGGGAAAAGAAAAACAAATTGGACATACACAGTATGCAGCAATTAATCATCTTTTCTTCAGTAGCAAGGAGTCCCAAAGACACATATTTATCAAATGTTAAATAAAACATCATAAGATTGTTCCTTTGACAAGAATACCCTCAAATGCATTATTAAGGATAAATCCAAACGAAAATGCAAAGGAAAATCACTGAAGCATGCCACACATACAAAAACAGAATATCAGAGTTGGATGGGACATTAGAGGTCCTCTAGCCCAACCCCTTACTGAAACAGGAAACTCTATCCATTTCAGACCCTATCAATTTCTAACCTCCTCCCAAAAACCTCCAATAATGAAGCATCCACAATTTCTGGAAACAATTATCCCACTGATTAATTATCCTTACAGTCAGGAAATTTTACCCAATTTCTGTTCTTTAAAAACACACATACACACAAACAAACATGCAGACAGAAACTGCCTCCCCCCCTTTTTTCTTCTTCTTTCTTCTTTTTCTTTCTGCATCTCTTACTTTTCCAAGGCAGAAATTCTTGGGTTAAAAAAAGTAACAAACTAAACATTTTTAAAAGGATTGCTCAAAAATTTCACCCCCCTTCAATAGCCCTTCCACCATAGGTTTTAAATCCATTCTTCCTTCCAATGTAATGTTATACTGTTTCTGATGTACAGCTTCTCCTGGTTGTTTAAGAGTTATTTTTAAGGGTTTAATTTGAACCCTTCCCCTATTCCCCTCCTTGGCCCAAACTGAGGGGTTCACTTTTCTTTGAGCCTCCTCACTTAAGGCCATAATGTTTACCATTATTTCCCTTTCATTTCCCATAATAACAACCCCCAATTTACCAATTAAATCCCTTCCAACCAAATTACAGCTCCCTTCAACCAATACAAAGTTCAGGTCCTTTTACTACTGTCTGGACCATAGCAGATTAAATATTGTTGCTTCTACTACATGTCCATAATTCCCTGATCCTTAATCTTCCCTTTCCCAATTTGCATTCCTGGAGGTAAAAGTTCAGGGTAAATCTGGTGGTCCAAAATCCACCAAGTACACCCTTTTTCTCCTCCAGGGATCCAGCCTTTAAGGTTTATCAGGGGTTCCTAAAAAGCTGAACCAGAAAACAGATTAGTCCCCTGACACCCTTAATCCTCAAAGTTCACCAAATGTGCTAGTTCTTCCCCCTCCTTCCTCTTAAGGTACCTTCCTCTTAAGGTACCGTACTCATTTTCCCAGTGTCCTTCCTCCTTACAACAGGCACATTTGTTTATTTAAAGACTGGGGAAAATTTTCTCCTAGAAATTTATATCCCCTGGTGCCAACTGGCTGTCCTCACCCCCAGTCTGCCTTTCCTAATTACTCTTCCTCTTTGTTGGCCTGTTTGCAATAATTGAGCCATGATTTTTATCTTATCTTACGTTTATCTCTCTCCTCTTCTCACTTTGCATATACTTTCTGAGCCTCTTTTACCGCTAATAAACCTTCTATTGTTTTAGTTTTCCATCTGTCTAATTTCTGCATTTGTACCCTAATACCTTCCCATGCTTTCCATTGGTCCTAAAAACATTTCTAACCTGTTTTCAAAAGCTGTTAGGGGGGACAATTCCCTCCCCCCTTTGGAGAGAGGTTTTCTCCTCTCTTGTTACCTTCCAAACTATAGGAACCTCAAGAAATACATAGCTTTTTACTTAACTCTTTCACACAAAATAGCGGATCAGAGATCTCACCTTTCAAGCATAAAACTTACCCCCAGCTCCTTTGTTTCTCTCTCTTTCCCTCTCTTCCATCTGATTATTTCCATTCTTTTAACACCTTCCATTGTCCTTCTAATTACTAAGAAACTACCCTTCTTCACCCTTTCTTGCTTTTACACCAGACACAAAAAAATTCCAAATGCTTCACCCCAGGCAAAACAATCATTCTTATTTTCAAGAAGCTTTTTTCCCCAAATTTCCCTTTTGGAATAAGACCTTGTTGTTTTGTATATTACTGTTAGAGGGTCTCTCCCTCCCCTCCCCCAGGTCTTTAGAAATGAGTCAGTACAAACACAAACCCTTAAACATCATTTCCACTTTAAATCTCCACTTTTACTCTTTTTAGGGCTCTTGTAGCTTGTTCTCCAGGCAGTGGGGAAATACAAGGAGTGTTTCTGATAGACTTTAACCACTGCCTATCCATTCCCCATCGCTTCAAGCTAAGCTGAGAAGCCCAATTTAATTTATTGGCTGGCCAAACATGTACTTAGGCCAGGTATATACTGTAATGTATCATCCTTCCTTTGTTCAAATGCCTTGTTTAAAGCATTGACTTAAAACACTTTAACATTCTCCCTAAGGGATACCCATCTCCCTAAGGGAGTTCATTCCAGAATGTAAATACCTTCCCTCTTTCTCCTTATTGGCCGGCACACTGGCCGGGGAGGCGTCCCTCCTCTTCAAACTCTTATTGCCCATTAACACCTCTCTGATATACAGATACCCCTCTGGTATCTTACCTGTCAGGCTGAGTTGAAGTCCTTCCTTAGGTCGGCCGACTTTCCCTTAGGTTTTCACTGGGTCCTGGCTTTCATCTCGGGATCTCCAATTCCTCCTTGTTTAAGCAGGGGCAATCCGAACTTTAGGGCTGGGAAAAACTTACCAGGTGCGCACTCCCCTTTCGAATATCCCCGGCTGCCAAAGATGGAACGGATGCAAATCCCGGAGGAGCCCCCAAGGCTGTTATGTGCTCCTGGCTACTTTCCTTCGTGACCAGAGGCAAGCTCGCCTGACCAATAACCAGCCAAGACACAGTGAAGGCCTTTTGTTTCATTTATTGCAATAAGCGGGGAGAGAAGCTCAAAGCTTGGTTCTCTCCAAAGTTTTAACCCAAAATATCTCCTTCTTTTATTCATCCCTATCACCGGCCGCTACAGCCCTCCTCTTTCCCCATTGGCTGAGGTAGTATGAGGTTACACTCTTTCCGTCCGCCTATACACATTTCCTGATAACATACTAAATCATATTCACATATACAATAAGAATAAGAAAAATTATTTTCTTATGGTTATTTTTAAACTCAATATATTTATTTCTGTCTCCACAATAAGCTCTTTTCCTGCTTTTCAATTCAATTCATCATTTCAATTCATCATTCTCTTCTTATCTTATTTGGCCTGGTTTCCTTCTTTCCTATACTTCCTGGCTAGCCATTTCCTATATATATTTTTATAGCTTCTGTTCTTCCTTTCTCAGACCCAACTATTTTTGCCTATATGGTTATCTTATTTCCTTAATCTCTTCCTGACTCTCACCATCTGTATTAGTTTCCATTGTATTGTATTTTTAACTGACTGAAGATTCATCATATTAATGTATATTTATCACTCCGGTCCCCGGAAAACCCCCTCTCCACAAAACCGGTCCCTGGTGCCCAAAAGGTTGGGGATCTCTGGTCTAGCTCATCTGAACTTTTCAGGAAAACCAGATCTGATGGGAATCCCCTTCATTATACCGTTTTCATTTATTTTAATTTTAACTGATCAAAGTTTTAAAAAACACCTGTTGATCAGGAAGTTAATCATTAACACACGCTTGATCTTTTTTTTTGTTTGTTTATTGTGCTTTTTTTCAATGACAGCTCAACAGCAGTTTTACCAATGCTGTGCCTTAGTTGCAAGAGCAGGGAAAGATCCTTGAAGCCAGTTTGCTTGTTTGTACTGTGTTATCTAAGCCAAAGCTATTTCTTTCTTGACACTGGGTCAGCCTGGTAAATCACACAATGCAACCTACCCCAGTTAATAACTTTTTTTGGGAAAAAATGTAGTAGTTGGTTGAAATTGCAGGGAACAGATGGAATACTTCACTTGGGACTCATATGGAGGATCAGGCAGTCTTTGTAGTTCTTGCAACAGATGTCTAGTAAATGCTGTCCTTCCAAAAAATTCACTTGTGCTTTGGGGCATTCATCTGCATGAAGTTTCATGTTGGCTATGGCTGCCGGGCTAAGTATATCCATGTGGAAACAGGCAGGGGCTGATGAAATTGATCTGTCAGTATTCCCACTGATTGATTAGTCATGCCTGTAGTTATTTTCCATAATGCCTTGATGAAGATAATAATTTCACATTTGCATTTATAGCAACATTCAGCCGTGCTTTTTCTATTCTGGGATTGGAGGGTTGAATTAGGATTAATTTAGTGTGGGAACTCCTCTTACAAGAGCAGCTGAAGGAACCTTTACCAATGGTGTCTCATGTTGTTTAATGGCTCTTTTTAAAAATTTGGGATGCCAAAGATGATCTAGAATGTTCTGTATACAGAACATGGACTCTGCCATCTGTAGGGACGATATGTTACTATCAGGCTATAAAATAAGAAAGCTTTTACAAGTTCAAGCCTATTCACAGACTAAGAAACTGTTACTACAATCTAATATTGAAAATGCCAGTAAATTTTGTTTTAGGGTTTCAATTCCTTACAAATTATTCACTGAGATTTATACTGCAGGCCACTTTAGCTGACTGTGTTCAGCAGGTCAGCAGTTCAAATCTCACCGGCTCAAGGTTGACTCAGCCTTCCATCCTTTCGAGGTAGGTAAAATGAGGACCCAGATCGTTGGGGGCAATGTAAATATATATATATATACATTGCTTACTGGTGTACACCGCTTAGAGAGTGCTTGCACTTAAAGCGGTATATAAGTCTCACAAATAAATAAATAAATATCAGATATATGCAGGCAGTATAATTATATGCAATAGCTTTATCATGAACAAATATTAAGTAAATTACAAAGAATGAGCATTTCCTTAGGCTTAAAAATGCAGTTTGCAGACCTGCATGCAAGAGCAAATAAATGTTGACATGTCATAATTACTTCAGAGGTGCCTTTCATGTCATGTGCTAACATTTGGTACATTTTCTGAAATGCTGAAACAAACCATCTGCATATTGTTGATATTTACCATATTACATAGAGTTCTTTTGCTATAGTTAGTAAAGTAAAACCAGATCAATTATTTTATCTATAAATGAATGAGCAAAGAAAACTAGCAGATTCCTCATATTAATATGATATTAAGTTTAAAGGTTCAAGCACTATTATAAATGCAATAAATGGATAGAGTGGATACCTATCATTAGAACCATCTTAAAAAAGCACAACAAAGAATGTTCTTCCTGCATCAACTCAGAAGGTTCAGACTGCACAAGGAACTGCTGATACAGTTCTACACAGGAATTCTGGAGTCTGTCATTTATATCTCTATAACTGTCTGGTTTGATACAGCAACCAAACAAGATAGGTACAGACTTCAACAGATAGTTAGAACTGCAGAAAAAACAATTGCAACCAGCCTGCCTTCCACTGAGGACCTGTATACTGCACAAATCAAAAAGAGGACTGAGAAAATACCTACAAACCCTCTCACATCCTGGACATGCAATGCGGGGGCCAATGGTGTCAGGAAGCAGCCACCCTGGCCCCTGCATCGCCTTGCCCTGCGACAATGGCACCCCCACCCTACCTCGCCTCCCCTCACCCCGCAGGACGAGCCTCCTGCCCACTGTCCCACCCACCAGAGACCCCCTGGATCTCCCCCAACCCTGTCTGGCCCCCACAGGAGTCCCTGCCCACGAGCAACATTGAGGTGACCACGCCCACCTTGGTCACACCCACCCATTCTGCCATGACCACCACAGCCATGTCCACCCAGTGGGCCACGCTCACCTGGCACCTGGTGATAAATAAGTGGGTTTGGGGTTGCAGTTTGGCCACTTGGTGTCTAAAAAGTTCGCCATCACTGCATTAGGATGTCATAGACTACAATTTCTAGGTGCAGTCCAGCTGGGGGCCTGGGAATTCTGTAAGTCATGAAAGCTAATTTAACAAATGTTTATGGGTGGGTATCTATCCAATTGTTGAAATATTTTGAGGTGGGAAATCCTTTTGCACATCTCTCTTAGAAATGTGCCATTAGTTGTAATTTAGCACAGATTATTCTAAATAGAAGGCTGAAATATAGCACTGTTGTCCAAATGAGCATTGAGGATAATCAGCTTGGCAGCAGAGATAAGTTACAGAGAGGGAGAATGGCAGGGTACATAAGGAGTCCTGGATTTTGAGTCAGATTGGAAGCACAGGTGTTTGTACCCTGAGTAAGAGGGAAAGCTGTTCCACTGCAGAAGGCAAACCTTACTGAAAGTAGCTGTGTTTATTCTGCTTCTTCTTTAGAAGTTTAATGAAGACTCTAAAGTGGAGCATCTGTGGATTATTGAAGTGGTTTTGTAAAACTACCTGGAATAGAAAAAGTCTGCTAGGTGCCTTCCTGTCTCTCCGCTGCCACACCAAATAGGTTGAGATCTATCATTCCTTTTCTAACTTTGTAACTTTGCAGAAGTGAAGCTAGGAAAAATCACGTTGAATACCCTTTAGTTAGCACAGACGCACACACCCAGCTGCGTGCTCTCTTCATTACTCTTTTCTCTCTTATACCAAATGACTGCATCTGGAAGGATCCCTCTGTTAAAGTACTGAAATTTGCAGATGATATATTTGAGATGGTTTCATTCGAGATGGTGATGAGTTTGCATATTGATGGGAGGTTGAATACCTGGCCCTCGGGTGCAGCTGGAACAATCTGGAACTGAACACACTTAAAACTGTAGAGATGATAGTGGATTTTAGGAGGAGCCCTCCTATTCTACTGCCTCCCTACAATATTAGACCATGCAATATCAACAGTAGAGACTTTCGAGTTTCTGGTTTCTGTAGTCTTCCAAGACTTGAAATGGACACCTATCATTAGGACACCTATCATTAAGTTTAAAGGTTCAAGCACTATTATAAATGCAATAAATGGATAGAGTGGATACCTATCATTAGAAACATCATTAAAAAAGCACAACAAAGAATGTTCTTCCTGCATCAACTCAGAAGGTTCAGACTGCACAAGGAACTGCTGATACAATTCTACACAGGAATTCTGGAGTCTGTCATTTATATCTCTATAACTATCTGGTTTGCTACAGCAACCAAACAGGACAGGTACAGACTTCAACAGATAGTTAGAACTGCAGAAAAAACAATTGCAACCAGCCTGCCTTCCATTGAGGACCTGTATACTGCACAAATCAAAAAGAGGACTGAGAAAACACCTACAAACCCCCTCACATCCTGGACATCAACTCCTCTCCTTAGGACGCCGCTACAGGGCATTGTATGCCACAGAGATAGATCTTGCAGCCCGCATTAGGAGAGCAGCTGAAGTCGAGAACTCGCGGAGAGGTTGAAGATGGGACTCTTTTCTATCTCTTAAGATTGGCCTCCTGCTCTGGGGTTCACTATAGGACCAGGGAATATGCCACAATCCATTTTCGTGCACTTCCTGTTGCCTTTCTATCCCTTTGGATGTATATTACCAGCTTCACACCTGGGTGGTGCAGACGCTGCAGAATGCTCCCCAAAAGCATGACTTGCGAATTCTGAACATACAAAATCAATTTAGGATGAGCAGAACTGTTCGGGTTGGGGGGGGGGAAGAGTTTTTAAGATCTAAAATCTGAAAATGGCATTTATTCTCCGATATTGAGTTTGAAGGTGTTTATCTCTGATTATCTTTTCTGTTAGAAAAAAACACGTTTGACGGAGGCTGTTTTGTTATATTTTTCTCCTTGATATTTACAGGTGATACATTTGAATTGTGCTTATGTAAACACTCCCAATATATTTTGAAAATACATTGTAATCGTGCAGTTAATTTTTTTAAAAAATAGATAAATTATAGTGAGTAACGTTCTCCCCCCACTTCCTGGAAAAATGAGATCCCTCTTAATAACTATTGGCCACTACAGTTTTATTGGCTTACCTGGAAGGAGAAGAATTAGCAATACTACGTTGCAGATTTTTGTAATAAGGGAGCTTAGTGGGGCTGTGAGGTTCAAATGTCTTATGTCTAAACAAGAAAAAAAAGTATAATTATTCTGACCCAAATTTGAAGCGTTATATTTCAAATCCAGTCAGATAGTTAACTCAAAAGAAACGATCTTATAATAAACAAATATATTTTAATGAGAAAGATTACTTGCGTTCACGTTGAGATTGGTGCTGCTGGAAATACATGTTTGTTCATCTTTCAGATCCTTTCCTTAGGTAAGAAAATGTTATTGCTCTTCACACCATCTTTATGTTTATGGGGAGACCTTCTATGGCCCATGCTTCTTACAGACAAAGAGATTCCCATGTGGCTTGTGTCCAGGAAGTCTCCCAAGACCTTTGGAACTCCTCCCACTGACCCATCCACATACCTAGCATTTAACCCAATAACTGCCAGACATTCCAACATAGAGCTGGACCATAGAGCTATATGGGCCATAGAGCTATATGGGCCAGAACACTCCCCGCTTGGAAATTTATATTTCCACTACTAAAATAGTAAAAACGTAGCATCAAGGCATGCAATACTCATTGTGGTTAACTTGTGACTAAATAGGTAAAAACTTGGTATCAAACATGCATAACTATAAGGTAAACATAAAACATGCACAATTATGAAAAAGGCAAGTGTTACATCAAACAATGCATAAGACAATACATAATTTGAGGTTTAATCTTGTGGTTCAGTCTTCATCAGCAATGGACCAAATCGGTGATCAGCCTGGTACAAGTGTCTTTGAGTCACGACCTGACTCATGTGGCTTCATGATCTGGATCTCAGCTGGGTAAACTAGTTCAATAGTGGGTGGGCCCGGTGCGCAGGAACCGTGGGCCAATAGTTCTGGTATGCAGTCTTGTCTCCCAATGAGACAAGGTCTTCCTGTGAAGGAAACTGGAACCAAATCTGGAACAGAAAAAACTGGAACCCAAGCTTTTCGGGAATGAGGGGAACTGGATTCACAGGATACTCAGGAACTGAAAAACCTGGAAAGACATAAACAGCTGGATCTGGAAACTCAGGAACAGCTGGGGCTGAAGAATCAAGATCAGGAACATCAGGAAACTCAGGAACAGCTGGAGCTGGAAACTCAGGATTAGGAACATCTGGAAACTCAGGAACAGCCGGAGCTGAAGAATCAGGAACAACAGCTGGAACTGAAGGGTCAGGAACAGCAGCTGGAAGTGAAGAATCAGGAACAACAGCTTGAGCAGAAGACTCAGGATACTCAAGAACCGAAGGATCTGGAGCCACCGGTGGAGTACTGAAGAGGACTGCTACTGTTGTCGTCAGGGTGAGGACTTCATGTGTGGGTGTCGGTGTATTTAATGACATGGAGTCCATGAAAGGCGGTAAGTCCTTGCAGGCTTCTACAAGGCTAATTCTTGGGGTGCTGAGACAAGTGATTCAAGACGATCAAAACTATGCCTAACTTCAGTTGTCTGCGCTTAGACAGGGTTTTGAAGCGGATTGGTTGACGTTTACCGGGTGTCTGAGGTTGAAGGTTGGCACTTTGATCTGAAGCTGGAAGTGCATAACGTTTTGGTCTATGTAGCATCTGTCTATTTGGACAGGCCAAGAGCTGAAGACTTTCTAGCCAGATCAGTTCTGTTATCTGTGTGGCAAGGTTGGGCCACTTTACTTGGTTGACAAAGTTCTTATTTGTTGGCACATGTTGCCATTGTTCAGGGCTTAAGGATGTTTCAATCCTTTTCTCTCTGTTGCTTACATGGATGTAGAAGTGTCCACTTTGTTTGCAGATGTAGCTTGACATCACCATGCTGTCTGCATAGAAGGTGGTGGACTGTAGTTCAAGGCACCATGTCTTTGCTGTCAAGTTGGTCAGTTTTACAGCCAAAGTGGTGCCATATAGCTGTAACCTTGGTACGGTGTGGCCTTCTTGTGTTGTTAGTCTTGCTTTTCCAAAGAAGACACCAAGACTGCAGCACTCCCCGCTGTAGACTCTGGTGCATCTTATGGTTGCAAACAAGATAACGTAAGTGTGGCTCTCCCCGCTGTAGAGTGAGACATATCTTAAGGCTGCAGACACCTTCGTAGGCACATCTAAGGAAGTGTACAACTCTTTCTTCTGCACTGGGGCAGGTGAGCTGGAGACATACGTGTGCTGCACTTGCATGCTTTGGAGACATTTTGGGAGTACGCTCCATGACTCCCAGTCTTGGGGGCGTTGTTTGTCTTGTTTGTCCTTTATGGACAAAGCTAAATTGTAGTAAGTCTTGCTTGTCTGGAACACGGTTGCTTCCAAAACAGGTTTGGTTGTTACAAACGTGCGATGCTCTAGGTGCGGTTGGAGCACTGTTGCTACCAAAACAGGTTTGGTTGTCACAAGCATGCAGTGTTGTTCTAGGCGCGGTTGGAACACTGTTGCTACCAAAACAGGTTTGGTTGTCACAAGTGTGCAGTGTTGTTCTAGGCGCGGTTGGAACACTGTTGCTACCAAAACAGGTTTGGTTGTCACAAGCATGCAGTATTGTAGGTGTGGTTTTATGGGGTTCAATGGGGTAATAACGGTGGAAAGATCTTGTGGCACTCCCCGCTGTGCAGTTGTTGCCGTTGCTGGGGTAATAATGATGGCAAGATCTTGTGGCACTCCCCGCTGTGCAGTCGTTGCCATCAGGTTCAATGTGGCAGCAACGGCAGGAGGATCTCGTGACCTAGGTGTCATGTCATCAACTCTGTGGTTGACCAGCGAATCAGGTCATTGAGATTCCTCTGTTTGTCTACTCGGTCTTGGGGGGCTTGTGGCTGGCTGAGATGCTCTCACCTGTGCGTTCTGGAATTCACTTTGGTTGTCCACGTAGGTCTGTACGCAGCTACGACGCTCTTCATTTTCCAGTTGTTGCCTGTCTGGCAAGAAAGTGGTGTGCTGAAGTATTCTCTGAAGGCCTTCCACTCTAGCCATTTTGTCTGCCATAATTCTTTGGCATTGAGTAAGTTCAAGTTCTTCTTGGGCGTCCTTTCTTTTGGCCTTCATTTTGGCTGCTATAGCCTTTCGTTTGGCTTCCATTTGGGCTGCTTCGGCTTGCATTTGGGCTGCTTCGGCTTGTAGCTTGGCCTCTATTTCAGCTTCCTCAAGTTCTATGGCTGCCAACTCCTTCCTTCTCTGCTTCTCCTCTTGTGCCATGCGAAAGACAGCTTCAGCAGCTTTAGCATCTATGATCATTTGTTCGATTTGTGAGATTCGGGAGGTTCGGCTATGACGGGAAGATGCCTTCGAAAGGTGGGAGGTGCCTGTGATATGCGGTTCTTGGGACATGCTGGAATGTGTCTTGGATATGTGGCGGAAAGATGAGGCTGTTCCAGACACGTGGGATGGAGCCGCATGCGGCCGTTGGGATGGTGTATGTGAATAGCGGGAGACTTTGGACTCGGCTCTGTCAACCAGTCTGCTTTTCTGGCGAGGCTTGGGCTGTGGGGAACCCTGTGAGCTCTCTAGAAACTTCTTGCGTTCCTTGTTTAGTACCTTGAGGTTGTGCATCTTGCTATCGATTCTTGAGTCTCTTAATTGTTCTTGAATGTCCTTGAGTTGCCGTTCAGAGTCCATCCATTGCACGTAGGCATCTTCCTTATCTCCTTCCACTGCGTGTGCCCGTTCTGGGGAGAGTTCCTCCTTCTGTTCATGGTAGAGTTTTTATAATCTCTCCCAGCTTCGTTCATGGCGTCTGTGGATGATGTGCCATTTCTCCATCAGATGTGAATGCATGGCGTCTGTGGGCTGGTTGATGTATCTCAACTAGGCTGATAGGTTGAACCCCTTCTGCTAGACCAGTAGGATCCTCAGCTATGGCTAGGATAGGTTCAGTGTCCTTCTCAGCTATTTTGAAGAGAATTTGGAGAACTTCTCTCTTTGACCACTAGGGGTCGCTACTTGTAGATCAGCTTCTGAGGTGCTGTCTGTGGGTGGAGATGCCACTGGGTGCGTTCTCCTGTGTTTGTGGGTACTTCAGTGCAGTTCACCCCTTCACCACTAGGGGTCACTTGCTGTGGGTCAGCTACCAGGGTGCTCTGGCTTCGAGGTTCACCCTTTGTCCACTAGAGGGGCTTCTCTGGGTGCGGTTAAAGGCTTGCGTGTAGAGCTTCCTTTAACCACTAGGGGGCATCTGGAGAAAGGTTAGCCAAATTCTTCCTATTACCACGTTACTGCTAGTGAGCCACTGAGACAATGTAGAGGTACAAACTCCCACCTGGTCAGTTGCAGGCTGGAACTCCGGGTCATCAGCTGTGATAATGAGTGAAGAGACTTGGCTTTGATTTCTTCTGCCTACGTTCTCTCAAGCTGGAACAGCTTAGTGCTCAGCTTGGGTGAGTGAGTGAATGCTTCTGGTAAGATCACTCTGTGCCCTCTGGGGGGTGTTGGTAGCTTGGGATAACTTTAAGTAGCTTGCACTTTAACTAACAGATTTGCTCTGTTGTGTGCTGAATTAATTGTGGCTGTTGTGACTCAGCTAGAAAAAAAAATTGCATGACCACCAGGGGGTGCTTCTGCGATGATTCCTCCTTATAACATTGGCTGAAATTCCGAGCATACCTAGGGCTGTCACTATGGCAACAGATGAGTTTATTGAAAGGCAATAAACCTTGCTTTTGTCTGAACTTTAGAGGCAGTCATTAAACAGTTCTTTGTTTCAGGCTGCGTGATTCACTGGCAAAGAGGGGAGGGGGAAAAGCCTAAGCTCCTTTTGGCGTTAAAATTCAAACTTTTCATGCAAGGAACAAAGTGTAGATTTTGTTTTTCTTTCTCCCCGTTATAAACATTAATTTGAGAACAGGTCCAAGGTACTTTTTACTTTGAAGGTTAGCTAGCAAGCGAATTAGCATAACAAAACTTCTGAATCACTCCTTGAAAGCTGTCTTTTACACAGACACGCTGGCTTTGCTTTGCAGGCTTTTACAAGCATCAAGAGAATCTTTACTTCCTTGAAGGTTTATGCAGAGAAAGGGCTAACCAATTTGATTCTCTTTCTTCAAACTGTTGCAGCTTTGAGAGGAGAATTAATCTTTGCCAATTTACTATTTGCTTTCAAAAGATGGCACAAATTATGAAAACATTTTCTTACTATTCTGACCCAAATTTGAAGCGTTATATTTCAAATCCAGTCAGATAGTTAACTCAAAAGAAACGATCTTATAATAAACAAATATATTTTAATGAGAAAGATTACTTGCGTTCACGTTGAGATTGGTGTTGCTGGAAATACATGTTTGTTCATCTTTCAGATCCTTTCCTTAGGTAAGAAAATGTTATTGCTCTTCACACCATCTTTATGTTTATGGAGAGACCTTCTATGGCCCATGCTTCTTACAGACAAAGAGATTCCCATGTGGCTTGTGTCCAGGAAGTCTCCCAAGACCTTTGGAACTCCTCCCACTGACCCATCCACATACCTAGCATTTAACCCAATAACTGCCAGACATTCCAACATAGAGCTGGACCATAGAGCTATATGGGCCATAGAGCTATATGGGCCAGAACAATAATAAAAGAAAGTTCATATGTGGGTGAGCAGTATCTCTGTTCCTTGGATCTGCATCCATTCTGAAGTCTTTAAATTTGATGGGCGGACGAAGAACTCTGCCAACTTATTCTGCTAATTCATCTTGAATAATGTGCTGATTTCATTTTATTGTGGGCCCTATAAATCAGTGCTGTATGCTAGGTTCTGCATATAACATGAAAAATACCCTTATGATTTGCCTTGTAACATAAGTATGCCGGGGGGGGGGGGATTGTGGCAATGAGCCACAAAATATGTGACTTACCCTGAAATAGTATGAGAGAGTAGTCACAGAAGACGTCAGAAGTGAGACATGCCATCCATTAGGGGTTGAGTTAAAGTGCAGTACATGAAACAGCTGTGTTGCCTTTGGAAGAGTCTGTGGGATTTCTGTTCTTACAAACACATTTTTTGTGGAAAGCTAAGCAAAGTGTGTAAAAGTGATGGTGAAGACAAGAAGTCAGCAGTGGCCAAGTGGAGCATGATAGGAACATCCAGTGCTCCACTTTTTTTTTTTTTTTTAAGCTCTCCATTGCATGACATAAAGGTCAACTGGAAAAAGGCAGGTAGGGGGAGGATGCTACAAATGAGCTGGAACTCCACACTGCTATCTTACTGTCCTGTTTTGCTGGGAAATGGGTTTGGGAGACTCATGTAGCGACTGAAGATGGCATGGTGCTTTCTCTTGCTGTTCCTTCTTTGGACCACCTGAGAAGTAGAGTCTGTACTTTCCAAGGTAGTCGTATTTTGACACTGTCCATCTTACAAGGATTATTGACTATGTTCATTCCTAAAGAGTTATGATAGTTAGTTTCAGGGGGCATCTGCACGGCAAGTTAAAAAAAAAAGCAAAGTTGTGAGCAAGATATTGCAATTACATTTTTGGTGTCAGGCATCTATTAGAGAGCCTGTTGATAGTTCATTAACTAAAGAAGGAAATTATAGCTTATGATATGTTAAAGCTTTAACTTTAACCTTAGGAATATTTACCCAAAACAAAAACAAAACATTGATTTTCAATTCTTATTTTTTTTTCCTCAGATACTCAATATGAGTGAAGCCCATCTATGCAAATCTGCTGTTATTTCTAATAACAATTTATTTATTATTCAGTTTAAGAATAAGAGTCACTGTTATTTAAAATGTTTGATAATGTATGATAATTTGACAATATTGAAAGTTAATGTGGAACAAATTTATGACATAAGATTCTAGTGCTTTGGACTCCCTTAGCTCTTATTCTGATCTTGATTTTTAACTAATAAACAATGCAATCCTGTTTAGCTAATAAACTGTGCATGTTTAGTTGGCATTCACCTAATATGTTTCTCCTGAAAACTTTATATGCTGTAAGGATGCACTCAGAACTAAGTTTCTTATTTGCAAGCTATTTGCTAACAAATAAAATTGGGAGTAATTTTGTTAATAATACGTAAAGTCAGTGTCACTTTAATGTTATATGGCTGTAGGTCACATTGACTGATAGTGCCACCCCCAAACAGTGCAAAGATTTGCCTTTTTAGAATGATTTGGAAGGATGGACAGCTTTGGCACTCTGTAAACTTGGTGCCCAAGGCTAATATCTACTTGGTCTTAGCCTCAAGTTGGCCCTGTACAAGGAAGTGATTCTATCTTCTTTTCTCGTAGGTTCGAGAATGGAAAACAGAAGGCCAAAAAACATATATGTGCACAGGCCGTCCTGGCTGGCTTACAATGTCTCTTCGTATTGGGAAGTACAAGAAGACTCTCAAGAACATCACAATCAACTTGATGGATATTTTAGACGTAGACATTGAGCGACAGGTACCTTTGAGATTTTTCCAGATGAAATTGCTTTTAAGTTGAGCTCAACAACTAGTCCATATGGTTATTGTGGGATTGTCACCGCTTTCTTCCAGGATGTTTTTTTTCAGCACTGCAATTACTTCCTGCTCTGGACTTCCTGGTGATCTCTGTTTTCTAGCTTTATAATAATCCTTCTTAAGATGCAATGACGAAACTGTACATGATCCTATTAAGTGAGGTACAATCCTAATTTTCATAAGAGCGCCGCTATAGTCAATGGTTTTATTTCTATATCCTTCCTAAAGATTCCAAGAATGACATCTGCCTTTTTTACATAACATATATACTGGTTTGACATTTTTCTTCAAGCTGACCACTATGATGTCAGGATCCTATTCCTGATCAATCACTTCCAGTTCAGATCCTATTAATGTATAGGTTGTTGTGCAAATGAAGGACCTGTTATGCAGACTGATGGAATGTTATCTAAGCCATAAAATGTGTTCTGTTGTAGGTTGTCCGGGTGGAACCTTTGGTCTCAATGGGACAATTAACAGCACACCTGAATCGCATGGGCTGGACTATTCCAGTGGTACCAGAACTTGATGATCTTACAGTAGGTGAGAAATCTTGGAACATGGAACTCATGACTACTCCTTTTATTAAACTACTCGACCATAATTTCACATATGAGAATGTTAAACATAAGAAGTTCCAGGCCAGTATGATTTTCTTTGTTTTGATTGCTGTAGATTCTCTTGTTCTGAAGTACTGTTCTGTAAAGTTTAGCATGTGTTTCAGCTCATTCTTGATCATGGTCTCTTGCATAGGTGGTTTGCTCATGGGGACTGGCATTGAATCTTCCTCTCATATCTATGGATTATTTCAGCATATCTGTGTGGCCTATGAGCTTGTTCTTGCTGATGGCAGCCATGTGAGATGTAGCCCGGTACGAAATTATATTTCTTTGCCATGATTTAAGAAGTTATGTCAATTCTATTTTGAGTGGCTGCTTAGCATGGTGTGCTTTTTGCAGGAGGAGAACTCTGATCTATTTTATGCAGTGCCTTGGTCTTGTGGCACATTAGGCTTTCTGGTTGCAGCAGAAATAAAAATGATCCCATCTAAAAACTATCTGAAATTACATTACGAACCTGTGAGAGGGCTGAAAAACATCTGCAAGAGATTTGCTGAAGAATCAGAAAAGAAAGAGAATCATTTTGTAGAGGGCATTGTGTATTCTTTGGAAGAGGCTGTCATAATGACTGGAGTTTTGACCGATGAAGCTGAGCAAGAAAAGGTAACCTAACTTTATTATCCTTGTTAAGTAAAAGGGGGCACGGGAGACAGAATGACAAAATTGTCTTTCATACGTTGAAAAAGCAAGTTGTTTCTTCTAAAAACTAGAGAGTCCACTTATACTGTCAGTGCATATTTCTGTATTATAAAGATTCTCCCCCAAGAGCAATGTTTCTCAAATTCAGCAACTTTAAGATGTGTGGACTTCAGTTCCCAGAATTCCCCAACCGCTGTGGATAGTTAGGCAGTCCACACATCTTGAAGTTTCCAAGTTTGAAAAACATTGTACTAAAATTGTTTTCTATTGTTCCATGCAGAATAATAATTCCAAAGATCCTTTAGGACTGGGGCATTGCTCTATTGCTCTTAAACTGTCTGTGAAATAAGTAGATCTAATTTCTCCAGCAAGTCAGCTTCTATGCTGACAGGGAGACAATAGAAGTGCCTGTCAGAAAAGTTGGAAAAATCTAAGCTAAACAAATTAAAACATTCTTAGTTCTCTGCAAATTAAAATTATGATTCCTGCTAAAGACAGTTGAATTACAATATGGGAGGAAAGGCTCAACCAAGGTTGCTTATAATGAATAGAAGGGTGTCTGGTGTCTGCATTCTTTTGGGTGAGGTACATTTAATGTAAATGTATTGGCATCCACAATAATAATCATTTGTGGAAATGATATATTGCCAATATTATTCCTACACAAAATGCATTGTATTTTTGGTGCTTCATTTCAATAGTAGTAGAAAGTTGCCTCATGTTTAAATCAGATCTTTAATTAAACTATAAATTCAGCGAAATTATATTTTTTATTATCTTCCTGTTCTTTACATTAAGGTCAATAGAATTGGGGCGTACTACAAGCCATGGTTTTTTAAGCATGTGGAAAATTATTTGAAAGCTAATAGCACAGGAACAGAATATATTCCAGCAAGAGATTATTATCATAGGCATACAAGGAGCATTTTCTGGGAGCTCCAGGTAAGGATCTGCTTGTAATTTATTATACTGTGGATACTTAAGACCAGTTTTTCTGTCAGCCTATCCTATGGATAGGTCCTGTTTTAATTGTTAATTCACTCTTTATATGGCCACCCATCTTAATCAACTAACTCCGGGTAGCTGACAAAACTTAAGAAACAAAAACATACTGTACAATATATATAAAAACAGTAAAAATAAAAGCACTGGAAAAGTCTAGGTGAAGCAGCATTGTCATTTCACTTTACTCTGACCCAAGTGAGGGGACCAAGCTGCTTTGCAAAATAGTTTTTCTCAAGTGCTTTGTTTGAAGCAAAATGCCCATTTGAAGCTTTGAATATCTTTAATGCCTAATACCTCTCTTTTTCCTCTTCCAAGACAAAAGGCAAACCTAAATTAGGTGCCATGTGTAACATGTTAGTTAGCTAAGTTGTTTGGTCATTCAAGCCAGTAAATAGTTCACAGCCACAAGGACAAAGAGGAAGAATTAGTATCTGTGATAGTGGATTTAATAGTCCTTTTGTGGATAAGGCCTATTATCTTTTCTTAGCATTCTCATTTCATCTAGACTAAGGGTAGGCAACCTTGGCTTTTTTATGATTCATAGACTTCAACTCCCGGAATTCCTGACCTAGCCATGCTGGCTCAGGAATTCTGGGAGTTGACGTCCACGAGTCATAAAAGAGCCAAGGTTGCCTACCCCTGATTTCTAGACCTACTGTTAATCAAGAATCTTGGGTATCAGTTCCGGAAGATTTTTAAAACAAATGTTAGTATCCTTTTAAAGCAGTGTTTCTCAACCTTGACAATTTTAAGGCATGTGGACTTCAACTCCCAGAATTCCACAGCCAGCAATGCTGGCTGTGGAATTCTGGGAGTTGAAGTCCACATGCCTTAAAATTGTCAAGGTTGAGAAACACTGCTTTAAAGGATTGGTCCTTATACCATCCAATTAGCCATTAAAGCTTTTCCTTAAATCTTAATATTCCAATCTAGTATGTCTTGACAAATATATAAATCGATAATTCACATTTTTAAGATTACTCACCAGCATTAGCAGAGTAGCATATAGAAATAAAACCAGAGGCATGAAACAACGAGCACAAGCAGGGGAAAAAAAGAGATGGTTTTCCAGATAGAACAAAAGGTGAATTAACAAGGGACTTCACATCTCATTCTGCTCAGTTCCTAAGGAGAGCGCTAGGCCTTCAACCCACATTTAGTCAATAGTGAATTTTTAAAAAATACTGAACAAAGTTGTTGATGTATGTAATTATACTAATTTTAAATCTTCCCTTTTCTTACTGTTAGCATTGTTTCCCTTACAGGACATCATCCCATTTGGCAATCATCCAATTTTTCGCTATCTCTTTGGCTGGATGGTTCCTCCTAAAATCTCCCTTTTAAAACTGACTCAAGGCGAATCCATGAGAAAGCTCTATGAGCAGCACCACGCGATACAAGACATGATGATCCCCATGAAGAGCCTTGAACAATGTATTCAAACCTTCCACAGTGTCATTAAAGTAAGACCATCTTTCCTAAATCCAAGACGGGTCATTGGAGCAGGAAAAAGATTGGTTTCTTATTTAATACCTGAAGAACATTTCTCTAAAACCCAGAAATGTAAAACAAATAAATAAGTAATGCTTAAGGTAACCCCATGTAACAATGACAGGATTCAGAAAGGACCCAAGCAGCTTCCATAAAACTAATAGAATACTGTAGCAATAGTACTTAGATCAGTGGTTCTCAACCTTTTTAATGCCGCGACCCCCAACCGGCCGTTAAGTCGAGGACTACTCAACCGGTCGTAAGTCGAGGACTACTCAACTGGTGCAGCACCGTTTGCAGAATGGGACTTTTGGTGGGCTCAGCAGGGCAGAGACAGCCTGGACAATTCCTATTGGCTTTTGAAAGCCAATAGAATTAGACTCTATTCAAGAGAGTCTATTCTATTGGCTTTCAAAAGCCAATAGAATAAAAGGGAGTAGCACAGCTAAGGAAAAGGGGAAAAAATGGTGGACTGCGTTGTTTGGCGACCCCCGTGAAATGGTCGTTCGACCCCAAACGGGGTCCTGACCCACTGGTTGAGAACCACTGACTTAGATTCATATACCTCTTCATTGTGCTTTACAGCCCTCTCTAAGCAGTTTACTGAGTCAGCATATTGCCCCCAATAATCTGCTCCTCATTTTACCAAACTTAGAAAGATGGAAGGCTTCAACCTTGAGCCGGTGATGATCAAACTCCTGAAAGTGGGCAGAGTTATCTGCAATTCTGCAGGCTAACCACGGCTCCTAGTGCATCTTTTTCCTCTTCTTTTCTCTAGGTTTATCCTCTGTGGCTGTGTCCATTCATCTTGCCTCACAGTCCTGGAATGGTTCATCCAAAAGGAGATGAAGAGGAGCTCTATGTAGATGTGGGAGCCTATGGAATGCCCCAGACAAAACACTTTGAAGCCATGGCATCCACCAGACAATTAGAAAAGTTTGTAAGGAACGTTCATGGGTAAGCATTTAAACCCGGGAAAAGAGTTATTTCTAGTGGTACAAGAGCTCTCTAGCAATTGGATTCCTAATTACCTATGAGTACACCCCATTCTTTTGCTATTCTGTACAGTAGTTCAATTTTTGGCTCTGCAGCACCCTTGTTGGGACACCCAACTGAATTGAAAGGGTTGGTTAGTTTGCTAGAACAAAATCAATTCTGACAAGAGGCTTGCCCTGTTTTGCAGGCAAAGATGATTGTCACCTTTTAATGGAACAACTCTAAGATGTTTCTCGTTTCCTTTAGTTTTCAGATGTTACATGCAATCTGTGCACAGCAGGTCCAAATGAAGTCAGAGATGCTGACACAAACTTGTAGTTTTATATAATAAATATTTAACATCTATATTTAGAGCAGACAAGATAGTCAGGCACATCACTATATCGTGAGGCAAACTGTCAGGTAAATCAAAGAACAGCAGCATACAGAGCCCAGAGAAGCAAAAGGTGGGGAAGTTTCCCTTTACACCCAGCAACCAATTATAATGTAGATTGCCTCATGCAGGAGCCCGCAATCTCCAACCCATCAACTCCAGCTTTGTGTTCTGGCACATTATACTCTTTACTGTTCCAGCTGTTAAATTAAATATCTTAACAGTCACCTGTTAAGCAGCCACAACTCTTAAGATCTTTCTCATTTCCTTTAGTTTTCAGATGTTATATGCAGACTGCTATATGACCCGCGAGGAATTCTGGGAAATGTTTGATGGCTCCCTCTATCACAAACTGAGACAAGAGCTTCAGTGTAACAAGGCTTTTCCTGAAGTATATGATAAAGTCTGCAAAGCTGCAAGACATTAAATCCAACTCGTCCATGAAGCAACTAGGAAAATTTGGGTCTAAATAAAAACTTACCTCTTCTCTTTTCCAAAACCCCCTTGTTTCTACTTCAGAGACTCCATTCCAAATGTGAAATGTAGAAGAAATACTTCTGCCTTTGTATGAAATATATAACTGGTAGTATTTGTCTTAAAAAGGTGTATGCTTCTTTATCTTCTTTCTAGGAATTTCCATTTTTGACCACTGTGGTTTAATGATAGCTTAGGTATAGACTGATATATTTAGTAGAAGGAGGAAGAGCAAGTTCAGAACTTTAAAACAGAAGAATAACCTATTATAGATAAATGAATGGGAGATGTATGCAAGGTCTGCTGTTACAGATATACCATAGGCTCTTTCTGAGAGTTGTGCCAAATAAGACTGCCTTTCTAATGTCACAGTTGCCTATATCAGATAGGTTTCTTTGCCCAGGGTTGAAAAGTCATAATTCCCTCTCTCTGTCTTTCTTGTTTTGTTGACATTTTTTCTTTGACAGTTTTCATCAACATTTATGTGCTGCAGGAAAAAAAAGAGATTGTTACAGACATGTCCCCAGGAATAAGACAATTTAAAAAGTATTTTTCCCCCTTGTTTATAAATGTTACTGCTTTTCTTGCCTTCTCCCTGTGGTCTTCTAGTGATCTGTCTCTTGGATTATGGACGCTGGCTGAACAGTTTTATAACGCATTTCTCCAAAGTACAAGTTAGTACTTCTGTTTTAATAGTAAAGAGGGCTGTCAGTAATCTGATATAAATAGCAAAGTTTTTATATTCATTATTGCGTCTACCTATTTTACTCTTATTTTGTTCATGAAATTCAATTGAGCCCCAAATTTTTGTTGCTAAGTGAGACAGTTGTTAAGTGGTTTTTCCCCATTTTACAATCTTTCTTGCTACTATTGTGAATCACTGCAGTTGTTAAATTAGTAACATGGTTGTAAAGTGACTTTGCTTCTCAGAAGATCGCAAAAAGTGATCACATGACCCCGGGACATGGCAACCATTATAAATATGAACTAGTTGCCAAGCATCCAATGTTCGATCACATGACCATGAGGATGCTGCAACAGTTGTAAGTGTGAAAAACAGTCACTTTTTTTCATTGCCTTTGTAACTTTCAATTAAAGGAATTATTGAAAGTCGAGGACTACCTGTAAATGATGGTGGAGATTTATATGGTAGATGATTAATTATTAGTAACATTATATAGAAGAAGTATTCCACCCCTCTCCTCTTTCCTTTGTTACTGTTATCATAGGATTTGTCATGGTTTTCTTCTACTGAGATTGTTTAGTGCCTTAAATCACCTGAGAAAAACCTGGATTGTTTTAGGCCTTCTTATTTTCAGGAATACATTAGATGTGAGAAATGCTTTAGAAAACTGCCTGGAAGGTGGATCTCTTTAACCTCTTCCCACCTAACACTTAACATTGCTTGTAAAAATAGCACTGCTGCGAGCTTTCACCATCAGATAAATGCACACTACTGCTATATCAATTTTTATAATTATCTGGATATTATTGATAATCGAAACACTTGAAACAATGCTGCTTGGAATAGATAATAGAATTCTGAGTTTTGTCCCATGTTGTGGTCTGGACTTTGGAATACTTCCAACTCTTATTTTGTACTTGAGATAGTTTACACTCAAAACGTTTTTGCATATCATTCCTCTACTTTTTAACTGGAGTGACAATGGATAAGCTGGAAAAGTATCTCCTGCGTGAATGTATTCCTATAGTTTAATATTAAAGCAAATAGGTCATTGGCTAGCCCTAAGAACAGTTGATGATTAAACAACTTTAAAGGGTTTTTATTTGAGTTTTGTATATCTTTTAATGTCACTATTAACCAAAATTGGATCTAAGGACCAAGATGCACAATTCTAGCAAATAATTATTTGTAGTTAACACTTTGATGTTATCTATAGTATCTGAACATCTGAACTGTCTATGGAGTCTTAAACAGTTGTTGATATTTAATGGAGAGATTGATTTAGAGTGAACCAGTAAAAGCATATTTTAGACCAGAGGTCTCCAAACCTGGCAACTTTTAAGACATATGGACTTCAACTCCCAGATTCATCAACATAGCTATGCTGATGAATCTGGGAGTTGAAGTCCACAAGTCTTAAAATTGCCAGATTTGGAGGTGCCTGTTTTAGATTAGTCCAGAAATAGCTTGTATCCCTGTTGAAATCTAAGCATTCCTTGAGAGAAAAACTTGCTTATACTTTCCTAGTGCCTTCTCAGGCATCTGAGAACCATTCCCGTATGCTGGAACCAGTAATAACGACACCAGAGCATCAGACATAAGTTGAATGCGGAAGCAAATCAGAAATTAAACTGGACTCAATATTTGTGTATAATTTCTGGACTGCGCCTCAGGTTATATACAGTAAGATGAGTACAGTGGTACCTCGATATTCATCGTTAATTGGTTCTAGGAAGTGTGATGAGTGCCAAAAACGCTGAGCATCAAACAAATTTTAGTCATAAAGAATAATGTGAGTCACAAGGCAGCCGACACTGACAAGTTCTAGCATGTGTTGAGTATCAAATGATGAGAACTGGGAAAAATTTTTCACATCAAAACATTGAGTATCAAATTTGAAAGCAGTTGAGTACCAAGGTACCACTGTATTTGCAAGTTTGATTTTTGTTGCAACAGTCCTAGCACACTATTCCAATCTTGCAGATAAATATAGTAACAGCATCAGTATACTTTGTTTTGCAATTATTAGTGATGTTGTATTGCTGCACTTGGGCTGAACGCGTTCTTCCTTATAATTACAGCTTTGGTGTGCCTGAACAAAATTGTGCTGACAGTATTTTTTCTTTATTATATATCTAATACCGCTATTATAAGTCATTTGGTGCAATGGGATTCATAGGTATGTCATAGATCTGCTGTCCTTGCTGCTAGTTAATATTTAAATTAAAAACAGTTGATATCTTATCCTTGGTAAAAATCTGTTGATTTAAGGTACAATCCTAGACAAAAATATGTAAGATTAGGATGCCATCACTCATCATTTGTGCTGGTAGAAATCCTAATTAGTGGACTTTCTCTGGCTGTCACCATTTTACTCCATTATTTTCAAGTTTGGATTCTCAAAAAAAAAAAAAAAAAAAGATTTAAAATACATTGAGAGTAGGAATGTTCCTAAGTGAGACAGTTGTTAAATGAACTTTGAGCCATTTTATAACCTTGCCACAGTTGTTAAGTGAATCACTATAGTTGCTAAGTTATTATCACAGTTGTTAAGTGAATCTGGCTTCCCCATCGACTTTGCTTCTGAGAAGGTCAGAAAAGGTGACTCTGATAAATATGAATCAGTTGTCAAGCGTTTGAATTTAGATCACATGACCATGGGGATGCTGCAACAGTCATAAGTCACCTTATTCAGTGCTGTTATAACTATGCTTATTAAACGAGCTGTTGTAAAGGACTATCTGTATTATTTAATCCTTTAAGTCTCTGTGTTAAATAACAAAGTATCACTGATATCATTCAGTATTAAGTTCCAGAGCTGTGTTGTTCAATCTTAGCAACTTTAAGACATGTGGACGTCAGCTCCCAGAATTCTGCAGCTAGCAAGCTCCAGAGAGAAGCATGAGAACAAAGGAGGGGTACATTCAAAGAAGTACAAATGTTTATTGGAGATTAAATGTTTCTAGTATAATTGTCTATGCTAATATAAACTCTCCTAATATAAACCACTCTATAGTTATCGCCCCTGTGATCATGAAAAACCCAGTCCACTTTCACCATGACTATTTGGCTATTTTCACCATAACTATTTGAGGAGGGTGTGTGTGCAATAGAATAAAGCAAAGGTACAGCAGCAGTAAAAACAACCTGAAACTGTCTAGAGCACAGGCGTCAAACCCATCGTGTCAAATGACATGTTGTGACATATCGTGACTTTTCGCATTGCTGGAACTAGGGTGGCTGCGGCCTCCACATGATGCAACCGGACTGCGGGCCGGCATTTTGACACCCCTGGTCTAGAGCACGGGTGTCAAACTTGCCACGTCATGTGACGTGTTGCAACGTATTGCAACTTTTTTTGCATTTTCAGAGCTGGGGTGGGCACGGCCTCCACATGATGCAACCAGCCCACAGGCTGGCAGTTTGATACCCATAGTCTAGAGATGCTGGGGTAGGCAATCTTTGCTCTATGACTCGTGGCCTTCAATTCCCAGAATTCCTGAGCCAGCATGGCTGGCTCAGGAATTCTGGGAGTTGAAGGCCACAAGTCATAAAAGAGGCAAGATTGCCTACCCCTGGACTCTAGAGGTTATGAGTGGGAGAACAGCTTGCAGCTATCACTATTAGAACACAAGCATGTTTCTGCTCCTGGATCAGCCAAAATATAATCCTATTCTTGCCGTCCATCTTCAGCCAAGACATCCTCTGTCAGGAGAGGTTTTGATTTGTTTCTGATGTGTGTATTTGAGTTTATAGCATTGGCATAGGTTCACACCAGTCATTGCAGAGATCAGATGAAGTCCTTGAATCTTCAATTCATGTTTATCCTCCTTTGTCTTTTTTCTGAAATGAGGATCATTCCAGGCAAAAACGAGAGCTAAATTCCATAAAGGTAACTGGGTTGTTGTTGTTTTGGCCAATTATTCCTTGAGGCTCTGGGAGAGAACTTTAGTCGAGGTGGCACTCGTCACTTACTCTTCTGCTCAAACTCCAGTTGTGAACATCCATAGAGGGCTTTTATCAGTATACACATCACTGAATTACTGATACACCACCGGATTTGCCCTGCCTATCTCCCACCCATGGCAAAACTGCTGCTCTTCAGCTAGGAGTCAAGCTCACTTCCTTACACTTAGCGTTCGTAGATGTAGGAGCAAATCTGATCTCGGACTGGACCAGTCCTTGTGTGTCAAAGGAACTAAGATTGCCTGCCTTACCCATTTTAAATGTAAAATTGGAGGTGGAGGAAATTAGCTTCTTTTTATGTAAATATGGTTTAAGTGCTCTTCATGATCACTGTTCAATGGATATGAACTGATAAAGTCAAAATACGGTACACCTTGCCATGATTTACCCACTGGGGTAGACATACTGCATACAACATTAATATGTGCATTATTTTTAAATGGAAAAGCAGTAATATGGGAGTGAAAAACTCCACTGGATGCAGCCCTTTAGTTGATCTTCTTTTCCTCCATAAATCCATTTTAATTTGTGAAAGCTACAGATTCTAATGAGACCCCATTGTTAAAAATCAAAACATTGGACTGCAGTTGTTTCCTTACTGCATTACAAACTCTCTTCTACCAGAATCCAATTTAAAAAAAAACTGATAACTGTGGACTGTGGTTATTAGGATCAGGGAAATAATAGCCCCCCCTTTTAATTCAATAAAGGACAACATTTTACAAGTAGTTGCTAAATGAATAGCAAGCATTTAAGTTTCTAGCAATTTTAATACAGTATTGACATAATTATGGCAGCAAACTGATTTTAGAAGAGAAACCTATAATTATAAAATTCTAACAAATGCCTTGATTCTTTTTTTTTTTTTAAAAAAAGGTGAAAGTGAGTGCCCAAATTTCCAAGAGTGTATTGGATGAGAATAAGAGATTCCTCGGTGCATCTTTAGTTAGCCTGGCCAAACTAAAGCTATGTAGGCATGCAGTTCATACATGATAACTTAAGATTTTTTTTCCAGATGCAACAATTTCTTAGGCTGATTTTGGGTTGCTCCAGCGACCTTTATTAACAGGAGTGATCCTCTCCCTGTGGAAAAAAAAATCCAATAAATTGTTTACATATTCGATCCTTTATCAAAGCCAAGGTTGAGACTGTATGTTGATCCAGATATCACTGAATTAGCATCCCTAACAATTGGACACAGTGATTAAAGACTGTTGGAAGCTCCAATTAAGGAACAACTGGAAAACTATGCTTTTCTCTTCCTCTGAAGAACTTAGAGCTGAAGGTAAGCATCCCAACAAACTTAATGACCTCTCTTAAGCTACTGAAGGGATTTACAGGTGAACAGAGCTTTGAATTCGCTCAATATATAGGATGGCTAGACTTATCACAAAAAGAAGAAACTTTGGATGCAAGGCAACAGTAGAAAGAGAACTGTCACAACCATTCTTTTGGGTCTTAGTTTTTCATATCTAAGTTTTAAATTTTTATGATGTAGGAATACTTAAAAACTCATACATTGTTCTTAATAATAGTAATAGAGTTAGAAGGGTCCTTGGAGGTCTTCTATTCCACCCTCCTGCTCAAGTCTATACCATTCTGGGCAAATGGCTGTCCAGTCTCATCTTGAAACCCTCCTGTGATGGAGCACTCATACCTTCCAGAGACAAGCCATTCCACCGATTAATTGTTCCCACTGTCAAAAAATTTCTCCTTAGTTCTAGGTTAGATCTATCTTTAATGATCTTCCAAGTCAGTGTAGATGTCAACATTCAATTTTATCATTTTATCATTGGATGGGTGATTGTCTAAGGAATGGCTAAGAGTTTCCTATCTTGAAGCTATTTTTATATTATCTTCATAGGATCTAGGTCTACAGGTAATAATTCTGGATATGCTGTTTCTCAATTCTCAGCTAAACTTCTCTCTTGCATTCTTAAATTTCACAAACAGACACAATACATTAGCAATTTACTGATTAATTCATTTAAAAATAGAGAACACAGCAAGATGCATGCAGTTTGCTGCCATTTTATCTCTGTCTTCTACACAACTCTGCCAGCACTTAAATACGTAAATGTACAATGATGACAAGACTGTTTTCTGCTTGTGTATGTGTACACATGCTAGTTTTGCGAATATGCAGAATAAAGTTTATGAATAAAACTTCAAAAGATAGTATTTATATAATCACAATTAACATAAAAGATCATATTAAGATGTTGTGCTCTTTTCTTTACAGAACTATATTGATTGTGAGGAGAGGGAGAGAAATTCAAAGATGCCAAAAATTGGAACACTGAAATTTCCAATTATGGCATGAATTTTAGAAACTGAATTGAGCGAATTTAGAAGCAAAGCAAAATAGAGAGGGTAATTGTAATAAATTAAAAATATAACAACATCTTCACTCTAAACATTGTCCTGTTAAACCCTGTTGTTTTCTGTTTCATGAATCCAATTCCATCTGCAGGGCAAGATGTTGTGAGACCCTATGTACCAATGGGAATCAGGCTAAATATTCCAAATAAATATATGAATTTCATTTTAGAAAGTAAATGTGAAATTAAACTACATACAGAACAACTAGATAAACAAGGTCAGGCATGCAAATTAAAAATCAAAATTCCAACCCTGATGGAAGTTGGGGGATTTAAAAAAAAATGATTTGCCATTCTTAATTATGTTTCACTTTTTTACTTACTGTAAACACTTGTCCTTTTCCAAGTTACTAAGATAACGTTGTGCTTCATTCATATAAAGGGAACGGTATCTCAACTTCTTTGGATATTTCTCATGCTTTGTGGTATCATAGCGGCCAACCCCGACAGGATTCTGTATAACAGAGCATTGGGGATATAGTGAGTGCTTAAATCTTCCTGGTTGCCCACTTCAAAGTAAGTCCATGGCAAATTGCTCCTATATTGATGTCAAAAAATCCACATAGACTTCTCTGTAAAGTTGAAGAAGGAGGAGGAAGAATCCTAGGAGGGGCTAGCTATGGAATTAAGCTACTTGGAAGATTATCTTGGAAGGACCACAAAAGGAGGGAAGTGGCTAAGACAGCACTCAACAGCATAAAAGAAAGCTGAGGAAACAACAAGACAAAATTTGAAACAATAAAAAAATTGTATCCTTCTTACCGCACCATGATTTTCACAGAGTTGTAAGTACTCCCTTACTCTATGAGGTCCTGAGCAGCTGAGCTCCACCAGAATAAAAAATTGCTTAGGATGAAGCATTTTGTGTCCTTCAGTACAAATTGCCTTTCATCTATTGCAGAGGTACTGCAGAAGTCATTCACAACCATGTATCATTAATTCTTGCTATGTCTACAGCCATGCCATGTTGGGAGTGCAATTTGTACTGAATGTTTAATTGGATGGTCTGTGTTGAAACTGATGCAACTCTCCAACTGCTGTCTGTAGTATGATAATATACCCTCAGTTATTCCATTTATGCATTCTATTACCTTGACAATATACTGTATTTATAGATAAAATTACTAAAACTGAATTTGGTGGAACTTCTAAGCATTCCAATGAACTGATTACACAAATGGAAGGGGGGAAGCATTAATTCAATAACTACATAAATACATGCTGAGTCTCAAATGCTCTTGATATCAATATAAATCTTAACTTTGACCAATCCCTTAAAGTTAACAAAAAATTCTACATCTTAGATCCATATCCTTGAAGGATATAAGATAACTGCCCATTTGTTCTAATTCATATAATAGAAGCTAATTGGTTTTTGTGGAAAGAATTTTGGAAGAGACATCAGACATTTTATCTGATCGAATAATCTGGATAATCTGCCTCAACGCTGTTTACCCTGAATGCAGCAGTTCTTTAACTTTTTCCTATCACAACTCAAGTGATAGAACTCAGCTTGTACTTGTATTATTGCCAGAGTAATCTTTGCTATTTAGCTATCCCTCTGAGGAGAAATCGTGGCACAAATTACATTATTTCCTGTAGCACACCATATACGCAGACAACGCACTAAATCAGAGGAAGCCTGTTGCAGCTGCTTAGCCCATCTAGCCTGAATCTTTGTGTAGGCAGGCAGCAACTTTCTTAAGCCTTGTCCTGGATTCTCATATGGAAACTAGAATTCTGTTTTGCCAGTACTTGAGCCTAAACTGCGGACGAGCCCAGATCAGTGGGGAAATGAGACTTTTTCTAAATGAAGCTTTTCCTAGCTACTTGAGTGCTTCTAACATCACCATAGTAACTCAGATAACAAAAGAAAAGGCATAAGCAAATATATCACTAGCATCACCCTTTGGCACACCAGAATTTTAAAAACGTTGAATTGATGGACAAAGCAAATATCACACTCTGAGGCTGCTAAGAAATTGTCTTAAATCCAATATAGAGGAAGGAGCAGTTGAACTACTGGAGACTAATTCTTTGGACTTCAGTTCCCATGAACCTCAGCCAATAACAATTTCAGTATGGCCAATAGCACAACATTAACGCAACTAAAATTAAAATTATTCTGAAAGCTATAAAGTTGCCTATCTCTGATTTAGGTTAAATATTACAAAGGGGTTGAGAGAAATAAATAAAAAATCATATATACTAGGAGAAAAGCAATTTAGTCATTATCTACTCATGTTGCCGTTGCCGTAGACCAGTTGAATAAATAAATACATTGCAATAATTGTGTGTGTGTTTGTGTATAAGCAAATAAAGAATGATTCAATACCATTTACTGTTGGCCTGAAATGACCTGCAGATTTTGCTTGAAAGAATGTGACCTTCTGGGGAAGAGACAACATTCCTCCTGCAGCCTCTAGATGGCTTGGATCAGTGGTTCTTAACCTTTTTGAACGAATCTCCCCCTTGAGCCAATGAGGAAGTTATCATCGCTCCCCTCCCCCAACATAACCTCTCAATCACAACATAGGAAATAATTCTTCAATTTATGCAAACACTTTTTTTGTTTTTTTTTAAATTGTCATCAGGACATATCGATGCAAATAATTTATTTCCAGTCTTTTCCCCATATCTCCCATATTCTGGCCAATAATGCACCACTGTATGGGTAGAGGCTGCTGCGCAACGCACATGAAGATGCTTATTCACATATGTACGGCGTTCTGTACTGAAGCTAGCTGGAGGAACATTTGAAAACACAATTCAATCCACTAATAGCGAGCGATCTGATGTTTTTGTATGACAGATATACAGCGATTCACTGTACGAAAATGTCTCAAAAGTTTCCCCAAATCATCTCGCTCCATCGCCCCCATATTGCCCCCTTTTCATTCCTTCGCCCCCGCATCGCCCCTTTTCGTTCCATCGCCCCCCTGAAAAATGAAATCGCCCCCTGGGGGGGCAATATTGCCCAGGTTAAGAACCACTGGCTTGGATTACATGATCCCCAGATGGCACTGGGCCATGCTGGTAGGGGAGAAAAACTATACTTCAAAATGTTTAGAAAGGAAGCAGATGGATGGATAAATGATAGATGTGTGTGTGTATGTATGTGAGTGAAAGAGATAGATATGAGATAGATAGATAGATAGATAGATAGATAGATAGATAGATAGATAGATAGATAGATAGATAGATAGTAGATAGACAGATAGACAGATAGAAACGGAAGGCATTTTTTCTCCCTCCCACCCCTATCTCTTACATACAACCTGCAAAGTGAAGTTAATGGCACTACGAACAGGCCCCGAGTTATTAGAGCACCTTGGAATGATCTCCTTCATCGAAGTAACTGATCCATATGTGGTTTTATCTCCCAAGAGACAGTGGCAAAACAAGCTTTATTAAAGAGGGGTTTTGAACCCAGTTTCTCTCCCAGGGGCATCTGCAGAGGGGGTGGCATCTCAAAAGTCAAGGTGATGGTGACACAACCATGCCTTGCAAGTCCCATCGGTTTTGCAATGCACGATAAATCCCGTTGTGACAGTCATCTCTCTTTCTTGTCTTTCTAGTCCCTGCTGACTGGGCTCTTACTGGCTGTCTTGTTCCAAAGGTGCTTTTTCAGAAGGCAACTGCACTTCCTTGTTTGTTTGTTTGTTTTGCTTCTGAAAATGTTTCGTTTTTCATCCAAGAAGCTTCTTCTGTTCTGAACTAAAAAGCTGAAGAAACTTCTTGAATGAGAAGTGAAATGTTTTCAAAGGCAAAAAAATACCCAAGAAAGGCCAGTTGCCTTTTGGAAAAAGCACCTACAGGCAGTCCTTGACTTAGGACCACAAATTTATGTTGCTAAGTAGGACATTTGTTAAGTGAGTTTTGCCCCATTTTACCACCTTTCTTGCCCCAGTTGTTAAGTGAGCCACCGCAGTTGTTAAGTTACTAACATGGTTGTTAAGTGAATCTGGCTTTCCCCATTGACTTTGCTTGTCACAAAAGGGGATCAAGTGATTCCGGGAACTGCAAATGTCATAAATAGGAGTCAGTTGCCAAACATTTTAATTTTGAGCAGATTTACCATGGAGAGATGTCCGTAAGTGTAAAAAAATGGTCATAAGTCATTTTTTTTCAGTACTGTTGTAACTTTGGACGGTCACTAAATGAGCTGTTGTAAGTCAAGGACTACCTGTATGACCTGGATGATTGAGAAGCTCCATAGATACTGGGTGTCCTGGACACAGTATCATGGCTGCAATGAGAAAAGGAGTTATAATCAAGTTTCTCCCTTACTGTATTTCCAAAACAGAGGCGGTATGCTCTTCGGTCAAATCTTTTTGCACCAATCCAGAACGGTGGTTGATTTTTATATTCTGTTCTCTTAATGGGCTTTATGTCATAGGAGCCTGGTCCTGTTTGATACTGGGGAAAAAGAAGTAGGCAATTATTTTCTGTTATTGACTGATCTTACTATATGTTCATCATCCTCATTAAACACTCATTATAGAAATACATCCTGAAGAGGATTTGCTTGCCAGTCCCTCCCCCATTTTTCTTCTTTGCACAGCTGCCTAGGTAAATATAATTCTGGGTGTCCTTTACTGTTTTTTGCTTAGAGAAACTATTTTGATACTTTGAAAAGAAGAAAAAAGTTAAATATGTTCTTTAAAAAAACAAAAACAAATTGTATTTCATTCTGTTCCTATCTGCTTTGTTAATGTCATGGCAGAAGAAAATCAGTCGCCAGCTTATTGCTGAAAAAGCAAAGCAAAGTCACCTACTTGTTCACGCTGAAACATGCCAATTTTGGTCCAGAAGATCCGTTCAGTTGGGCAATCGGGATCCCGTGAAAACGTACTAAAAACGCCATGTTTCTTTTTGTCCTTTGTCTCCAGTTCATCCAGGAAGGATTTGATATTGCAACCAGACAACTCAGAGGTTCTTCTCTGCCATGATTGAATCAGAACAAAATACTGCTTTAGAAGTGGAAATTAGTAGAATGTACCATATAGATCACCCTAGTTTTACAACCACAATTGGGACCACAATTTCCATTGCTAAACGAGGTTGTTAGGACCTTTTTTGCCATGGTTGTTAAACAAATCACTGTGGTCATCAAATGAATCATACAGTCATTAGGTGAAATCCATTTATACTTTTGACTTTCCTTGTTGGAAGCCAGTTGAGAATAGTTATGTCGAGAACCACCAGTATATGTGTGCATACATACAGAAATCTGTGAACAATTAATCTAAGACAGAACTGCATCAAATCAAAGAAATTACTGCAAATGAATGTATCTACTATGGGAAAATATAATATAGATACAACTCTCAGTGTAATCTGAATCCTGTTAAGAAAATTCTCACTAGTCACAAACAACGAGGCTTAAATTATCCTGCTTTGGATATATTATGTAAAGACCAAACTCTCTAGAGATGCTGGAAAAAAAATGAAGAAAAAAGAAGATGACCAGCAACAGGTGGATGGATTCAGTTATGGTGGCGATGGGGGCAACTGAAGGACCAAATTAGGGACCGATCTCCATGGAGAAAATTTATCTGTGTGGTCATAAGAATCAATTTTGACTTAATGGCACATAATCAAATACATTAATCAAATATAATAGTAGTTTTTGTAGAATCCATGGTCCTAGTGTTCAGATAACTTATTTATATGAGCAAAGCTTTTCATATATTTAGAATTATTTTAAATTAAGTTGGAATTAGTCCAACTGAACAAGTGCAAAATCAAGACATTTGACAACAAATGTACTTGTACTAAAGCCCACTGATGAAAACACTGCTAGGTTTTTTTTTTGTTTGTTTTTTGCTATCTGCTAGTTTTCTGCCATCTAATGGCTTCATATAATCTACAGTGCTGAGTATTTTGTTCTCATTCTAGAACGTGAGAAATATTAATAGCTGTCCTATTGTGGATCTATTTCCACTGCTGTCTGCAGGATTTTCCCCATGACTCAGCTAATGTGCTTTTCTACCCTCTGTGTGCCACCAGAAAAGGTTTTTGCAATTGCCATTTCTAATTTATCAGTGGGAGGAGTCCTTGGTGCTCTCTGAGCTTGGTTGTTTTCTTTTTTTCTTTTTTTTAGAAGAAATTTTATTGGTTTTTTTCATTTTTACATAAATGTGCTTAAGAAAAAACGTGGTGATTGGGCTATCAATTATCCAAGAACAAAATCATACATATATCACACAGATTAATTCCTTAAAAGTTCCCTCTCTATTTTTCACATATTATTTTACCAATTAAAATTATTACATTTATAAAAAAAGCTCAATCAATCCAATCGGTCATCAATCACATTTCAATTATAAGAATCCTGTTTTTAAGCTTTACTATTTTACAAATTACCATATTCCAATTAAGCTTATATAGACATATTAACACTCCGGGCATCCCTCTTTTCTCTTTTCCCTATCATGATGATTCTATCTAAGATAAATATATTATCCCAAAAAGCAACATCCTTACATTTTTTTAAATATAGCCTATTGCTTAAACTAATTATTCATTTATTAATACTATTATTTCTCTTATCACAAATACCTCCTCTTCTCCCTCTATTACAAAATAGTTATCTTGATTAAAATAAAGATATCAGTCCAAAGAACTACAGTTCTGTCTATTTTAAATATATATTCTATCAATCAGTGAAGTAAAATTTACCTCTCCAATACTTATCATCTCTAAAACCAAGTATTGTTACAAAAAATATCCTTTTACAGAATCACCTATTTCATTTGTTATTAAAACAATCCAAATGTCAACAACCTTTTTAACCCATTCAGTGAAATTTTAAACCACATTTTTAAACCTAACTCTAGCTTTCTTTCTATGCCAAACCGGTTTCCAAGATAAAGCCTCAGCATCATCAAACCTCAACATTTGAGTCAAGCTATTTCTCAATACATCAAAATAGTCAAAGTTCTCTTCTCTTTTTTCCAATATTGTCTGAATAGTATAGTCAATTTTATTTCTTATTATAGTTGCTAGTTGATTGTCCACATTGTCACAATTTTCAATGACTTGTACCTGAATATCAAGCTCTGTTATTTTTGGGAGATCAAATAGCTCAGTTAATGTTATTCTTTGATCATCAATGTTCTCCTTAGGTCGTAAATAGGATTATGTAGAATTAATTTGCTCGGTAGTTTCTACTGTAAGTTCATAATTGAATTGTAAGTGCAGTTCCTCTGTCTCGTTCAGTTGTGTATCTTGCTGTGTGGGAACCTCTCTAGGGTTGCTCTGTTTTTCCTCCGTTATTCTTTGGTCTGTAGTTTGAACCGATGGTTGAAAGTCAATTTGTGGTTCTCTAGTATCATCTTTTATTTTTCTCCAAGATTTGATATAAGCTTTCATATAGTTTGTAGTTTCCAAAATCTTTTCCAATATAAGTTCATAGTCGAGCTGTGGATAAGCTTCTTCCATTTCAATGGTGAAAAGACTTTGTTCAAGAATAGTCTTTGATCTTTTAGTGGAGGCTATATTTCAAAAAGGTCAACAAATATCCACCTCTAAAATTCTACTAAGCAAATTCACCACAGCTGTTGCAAATCTTTTCTCTTTTCCCTTTTGTTGTCATTTGAAGATCAAATTCATCTTCAAATAGCAAAAGAAAATACAGCTGTAATGGCACTTTTCACCACAAGATGACCTCAGTAGACTGTAAACTCTTTCTTCCAAATAGGTAAAAAATTATCTTTTGGGAAACATAAAAAGCAAAAGCAGGTATCTCCAATATAATAGATAAAATAAAAAATATAGCATTTCTTTTTTATTTTTTTCAGGGCCCCTAGATATCCCCCCCAAAAAATCAAGTAGTCAATAAAACTTTAACTATTTTAGTTCTTTTAAAACTTTCTTTCCCAGGTAGACAGAAGCTGCTCACTTAAGACAGGAAAGTGATCAAAACCTTTTTACAGGCAAATAGTCAGGACAGAGAGAGGGAGGAAAGGTCTCACCCGGATTCACCACTGTGGTACTTAGATGATTTTCTGACTTTGGCTGGTGCAGCAAAGTGATCGGCCATTTTACTGGCCGATCTTCTTCTCTGTCAGCCCTACGGAGTTAGCTCGGACTGTAGGGGGAGCCGCAGCCAAGCAAAAGCTCCTCGATGGTAGTCACCCCTCCAGGGCAATTTAATACCTGCATAAGGGTCTACCAGCAGAGGGAAAACAGCCGACAAAGAGAGAGATCTGTTTGTAGGGCTGAACGTACTGCAATCCAGAAGCGGAAGTCAACTTGGTTGTTTTCTTACAGATGTTTCATTTCTCAAACTGTATAGCATCTGATGAAAGTAATGAAACTTTGCAAGAAAATAGCCAACTTCAGAGAGCACGAAGGACCCCTCATTTCAACTCTGAGCTACAAATATTCTCCTTTATCAGTAATTTATTCTGTTTTGGTTGCAGTCAGAGGATGATATAGTCATTTCCTAGGCCAGGAAGCCTGTTCCCCACCATCACCTTCTTAAATCACCAGCTCTCAGGAAAATGAATAACTATCATAGAACTACCCCAAGCTCGGAACCTGATTTGGACCAAACAGCTGAAAGACATGTGTGTGATCTGGTTATCTCCATGAGGACTTCAGCTTTTGCTTGTGCTTCTCTTGAATATGTATTTACTACTGTTCTGGAAGAGTGCTAAGCCTGTGATCAAATCAAGTAAGTTTATTGCAGTCAAAGACCAGAGACCAGAACAAATTAAACACTCAAGGAATGTCCAGTTAGTTTTTTTAAAAAAGAAGTCTAGCTTGGCTGCAAGCATGGTGGTAAGGATTTCACAAGTGACTTCTTTTTTTTTTGCTGCTTCACAACATTTGTCAGCTGTCGTTCAGGTTCTTTTAAAACACAGTTTTAGCACCCTAATAGAGTAGTAATAAACCCATTATTAAACGTACAGTTGTCTAATCTTTCTTTTTTTGAAAATGATCTTAAATTCAACATTGTCTTTCTGTTAGTGTGACATTCACTGAAATATTCAGTTTTCCAAGTCTAAACTTCCTGAAAGACCTGAATCTAGGACTCACAGAATGCCAATCTAATACAGGATTGCAGAATGTAACGTGACTCTTATTATTTGTGTCTATTATAATATTACAGCATTCATCACTTTTTTTTTTTAGAAAATTCCCAACCAGAAAATGTCTTAATTCTATTATTCCTAAAGTCTTAGAACCTCTTACAAAGAGAACCTTTACAAAATGTTTTATAGATGGCATCTCCCACCCACAAGATTGTCTAAAATGTATACCAATGTCTCCCCTAAATGTTGGAAATGCAATTTGAAAAGTGGAACTTACTATCATATGTGGTGGGAATGCACGCGAGCTCGTGATTTTTGGAACAGGATTAAAATTTGGTTGGAAGAAATATTAGAGCAAGCGGTAGAACCAAAACCAGAACTCTTTCTATTAGGTTTAATTACGCAAAAACATGACAAAGGCGTATTTTATTTAATGCTACACATTTTAACGGCCTCCAGGCTGGTTTTTGCTCAAAATTGGAGGAACAAGGAAACCCCAACGGAAGAAGAGATCCTGCATAAAATTTTAATATGTGCTGAGATGGACAGGCTTACAATGATTATGAAAGACAAAACGGAACACGAATACTTCGAAATCTGGGGCAAATTTTACCGCTGGTATGAATTAAGAACTGCTCGGACTTCAAACTAATGGTAGAACTAAAAGATATACATAACTGTACATATAATTGTATATATAATTGTATTGTATAAAAGATGAGGTTTATATAGAGGTTAAGAACAAAAAATTATAAAATTATAAAATTTTTGTACTATGATAGGAACTGATAGAAAAATTCACTCTGGAATGTCATGTTTGTCCATTGTTGTTTTAATTGTATTAATGAATAAAAATTAAAAAAATAAATAAATAAAAAAAAGTCTTAGAACCTGTTAGCCGGGGGAATTCTGACAGTTGAAGTCCACAAGTCTTTAAAGTTGGACAACCCTATCCTAGATTGTTTTTAAGGAAAGTGAGTGGGAGAAAGAATTCACTCCTGTGTTGAAGTTGTCTCAGTCGAATTATAGCTTTCCCCAATTTGGTGTCTTCCCAAATCTTTTAACTACGGCTTTGATCATTCATAGCCAATGTGATGAATGGCTATAATCAGGGCTTTTTTGTCATAGAACGCCCAGAACAGAGTTCCAGCACTTTTTTTTGGATGGAACCTTGTAGGGTAGGCAAGATGGGTTGTATGACATGTGTGAGTTCCAGCACCTTTTTTTTTTTTTTTTTTACAAAAAAAGCACTGGCTATAATGAATCAAAGCTATAGTCCAAGAAATCTGATGATCATTCAGTTGGGGAAGTCTACGTATTACTAACCAAACTATGGAGTACTCTTGCAAGCAGGAAAGGGAGAACACATACATCACCAGCAAAATGTCCAGAAACCATAGGCTTTGATCTGTCACCAGTGAAGGTTTCATAGGGACCTCGAATACTGATCACTCGTTTCAACATCTCATCCACACCATTTTTGATATTGTAAGTACCAGGTCCCAAACCGCTTCCCTAAAGTCAAACAGGAGAAAAAGCTTCAGGCAGACACACATGAAAACAGCTGCATAGTGTGACACATTTAGGCTGCTGAATATTGATCCCTATCTAGCAGTAGTTGTGCTCTATCTGGAGATCCAGGACTTGATTACATAGCTGCTCCATGGTAAATCAAAAAGAAATATGATGGGTCAAGTAAGTGTTGCCATTGGACATCACAAAGCTATTTGTAATCCAATAAGAAAAAATGTATTCAATTTTGCTTCAGTAGTAGGGAGGAGCATCTGAGCAGGGATTTTTTTGCAGCTATCATTGCATGCTTTGGCTTCAGAGGATTTATGTTTGTTCCATTCATGGACTGAGGTGAGATTACTTTCAGGGAGATGTAGCCAAAAAAAAAAAAAATGTTGCCAGAGCATAGTCAGACCATAGAGAGCTGTAGAAGGGGAAAGGTTCACAGTCCATATCCAACAAGTAAATTGTTGAGCTGTTGCTTCTATGGGAGCAATGGTGAAAACCACTGCCACACACAACAGTGAGGTGGAAAATGAGATGATATACTTGCCGTATGGACGAAAGTGAATTGTTTAGGTGTTTTACTGTCCATTATTCCTATGTCAGTCACTGGGGTTTTTTCCCTTTCTTCTAGTTTGACATATGGATTCCCATAGGTACCAGGGCCAGGATAACATTCCTAAGAGTACCAAGAAAAATGGGGGGAAGAGAGAGAGAGAGAGAGAGGGAGAGGATAATAAACATTGCAAGAAAATAACAAATATTTTATCTGAACAATTCCCTAATTCCAGAATTCAGCATAGGCGCTAAGGTCACAATTCCTTGCAAACAAGGACAGCCGTATTTGTTTACTGAGTGGTATGCACAGATTTTGCCCTATATTCTTCAGGTCTTTTTTTTATATATGTCCAAGGTTGATCATCATTATTTATTTTAATATAACCTAATGAGATCTATATGACATTAGCAGCCATTCTTTAGGTAGATTCCCCCCCCCTTCATGCTGACATCTATGTTAGAGTGGTTGAAAGAGATTGATATATTTAATTTGGAGAAAGACTTCTCAAATAAATGAAGGTCAGGCATGCAGAAGCAGGAGCAGACTTGTTTTCTGGTGCTCCCCTGGACAGGACTTGTGGCTGAAAGATTACTGATTTACAAAAGATTATTTTTAACAGTTCGAAGAAACTTCCTAATAAAAATTGCTATTCATGCTGCAAGACAAGCACTTGGGAAATAGTTGTCTGAAATTCTTAATTCAAGGGCCATATACTATTGCTGGAATTCTCATCAAAGGGTGTGCTAGATAACCACCAAAGCTCTTTCTCATTATATGTCTCTATGGCCTTTTGCACAATATACATAACATCAGACAAATGTTTCTTGGCTGAGCCAGATTTGGAGGTATTATCTGAATTACTACCTCTTTTAGATCTGTCTATATTCTTTGAACCCTTATGACGGGAATACAAGCCACATTTCATTATATCAATAGCCCCTTTCTTATTGATCAAGCAGAAAGTGATAACAAAGTTTGGGTTAAATTGCTACTATTATAATACAACTACAATAACTACTCCTTGACAGAGGTTTTCTACACTGCCACGTCTTGGAGATGAATTCTGCGTTGAAGAAGGCTGTTTTTTTCCCCTGCCATTTTATAGCTTCAACAGTTTTTCTCAGAGGACTGTTTGAAAGAGATTTGATAACTATCCAAGAGTTGATTCAGTTTTGTAGTTACTCACCAGGGAAACACAGTTTAACCAAAAATATACCCAGGGCTATTTGATGTTAGGAGCTTTCCTCACCAACCCCATTGCTAACTGAGCTGTGGTGTTTACAAAATATATTTATCCTGCCCTTTGTTTTCTTAAACCTGCTGTATGAATAGAGACTTTGTCAGAATAGGAAATTTGCTTATTTCTTGGCTATCTGTTTGTTATGTTGCAATGACAAGCACATAAGCCAAGCAATGGAGAAACCTAATCTTCATCCATTGGTGCTTAGATAAGCATCAATCTGAAGATTATATATTAGCTTTTCCTGCATAATAAACAGTTCAAGCCCTTTTAAGTAGAAAAAAATGCTAAATATTGATTTCCTTTAAGTAATGTATGCACTTCACATTCCGGGCTCACAAATGTAGAATAATAAAATTAATATTTTATTATCAGTTTTGACACATTGATGAGAATGATGGGCAGAAGGATGGGATAAAAAGTAGATGAAAACTCAAGATGGCAACCATAACCTGAAATCAAAATCTTACCTCCTTTCATGTGTGTTGCATATGCACAATCTCAGGGGCAGCACTGAGATTGTCTGTCCATAGTTGCCATCTTGATTTTTTTGCCCCAGCCCTTGCCTGCAAGACTTTCCTAGTATTAAAGTATTTTTGGGAATATATTAATGGGGCACAGCTTTCCCTAATTGTGTGCTGGATTATCATATTACAGCTAGTAATGCCAGACAGGGAAAGGCTAACCATAAATAAATATTACAATCTTCCCCAGAAAACCATGAGAAAGTCAGATAACTGTATCCTAAAAAATAAAAGATAAAGGTATTAAAGCAATATGCAAAGCATTGCAGTTGTGGTTGTATTAGAGATCTGATTATTTTTCTCACAAGTAGAATGGTGGTCATACAAAATTGATTTTCACCTACTGAGCCACCATGAGTCACTCTTGTGTTGCAGTTACCAACCTCAATCAGTTAGTTACCATCAGTTGCCAACATTTCTCTGAGGAAGAAACGTAATTTCATTGCTGAAGAAGCAAATTGTCTACCTGGCAGTAGCTTCTAAGAGCATCAAGAGTAAAAGATGTATCTTTTCCTTCAAACTTGTTCTTTCTTTTTTTTCAACACATGCTCAGGGATAGAGATTTGCCAGCAGAGATTTCACAAAAAGGGTATGGATTTCAGATTATTTTGATGGAAATGGACAATCCGTAATCCAAATGCCAATCTTAGGTCTCCCTTATCAGGGTTACTTAATCTGAACAAATGGATTGGATTCAGTTAGTCAAGGATCTGGCAAGCTTGTTTTAAACATATAGCTGGCTGGGGAACACCAAAGGCATCAGAGTCATGGTTTAATGTCAAGAGGAAAGGAAGAAAAATGAAAAATATACAGCAGGACATAACTATGTGTCTCATACACTTATGGCAATGTTAAGACACAAATACATAAGAGCAGGTTTTATATCATGCAATCTTTACATAAGTGTTGCCAGTTTGCATCATTGCAGGATTATGCTGGATTGCATAACACTCTACTACATTAAAATGTGACTGGCTTATTTCTGGTACAGTATACCATGTAATCACAGCTAGATAGTATACAGTATTTATGGACAACAACATGGAGAGTAGACTAAAACTTTTTATATTTTCAAGCCAGAATAACATGCATTATCCAACTCTAAAGAAGATGAATAGATAACTACTGAATTATGTTGGCACCTGGATGAACTCTACTCTTCTACATCTTTATGGCACTAAGCTGAAATTATTTTTACTTAGGTGAAGTGGCAAGGAAGTGATTAAAAAAATCCAAGAGCATGGTAGCACCCATGCAATCAAAATCCCATCTTTTATACATACAGACACACAATGCTGATGCATGTGCAAAAGGGCCAGGGCTTCATTCTCGTGGTTGCAACTGCTAGTTAGATTTATTTTGCTGTTCTCCTGCCCACCGCAGATGCCACCTGTTATTGTTATTCCAACAGTCCCCTCCTTGTTATACATACCTGAGTAAGCCCAAGGGAGAGAAAATGAATGAGCCAAGAGATTGAGGGAGGACAATACAGGCTGAATGAGAGAAGAAACTCTTCCCAGATAATTAGATCAGATCTATAGAAAAAGCAATCTGTTCCTTTATCGGCAGCCTTTTTGATGGGGAAAACATAGCGGTGAGGGGGAAAGAGAGGAGGCATCAACCTAAAAACAGCAAAGGATGATTTCACCCACCTTTGCTTTCTTCTAGCCACCATTGTCACAGCCATCATCATGTTATTAGGCAAAATATCTCAGTCTAGTCAATACCATTGACTAGCTAGACCCAAAATAAATAACCAGGTACTCTCCAGAATTTTTGCCAACAGCTATCATATTTCCTGACCACCAACCATGCTCTCTGGTGCTTATTGGTAGTTATAATTTAAAACAGTAAGACACTAGGTTCTGGGTTGGAATCAGGAATGACAATGCAGTGAAACTTCCAATTGTAGGGAGAAACGTCAGCTTCCAATACTTGGCATCCATATTCTTACATTACAGTAACTCATCTGAGTTCTGCTTCCTCTCTTTCTGTGCACTGGAGAGTCCTGGCAAACTTTCCCAACACAGGGTCTTCTAAGTTGTTGGATGTGGCTGGGTTTATATGGTTCGTACCTAGATGCATTTTAATCAACTATGTTGTGTGAACCCAGCTTGGTTTTGGTTCAGTCTGCAGTGTAAACTCAAAAAATAAGATTAATTGTGTAAAACCTGGTCCAAATAACATGAAGAAATATATCCCATAAATATAGCCAGTAATCTGATGTTGAGATGTATAGAATCTCACTGCCCCACAATGCAGACTTTATAGATGCAAAGTTCCCTTGTGGAAATCAAATAATCTCCAACTGGCTTTAAAATAATCTTATTTTTAGACCTGTGCCACAGCAAGAACCAATGAAAAAGATACATATTCAACAAATTATAATACCTTATAAACATGAATTTTTGGTTGTTTTGTTCTGTTTGGTTGGTTGGTTGGTTGATTTTCCTGGACTTCACTTATGATCCCAGCTTTTTTTCCCCCCAGTTATAATGAACTATTCTACATCTCATACCATCTCTCCATATTTCAATTAGCAATGTCTAATTAATCTTTCTCAATGATTATGTTTCACAAAGAAACTGTAGTGCTGATTTATCCAAGTAAACATCATTCAAATGTGCTGAACTACATACACCTTAATCAGATGGCTGTGCTAAGGGTAATAGAATATATGAATCATTCTATTCTAATAATGATGAGTGATAAAACAACAACCTAGAAGCCAGTCTAACTTTTAGTTTCTTTTTTAAATGTTCTTCAAATTATTAGTTCCAGCAAAGATAAAATCAGGTCATACCCTCATGCGGTCTTTAAATCTTATTGCTCCAGTATCACAAATTCCTCTAATACTGTGTGGACGTCTTTCCATGAGCTGCAGAAAATCTGTATGATTATAAGTCCCTGGTCCCAGTTTTCTTTTCTTGGAGAAAAATAAACATGAGAATATAGTTGAGAAAATAGATGTGTATCTCTTGAATTGCCCATTATCAACTGTTAGAAAGACTTGAGGGAGAGAGAGGACGAGAGAGATACACATATACATATTGCATTTGAATGTATTTTTGTACCCTAGCATTTTTGCACACAACTATTGTTTTATCATTTCTAATAACAATAGGGAATTTTGATTAGGGTGAGTGTTGAATCTTGTCTCCTCTCCTCTATAATAACATGTTCCTGAACGCTCAAATGATCAACTGAAAAGTGAATGTGTTTGCCAGGGATCTGTGAATTAAAGAAATATTAGATTGTATTTATGTGTTCTTGGGGTTATATCCGACATACAGAAATTGGAATGCCCGCTAAATGAAAGTAAAGAAATATCAAAAACTGTCTCTAGCCAAGGATGTAGATCATAGATAATTTTATATAATGCAGAATTTTACATAAATTAGAAGATTTTGAGCAAAGGTCTCAAAAATGTTGGAGGAAAGTAATAAAATTATTCATAACACTTGTATATTTCTGAGAATAATTGCACAGCATTGTGACAAGTTACCTTCTGAGAGTCTTTAACTTAACATTTGCCATTGTTGAGTGGCCCACCTAAGAGAATACTGTTACAAAGGAATGGGATGAATGGACGGATGGATGGAATTCATTGTTTTGAATTCTAGTGTTGCTGTGAGGAACATTGCTGGGTGACAATGTGATAGTCCTAGAAGGGGAAGAATGGATGTAGTTCTAAAAAAAACCCTTGGAATTAAGTTCTATTAAAATGGATAGTCCCCTTCGTGCTTCACCTGTCCGATAAATCAGGCTCTATAATTCCAAAGATATTTCTACTTATGTTCAAGGAAATGTATGAGAACCATACTATACTACAAGTCTACCGGGTCTCTGTAAGTTTTTACTAGCTAATAATAAAGGAATAAATTTTCCAGAATCATTCTGCATTTAGTGGCCAATCAGACATTTGCAGACAGACCGGGTAGACTTAATATCAGTTAGCTGGAGCCTGAAAAATGAGGCATTTCTGAGGAATTTACAAACATGGGGGCACAACAAAAAATTTTGTTACCTTGCTTATTTTGAGATGTTATTGATTCAGTGAATGCATGGATTCAACGAATGCATTCTCAGCATTCAGTGCCATGGACCTAAACAGAATCCACTCACCCGAGCTTTCTCCTGCTGGCATATTTCTTTAAATTTAAAATGTGGCATTTGAGTGAGTCTAGCTGCTTCCTGAGCCTTTGCCCAGCTAGAGCTTGATGCCCTCTTCTGCAAGGCAGTAGAGCTGAAGCTTCCATTGTCGGTCACGTAGGAGCCCGGTCCTAATTTTCGACACTAAAGAAAGTATGAAGTTAATATTGTTCTCTCATTCATAGATACACCTTGAAAAATAGACTAACCGGAACTAGATCAGGTACAAAGTGCTATAAGTCAGCTTTCCACAACTATGTGCTATCCAGATTTTGTTGACTACTGTTCCCATTAAGCTAGCCAGAATGGCTAGTATTCAAAGGTAATAGAAATCAGAGTTCATAACATCTATAATAGGTCTCATATTGTCTTTGATACACTATTGCCTGGTTCATACAAAGTGCTAAATCATGAGGTGGACTGTTTTTGGCTTAATGTGGTGTATGAATTCATAGCATCTGTTCAAATAAATAAATTACCATGGGCAGTAAATACAGTAACTATTTATTTACCAATAATTAAGTTATCAAGGATAATAAATTACCCTTGATTTTAGCCAAAAGGTTAAGAAGCAATAGCTATTAAAAACCATGATTATGTCAAAATGACAACATATGCATTGTGAGGTCATTGCACTAATGATACGAGTATGTAATTTACACTAGTGATGTCCAGATGGAAATACATAACCATATATGTATTGTTGAGTCCTTCGCGGAAAGGTAAGACACGAGAAGCAGTTGTAGTTCTCAGTTTTCTTTATTCTGCGTTCAGCTTACAAGTAGATGGCTTCAGCAGCTCCCAAAACCTCCCAGCTTCTTATATAGGCATTTCCCGGGTCAATGCGATACTTGTCCCGCGCCAGCACCCGCGCATGCGCACGGCGCTGGCGACAGCCTGTCTGGTCCCGGGCAGCTTTGCACCTGCCCGGGACTGCCTGCAAACGCCCCGAGCCGTTTGCAAGGCTCGGGACATAACACCCCTTTCCCCCGGGCTAAAACTACTACCAACGTATAATCATTTATTTATGCAGTGTTCTGCTTCCCAGTGCTCCTATCGTTACCTGGCTTTTGTTTAGCCAGCAATGTTATGTAATCTTCTAAGTATTTAGGAGATTTCCTTGCTCTCTGTGACCTTCTCAGTTCTGGGTTTCTGACAGGTGTTCCCTGACTGAGGGGTGACAAGAGCCTGTTCCCCTTATCATGCCTTGGTGCCTTCCAAGGACTTTGCCCCAATGCCTGGCCTGCTTGCTTGCCAACCGGGCTCGTCAGGCCAGGGCTCCTGTCACTTTGTGACCTGGTTGACCCGCCTAGCTGTAGGTCCTCAGGCCCCTTGAAGTGATAGCCACTGCTGGGCGTCTCTATAGAACCTCCTAGGTCCGTCCAAGACCTGTCAGGAGGCTGTCCAATCCCTAAGCCCCGTTCTGTGTCTGGGCTCGTGTGGGTCTCTGTACCTTCCCAAAACTCAGTTACTCCCTGATTTGGGCTAGAGGTGTTGCGGTCGGGACTTGGTTCCTCGACCACCTCCCTGTAAGTTTGACCCGCTGTAGGATTAGGGGTAAGGTCAGGTCAACTCTGGGGATTGTGTGCCAGCTCTCTTTCGGGGAATGATTTGTTGGGATGCTCCCAGGTATCCTCCGTGACTGGAGTATTGAGTGATGTGTGTGGAAAGTGAGTATGCCCCCGGGGTGACTCCCTGGCTGGAGTAGGTGTGAGTGCCTGTTGTGTGGGTAAGCTCCATGAATTCCTTTTCGGAGCACTTGCGGAAGCTTGAAATGGGCCGTCAGTGGCTCCATCAGTGGAGATGGGCAGCAACTCGTGCCCGTCCCTTTGCTCCAAAGGGTCCCCCTCCCCCCCTGGAAAAGACCCAGGAGTCTCAGCTGGAAGATGCCGCCTAGGGCGGAGTTGGTCGATGTGCCTGCGCAGGACACGACCGTTGTCCAGGGCTACCTCGTAGGATAGAGGACCCGTGACCCTGGAAACAGAAGCGGGGACCCATGTATGACCAGGCCCGTAATTGCGAGTCCAGACCGGGGCACCCACAAGTAGTTGTCTAGGTGCCCTAGGATGTGAGGTAGATGAAGGCAGTCTGTCCGGATGCAACCGGTCAAGTTTAGTAGTAAGTGGACGCCCCCAACGAAGTTCAGCTGGGCTTCTCCCTGTAGAAGTGGACGGTGTGGTGCGATAAGAAAGGAGAAAGTTAGCCAACCTGTGATGCCAGTCCCCGTAGGTGAGTCTTTTCAATGCGTCCTTTGTGATGCGCACCATACGTTCAGCCATACCGTTGGTGGACGGGTGGAAGGGTGCAGACGTGGCATGACGAATCATGTTTGCCTGTAAGAAAGCTTGGAATTCGGAGGAAGTGAATTGAGGGCCGTTGTCAGACACAATGACATCTGGAAGCCCGTGTGCAGCAAAAATCCCCCTCAGTACCTGAATAGTCTTTGCAGTGGGGGTGGATGAGACAGGTACAACCTCAAGCCATTTTGAATGGCTGTCAACAAGGACCAAGAAGAACTGGCCCTGAAAGGGCCCAGCGTAGTCAATGTGCACCCTAGACCATGGGGACTGTGTTTCCTCCCATCTATGCACGGGAGCTTGGGGCATCTCTGGGCAAGATCGTTGGCACAGGTGGCATGCATGCACCTTAGCCTCAATATCTGTATCTAAACCAGGCCACCACAAGTGGCTGCGCGCAAGAGCCTTCATACGAACAATGCCAGGATGACCCTCGTGGAGGGATTCTAAGACCCTAGTCCTCATTGAGGTGGGAATGACAACTCTGTTTCCCCAAAGCAGACAACCCTGAGAAAGGGACAGCTCGTTCCTTTTGGACCAGAAACTCTGAAAATCAGGACTAGGGCAGTGCTCAGGCCAACCAGACAAAACCCAGGAACGGACACGTGAAAGTGTGTGATCTGTACCTGTTTCAGCGGCAACATCCCTGGCACTAAGAGGGAGCTCGAGCAAGGCTTGGATTGATAGAATGTTGACAGCTGGCACAGGGTCAGCTTCTACTACTGGCAGAGGCAATCTACTGAGGCCATCAGCATGGCCCATTTCTTTCCCAGGCTTGTGGAGTAAAGAAAAATCATATGCAGACAAAAAAATAGACCGCCTAAGCATTCTAGGGGAAATGATTTGGGGAGTCTGCTTACGTGTGGTAAACAGTCCCAGCAGAGGCTTATGGTCAGTGAAGACCGTGAAATGCCTGCCATATAGAAAATCATGGAATTTTTTAATTCCAGCAACAAAAGCCAGAGCCTCCCTGTCTATCTGAGCGTAGTTGCGCTCAGCAGAAGACAATGTTCTGGAGTAATATGCAACAGGAACCTGAGTTCCATCAGACCTGAGGTGACTCAGGACAGCTCCTACCCCGTAAGGGGATGCATCACAAGCGATGAACACAGGAAGGGACTCGTTGAAATGTGCAAGTACACTGTTAGAAGTGAGCAAGGCCTTGACTTTGTTAAAACAAGCCTCATGTGTTTGTGACCAGTGCCACACTGCTTGCTTGTCTAGTAGCCTGTGAAGAGGCTCAGCCACACTGGCTTTATGTGGAAGGAAGGAATTGTAGAAATTCAGGAGGCCCAGGAAGGCCTGAAGTTTGGCCTTAGACTTTGGCCTAGGTGCTTCTAAAATAGCAGTTAGTTTGGATTCAGCAGGGTGAATCCCAGCAGCATCAATTTTGAATCCCAGAAATTCAGTAGAAGGCACCCCAATTTTGCATTTGTCTTTTTTGAGCTTGAGGCCTGTTTTCCTGAATCTTAACAGAACAGCCCTTAGCCTTTCAGCTAAAATGTGTGTGGAGTCTCCTGCAATTAAGACATCATCAAAGTAGGGGCAAACCCCCGGTATGCCCCGTAGTGTGTTTTCCATTACGCTTTGGAAAATCCCAGGAGCGACATTCACGCCAAACTGTAGCCTTTTTACCTTAAAGGCTCCCCTGTGGGTCACAATAGTCTGAGCTATAGCAGCAGCATCATCAACAGGCAGCTGTTGATACGCTTGAGCTAGGTCAAGCTTTGCAAAACCGCGCCCCCCTTGAGGGAGGCCAGGATATGACTGACCACAGGAACAGGATAGGCATGTTGCTGCAATGCCTTATTAAGAGTGCATTTGTAATCAGCACAAATGTGAATGTCCCCATTTGCCTCTAGAAGCGTGACAATGGGGGTCTCCAAAGGACTGGAATCAACAGGTTCTAGAATTCCCTGTTGGATCAGTTTGTCTAACTCAGTGTCAATTTTACTCTTTAAAGCAAAAGGGACCCTTCTTGCTTTAATTCTAATGGGAGTGACAGTGGGGTCTAGCTTTAAGGACACAGGGGGTCCTTTGAATGTGCCCAGCTGGGGGATGAAAACATCTGCAAATTCTTTGCAGACTTCCTGTAGGTCGAGTGTTTGTAAACTGTTGAGTCCTGTGACGTGTATCCCCAGGGCCTCAAACCAATCGAGTCCTATGAGACTCGTTCGTTCACCCCTACTACTAATAAGTCTAGTGGACCTTCAAAACTCTTGTATTGCACGTTAAGGGTGGCCTCCCCCTTAACACACACTCTTGAATTTTGAAAATCTGTTAACACAATGTCAGAAGGCCTTAACTTGGCCTGAGTTCCACTACCGGAACAAATCTTTCTAAATGTATGCAAGGAGATGATTGAAAGGGCAGACCCTGTGTCTAGTTCCATAGTTAATGGAACCCCTTGTAGCTTCACCTTGAGTGACAGCTTTTTTTTAATGGGCTTGTGTGTGCCTGTCCTGAGGATGCTTCTTCGCGAAGCGCAAAACCCTACCCTATTCTGGCTGGGGACCCTGGTACCTTTCAGGCGCAGTTCTTCCTGAGGTTGTACCTTTCGTCGGCCCAGACACACAGCTGCAATGTGTCCTTGTTTGCCACATGCCCGGCAGGTAGTGGAGCGGAACTTGCAGTCGGTTCTCCTGTGGCGACCTCCACAGCCGATGCACTTGAGTGGAGCTGAAGAGCTTCCCTTCTGATTTCCTTCCTTCGTTGGGTGGAGACGGTCGACTTCCTCGTCCGGATCCTCCTCGGAGTTTCCTTGGACGTCTTCCTGGTGCACGGATGCAACTTCCGGACTGTTTCTGATCGGCCGCATGTTCTTGACGGCGCCGCCTGCTGCTTCTTCTGCGGTGACTTCTCTTAAGGCATCTTGGAAGGACAATTCTTCTTTAGCGAAAAGCCTCTGTTGTAGATCTCGATGCCTTAACCCGCACACGAATCGGTCCCTCAGTCGTTCTTCGAGGTCCTTGAACTCGCAGTGCTTGGCGGCCTTCCTTAATGCGGCGATGTACTCTTTGGCCGATTCACCGGATCGTTGATCCCTCTGCTCGAAGGTGTGGCGCCATGCGATGACGGACATCGTGGGCTGGAAGTGCTCCTTCAGTAGCTTCTTCAGATCTGCGTAGCTGACAGACTCTACTGGAACAGGTGCTGCAAGGTTTTCTGCGATTTCGAAGGCGTCTTGACCGCAAACACAAAGCAGGGTGGCAGCCTTCAAGCTCTCTTCCCTTACTTGGTTTGCCTTGAAGTAGTTCTCCACCCTGGCTACGTAGGACTCCCACCGCTCTGGATGTGAGACGTCGAACTCCGAAAGCCTTCCAACCTTTGCAATCTTCAGGAGACGGGTCTATCAGCCAGCCTACCCCCGAATGCGCACTGGATTGGCGAGTAGCTGCCGAGTCAACGCCGTTCCGCCGCTCAGGACTCACTTGGGTAAGCTTACACCTCTTCCTTTCCAGGCGATGTAAGGCATCCCACCTTCGTCGCCAGTGTTGAGTCCTTGGCGGAAAGCAGACACGAGAAGCAGTTGTAGTTCTCAGTTTTCTTTATTCTGTGTTCAGCTCACAAGTAGATGGCTTCAGCAGCTCCCAAAACCTCCCAGCTTCTTATAGAGGCATTTCCCGGGTCAATGCGATACTTTTCCCGCGCCAGCACCCGCGCATGCGCACGGCGCTGGCGACAGCCTGTCTGGTCCCGGGCAGCTTTGCACCTGCCCGGGACTGCCTGCAAACGCCCTGAGCCGTTTGCAAGGCTCGGGACATAACATGTATTATCTGTTCTTCCTCTGCAGGCACCACCTATGTTGATTCTAACCCAGAGTTCCAGAAGGAAGCTATGATTTTTAACCACAAATGATACATTTCATATCACACTAAGAATAATGAGCAGAGGGAATAGCCTTGAGGAATAGGAGTGAAAGGAATGAAGTATTATTCAGAAATTTCTAATGAGTCTAAAAGTTGCTAGAAGAAGCCACCTGAAAATCATAAATAACAATTAAGGTTGTCTATCTATCTTATCTAAAATGTTGACAAGTACAAATGTGAGAAGCAAGAGTTGCTAGCTAACTGAAACTGCAAGTAAAAGAAAAACAACATCTGTATATAAAGTTTAGAGCTCAAGGCATAACCGCAGACAAATGAGAAGGAAGCTTCGTCATAGAAAAGAAGATGGTGCTAGATAAGATAAGAACTGGAACTAGGTACCCAGATAAGAATATGTCAAACAGCTCTTGGAGGTGTGGCTGACCGCCTGCTCGCGAGCGCGCGCGCGCGCGTGTGTGTGTGTGTGTGTGTGTGTGTGTTTCAGCTCATCAAGCCTTTGCAAACGCTTCTTTTTGAATAAAACTTTGTTACTGGAATTCCAAGTGAGTTTGTTTGTTTTGGGATCTTGAGCCACATTCCAAACAGGAAGAAATGATGCAACCAAAACAATTGTCTGATAAAAGAAATTTTAAGTCCGGGTCAAAATTACACCCAGCAAAATCATCTTAGGCAAGACCTCCAAGATAGCTCCCAAAGATAAAAAGAGGGAGAAGAGAAGTCTATTCAGACTTGCAAGATTCTGCTACTACAACCTTGTAATAATAGTATTATAAGTACCTGTATTTCCCTGAAAATAAGACTGGGTCTTATATTAATTTTTGCTCCAAAAGATGCATTAGGGGTTATTTTTCAGTTAGGTTTCATTTTGGGGGAAATACAGTACTATATGGTGTCTGTCTGACTGACGATCTTAACTGGGGTTTATTTTTTGGGTGGGGCTTATATTACAAAATCACGTTAGGATTTATTTTCCTGTTGGGTCTTACTTTGGTTACTAGTCTGGTCAACTTTGAATGGCTGACATGAAGCAAAACCTAAGCATATTATAACCTAACCAGACATTTGTCTCCAGATGTTAGCTGGTACGGTCATTCTGCTTTCTCTGTGTAATTCTGTAAAACACCAGCCAAGACATGGCTGCATCTGTTGTATTCCAACATAGTGATCATGCTCCTACATTTTTGGAAATTCAAAATGAAAAAAAAAAGTACACCAATGGAAGAAGCAAAAAGGCAATATATTGTAGAAAGACTTTCTGGGTTAGGGATGAGATCTTTCTTTGCACACAACAGTATACCAGGAAATTTTAAAAAGGGACATCAGAATTCATGGCATTTTGGAGAGTAATGATGCTGATTTTTATAGGTTTCCCACATCTTTTAGCCCAAAATTTCTGTGAAACAGAAAGTCCCTAGAAATTATACAGGAAGTGGGTTCAAACTATATGCTTTAGGTTTCAAAAAGATCCTTTTGATTGTAAAAAATTGTATTTTCTTGTTCAACTCATAAATAGGAAACTGTGAAAAATAGTTTTACTTTGCAGATGTGAGATACATTAAGAAATATACTCACCAATTCTGAACAGACGCTCTTACAGTATGGGGCCTGGAGGTAAGTATTGGGTTTCTTGTAATTAGGATAAATGGCTGATACATCAAATCTAACCAAGAAAAAAAACGCATTCAGAATACACGGTCAGAAGAATAACATCCCAGAGATGAAAATATTTTTCTTTTGCCTTTAGTAACATTTTAGCCAAAAAAATACAAAAACTAGCCAGTCTCTATGACAAAATAAGGAAGCAGCAAATGACCTCAAACTGGTCATTTGAGGTGAGTACAGAAGTTTTGTTATAGGAGGACACTCCAAATTAGGATGGGATGAAGAACTTGTGTGCTGTTAATCATCCCAATCAGCATTGCCAATGGTTAGTAGACAACTTGTAGTCCAGGGCAGGGGTAGGCAACCTTAACTCTTTTATGACTTGTGGACTTCAACTCCCAGAATTCCTCAGCCAGCAAGGGACTTCTGTACCTGACTCAGAACGATTTTAGAAGTCTACTATATGTAAATTCTAATATTCCTGCATGTGGCTGCTCATGAGGTGATTCTGATCTACAGAATTTGAACACAGGGCTTTATCTAATTACCTCTACTTGACAGAATTGAGTCCTCTCTTTTTTCCACATGCTTATTTCAAATCTGCTCTAGAGCAGCAAGAAACCTACACAGCAGATCTGAGAATGTATAGACATGGGCCCGCAGCAAAAAAGAGAGAAAGGAACATGACATTGTACAAGTGGCAATTCTTTCACATTCCATCAGCTATAATTCATAGTAATTTAGTAATTTACATTAAAATTTATATTAAAATCCAAGTGTTTATACAGGAGGTTTCCTCAGCATGAAACATGTGAGAAGAAATTGACCTTCTGGCTTATGGTGAGGAGCTGTATAGGTAAAGACATATAAAGATATTGAGCTGAGGAAGACCACTTAATTAAGTCTGTTACATATTCTAGGCTGTGTGATTTTGAAAGCAAAGAAATAGGAAAACTATTTTAAATAAACAGCTTGGAAAAAATATGACTTTTTTCCCATTTACCTAATACCATATGTAATGCACTCAGGAAACATTTGTGATTTTGAGACACTGTATTTAAGCTGCTTTATCATTCTGCTGGTAAACCTTGAAAGATCTAATGAGTGTCCTGTGCCTGATTGCCTAACTGGGTTTTTTGTTTGTTTGTTTTTGCATTCCCCACCCCCTTTCTCTCATTTTCTTTCCCTGCAGAGGGGAGAGATTGCTTATACAACCTATCTCCACAAACTGTCTCTTCCTAAGCCATTGTTCTTGCAGCACAGCGCTTCCCTAAAAGGTGCTAACCACAGGTTAACAAGCTCAGCTCTGCAACCTTGATTAATTACAGTATAGAACAGAATAGAGATGGAAGGGACCTTGGAGGTCTTCTAGTCCAGCCACCTGCTCAAACAGGAGAACCTATACCATTTCAGACAAATGGCTCTCCAGTCTCTTCTTAAAAACTTCCAGTGTTGGAGCATTCACAACTTCTGGAGGCAGGTTGTTCCACTGATTAGTTGTTCTCACTATCAGGAAATTTCTCCTCAGTTCTAGGTTGGTACTTTCTTGACTAGTTTCCACCCATTGCTTCTTGTCCTGTCTTCAGGTGCTTTGAGAATAGCTTGGCTCCCTCTTCTTTGTGGCAACTCCCTAATTAATTAACTGAGCAGCCTTGAGCAAAAGTAAACCACAGCTTATATACCTTTGGCCTAGTACTTTACAATGACAAGAAAAATAAAGGCAAACAAAGTTGCATGATATTGAAATGTTTCTGATAAAGCAACTTAGTGACCTTGTTATTAGTTATCACTTCTTACTAGGTCAGTGTGCTAGCTTTATCACTTTTGAGATATGGTCAATGAATATAATAACTTGGCTTAACTGGGCCACAGGTTTTTATCGGTCCCCCTGTCACCACTTAGGATCACATTTATGTGTGGAGGAGGGCATTTGTAGGATTGGTAGTGAAGGCAGCTCACATGTGGGTGGGGGTGTAATTTCACACATGTGGAACTCTATGGGATTTCTCTGAGAAAATAAGAGTAACAATAACAACAAAAGTTCACTCAAACAGAGCCAGTGTTTTCTCTGACTTGTGCTTTGCCTCTCAACCTGAGGTTCCAGGAGTAAAACAAACAGGTTTCATGGCCTTTGGGGAGGCAGCTCACTCGAAGCCTTAATCACTGTCAGAATATGGAAGTTATACCTGAATGGCCTCTTACGAACCAAGGGCATCCTGTGGTTTTCCAAGAAGTGCCAGGGACTGAACAAAGCAAAGAGATATATAGAGCACCATTGTTGTAAAATATGGAGCATTCAGGCTTATATCGTGCTGACAACAGCAATTAAATGTTGATATTTTTTTATTATTATCTCCAATATTTGAAGGGCTATCACAAAGAAGATGTATTATCCATAGTGCCCAGAAACTCTAAATGAAAACAGCATATGATGCAATTATTACTATTTTATAGTATTAACATTATGATGTGTGTGTGTGTGTGTGTGTGTTTGTGTATACATCATAATACACACACACACACACACACACACACACACACACACACACACACACACCAATTCGGTCCTGAGCTTTCTTTTGACAATTGGGCCCGCAATACTTGGTGATGTCATCAATCCATCTTGTTTTAGATCTCTTTCGTGGAAAATATGAAACAAAGTTCTATTTTCAAACAAATTAACAACAAAAACATTTAATGCATCCTATTCTATTCTATTCTATTCTATTCTATTCTATTCTATTCCATTCCATTTCTATCCTCCACTTTTGGAGAAAGCTTGTGGAGAAAGCAGTTGGATTGCTGCTGCAGATGACACTGGAGGAAATAGATTATCTGAGCCTGTTTTTTGTTGAGCTTCAGATCCAGGTTCACCACAAAGGTGGCATTAATCCCATTTATTGATGATTTCTGGTAGGACGGGGATAGGGGAATGCAACCTGGCACTACTGATCTCTGAATCTTTTCTCTGCCATCGATCACGGTATCCTTCTGACCCATTCCAAGAACTAGGAATGGCAAACACACTCTTCCATGTTTCTCTACTCTTTTGCAGGTTATGGTTCCAGTTAGTGGTAAGGAAGAGTTTTTGCCACAGTTGTTAAGTGAATCACTGCAGTTGTTAAGTTATTAACACGGATGTTTAACTGAATCTGGCTTCGCCATTGACTTTGGTTGTCAGAAGGTCACAAAAGATAATCACATGGCCTTGGGACATTGCAACCATCATAAATAAGAGCCAGTTACCTAGCATCTGAATTTTGATCTTGTGACTATGGGGATGCTGCAATGGGTCGTAAGTGTGAAAAACAGTCATAAGTCCCTTTTTTCAGTGCCGTGTAACTTTGAATGGTCATTAAATGAATGGTTGTAAATTGAGGACTATCTGTACCAAATAAACAATTTCCTGCCATTTTGGTGATAGAGGATTGCTCGGGCATTTTCCCCTAGACAGCATCCAATTGAAAAGAAGAGGAGAGGGATAAGCAAGTAGAAAGATGGAGGAGAGAGGGAGGAGAGGAGGAGAGTGAGGAAGAAGAAGGAAGGGGGAAGTGAAAAGATGAGAGGGGGATGTGGTTTGGGGGGAAATGGGTGAGCAATGCCGGAATTTGTGTGTTGTATTTTAACTTGTTATGTATCTGAATTTTTTTTTCTTATGATTGTAATGAAAATAAAATAATAAAATTAAAAAAAAAATTTCCTGCCTTGTGTGATAATTGGCAACTTCGCACCAGGGAAGAATAAATTCAACATTTGGTGTGTGTGTGTGTGTGTGTGTGAAGAGACAGTGGGGGAGAGAGAGAGACACAAATGCAGCTGCCCTGAATTCTGTGAAGTTATCCTTACCTAGCTTGTTGAGTCCAAAAGGGGGCACCTGTGAAGCCCTTTGTTTCCATCTTCCATCTTCTGCTGCCCAGAAGAAAAGAAAAAGAAGGATCACTCTCCTGATTGGCAGCTGTAGAAGAAAATGGCTCTGGAATTTTACTGCCATGACAACACTGGACGCTGGAGCTTCTGTTTCCATGGTCCTAACAGAGGTGTGTCTTCAGGGCAACCGGCTATGTTCACAAAGACTTGTCAGTGCTGCTGGCAGCTATTCCAGCTCAGTCTTGGACTATGCTTGGAAGAGATGGTTAGATCCTGCCCAACTGGCCTTTCATGGCAACTGTAAAGTAATAGTAAAGAAAGAGTAGCAGAAAGAATAGTATGGATATATTTAGGGAGGACACATACCACAATTGTTCCTTCTTTGATTTATATTGCTCATACTAATCCCCAGCATTAGCCCACAACTCTCATAATTCTCAGCTAGTGTGGTTGGCCTTGATGCTAATGAACCATTCCTTACTAACCCTATGATATCAGATTTCTTTATATGCATTGAAGAAATAACACAAGATCATCCATTGGCAGAGTCAGCTTAACATATAATGCTTTGTTGTGTTGTTGGAAGCCTGGTATTTTAGTATTCTAAAGCAGAGCACCCCAACATTTCCAGCTTTGTGGACCGGCGGGGGGGGGGGGAAGAGAGGATGGTTCTGTGTGAGTGGCTGGCAAGCGCACGCATTTGCACAAGCAGTGTACACAAGTGCCTGCTACTCACTTAAGTAGACTGCATGCACTCACCCACTGCTCTCACAAGTGAGGATGCACGTGCATGCACACTGTGCACCAACCATTTCTGCAGGCTCCTTGCAAACCAGTGGGCCATGGCCCACAGGGTGAGGATCCCTGTTCTAAAGCACATATTATTTAACATTTGAAGGGTTTTAGCAAGTTTTTCTTGGGGACACATACAATCCAGAGTTCAGAATGCAGCATTTTTTAGTTATGCAAGAAGCAGAAAAGCAGTAGCAGAGCTTTCTGTTCCCTCACTTTGAACTAAAAAGAGAACCAAAAGCTAGAGTTACCTAATCTAAGATGCAATAACAACTTTAGATATAAGTTAGCACATTTGCTATACAGGTGGTCCTCAACTTACAATCGTTTGTTCAGTGACCATTCAATGGTACTGAAAAAAGTGACTTATGGCACTTTTTTAAAGTTTTATTATTATTTTTTAACAGAGTTCAATGCTAATTATTCAACAAAAACATGTTGTCTGAGTATCTTATTCACTAATACAAATTAAATCCCTAATCCCTAAATCTTTTCTCTAACCATTGATAAAATAGGTCCCAAGATTGAAAATATTCTGTTTCTTCTTTTTCTTTCAACCTTAAAGTAAGTCTGTCCATTTCCGCACAGTCTAATATTTTTTTTTATTATTTCTTCTTCTGGTGGTATTTCTTCATTCTTCCAATATTGTGCAAATATAATTCTTCCCACTGTTATCACATGTAGGATCATGTATATTCTTTGCTTATCACGTTTTTCTGGCATTATACCTAGTTAAAAAAAAATTCAGGTTTATAGTCTATGTGTTTCTCTAACATTTTTTCTAACCAAGTGTGGATTATTGTCCAATATCTCCTTGCTTTAACACATGTCCACCACATATGATAATAAGTACCTGGTCTGTGTTTACATTTCCAACATTTCTCTGACATGTTTTAAACATTTTTGCTAATCTTGTTGGTGGCAAATGCCATCTATAAAACATTTTATATACATTTTCTTTGTATGAAGCTGACATTGTCAATTTATAGTTTCTTTCCCACAAACTTTGCCACTTTTCTAAGTCTATATTATATCCAAAATTCTTTGCCCATACTATCATTGTCTCTTTTACTTGTTCATCTTCATCTTCCATTTTTTTAATTAACTTTTCATCAGAAGTTAATAATATCTGATCAAACATAGTCTGTTCTTCGTAAAATCCATACTGTTTAATATCTTTATCACATCTGACTTGCATTTGTAAATGTGACCACCATGTTAAATCGATGCCCTGATTTTCCATCTCTTGCCTGGATTTTAGGTTCCCTTCAGAATTTAGAATATCTTTGTATGTCCATATTTTATCAAGACTGACTAGATTTGGATGTACAAATGCTTCCATTATTAAAAGCCATTCTGGAATTTTCAAATAAATTTTACATTTTATTTTTTCCCTGATTTACTGCTTTTATAGTCTAATGTCCCATCTACTATTGCATTGAAATCCCCAATTAAGCATATGTTTTGATATTCCATTTCTACTATTTTTCTGTGAAGGTTTTGATAAAATTCTTCTTGCTTATTATATAGTGCATATATTGCTATCAAAAGTATTTGTTTTTGATTTTTAAATATACTACCATTAATATTCTTCCTTCATCTGCATAAATCATTTTGGAATCTGTTGTCTCTTTGACATATATAACTACTCTTTTTTTTGTTGAGCTGATGTATAATAAAGTTTTCCAAGTTTTGGATTTTCCCAAAAATTATGATTTGTTTTTTTATCTGTGTCTCTTGCAAACAAATTATATCAATGTTTAATTTCTGTAGTTGTTTGAAAATTCTTTTTCTTTTTGATGGGGAATTCAAACCATTTATATTCACTGAAAAAATTCCATTTTCCTTCTCCATTTTGTTTTATTTATATTTAAGTCTTGTTGATCTCGTAACCCTCTGCTCTCTTACTGTTCCCTCATCTTCTTGATTCGTCTTCTCTTTTTCCTCTTCCACCTGTGTAATTGTTTATTGTTTGTTCTCTCTGTTTCTGGCTTTTTCCATCTCTTGTTGATATTGTGGTCTTTCTCCCAGAAGTGCTCTATGTCTTTCAACAAAATCCTCTGCCTTCCACACTGAGTTCAAATGATATCTTGTGTTATTCCAATTGATTAAAATCCCTTCTGGCATCAGCCATCTAAAATTTATTCCTTTTGCAATCAGCTTTGTAGTCAAGAAATGATATTGAATTTGAGTATCCTTTATTCTCTTGGGAATCTGTTTCAGCACTACTATTTCTTCTCTTTATATTGTAATGGATCATCTCTAACTCTTCTTAATATCTCAACCCTCATTGTTTTCTTCATAAATCTTACATGGACTTCTCTGGGTAATTTGTGTTTCCTTGCATAACTTGAATCATTCTAAATATTTCATCCATTTCTTGCTGGATCGGGTATGTTCTGGAATCTCAAATAGTGTACCTCCTTCTCCATTTCCAAAGCAGTGACCGCTCTTCTAGGTTTTGATTTGCTTGTTCTAATCTTTCATTCTCTGTCATTAGTGCTTCAATTTTTTCCCCAGTATCTTCTAATTGATCTTCCACCTTCTAAATTCTTTGTTCATTTTTAAGTATCATTTGTTGATGAACCTCAAATTGTTTCTTTATATCAAGCATTTGTTCGTTTAGCTTATCAAGATTGCTTTTGTTTCTTGATGATTCTTCTGCATCATTTCTTGCATTAGTTGTAAGGTCGCATGCATCTCTTTTTGGAGATTGTTTGCCTTCTCTCGTTGTAACATTGCTTCAATAGATCCCTGACTTGGTAGACTAGATGTTTATATTTTAAAGTCCATAGAGAAGAGAAATAAAGAAGAATCTCACCCAGATTCAACGTGTTGTTGACAGTCAGCTGTTTGGCGGCATTGCCACAGCTCTTCACTTCTTCCCCGGCTGTCTATGGCTTGGGCTGTCTGCATACCTGCCAGCAGCCTTTCTCCCACCTGTTTAAAGAGTTTTCTTGGTCTGTTTGGGCCAACCGCCATTGGCTCTGAACTCCAAGGTTTCTCTTTCTCCTCGTTGCCTCTCCAGGGCATCTTTCTGACCTCTTTGGGTCTCCAGACAAAGCGAAATTGGACTAGGAAACCAGAACTTCAGTTTCTTTCATCTGTGTCGCCATGACACCCAGGATGAACTTGACTTATGTCATTTTTCACACGTCCGTTGCAGCATCCCCGTGGTCATCTGATCAAAATTTGGATGCTTGGCAACCAGCATGTATTTATGATGGTTTCAATATCCCAGAATCTTCTGATCACCTTTTGGGACCTTCTGACAAAGTCAGTGGGGAAGCCAGATTCACTTAACAACCCTGTTACTCACTTAACAACTGTATCGGTTTACTTAACAACTGTGGCAAGAAAAATCATAAAATGGGGCAAAGCCAGTGGTGGGATTCAGCCGATTTGCACCGGTTCAGTTGAACTGGTAGCTAAATTTTGCTGAGTTCAGAAAACCAGCTGAATGCACACTGTTTCCGGAAGTCCAGTTTAGGCCTCAGAGGCCTGGAGAAGGAGGCCTCCCAGACCTAGAATGGCCCACTGGAAGTGCATGGATGCCACTTCCAGAAGTCCATTGTAGGCCTTCGAGGTCCAGGTCTGTATCCAATAAGAGAACCAGTTGTTCAGGTATTTGAATCCCACCACTGGGCAAAGCTCACTTAGCAACTGTCTCACTTAGCAACAGAAATTTTGGGCTCAGTTGTGGCCATAAGTGAAGAATTATCTGTATGATAACAGAGTTATTGTTTTTCCCGCCACTCCTTGCAACAGAAATATCAAGGATTCTCCCATACAAAATGCAGAATCAAACAAAAACTTGGGAATTAATCAGTTTGGAAAAAACATTGAGCAAAAAATCATAACCTGCCCTGTTGCATTATTCATCTTCAGTTATACATTGCTCAGTCCCAAAGCTGTGTTTTGATCATTTCACAATCAGTAGACTGGAAAGCAACGCTGAGATCTTTCTCCATATCGTCTGGAGATATGGCTGGCTGGGGCATTCTGGGAGTTGAAGTCCATAAGTCTTAAAGTTTCCAAGTTGGGAGACCCCTGTTCTGGAATATAGATATAAACAAGTTGGAGACTTCAAGTCACATATGACTTCAGAGTTTCCAGTCCCTTGAATTTTTTTTCTAAATTATGGTACTTAATGGAGCTGAAACACAAAAATTTTAATTATGTTATGTTAATGTTATTATTTATACATTAACAGTTGTATTCATTAATTTGATTTTAAATGTAAATGAAATCAAGTTGAGTTTTTGTCTGGCCTCATCCTCTCTGTTTTGAAGTATGCTCCCAGCCAAGCATCTCAGGCTCCAAACTCAATCATAATACATGGAGATCCTAGATAGATGCTATGCAGAAAGCTCTCTGCTTTGCTTTCCAGCCTACTGATTTTGAAATGCATAATACATTAGTGTTACAGCTTGTACCTTGAACTATTAACCTTTTTATATATAGCTGTAGTTTATTCAAAACGTTTGATTCCCATGCTGTCCTTTACAGTGTGATGGTTTTCAGTCTTGCTGGTTATTGATCACTGGAATTGATCTCTACTTTGGGTGATCCACTGAGCAAATGGCGAATATGAAGCAGCAAGTTGACTAAGGAAGAAGAGGCATTTAATCCGGCTCCTCCTTTTGCAGGCATCATGTGAATCAGCAGCTAAACCAGAAATACTGGTAAAGAAAGAGGAGGAGAATTCAGAAAGGTAAACAAATTTGAAAGACAGGAGAGAAAGAAAGGAAATCCTGGGAAAGCTGCTAATTGAAGACTCCTGGACTGGTGAGAGAAAATGGATGAAACCACCGTGGACATTGACACTCTTATTGATGAGATGGACTACATTCCTGGTCACTTTCATCTCGATATGAATTTAAATTTTGAAACTTCTGCACCAATCAGCTTCCAAGGGAGAGACTTGAAATTGAAACGAGAGAGTCTGCTCTACGAGTTGGAGTTTGAAACTGGCTCACAGCAAAACGCCATTCAAAACCTCATCGGGATATTTTCCTTCTACCTGGAGGAAGTGGAGCAAGCCAAGGAGATTTTTCTGCATATCGCTCAAGAACAGCCTGAGAATTTAAATGCTTGGGCCAATCTGGCCTACATTTATGACAGGCTGAACCAGGAGCAAGAAGAGGCTGAGTGCACTGAGAAACTCTCCCACTTAATGGGTTTGGATTCAGAAGACAAACTGCAGGGAAATCACCAGGTCAGAGCAGCCCGTTGCCTGGCTGAACAGGGCTATGCTTATGCCTTTGACATCAGGCTAACAAACAAAGAGGAGAAGATGGAGAAACTGACTGTGGGTCTCACTCTCTACAGCAAGGCGCTGGCCTATGGAAAGCAGGTAAGTAAGTTATCATGCATCTTTGTGTCATTTGTATTTAGTGGAAGATTGGACTTCTATCACATACAGGTAGTCCTTGACTTAAATTTAGTGACCGTTCAGAGTTACAACGGCACTGAAAAAAAAGTGAATTACGACCATTTTTCACACTTATAACCATTGCAGCATGATCAAAATTTGGACACTTGGCAATTCTCTCATATTTGTAATGGTTGCAGTGTCCTGGGCTCACTGTTTGTAACCTTCTAGCATGCAAAGTCAATGGGGAAGCCAGATTCACTTAACAACAGTATTAACAACTGCAGTGATTCACTTAGCAACTGTGGCAAGAAAGGTTGTAAAATGGGGCAAAGCTCACTTAACAAATGTCTCACTTAGCAACAGAAACTTTGGGCTCAGTTGTGGTTGTAAGTCGAGGACAGCCTGTATACTGAACAAAAAGTCGGCGCCAAACACTGGGAGCTAAGAGAAGGAGGAATTTTGCAGGAGACAAAGTGGATTCTTCAGCATTCTGTGATCCGGATGACGTGGTACCAGGAGAAAATTCCTAATAGCCTTCCTCAGTGTAATTTCTCCAAATATGTTGGGCTCTGTGAATATGTCCAGACACCATGAATATGACCATGCTGGAAGAGACCAACACATGTGAAGGTCACCATGTTGGGGAAAAGGCTAGTCTTGTAAGATGACCTTTCACCAGCATCAAAACAATGCACTTATTTATTGCCTTCTTTGGGTAAAAGTGTGAGTTATTAGACCACACAGCACATCTACAATTATGCTTACTCCACTAAATAAAACATTTGGGAGGCTGAATCAGGCCTTTTCCATTATAAGCTGTATCTTTCCCATTTTTGAGCCAAGACATTGTCCAGAACATTTGTGATCACCAAACAACTCATCCTGCACAAGGAAGTGAAAATGGCAGTGCCAATGGATAATAACGGGGAAAGGATTTTTTGGTGGAATCTTAATTTTGTCTGTTCTTCTGTGTCAAGTACAGAGCTATTCTGGTGGCTTAGCATACTATGAGAACCTAGCCATTGTGGCTTATAAAGTAGAGTTGATGGCTGGCTGTGTTCTGCACAGTCTACAATAATTTAATCATGAAGTCATGGTTACATTATGTTGTAGGAAATTGCATAGCAATGAAAGGATACCATACTTCAGACGGCTTTTGGTCATGAAGGAGTTAAACAGATTAAATAAATAAGCCCTAGCACTCTGTAACTAATTGCTTCATGGTTGGCTGAAGCATTTTAGAGGCACTTTTCTTAGGGATATAAGAAATATACTCAAATAATCAGGGTAGGAAGGATTTAGGTTAATAGGTTAAAACATTTAAAGTTGAATGTCAAGGACATTTCTGAACAGTCCTGGTCCATCCCAAACAGTATTAACTTTCAGTTTTATGATTAGGATCTTCATTATTGTGGTTAATTACACAGCCAGATGTTTAGACTGTATTTGGCATTTTTAATCCACTTGTCAAGTCCTTCACAAGGACCTGGGATAGGCAGATGTTGAGGTTTAATGGTATATTATTATGTAGTTGGTCACATAGTCAGCCAGATGTTTAGATTCAATGTGGAATTTTTCTCCACCTGTCAAGTCCTTCCCAAGGACCTGGGATAGGCAGCTGTTGTTTGTCATTTTTGTTACTATTATTTCCCAGTTTATAGCTCCCAGCCACTACAGGCCACATCACAAGACAAGACGCTAAACTGAAATTATTTGTTTTAGCATAATATTTACACTAAAGGGATGGTCTGTATTTAATTTTATACCATTGTGCAGGTTCCAAAGTTCTTAGTCATTGCAAAAAACAGACAGAATGGAATCAAAATGACTTTCATAAATATATTTTAAAGTGGTTGCCTGATAGACATATAGAGTAAAAATATTGTTTATTAACCAGGAGCTTTCTGTAATATGAAAACTAATTTTTTGATTTGCTGTATTTGTGATCTTTTGAACTATCACCTATATAAAGAACTGCTAGTGAAGTAAGTCCATGATTTATAATCAATTAGCAACTATTTATTAAAGATTATGCACATGCATAAACTGGCATAGTATCCAATAAAGTAAGGTTTTCTCAGTGAAGATAGGACATCTGACTGATTTCATTTAGTTTGTTAGCTATATATAGTGCATTCCGAAAGTATTTAGACCCCCTTCATCTGATTCTACAGTTGTTGAAATTCATTTTTTTTCTCATTAATCTACATTCAGTACCCCATAATGACAAAATGAAAACAGAATTTTAGAACTGTCTGCAAATGTATTAAAATTAAAAAACTGAAATATCACATTAGCATAAGTTTTCAGACCCTTCACTCAGTATTTTGTTGAAGCACCTTTGGCAGCAATTACAGCCTTGAGTCTTTCTGTGTATGATGTGACAAGCTTTACACACCTGGATTGGGGGATTTTCTGCCATTCTTCCTTGCAAATCTTCTCAAGCTCAGTCAGATTGGATGATGACCATCGGTGGACAGCCATTTTCAGGTCCCTCCAGAGATGTTCAATAGGGTTCAAGTCAGGGCTCTGGCTGGGCCACTCTAGGACATTCATAGAGTCATCCCTCAGCCATTCCTGTGTTGGTTGTGTGCTTAGGATCATTGTCATGTTGGAAAGTAGTCTTCAGCCCAGTCTGAAGTTCTGAGCACTGTGGAACAGGTTTTCATTGAGGATATCCCTTTACTTTTCTCCATTCAGCTTTCCCTCAACCCTGACAGTCTCCCAGTCATGCTGCTGAAAAACACCCCCACAGAATGATGCCACGTCCACCATGATTCACTTGTGGGATGATATTGGGCAAGTGATGAGCAATGCCTGGTTTCCTCCAGACATAACATTTAGAATTGAGGCCAAACAGTTCAATCTTGGTTTCATCAGATCAGAGAATCTTGTTGCTCACAGTCTGAGAATCCTTCAGGTGCTTTTTTGCAAACTCCAAGCAGGATTTCATATGTTTTGCACTGAGCAGAGGATTCCATCTAGTCACTCTGCCATAAAGCCCAGATCGGTGAAGGGTTAGAGTGATGGTTGTCCTTCTGGATCTCTGTCCCATCTCACACATAGGATCTCTGGAGCTCAGTCAGAGTGACCATTGGGTTCTTGGTCACCTCTCTTACTAAGGCCCTTCTCCCCCAATTGCTCAGTTTGACCAGGCAACCGGTTCTTGGAAGAGTCTTAGTTGTGCCAAATTTCTTCCATTTGAGAATTATGGAGGCCACTGTGCTCTTAGAACCTTCAGTGCAGCAGAAATTTTATTGTAGCCTTCCCCAGGGCCTTGTAATAATCCTGTCTCTGAGCTCTGCAGCCAGTTTTTTTGACCTCATCACTTTTGCTCTGTTACAGTATGCATTGTCAGCTGCATACAATATGCATTGAGGCCTTCTATAGAGAGGTGTGTACCTCTCATGTCCAATCAATTTAATTTACCACCAGTCAACTTCAATCAAGGTGTAGAAACATGTCAGTAATGATCAAAAGAAATGGGAGGCACCTGAGCTAAATTTCAAGTGTTGCAGAGGGTCTGAACACTTATGCCAATGTGATATTTCAGTTTTTCTTTTTAATAAATTTACAAACAGTTCTAAAAATCTGTTTTTACTTTGTCATTATGGGGTACTGAATATAGATTAATGAGAAAAAAATGAATTTCAATAACTGTAGAATCAGGCTGCAGCATAACAAAATTGACAAAAGTGAAGGGGATTCTGTATACTTTCTGAATGCACTGTATATGCATGAGAATATTCAGGCACAAGAGAGGTCTGATTTTGAATCCCCACGTATAGTATATAATCTGTTCAGGTTTTGTTTCTGTTTTTTCTCTATTTCTAAATTATGTTTTGATTTTTATTACAGTGTAGCATTTAGTTTTTACCTGTGCTTTTTAAAATATTGCTCCTATAATTCCATTCAATATATATTATAATACTTTTTAGCGTCAGCCTCCTCTCTCAGTGGATTTGCAGAACAGGATAAATAATTGCTACTCAACCATTTTTATAGAGCTGACGAACTAATTATGCTCTTCGCTTATAGGATTCAGTTTATTATCTCAAATGAGGTGAACTTTACGTTTTGTGTTGCATGGTTTGTGGATTGGAGCAAGAAGAGGGCTGGCGACTACAATCTTTGATTTCATGGAATAATGTCCTATGACTGGTATCCAGGGAATGCAATCCCTCAGTCACCAGTGGCTAATCAGACTCTTTCCCCCCCCTTCACCTTCCCACCCCTCCTCTCAATTTCAGATACCTTTAGAGGAGAAAAGGAGCTGGTATTTTGCCATGGCCACTTTGCACATCAGGTGAGACACAGGAAGGAGTCCAGAATGAAAAGTCACCATCGCTTGATTCCTCAAAGAAAGGATATCAAAATAACAGAAGGAGAACATCTTGGGACAAAGTGGCAGAAATTTCTTGTTCCACTGAAGGCTGGAACACAGGTCCTCGACTTACAACGAATTCTTTTAGTGACTGTTCAAAGTTACTAAGAAAGTTACTTGACTGTTTTTCAAGCTTAAAACTGTTGCACAGTCCCCAGGGTCATGTGATAAAGATTCGAAGGCTTGGCAACTGGCATGTACTTATGACAGTTGCAGTGTCCTTGGTCACGTGATCACATTTTGCAGCCTTCTGACAAGCAAAGGCAATGGGAAAGCCGTATCCGCTTTACAGCTGCAAGTTCAGTGATTCACTTAATGTTAACTAAAATATATATGGGTAATTTGAACCCAGCACACTTCCAGTCAATCTCTATATCCAGTTCAGACCAAACACACAACAGGTTTCCATGGCAAGTGATGAGCAATACTGATCTTAAACCAGGGGGTGAAAATAACAATTTGAACAAGGCAAGATGGTTGTACATTTAAAAAAAAACCTTGTCTAAAAGCATCCCATTTCTGATTACTTTATACCAACTTATGTCTTTGGAATAATTTGATAACTTCCCGCTATCAAATTTAAAGAATGAATCAAAAAATAACAGAAGTGGCTAATTCACAATAATGCAACAAGTTTCCTCTGGACCACATCACCCTCTAGGACAGCGGTCTGCAACCTTGACAACTTTAAGCTTTGCTGGCTGAGGAATTCTGGGAGCTGAAGTCCACAAGTCTTAAAGTTGTCAAGGTTGTAGACCCCTGCTTTAGGAGTATCACAGTTAGAAAGGGATGGAAAGAACAGAATTCAAAGAAGTATTTCCAACATTTGATTTATTTATTTTTTTTAAAAAAATTCTATCAGATTTTTTTTTAAGTGCATTGCCTGCCTGTACACCTCTGTACGTATGAATGATATTAGTTCCTCTTTTTACTTCAGACTAGATGGGGTGTGGATGAACAAAGGTGAGGATGAAAAGAAGAGACTGACAGCTTTCAACAGAACTCTGGTTTTGCTTCAACAAGTACTGAAGTCGTCTAATCTACACTACAGAGGTAGGGGAAATGATTCATTAGCCCCCAAACACTATAGCAAAGACCGAGCCAGATCCAACCATTGGGATACCATTGGCAGAATGCATGTATTTGCTTGCACACACATATACAAACCAAAAAAAAAAGTCTGTTAGCATCTTTTCTGATTAACGGTTCTCATGATAAGGTGTAAGCTTTTGTGCTGCATCTCACTTGATCAGATCCATCGAGTGTCTCAATCGATGTAGGTTTTTAAATTGGGATAATGAAGGAGAAGAGAGAGAAGAGAGATTGATGGTTGCCATGGGCCAATATATGGCTCATTTCCTACGACACTCAAATGTACACACAAATATACGTACACAATTTTCTTACCAGCTCACTTTCAATCAGTCAATCAGAATAGAGCTGGAAGGGACCTTGGCAGTCTTCTGATCCAACCCTCTGCTCAAGCAGGAGACTCTATACCAGTCGTGGCAAACCTATGGCACGGGTGCCAGAGGTGGCACTCGGAGCCCTCTCTGTGGGCACACACACCGTCTCCCCAGCCCTGCCTCCTCCCATGGCCCCCTCACCAGCAGCCCACCTGGAGGAGAGTTGCCCCTGGCACGGCCCACACAAAGCAGCAGAGCCAAGGACATGGTAGCTGAGCAGCGGGGACAAGACTCCGTCCTTGAACCCCATTGCATGCAGAAGATGCTGCGGGGCACAGGTGGAAGGCATGGCCGCCATGGCGCTGCTGAGCTGCCTGGGTGATCTGTGGTGGGCCGTGGAAGTGGTGGGTGGCCCAGTGGGAGGACGAAGTAGGGACGGGGTTGGGGGGCCAGTGTTTGGGCACTCGGTCTCTAAAAGGTTCACCATCACTGTCCTATACCATTTCAGACAAGTGACTCTCCAGTTTCTTCTTAAAAGCCTCCACTGATGAAGTACCCACAACTTCTGATGGCGGGCTGTTCCACTGGTTAATTGTTCTCACTGCTAGGAAGCTTCTCCTTAATTCGTATGCATTATCAGAAAGGTTACTTCCCCCAGGTTGATTGCAATCAATTCTTCATACTCATATGCTTTTGTCTCAATAATGTCATGGATCCGAAAGAGCATTCTTCACTCTTCTAGCATTTTTGTTGCAGTACCTCTCACACATGTTAGTCTTTTCATTTGGAAAAAAACAATCCAATCACCTGTTGATTAGAATAATATACACAGGCATACAAATTAATTTTTTTAAAAATGCAGAGCAATATAAACAGAATGTTGAATGTATAAGTATGTATGTGGGCATTTACTTATTTCAATTATTTACATAATGTGAGCTACAACAAAAGTAAGCTGATCTGTACTTTCCATCAGTTCAGATGTTCAGAAGCAGTGAAGAAAAGAGGCATGCTCTAATGCAGGGGTGTCAAACTCGCAACATCATGTGACGTGTCGCGACATATCGTGACTTTTTTTCCATTGCCAGCCATGGGGTGGGTGCGGTTTTGCCATGACACATCCAGCTCGTGGGCCGGCAGTTTGACACTCCTGCTCTATCTTCCAGGATACCTTTTCCATTTCACAGTCTAGCCTATAGGTCTGTGTGGCCCCGATGATTCCCCATCCAGGTATTAACCAGGGCTAAACCGGCTTAGCTAGAATGCATCAGAATTTTCTGATGTGGAAAACCCTTTCTATACCTATACCATCCCAGGGGCTGTCTCCAATTAATAAGTAAAGATTTAAGTTTAATAATGAGGCAGAAACTTCCCCTTTATTTCTGAATGGAAGGATCTGCTCTGAAGTATTTCTTACTTTTTCTCTAGCTTTGGCTTGGTGCTATCTTGGGATGCTACTAGAAAGGAAATATTCTTTCTTAACTATTCCTCTGGGCATTGATGAGTGTGGTTATGCTGGAACTGATCCCCTGGATTGCTTTGGAAAGGTAGGCTGATATAATTAATCATTACAAAAAGACAAAGAAGGGAATGGTACCCAGGTGCCCAACATTTTTTAATGACAATATTTCAATAGCACTTAGACATATATACTGCTTCACATCCTTCTCTAAGTAGTTTACAGAGTCAGCATATTGCCCCCAACAATCTAGGTCCTCATTTTACCAAAATTGGAAGGATGGAAGGCTGAGTCAACCTTGAGCCTGTAAGGATCAAACTTCTGGCAGTGGGCAGAGTTAGCCTGCAATACTGCATTCTAACCACTGTGTCACCACGGCTTATAATATATAGATGCTTCTTTGTTTAATGTTCTTTCTACTGCATAACACATAACAAGCACCGTATCTTCCTTCACCATTTTACTCCCTTTTACAATTTTTTTTTTATTGAAAATTTTTAAAATTTTACAAAATAAGAAAAAACAGCCCTCCCCAACCCACCCCAACCCTCCCACTCCCTCCCTCAACTTTCCCAGAGCTGAATATAGGCTTAATTAAATTTTCTTGAATTCTTAAAAAAAAATATATAAACCATAGATAAGTCTAAATACATTACTTAAACTACTAATAGAATAATTAACAATAATATATATATATATATATAAAAGAGATAAATATTAAAGAAAAAAAAGAAAATACTTTAAAAAAAGAAGAATAAAGAGAAAGAAAGAAGAAAAGAAATATAAGAAAGTAAAATAATAATAAAACATATAAAGAAAAAGAAAAAATAATACAATCTATAAAATATTAAAATTTGTATATAAATTATTGATAAACTAAGTAATATTTTTTATATCCAACTTATGTTGTATAAAATCTATCCATTTTTCCCATACCACAAAAAACTTCTCTTGTGATTGATCCTTTAAAAAAGCCGAAATCTTTTCCATTTCCGCCAGATAAGATACTTTAAAAAACCATTCTTGCAAAGTAGGCAAAGATTCCTTCTTCCAGTATTGCCCTACTAACAACCTTGCGGCTGTAATTAAATTTAACATCAATATAACCTCCTTAGTATCACAATCGGTAACAATACCTAGCAAAAACAATTGTGGGGTAAATTTTACCCTCCTTCTAAAAATTCTTTGAATATTCCTCCCTTTTACAATTGATGGTGGGATTCAAAGTTGATTCCTTCCCTCAACACTGGTGAGTGAGGCTTATCCTTCCCTTCTCAATCCTAAATGAAGCACATCCACATCCCTAAACTACACTGCAGGGACAAGGACAATGCATAGCAAGGGAACTTGCTGATTGATTAGTTGGAATCAGGTGCAAAGAATCCTGGTTGTGTTGGTAATCTAACCTGAGCTGGGTACATCCATCTCTATGCTAACAACCTCAGCCTCCCAACAGGCTGCTTTGGATAGTATAAGCTCAGCCATTTCCATGAGTGTCGGTAGAATGCTGAATAGGAAGTTCTACTTGATCACAATCCCATTCATGCAATTTTCTTCAAGGGGTGTAAGAGGAACAATACTTCAAATCTTATTTTAGAATACAAAGTTTTGAGCATTGATGTGGGGACAAGTTCAGTCCACCCAGAAATGTGGGGGCAACACATACTACCCTCCCCCACTCCTTTTTTAAATATAGGAATGAATACTTAGAACAAAGAGATGTACCCAGAAAAAAAATACTTTAGAGCTATAATGGAAAGGATGATTTTATTAATTTCATCTTCTCCTTTGTATGCAAGCAAGAGAAGCAAAACGCTTCTTCCAAGCATCACAATTACAAAGGAGGAAGAGGAGGGTTATTGCTTATCTGCTTCTATTGTACTGTAATGCTAGTTTCACTGATATGAGGAATATTCCTAAAGCTTTAAATATTAACCAAGTCTAAATAATTGAACATGCCATTTTTTGTGTGTGGTGGCACAGTGGTTAGAACGCAGGCTAATTCTATTGACTGCCAGGAGTTTGATTCTCACTCGTTCAAGGCTGATTTAGACTCCCATCCTTCCGAGGTCAGTAAAATGAGGACCCAGATTGTTGGGGGCAACATACTATAAACTGCTTAGATAGGACTGTAAAGCACTGTGAAGTGGTATATAAGTCTAAGTACTACTGCTATTCTATTGCTTTGCTAAATCTTTAGTTCCTTCTAGGGAACTGGCCAAGTATTTTTTTTTTCAGCCACAAATTAAAACCGAGGGCATGTCCGAAGTGGGATCTTCTATTTTTAAAATATCTTGGCAGACAGCCTGGGGGCTTTACAGTCTTGGATTACAATCCCTCTCACCCCAACCACCTGGCTGATTATTATGGAAGATGGAATCTAATCCAGCATCCGGGTGGGGGTGAAAGGTTGTGAAAATTCAACAACTTTCTTGGATGTTAAGTCAAAATGAGTAACCAGGCTTTTATAGTAACAACAAGTATTAATATAGCAGAGAAATCCTTTCTTTTGCTCATTTGCCACTTAACACAAGTGGCCAGAGATCTCCACCTGTTAACCTGTGTCCAGATTGTGAATATAATTGATCATAGTTTCCCTGTTCATGGCAACTGATGATTAATGGAGAAAAATGTATTTGCTTTTTAGGCAATAGAGGTTGCTAGAGATAATCCACCTGTTCTCAACCGTCTGTCAAAAATCTTCCATTTCCTTGGCAAGCTAGAGATGGCAATGGCCGTTTGCAACATAGCTCTGGATGTATTGCCTGATCCAGGACTTAACTGGCAGGCATATTGTATGCGTGCTAAGGTAAGTAGCTCACCCTTAAAAATAACTCACTAGCAAAACAATTGGGATTGTATAGATGATTGAAGATATCAGTGCAGTCCTATCCAGTGAGAGCATTTCTGGAGGATCCAATGCTTTTAAAAAATATATAATATTTTATTATATCAGACTAATTGGACATGATTGAACAGATTTTTTTAAAAAAGCAGGTAAAAGGATACACGCTTGACTGTATACACAACATTATATAACTTTGGCATTAAAAGGAGGTATAACAGACAATTTGACCAGCACATGGAAAGTCTGAAGTTCTCAGAATTCCTCACCTAGAAACCCCTATGTTTTCATCCCAAACTTCCTGCCTTGATATAGTTGTTTGGTAGTTTGCCACTTCTTGTTTTCCAGGGGAATGTTTTCGTTGGCATCTTTTTCCTTAGACCAGTATTTCTGAACAATGGCAAATTTAAGATGTGTGGACTTCAACTCGCAGAATTCCTTATGCTGCTGGGGAATTCTGGGAATTGAAGTCTAATCTTAAGGTTAAGAAGCACTGCCTTAGATAGATCACATCCCTCTGCTCCCTTCTACTGTAGGAGGCTCAAAAGCAGAGAAAGGCATATAGAGTCATAATTTCTCTCAGCAGCTCCCCAATGTTTTAGCAGTGACAAAACCAAATCAAGTCAACTGAGCTCTATACATATATGTTTAGATGCTGATTAAACTGTATTTACGGGATGTGGAACGTGTGAAGATAGGCTTGGCTGAAATGCCAGACCAGAGCAATCTTTTGGGGGCCAAAGTTGATCTTGAAAAAGTCATCAAAGTCCAACCCTGCCTGAAAACTTACCTTGATCTTGGCCAGGTAAGTGAAATCGTCCATGCTGTCCAGATATTTTCACTGAGTTAACTATTTTAGGGAACTTCCAGATGGAGAATACTAAACTACTCTGGGTACTAAACCGAAGGATTTGGGTAGCTATTCCATTTTTTTTTCTCCTGACAAAAAGAGGCAGAAGGATTGATGGAAAGAGTGAGGAGATGAACAGAGAGAAATTGTAGTTTTCATTTTGTAGTTTTCATTTTGTAGATTGTAGTTTTCCACATCCCGTGGACTTCTTGATTCTTTAAATAAAAATAATTGTGCTTTTTTAAAATGTATGACCTTGATTTCCCCCCCCCTTTTTTTTAAAAAAAAAATTCTAGGTATATTACTACCTGGGAGTAGATGCTATGCAGGAGCTTTTCCTTGTGGATGAAAACGCCCTCAACAAAGCGCTTGTGCTCTTTGCTAAAGCCATGGAATTAGACCTGGGAAATGTCTTGCCTGAACTCCAGGTGCTGAAAGGGAAATGTCTTTGGATTAAAAATGAGACACTGGAAGCCATGGAGTGCTTCAAGCAGGCCATAGAGCTGGACGATGTGGGTTCCACGTACAGAGAGAGCTTCCGATGCTTAATGGAACTGCTGCTTACTCTCTTTGCTCAGAAGAGGATCAATATGGAGGTGCTAATGAAAGAGGTAGAACTGTGGGTGAAGAAGGCGGAAGAGAAATATGCAAAGCAGCATGTGCAACAGGAACTTCGACTAGTCTGTCGGCATCACACCAGTGAAGTACTTGAACTTTCCAAAGCTATGTTGGCTCAAGGGAAGACTGAACTAGTGAAGCTGCTTTTTGAGACCATGAAATGTGATTTTAATCGACCCAGGCTGAGTGAACGTTCATTCTCTTTCTGACCTGCTGCTTCAAGTATCTCTTCGTCTGTCTACTACCTTAGTAGTTATGGTGATCTTCAGAAATGGCTGTTATTTCTCTCTGTGTGTCTTTTTTTAAAAAATAATAATACATCCAAAAATATGGGTTCATTGAATATTGCCCATGTAAAAGCGTTTGTGCATGTTATCTTCACTTGCATTGAAGCAAAATTAGTGTACAAGTTTTTAAACCTCAGCAAATTCTTTTTTTTTTTATTAAAAAGTTTTATAAGTTTTACAAAGAGAACACAACAATACAAAAACAAAAAACAACATATACAAAGAAAAAACTAAACATTACACAACAAAACCCCCCTTCCCCAACCCCCACCCAAACACCCCCCCTTCCCCCCCCGAGCTTCCCAGAGCAGAATATAGACTTAATTAAAAAACAGTTAAAAAATTATATTTATGAAAAAAAAAAGAAAATATAACATTAAGATATATATGTGTATATATAAAAATAAAAATTATGAAAAAGCTATATAATATTTTTTATATCCAATTTAAATTGTATAAATTTTATCCATTTATCCCAAACAGCAAGAAATTTCTCTTGCGTTTGTTCCTTTAAAAAAGCTGAAATCTTTGCCATTTCCGCCAAATAAGACACTTTAAGAAACCATTCCTGCAATGTAGGCAAAGATTCCTTCTTCCAATATTGTCCCACCAACAGCCTCGCGGCTGTAATCAAATTTCACATCAATATAACCTCCTTTGTATCACAATCAGTAACTATACCCAACAAAAATAATTGCGGAGTAAATTTTACCCTCCTTCTAAAGATTCTCTGGATATTCCACCCTATCTTAATCCAAAATGCTTTTATCTCTCTGCACGACCACCAAATATGATAATAAGTAGCGTCCATACAACCACATCTCCAACATTTAGGTTGTAAGTCAGTGTACATAAGAGACATTTTTTGTGGATCAAGGTGCCATCTATAAAACATTTTATAAAAATTCTCCCTTAAGTTCTGTGCTTGTGTAAATTTGACATTTCTCACCCAGATGATTTCCCAGGTGTCCAATGGTACTGGCTCACCAAAGTTCTGTGCCCATCTGATCATACAATCTTTAATTAGTTCCGTTTCTGAATCCAATTCAACTAAAACCCCATAAATTCTCTTGATGTGGGTTTGTCTTTGATCCTTCACTTGCTTAATAAAATTTTCATCTTCTCTAAGAAAACCCACCTTACAATCCACCTTCCATCTATCTACTAGTTGCCTATATTGGAACCAAGAATAAATAATATTTTCTTGTGCTAACTCTTCCCGTGATTTTAACTGCCAGTTTTGTCCATCCCATCTAAGTAGCTGTCTATAAGACACCATATCCGTTTTAGCACCCCTTTTTATTCCTTCTATCGCATGCCAAGGTATAGCCCATAATGATACTTTAAAATCACTTTTATAATATTTTCTCCAAATCCTAAGTAAAGAAATTCTTAGGATATGAGATTTAAAGACCCAATCCATTTTTTTATTAAATATTAAATAGGCATGCCACCCAAAAAGTAAATCCCATCCCTCTAGATGGAGTATCTCAAAATTTGTCAAATTTACCCAATCACTAATTAGTGTTAGAACCACCGCATCATAGTATAATTTCAAATTCGGTACCTTGAGTCCACCCCTCTCACGGAAGTCTTGCATAATTTTAAACTTAACCCTTGGCTTTTTCCCTGCCCAAATGAATTTATTAAGGCCTTTCTGCCATTCACTTAGATTAATCTCATTCTTCAAAATTGGTAACATTTGAAACAAAAAGAGAAACTTGGGTAGAATATTCATTTTTATCACTGCAGTTCTTCCCATGAGGGATAATTGTAGCTTCTCCCAATTCTTCAAGACTTTCTGTACCCTAACCTACAACCTTTCATAGTTACTTTTAAATAGTTTTGCATTAGAAACAGATAACATCACCCCCAAATATTTTACCTTATTAACAATTTCAAAACCCGTCAAGTTAACCAAAGTCTGCTTTTCCTGACTAGTCATATTTTAGGTAAAATTTTAGTCTTATTAACATTAATCTTAAAACCCGAGACCAAACCATAATAATGAATCAATTGTAATAACTTTACTACAGAATAAGTAGGTTGCGACAAAGTAACCACCAAGTCATCCGCAAAAGCTCTTAACTTGTATTCTTTTTTGTTAACTTCTATTCCTTTAATTTCCTGCGACTCTCGAATTTTGATCAACAATATTTCCAATGTTAAACAACAACGGTGATAGTGGACATCCCTGCCTAGTACCTTTCTCTATTGTAAAAACCTCTGACAAACCTCCATTAACAATAAGTTGTGCCGTTTGTTTTCGATATATTACCGTAAGGGCTTGTACTATCTTTTCACCAAAATTCATCTCTTCCATTACTCTTAACATAAAATGCCAATTCAGTTGATCAAAAGCTTTTTCAGCATCTAAAAATATCAGCCCTGCAGGAACTTGGTTGTTCTTATCTAAGTATTCTAATAAATTGATAATTTGTCTAACATTATTTTTCATATACCTTCCAGTTATAAACCCAGATTGATCTTTATGCACAAGGTGATGCACAACCCTCATAAGCCTATTTACTAAGATTTTTACAAATATCTTATAATCCACATTTAAAAGAGATATAGGCCTATAATTCTTAGGTAAAGTAAGATCTTGATCCTCCTTTGGAATCAATGATATAAAAGCACTACGCCATGAAGGAGGAATCTCTAGACCCTGTAAAATATCATTAAAAAGATCACCTAATGGTTGAATCATCTCCTCCATTAAAGCTTTGTAATAAACAGCTGTTAACCCATCCGTACGCGGTGCTTTCCCTGGTTTCAATTGTTGAATTGCTAACGCAATTTCCTCCTTGGTAATTAAGCCATTAATTTCCTGTTTCTGATCCTCTGTCAGTTTGGGAAAACTAGCCTCGTTTAAGTATTTATTTATATCTAAAATTTGGACATTGGTAGATTTATAAAATTTTGGATAATAGTCCAAAAAAGATTTCTTGATCAATTCCTTCTGAGAAACTAATTTACCCTGATAATTTATTTTATCTATTATTCTCTGTCTCTGTTTCTTTCTTAACTGGTAAGCCAACCATCTCCCTGGCTTACTAGCATTACAAAATGTATTTTGTTTCATAAACAATAAGTTGGTTGCAGCTTGATCTGCTAACAACATATTAAATTGTGTCCTTAATAACTTTACAGATTCTTTAATATTTTCATCAGAAGGATTTAAGATCAAAGACTTTTCTTTTAATTTAATTTCATCTTCCAATTCTTTACGTTTCTGAGTCTGCTTTCGCTTATGACAATTATTCATTTTTATCAAGATGCCACGCATAAATGCTTTGCCTGCATCCCATACCATTGACATTGAAGTCCCCTTATACATATTTAAAGCAAAATAGTCCTTTAAACACTCCTTTAACTTTTGAACATTCTTTTCTTGTCTGAATAGATTTTCATTCACTCTCCAGGATCTTCTCTCCTCTTTTTCTTGAATCAGCTCCATCCAAACTGGACTATGATCCGTCAACGACCTAGGAAAAATCTTTACATTCTTTACTCTATTATATAAGTCCGTTGTAATAAAAAAAAAGTCAATTCTTGAGAAGGATTGGTGTCTATCTGAAAAAAAGGTGAAATCTCTCTCCTCTTGATTACATTCCCGCCAATAATCCCTTAGTTCCCAGTCCTCTTTCATGTCAAAAAAGGCTTTAGGTAATTTTGCTTGTTTAAAAAAAGGAGAAGAATCTTTCTTATCCCTTTGTATATCTAAGACACCGTTCCAATCACCCATTAGTACCACGGATCTATAGTCCAGCAAAGTTATTTTTTGATGTAACAACCTATAAAATTGTTCCTGTTGCTGATTTGATGCATAGAGTCCCACTATAAGTACTTTCTTACCATATAAGCCAAGTTCAATCATCACATATCTTCCTTGGGGATCTGATTCTACCAGACAAGCTGGTAAATTTTGCTTCACATAGATGACAACTCCCCCCTTTTTCCCAGGAGCAGAAGATACAAAATGGGATCCCAGACGGGCATTAACTAAATATTTCTGATCCTTCAGTAAAATATGAGTTTCCTGTAGACAGATAACATCATTGTTATGTTGCTTCAAATAGTAGAAAATTTTTTTCCTTTTCTGAGGAGAATTCAATCCGTTAACATTCCAGGTCAGAAACTTTGCCATCTCCCTTGGCCAGGAGCCCGGAGAAGACACCTTCAAGATCTGCCATTGCTGCATGTGTTGCATAACTCTTGGGTCTTGCTCCTCCCACCGGCGATGATGCACTTTCAGAAGAAGCTTCTTTGGCCTCTTTCTTACGTTGCTCCTTCTCTTTACGTCTATAAGCTGCACGGGTCATTCTCTGCTCTTTAACCTCCGTTTGACGTTGCCATTCAGCTTGCAGCATCCCAGCGGAGACCAAACCTAATGCCTCAGATTGCTGCTCCGACTCTTTGCCACTCAAAGATTTCTGAACAGGTGGAGCTGAGCCTGCACCCAGGACCGTGTTGTAGAACTCTCTGGCTTTGTCAACCGTATTCAATCTATAACGTGTCCCCGCATGGCTCAAAACAATACCCATCGGGATTTCCCATCTGAATGGCATCAATCTGGCTTTAAGCTCATTGGCTAGAAAAGAAAAATCTTTCCTGTTTCTTAAAATCTTTGATGGGATTTCCTTTAAGATAATAATATCTTGAGTAGCAATCTGGAATCTCTTATTATAAAAAGTTTGTACAATTTCATTATGCAGAGACTTCTTTGTAAAATAAATCACCACATCTCTGGGCAAATTCTTCTGCTTCGCAATCCAAGAATTGACTCTATAAATTTTTTCCACTTCTCTGCGTAATTCTCCTTTATCCATATTCAGAGCAACAGCTAAGTCAGTAAGCACCTTCTCCATCAAGTCTTGATTCATATCTTCCTTGAGGCCTCTAATCCTCAAGGCATACTCCATCTGTCTGTACTGAAACATAAGAATATCTTCTTGTGAAGTCTCCACCTTCCTTTCCACATCTTGAATTTTATCATCAAAAGAGTCAACTTTATCTTCCACTTCCTCCAGTCTTGCATCCAGCTTCACCACCACCGTAGCCAAGCCTGATACTGCTGCAACTATATCTTGTCGCAAGATGGTATTATTAGCTTCTAATAAGCCCTTTATCCCACTTATCTCTTCTTTAATGTCAGATTTAATATCAGATTTAATCTGTATAACAAATTGCTTCATTTCATCTCTCATTTGAGACATAGCATCCCCCATTATACCTTTAACCTCTTGTGCTGACAGGCCTGGCAAAGGAGGGGAGGGTGGTGGCTGAGCCGGTGGTACATGTTTAAGTTGTTGTTGTGGTTGTGCAGTAAGAGTTGTAGGGGAAGAAACCACCTTAGGTGTTGTCGAAGGCAGCTGTCTCTTTGAAGCCATTTTATATGACACCGTTCTCACTTCCCTTCTCCCCAAGGAGGGGGGAGGAGGAAAAGATTTTTTTTTTCAAAAAAACAGCACCAACATAATCCTTAAAAAATCCAAAAAAGAAAAAGAGAAAAAAGTCAAAGGAAAAATCCAGTACCAAGAGCAAAAATATCAAAAGCAAAATCATTAAAATCCAGTCCTTTAAAAGTAAAAAAAAACTAAAGAAGGGAAAAAAAAAACTCCGACACTTTCAAAACGCCATCTTAATTCCTCTCTCCGTACCAAAAAAAAAAGAACAAAGGAGAAATAACCAAAACTAACCAAAACTAACTAAAGAAAAAAGAAATAAAGCCCTAAACTATAAAAAGAAAATCCTTTAATCCGCTCTGTCCGTTTTAAAAGTTACTCACCAAGACACTATATTCACGGAGATAGAGGCGGCGGTTTCTTTTGCTTCAAAGGAAGCAAAAACAGCTGGGAGGCGGAGATCAGCAGGAGCTCCGAGGGAACACTCCTTTCACCCCCTCTAGGAATAAATCCAGAGGGGGTTCAAGGGTTCTACCTCTACTCCTGCGTTCTCTATCCCTTCCCTTTGCCCGGGAAGGGAATTGCGAACCGCGGGCCAGCTGATACGCGCTGGGCTCCGCGATTCTGACACCTTCCCAGCTGGACGGCTAAGAATTAGCCGCCATCGCCGTCGCCCCGTACCGGAAGCTCGCAACCTCAGCAAATTCTTACAGGAGTCAGACAAGATGTCAGAGAAGAGAATGGAAAGAACAAAGAAATTATGAAAAAATAAGTGAAATATTTAAGCCAGGGAGTCTGTACTTTACACAGTGCTGTTACTGTGCAAAGCTTCCACCTTAGGACTGTTTTGAACTGCAGATCTTAGCATATGAAAATTGGTTCTTTACCAACAGCAAAAGCACTTAGACATATACCACTTCACAGTGCTTTACAGCCCTCTCTAAGCCATTTATAACTTATATTTACCCCAACAATCTGGGTCCACATTACTGATCTTAGAAGGATGGAAGTCTGTATCAACCTTGAGCCCATCAGGATCGAACTGCTGGCAGTCAGCAGAATTAGCCTGCAATACTGCATTCTAACCACTGTGCCATGACAGTTCTAGCATTTCTTTAGACCAGACATGTCAAACACAAGATGCAGATGCAGATGCAGCCTGCAAAGTGGTTTCATGTGGCCCGCAAAGCCATCCTGGAAACAGCGAGGGAACGGCCCCCGCTGCCTTGTCCCTGGCCCACGCCGGCCAGGAGCCAATGTACAATTTTGTCGTGGCCATCTATGCTGAAATGCATTCAGTCTTAGCTCCACAAGGCCGTCTGGAAACAGTGAGGAACCAGCCCCTGCCGCATCAGCCCCACCCCCTGGGTGCATGCTGGGAAGGTGTCACCTTTATGTGGAATGAAGAAATGCACCATCGCCTGGAAGTGGCCAGCAAATGGCCCTTGCCTATTTCACATATCCAGCTTGATGGGCTCTGCCCTGGTCCCACCCATTTCTGCCAGAGACCCTCAGATATGTCCCACTCCTGCCCAGGCCCCCACAGGCACCCTTGATGTGAATGATGTAGAGCTGGCCATGCCCATTCAGTAGGCCACACCCACTCCATCCACGCCCACCCAGTAGGCTGCACCCCCACCCCCACCCCAAGGGCAACCGCAATGCTGATGCGGCCCTCAATGAAATTGAGTTTGACACCCCTGCTTTAGACAAAAACCTTTGAAGATTCCTGATTTATGCTGCAGTCCAATTTATGCCTTCAGATAGCTAAAGCTCCTTCAAACTGAGCCTGACTTATAATATCCATGTTGTCTTCCTAGCCACATGATAGAAGTGATTGATTTTTCTTCTTCCAGAGTATTTTTACTTCCTAGTCTACCTTACAGTTCCAATTTTTCCTAGTGGTCTTTCAGTCTAAGTGCTAAGCAGATCCACCCTGTTTATCTCTTTGAGATCTATTTGTAGTAAATTCTGAGTTGAAGCTATTCTAATAGTAATGAATACTATTACAGTTTCCATTATTTAGAAGATTACAGGTTATTAATGTGGAAAAGGAGCTAAGATGCAGAACAGGGATAGAGAAACTGCAGCCCCCACAGATAGAACTACACTACCCAGTAGCCAAAATGTCCATTAATTAGGAGTGCTAAGAGTTCAGTAACATCCGAATGGCCACAACTTCTTACGTGGGTTAAAAGCCAATTAAGAACCTCTCTCTCTCTCTCTGTTTGAATGAGGTAGCTATTATTATCCCAAAGAGGGAATGAATATACCATTGTGCAGAAAAGATACATTTTGTACTACCTAAAAAAACAAATGTAAAAAGAAACTTGTATTTGGTTGACAATTTAGAGATTTTGTTGTCCAAGGCTTCTGTTTAGATCTTTAGTATGTGGAATATTATTTTGCTTCCATTTATATTCTCTAACAATTGTATTTTTTTAAAAAATGTCATCATTCTCCAATGACTCCTTCTCCAAGAAAATCACACCCAGACAGCTGGAACTTTTCACCGTGTCAGGAAACAGAGAACCGTGTCAAGGAACTCCACCATCACATGCCTTAAATTAGAATGTATTCATGAAGACAATGATGATTGTATACATTTTAATTTTATTCAAATGGCAAACTATCTTGTGCATGTCAACTCAAAAGAAAATCCCAGTGATTTTCATTCTAGTATCAGAAAATGGCAATTGCAGCATAAATATAAAAATGTCTGGCGCAAAAGATCCCATGGCTAGCAAAAATGGTACTAACTATCTTCTCTTGGTCTGACCTGAGGTGAAAAAAATTATCACTTATTACACTTTTAAACTATCCCCATTTGTATTTAATTATATACATAAACACGGAAAACATCAACATAAGAAATATATTTCAAATGCAAGTTACAGCTTCTTGAATATGGAAAACATCCTTCCCCATAAATAATGTGTATATCAGCTATTCAGCACAAAAACTATTATTATCATTTTTAAGTTTATATGCCACCCCTCTACCCAATAAGGCTACTCTGGCAATTTATGCAGAGTAAGCTATGCAGGCACACCAAGATCAAAAGCATATGCTGGGTTATCTCACCTCTATCACCTTCATCTTTGTGTGTGTGTGTGTGTCACTCTCCAAATTAAATTAAATATCCAACAGTAATTCATACCGTATAATTTCCAAAAGTCCTATTTAATTCAAAAAGCCATTTTCAGCTGGAATCAAAGAAGTGCTACTATTTGTGTGAGTTTGTGACAAAGAGAATGTGTACTACGTGCATGCACACAGGCTTAATTCTTTCTTTGTCAGTTTTATTTATTATATTACTGCATTTATACTTCATCTTATATCTCATATATTTTTATCTTATGTACATAATAGAATTCCAGCAAATATGGAAGATCTCAAGAACACATTAACTAAGATCCAAACTGCATTACAATATAGGAACACATATGTATATCTTCAGTCCAGCCTCCCTAAATTTGATGCCTGTCACTTGTTTTAGACTTCAGCTTTCGTAGTCTCCCTCTGTGATTCTTTCTAATTCTCTGTCCTCTGCCAGCAGCCAGCATCTTGGGACAATTTTTCGTGGCCAAGTTAATCTTCTACCTAACAGTTTTTGAGCTGGCAGGAAACGATGGCCATGAAATTTGCTCTTGTCGTTGGCAATACCTACCCTAATACAAACTGGTTATTAGAAAATTGTGTTGTCCTTATTTATACCACATCAAGGACAATGATGGATGGATGACTCAGCCTTCTTACCCTCTTGTCTGCCCCCATTTCCAAAAGCTCTAGCAGAAAACCTCCACCAATCTCTCTCCTTAATATGGGGTGGCAAACAGAAGGAGGCAGAGATTCACAGGCAGCTAGGTTGGCTGGTTTAGCCATCTGCCCAAACCGACTTCTATACAAGTATTTTGTACTGGTGCTTCCACAAAAAAGGCAGAGTCCCTTGACTCTCCTTGTTACTTGACATGAAGGCAATGAGAAAATGACGCTTGCAAAAAAAAATTGCAAAATGTGAATATTTCAGTCTACTAACCCAGTACCGTATTTTCCGGCATATAGGACGACTCGGCGTATAAGACGACCCCCCGACTTCGGCGCCGATTTCCATGCGTAGCAAGTCGTCTTATACGCCGGAAACTACCGTAATTTCCGGCATATAAGACTCAGCGTCTTAGCTGATACTTCAGGAAAAACATTAAATTAGCTAAGCTATCTTATGATGGCGTAAAGGGCAAAGCTGACTTTCCCTGGAATGTTGTTTCCATCTTATTCAGTGCTTCACTGGATCTCTCCGTGGAATGTCTTGTGTCCAGTCTTCAGATGTTGCCTGGCAAGAGGGCTATTGGGATAAAGGTGGGTAAAACGAGCCAATGCAAAGATCAGGAAAGATGTTGCGGTAGGCTGAGTAATGGAGAGTGCCAGCTTTGTAGAATCCAGTAGCAATATCACCCTAAAAAGAGGTAAGAAAGGAATGCTTATGCTTTAATGCTTTCACATTAAAGATAAAAACCGAAACAGCATAGGATGTTTTTGAGCTGGCAGGAAACGATGGCCATGAAATTTGCTCTTGTCGTTGGCAATACCTACCCTAATACAAACTGGTTATTAGAAAATTGTGTTGTCCTTATTTATACCACATCAAGGACAATGATGGATGGATGACTCAGCCTTCTTACCCTCTTGTCTGCCCCCATTTCCAAAAGCTCTAGCAGAAAACCTCCACCAATCTCTCTCCTTAATATGGGGTGGCAAACAGAAGGAGGCAGAGATTCACAGGCAGCTAGGTTGGCTGGTTTAGCCATCTGCCCAAACCGACTTCTATACAAGTATTTTGTACTGGTGCTTCCACAAAAAAGGCAGAGTCCCTTGACTCTCCTTGTTACTTGACATGAAGGCAATGAGAAAATGACGCTTGCAAAAAAAAATTGCAAAATGTGAATATTTCAGTCTACTAACCCAGTACCGTATTTTCCGGCATATAGGACGACTCGGCGTATAAGACGACCCCCCGACTAGCCGATTTCCATGCGTAGCAAGTCGTCTTATACGCCGGAAACTACCGTAATTTCCGGCATATAAGACTCAGCGTCTTAGCTGATACTTCAGGAAAAACATTAAAAGCTAAGCATCTTATGATGGCGTAAAGGGCAAAGCTGACTTTCCCTGGAATGTTGTTTCATCTTATTCAGTGCTTCACTGTCTGGATCTCCGTGGAATGTCTTGGTCCAGTCTTCAGATGTTGCCTGGCAAGAGGGCTATTGGGATAAAGGTGGGTAAAACGAGCCAATGCAAAGATAGGAAAGATGTTGCGGTAGGCTGAGTAATGGAGAGTGCCAGCTTTGTAGAATCCAGTAGCAATATCACCCTAAAAAGAGGTAAGAAAGGAATGCTTATGCTTTAATGCTTTCACATTAAAGATAAAAACCGAAACAATAGGATGTGATAGTTACTCATACAAAGAACAAACCTCTTTCATAAATTGCCCAGAACTTAGTTGGTAAATAAGGTGGAAGAATCAGCTCTCTAACTCTTTAAAAGATAGTCTTCCTATTAGACTAGGTAGGATAATCTATGGCAGCAGAGAGCAAGAGACACCAGGGAGGTGTTGGGGGGAAAAAAACCTTTCTTAATCAGTACAGCTGATTTTTTTCCCCACAACAATAGTGCCAAAATTTATTTCCCCATGTTTTAGAACTGTAATATGTAACTCGGTCCTCTGAAAAATATTTTGGCATCTGAGAGCAAATATCCAAATTCTGTATGGCGAAACCAGATCTACCTGCCAAATCAAACCAATCCTTGTCTCAGGCTTACGTGTTGTGCTAAGAATGTGAATGTTTCCATGTTTTAATTTAGATGGGTATCTCCCAAGGAAGCTTTTGGGGAAATGGCTAGTCCAGTGCAAAGGAGAGAACAGCAAACATTTTGGCAGCTTTTTTCTTATGGTCATATTGGTGTCATTTTCGTGCATTACAGTAACAGTGGGGGAAACCAGCAATGGGGGAAACATTTTTCTAGCAGCAACTACATCGAAAAGAGAACATGTTAACTATCTCTATCTCCTAATACTTGTATCTGTATTTGGAGGACCTGATTGGATCCCGTCCTGTTCTTGTCAAAGACACTTTTTTTTAAGGTGCTTCCAGGTTGAAAGAATTAGCCAGTGACGTCACTATTGTCTAGGGGATGCCCGTGGGGGGCTCCTTTCATATCCCTGTCAAGGAGCTGGAGCAAATGATGGAAGCTCACCTAGCCATGCAGCCACACTTGGGTCTCTAATGTGGGCTTGGTAACCTCCAACCCAGTGTCCTAACCACATGAGCTACCATGCTCTACCTGATTGGATTAAAACAACAGCTATTCACACACCTGAGGCCAGTCTCCAATGGCTCTCTGTTTGTCAATCAAAACTTGGATCCCCCTTTCTAGAACACGAACATCGGGATACCTGCAAAACAAATGGAACAATGGTCATTAGTCAGAGACTCAGTCAGAAAGTCCTGTTTGGTTTTCTAGAACGAGAATGATTTGTATTTTTTACTAAGATAAGTTAGTAAGATCAGGATGAAAGTTATTTGTAACTCTGTTCTCCACTATGTATTGGAGACCAGAGATTATACAGAATTTCTAATGTGAGGCCAGTAACATTCCAGCACAAGAGAAAATGTGAAGATTTCATGTATTTTTTCAGAAATTGGTGGGCAAAGTTAAAACATTCAAAAGAATTATTGCCTAGAGTCAATTTGTGTTAATATATTAGCTTTTCCTCCAGATCAGGGTTTCCTGAAAGAAACATTGTTAGGTCTTTACACTTACCTAACAGCCATCAGCCCCAACAGAGCCCATGCAGTTTGGTGGATCTGGGAAATGGTGTGTTGAATATATTTGCGAAACTTGTAGGATTCAAATTCTTCTCCCCAGCCACCATCTTTCATTTGCCTGGAAACCAGGAATGCACAGCCCTTGGTCACCTCATTGCATGCCGCTCTGGAAAATATGACACATAATGGATTAATATTTTTTTAAAAAAGTGAGAATAGTTGATAATTGTCTTGGGCAGGGGTTGGATTAGAAGACCTTCAAAGTCCCTTCCAATCCTATGATGCTATGATTCTGTGATTTGGTCTGTTCCATTATGGGACTGGGCTGCATCCAAGTGAATTTCAAGCCACACAACATTTAGGATATGGATGAAAACCAGCAGGGGAAACTACCAATGAAAGGTCTTTTTTTTTAATTTATACATAACGAGAAAGAAAGTGGCTGGAAATCAGAAATATATAACACTCAGAAATAGCTTTATCTTTTACATGATTATTTCCTATCTCACTGTTTCATACTTTCAAACTTTTACAACATTCTCTCCAAATTCGGAAACTAAATGAAAGAATGTAATTATAGAATAACATGCTTTTAAAGGTGCTATTTCTTAAACAGTTCTTCCTCACCATACCAAAGTATTATACTGTTGTGTTTTTTTTTGTTGGTTTATTTATTTTGTATTTGCTGTCTGGTACAGTTATCTATATTAAAAAAACCATATATTTATAAAACTTATAAAAAATATGAAATATGGGAAGGGCCATGAGCTATCCCGGTTATTTTAGGGAGTTAACACTGAGTTTGCAATAAAGCAGAATAAAGTTATATCGCCTGTCTCTGAAAACCATTCCAAAGTAAAAAATTGAAGAGCTGTCAATCAATGGTGAAAAAAGTAAGGTTCTACATTTAGGCAAGAAAAACCAAATGCACAGATATAGTATAGGTGGGTATGTCTAGTCTAATGAAGAGAAGGACGAGGGGGGACATGATAGCAGTGTTCCAATATCTCAGAAGCTGCCACAAAGAAGAGGGAGTCAAGCTATTTTCCAAAGCGCCTGAAGGCAGGACAAGAAGCAACGGATGGAAACTAATCAAGGAGAGAAGCAACCTAGAACTAAGGAGAAATTCCTGACAGTTAAAACAATTCATCAATGGAACAACCTGCCTCCAGAAGCTATGAATGCTCCAACATTGGAAATTTTTAAGAAGAGACTGGACAGCCATTTGTCTGAAATGGTATAGGGTCTCCTGCCTGAGCAGGGGGTTGGACTAGATGACCTCCAAGATCCCTTCCAACTTTATTATTGTTATAATCATTGACTCCAATATTTTGCCAGAAAAGCAACTTACTTACCCATTATGGTAGGAGTATCCTAAACACGCAAATGCTTCCAGTGCAAACCAGGTGCCATACGTGAAACATACACCCCATCTCCTGCAAGGAAGAGAGACCCATGAACCATTGAAAAACAAGTATTGAACTATATTAAGATCAATGTGTGATGGGTACAACTCCCTCTCTGGAAGCTTTCATACCTTTAAACCCACCAACTCCTACAAAGTTTTCATCCAAAATGGGCCCTGGTCCCCTGCTGCAACCCTCTCCACTTGATTCAAGTTGCAGAGCACTATAATTGAACATAATCCATTGTGTCTTAATGTAGGATATTTTTAAAGGGTTGTGTCACTTGTGCAAAGCGCTGGATAAATACAAACTAAATAAAATGCCTTCTGTTGAATCCTTTGTTCGCATGCGAATGATGAAGACACATGGTAACTGTTAACTACTCTTTATTCTCCTTCTCCAACAACCAAGCAAAATACAAAAGGCACGCAGGCCTTTTTATATGGCCAGAAACCCGGACAGTGTCAACCAATAGGAACAGAGCGTTTTCGCGCCTTGCGCATGCACACAAGGCTGGCGCCGCTCTGTCTGGTCCCGGGCAGCTTTTGGAATGCCTGGGACCAATGCAACGTCCCGAGCCTGCTTTTGCAGGCTCAGGACACAACACCTTCCTTTTGTGAAAGTAATCTTTTCAAGTTTTATCAGCATGGTCCAGCTAAATTCACTGAGCAGCAATGAGAAACAACTCACCCTACCCAGGATCCATCTGCTTTCTGTGTATTACGACAATATTGCAAAGCCTTATGGATAGTATCACTGAAGAGAAAGAAACAAAAGGGTTTTTATTAAGACAGAACTGAAAAACTTCGGGATGGAATTTTAATCAAGGTGGATCAACAGAAAGAGTGACATTCAGTGACCAAGACTTCAAAACCTGGATACCCAGGTTAAAGGGGGGGGAGGGGGGAATTTGACATTCATTTGTTAATTATTTAAATGAATAGTGACAGAATTTGTGTAGTGGTGATTTATATCATAGCAGGTCAAGCTACCCACCTTGAAGGCACAGGAACTTGAATACTGTCCATCTCTTTTTAAGGCACTAAAAGTATTGACTTTGAAGGATGTGGAGGATGAGAGAGCCGGAGTTTATATGAACTTTCAAGTCCTAAATGCTATTATATTTATCCTCTTTTGGAGCATAATCTCTAAAGCAAACTATTTATGAAACTTTATCCTGGGTTGCTCAGAGGGAGGATAGAGTAAAAGAAATAGAAAACCTTGTAAATGTATCTGAAACCCTAGAAAATAAACCTAGATAAAGCATGAGTATACCTGAAGATTGTACCAAAATGTATGGGCATTTGAAGATTACAAATGAACATAAAATAATTGGAAGGTTGTGAAATTTGCTATCTAAACTAGACAGAGCTCCAGGTATATTCCAGAGTCACCTTGCAAAGTAAACAGCAAATTAATTAATTAAGCAAACAAATAAATGAAAGAATAAATAACTATTATAAAGAGAGAAATTGCATTTTCAAACTATGCTCTTAAAGTAACAGTTCCCTCTTTTCTCTTGAACCTACTCCAAAATAAGTAATAGAATGGCACCTTTGATCTTTTCAATAATGGGATTTCACTTTCCTATGTTAAATCATTAGTGAACTATCCAATCTCTAAATCTCTTTTCTGATGGGGAAAGTATTTGTATCTTAAATATTTAGGGAGATTTCACAATTACTAACTTTTGGGGCACTCTTGGGCAGTATTAAAGTGTAATCTACTAGTCTTTGAAATGGCAAAAAGGTATAGCAGAACACAATGTTTTGCCCTCTTTCCTCATTCCTTTTTACCTCTGTAATAAGAGGTTCTATCTTTGCTATTTTAATGAGTGACAAGTTAAGGAAAGTGATTGATGGATTCCTTGTTTGTCTCACTGAGAAGCACCTGCCAGGAGGGAAAGCAATTCTCCTAATGTCTGTTGGTGAAGTGAAAGTGTAGGCAAGTATTTGGAACAGCCGTTTTAGTCATTTTTTAAGTTGCCTGGGTGTCAGTCAACCTATTGGCTAATACAGGTCTAGTGTTCTTTTCTGAAAGAATGCTATCAAAGTATTAAAAAATAGCTAGGCTGAGACATCAAAGCCTTCAGAACAGTTCCTGGGATAATTATGGGTTGTGAAAATGAACCTTAATAAAATTCACATTGAAATTTGCCGGTGATTGCAGAATGTGAGGGCAGAGAGTTGCAAGATTCACCTAAAAAGTAGTATGGATCAGATTTAGAATTACTAAATTCTAAACTTTACTAAATTACTAAACTCTAAGCAAAGTCTATTTCAATTTACAACAGCGATTTCTTTCTCGGCTTCAGGGAATCTTCTCTGTTTCAGCTACCTGATTTCCTCTCTCCGGTGATCTGGGAATCTCTTCTGGAAATATTTCAGTCCTTGCATTACTGATGAGGTACATTCAATATAGGTGTGATCTACCATACAGTCAGCTGGAAAACATAAACAATGTGGTTTTTTAAATATAGGCATCCTATCATTTTTATTAATGTCTCTAGGTTACAATAGTAACACTAATTAACTAAAAAAATATCTACTGAAAAACAGGAAATCTAGTGATGAAAAGAAGGACAGAACAATAATTATCTTTTCCTCTTAAAGCACCACAAGTCTGCAGGAAGATAGACCATAGATTTTATGTATTCATTTATTTTGCAAGGAGCTACCAAGTAATATGCCCATGTAAAGGTTCTATTTCAGAAAAGACTCCACTTTTCTAGTTCAAAATCATAATATTTATGCATGAGATTAATATTCAGAGAGATGGTGCCAGGTGCAATAAATCAGAAAACAAGGCTGTTCAAATAACTACAGATTTATTGTGGGTGCAAAGAAATTCAAGACTGATGATGCATTTAACTCTTCCGTCGGGTTCAGTCTGGTCATCTCCTACTAGTATGTTCTGAAACCTGAATCTATAAACTCTAGTCTAGTCACTATATTGTGATCTCACTATAATTTCTGGACCATCTTCAAGGCAAGATTCACATGTGTAAGTAGCTGTAGGAAGCTAGCAAACTCAAACAGAACACTCTGGCAGCAATGTTCCAGTATAACAATTAGACTGCCAATATAACAACTAGATACTGTGATTCCTCAGCTCGATTATATTAAATGACATGAACATTTAAGAGCATGCAGGTAGCCCTCATTTAGTAACCACAACTTGGACCAGCAACTCATTAAGCAAAGTGGTCACTGAGTGAAACCACAATTGAACTTATGATCTTATTTCAACATTCCTTGGCTTTGCACACCTGCAATGATCATAAATGTGAGAACTGGTTAATTTTTATCACAATTGCAATTGTAAATGGTTGCTGCATGTATCAATTATTAAATGATGATTGCCTGTAGCTGATTTTAAATGCTGTTCGAGTCTTTGGTTTAAAGAACCTTTTTGCTCAATGCTAAGAGATTTCCTTACATCATCTCATCTTTAAATCAGTTACTATTTTGGACTAGATCAGGGTCTCCCAACCTCCAGTCTGTGGACCAGTACCGGGTCACGGCACGCCAGCAACCAGTCCGCACAAACAAGTAAAACCCCATTCGTGGGATACAGGCAACACATAAAAGCACACATCCAACCTCTCTCCACGGAACCAGTCCCTGGTGCACAAAAGATTGGGGACCTCTGGACTAGATAGTCTATTTAGTTCTTCAGACACAGTTCCTTTTTGTTTTGTTTTGTTTTGGTTGGCTTGTGCCTGTTAGTACACTACTGAGTACTGACAATCTCTCAATCCAGAAGGAAACTAGCAGGATTTGCTGAATTCCTGAACATGTACCTATGCCCTCAAAACTAGCTACATTCCAGTGATGGTCTCCATTCTGAATTTTGCACATAACACCTGATAATTTCTTCTTACCATAGGTTTCTGCACAGTTTATGTTCTCTAGTAGCCAGCTTCCACGTCTGGTTTCATAAGAGGAAAATCCACCATCGGAATTTCTCATGTTCAGTAACTGCATATTTATAGAAATAGATTAGGGGAAAAACAGGTGACATTAGAAGTCATCTTATTAGACTCCTCCCACAAAAATTAGGCACAAATTCATGCTGATCCTATCAATAGACAGCTGATTTGAACAGAAAATACACAAGGATAATAGCAAGTTTTTGGCAGGTCCAGTTGTGTGTACTGTAAATCAGATACAATGGTGGATGTTATTCCATTGTCAATATCAGGGTATCATTAAAGTTTGTTTTTGAAAGAAGGCACCATCTTCTCCTTTATATTAAGCAACAAAATATTTTGGCCAATCTTTGTACATGTAGATGTCCTAAAGCTCAGTGTATGTAGACCGCCATTCTTTTTGTTTATACATTGCCTATTTTTCCATTCAATATTTGTAGTTGCATATGGATATTTGCTGTGGAGGAAAGCAGAAGGCAGACTAGCACATAATCATGTAGTTCTAAATATTAAATCATTTGGCCTTCCCTTTATTTAAAAAAAAATCCTTTCATTTTATTAAGACTGACACCCATTATTCCATGCCAATCAGTTTTACAAACACCTGAAAAAACAAAGCCAGTATTTATACTGAACCTCTTGTACCACTAAAGATCTATCTCAATTGAAATGAATGCTATGTCCAATAGAAAAATAAGCTATGATATTCAGAAAACAATTCACACAAATATTGCATTCATGGCTACCAAATTTTATTTTTCACAGCACTTCTAATCTTAATAGTATGCCACAAGCACCAATTTAGTTCTGCTTTCCCTGCTATTTTTCCTCTATTCTCTATATTATGTGTTCTTGACCATTATTTCAATTGCTTTGCTTCAGGCAGAAAAGAACAATATACCATAATATATCCTAATCATACCCTCATTTTATCTCAAAACCATGTCAGATAAATGAAGATAGCAGTAGATGTTGAATTTCTGTTCTCCTGAAATAGTATCAGATTAATTGTTCTCTTGTTATTTACTAATGCCAATGGAGTTCAGAACAGAATCTGCTTCATTTTTATAAAGCATTATTTAATCACTAGTTTATTAAAATTTATCTTCACTATATAAATTAGCATATTGAGGATATAAAGCAATTGAATGAGATCAGAATCAGACTAAACTATTATTGACTGTACTTTTTATCAATACATATTCAACTTGTCTTCTTCTGGGAGATTAGAACTTTTTCAGACTGACTGTAGCTTTGATCCTTTAACTTTGAGACAACTGAACCTGTTGGATTTGGTTCATTTTCTCAGTTTTCCAAACCTCTATGTTTATATTTTTACACACTTTTTCACCTCTATATCCGTTTTTGTGCATGCTCTTTCAAAAGGCTGCATTTTTTTCCCAAGCAATTTTCTCTATAGACTCTTTGAATGCACTTTTATATGAGGTACATTTTAAGGCTTCAAGCCTGCTTTGCAAAATTTAGCAAACATGGAAAAAGCATTTTACAAATTGTGTACAAATTTAGGAAAATGTGTGGGGATTGGAATTGGTTAAGAACCAAACTTTTTTTCCCCATCCCTTCTTGGACAAAAAAACTCCTCAGACTTTAAAGTTATTATCAAAAGAGAAAGTTGCCACCAATTCTACAAAAGCAACACACCCCTAAGCACCGCCAACCAGCCCTCAGAAACCTCATCAACCCTAATCCCCATGTTCTCTCCTTGGTGTTCTCTGGACTCACCATATTGACAGCATCAAAGAGACGCTGTGGAGCTATGTGATCGTCTATAAAAGGACATTGCTCTTCAAGTAACATCAATGCCTTCAGTGCTTCAGCAGTGCAGTCGCTGACGATCCAGTCATTGTCCCGATTGCTGAAGGGGAATCCTCCCTGGTGATTTTAAAAAAGGCATTAAGAAAACTGTTTCTTTTTAGATTGCTTGCTCCATAAAATATTTCATTAAATTTATTATCATTTAATAAAATCCAATTATTCTTAATTTAGGCATCAGGGATCATTATTTTAATGTTTCTGAACCTTTTAAATGCTATATGCTTTACTGTATAGTTGCTTCTTAAACTCTCTCCGAATGCAGCTTAAAGGAAACCAATGAAAGCAAGCAAAACATTGGGACATGGTTTTGCTTCTTCCTCAAGAATATTGATAAAGTTGATAAAAATCACCAAAGAAATTAATTTTTCCCTTTCCACTAGCATTAATAAAGAAAGGTTGTTAGGAAGAGCATTTCTGGACCATAAATAATATCTATTTAAGGGACAATGTGAAAAGTTACTAAGTGTCAAATATTTCTTTTTCTCTTTTGTATAACTTTTATTAGTTGGAAATTAGCTTCCAACATAACCGTTAGAAAGGAGCTGCCTTACATAAGATCAGATTTTGAAAGTACCTTGTTCATTTGACGATAGTATCTCTGGTAGTTGGGTGGATTATCTACAATCTAAAGAAGACATTAATAGCATTTTAATCCAAGACAATTTCTAAAGACAAGAAACATATTTTTTGTCCATACATCATTTTTGTTCATATGTCATCATGTACAAGTAAACAAGTGAAGCCTGTTTACTCAGTGCCAATCCCCAATCCTACCCACAGGTTAGTGATGCATATTGCCTTAAGGACTACTTTTTTCTGCATTCAAGTCAGCCTTGATTCTCATTGAGTCAAGTTCTTGTGGTTTCCTTGGCAACATTTTTGGAAATGGTTTGCCACTGACTTCTTCCTAATTTGAGACTGACTAGACCCAAGTCACCTATCTGGTTTCATGCCTAAGGCAGGACTAGAACTCATGGTCTCCTGGTTTCTAGCCTGGTGCCTTAACTATAATACCACACTGACTTTCTAAGAGTTGCATATATAGCATATATAAATTTGCTTTGGTGATGTTCAAGTTAAGGTTTCTGAATTGTAAGGAAAGGATCTCTGGGTATAGAAATGTGTAGTTTCAATCAAGGAGAAAATGTTATGGATGGCACAAATACTGTATTTCCAATAGTACAGTTTTAATGTACCTAACAAAACTGTAAATTATGATCAGAAGCTATCAAGATAACTCAAAGGAGCAATTGGCCATTCATAAACAGTTTTAAAACTGGATCTGAGATTAGCAGATGTCTTACCTCAAAACATATTATGTATGACATGCTGCAATTACTAGACCCTGCCCTTGTGGAATCAAATTGATGGCACTCCTTTAAAATCAATATTAATGTCTAACATACGTTATTCCAACCCAGCTTCTTACCTGAGAACATTTCAAAAATGAATGGGCTTTTTTCAGACAAGTATGGTACTCAGGGTCATTTTGGATACCAGCCTAGAAAATGAAAAAAAAAAAAAGATTATAAAATAGATAAATGTCAATAGATTTTAAAAAATTCCAGGCGTTAATAATGCTTAAATAAAAAAACACTTGGGGCACCTGAATAGTAAATGAATATGTTATTATTTAATTTTAAGATTAAATATTTGCAAAATTAAGAAAGCATGATACAGGATCTTTGGGATGGATAATGAGTTTGTAAATTTTTATTGATTAATGAAATTTACATAGAGTGATATATTCAGTGAAAATCGGTTTTAGAAATGTTTTAATGAGCTTATAACAATATAAATAGATAGAGAATGTTAGGTTATTTTTAATTATATAACTTGGATGAAATGTTATATTAGTGAATGAATTGGTTTTAGAAAGATATTGACTTGATTATAATGTTTTTAAATCAATGGAGAGTTCTTTAAGCTTAAGTTTAAAGGTGTGAAGAAATATAGGTTTTTATAGATTAAAATTTTTTTATTGATTAATGCAGTTGATGGTTAGACATAGTAATGAATAAATTCATCTGAAAATGTATTAATCTGATTATAATATTCTATATAGATAGAGAGGTAATTTTTAAAGAAATATTTACTATGTTATTGTTTGTTTTTTTAAAAAATTGATCACCATGTTTCCACTTGGGTTCTTAAGCTGTGTTGGTGTAAAATGAAAAACTAATAAAAATTGTTTTTTTAAAAATAAAAAAATAAAAAAATTCCAGGCCTCTTTTTAAAAAGCAAAACTTTATACAGCTACTTAATGAAATGCATGTTTTTCAATAATAAGAGAAGTGAGTAGCAATCATGAATGGAACTTTTCTTTATTAATGGTCTATTTACTGAAAATGATGCTCAGAAATATTTCTACATCAATAAGATTCCTGTTTGTTAGATATTATGTGAAAGTGGTATGACTATCATGAATTGGGCCAATTCAAGGGTAGCTTGCAAATATTTGCACTGTATGTATCTCCCAACCAGGTGCCTCCAGATATTGTTTAGACTGCAACCCTCACAAAATCAATCCACTTGATCAATGATCAAAAATCTGAAAGTCCCAAATAGATGGAAGCCATCGGAGTATCTCTTCCTGGGGTAAAATAACCTTCCATTAATGCAATCTGGTCTATCCTTTTGACATTGTCTCCTAAGACCAGAAACTTTCAAATATCCTGTTAGTCTCTTTAAACACTTCTAACTTTGAAGATGAGATTGAGATATATTATTACATATGTTAATGGCAGAAACTTTGAAAAGCTGTCTTTTTAAAATCATGTTAAGTCTTCCTAGCACCACAATTAAACAAGATTATAATACAAAAACATACCTCTAGAAAACCCAGAATTGTAAATGTAGCATCCCAGGTTTGAGATCCCATCACCTTAGGTAAGAAAAATAGACCTAGTTTTATTTTTTAAATTTTTTTTAAAGGCAAATTTCTCTTTTTATCCATTGACATCATCAAGCCCAACCAGTCTATTCAATGCAAGAATCCATATTAAAGCATCACTTACAAATTCTATCTTCTGATTAAATACGTCCAGTGAAGAGTAGCCCACCATCTTTCTTAAATAATTAATGTACAGTCCTGCAGAAAATGTTCATAGCACTCAGCCAAATCTGCCCCCTAGGAGCTCATGTTTTAAATTAGGGCATATGTCAAAATTTACAGTGCTTCCACATTAATACTGAGTCAGACATCAATGTTATTCCCCACCCCCTCAAAAAAGTGACTGCAGATGTTTGAATCAACATGAGTTTTGTTCCTCCATCTTATCTTCCTAGTTAGGAAATGATCATAACATTGCATGGACAGTGATAGTTTTCTAACAAAGGAGAGAATAAAGGGAATAGCCATTCTTGCAGACAGCCCAACAAGCAAACCTAGCAAATGGCAGATGGAAATTTCTCTTCCAGAATGATTTGGAAAAAACAGTAAATACTGCAAATAGAGGAGATCTATGCCTAGACAGCCACAGAGTTTTAACATACAGATAGTTCTTGACAACCACAATTGAATCCAACATTTCAGTTGCTAAACAAGACAGTTGTTAAGTCAGTTTTGTCTCATTTTACAACCTTTCTTGTCATCGTTGCTAAGTTAGTAACACGGTTGTTAAGTGAATCTAGCTTCCCCATTGACTTTGCTTGTCAGAAGGCCACGAAAGGTGATCACATGACCCCGGGACACTGCAGCCATCGGACATATGAACCAGTTGTCAAGCATTTGAATTTTGATCACGGGACCATGGGGATACTATAACAGTTGTGTGAAAAACGGTCATAAGTCACTTTTTTCAATGCTGTTGTCACTTCAGTCACTAAACAAACTATTATAAGTTGAGGATGACCTATACACAATTAACACACTAAATCAGAGGAAGCCTGTTGCAGCCACTTAGCCCATCTAGCCTGAATCTTTGTGTAGGCAGGCAGCAACTTTCTTAAGCCTTGTCCTGGATTCTCATATGGAAACTAGAATTCTGTTTTGCCAGTACTTGAGCCTAAACTGCGGACGAGCCCAGATCAGTGGGGAAGTGAGACTTTTTCTAAATGAAGCTTTTCCCAGCTCTCTTGAGTGCTTCTAACATCACCACAGTAATTCAGATAAATGCAAATGACAAAAGAAAAGGCATAAGGAAAACAAATGTACCACTAGCCACTCTCTTGATCACATAACTTCGGGGATGCTGCAATGGTTGTCAGTGTGAAAAACAGTCATAAGTCATTTTTTCAGAGCTGAATGGTTGCTAAATGAATGGTTGTTACATCGAGGATTACCTGTACTCCCGTATTTTGACCTCTCTCTTTCCCCTGTTCTGCTGCTCCAGGTATCTACTGCAGGGCCTCAGACTGTTTCTTCCTTCCATTATCAGTAATAACTGCTATTGTAAACAGTCACTCTTCTTGCTTTACATAGACTTAGGCTTCTTTCCCCTCTCCCTCTCCTGATTCACACAATCTAACTAAAGCCGATGACAACATTTTACATGTTTAATGGAGTAGACTAGTGTTCACGGAAGCCACAATAAAGAGTTAGTCCTTCAGAGGCCTCAAGGTTATTTATACTTCCACCTGAAGCAAATTTACCTTCTGATCCAAAATCGGGGATCAGGCTATATATTGGTTGAGTTCTTAACAATACCCTAAAATAATTGCCTTGTTTTAACTATACCATGCAAATAAACCATTATGGCTGGGCTTATAGAACATCCTAGACCACATACAAATGATATTATGGTTTAGATCACTTATTAACATGATCATGGTAAAAGAGGTGTATGGGGGATCATCAAACAATCTCTCTCTTTTTGTTTTGTTGTCAAAAAAACATTGACTCCAGCCTGCAAAGCAATAAAAGGGCATAGGCTTTAACAATAACCAACCTCCTTTCCACAATCTTACCTTCATCATTATACCCTCATCTCCAAGCCTGCATAGAGATATACAAAAACACAGATTACAACATGTGCAATTAAGAGTAAGGTGCTACTCTTAATTTCAGAGCATAGTCTGAGAGTATGATGGCATGCAAAATAGGAAACAGAAGATAATATCTTTCTAAAGTCTCTTTTCCTGAATGAAAATTCCCTGGAATTAAGAAGTAGACATTGGCAATTATGGTCTCTTGGGAAAAGGGAAAGCAGATCTCTGCAGAACCTAAAATCTGGGCAGCTTTCCCTAATCTTATGTCTCTGTGATAGATTACAAATCCTAGATTTCCCATCAACCAAGGCTGTTCATAATGGTAAATGGGGTTCTCAAGTGTTGCAGCTAGAGGGCATTAAATAGGGGGAGGGTGGATTAGACAGGACAGGACACTGTCCTTTAATTGTCATCAGATCTTCCATTGTTCTTATGATCCACAAACACCACTACTATATTTCACATGTGGTGAGGAAGGGTTTTGAAAGGATTTGGCATGAGCAATATTACCAAAGGTAATCGTAGATTCTGGAGACGTGCTCTTGAAAGGCTGCAGAATTGGGACCATCCACATGCCATGAGATCAATACATGGAAAGGTTTACAAATCTACAGAATGAAAAAGTTCCGTCAGGCATTTTGCAACCCCCTCAGTCCCAGAGCAACCTTTAGGACACCAGCCACACCCAGATGTTCCTTCAGAGAACAGAACAAGTAAGTTCCAAGCAAAGCTCTCTGTTTGAAAGGAAACTAAGCCAAGGACTAACATGTGGAGACCACTGGCTCCATCCAAAGGAAGTTTATTCCAGAAACAGTCATTTCTGTGTGGTATTTTCAAAAGACCTACCGGGCTAGAATTAGTAGAGTTTGAGAATATATCATCTGCCTTGATTAGCTCATAGATCTCAGCTGTGGCTTTCTTTCTGAGACTGGTGAGGTGGTATCTGTCGTACAAATTGAAGAGGGCTGCAAAAAGGAGCAAAGAAGCAGAGCCATTAGGTTTACAATTCTGAGTTCATGATATTGGTTCAGGCTAGGTTTGATTGACTGATGATTGTGTGCCATCAAGTTTTGTCAACTCACCATCTGGGGCAATTGGCATTTACAAAGAGCACTAAGAATCCTACTGCAGCTGGTCTGTTTCTAACGAATCAAAGAAGTTTCAACTAGAAACACAAGCCCTTAGAAGTTGCTCCATTTACCAAAAAGAACATCCAAGACCAATGTATGTGGGGCCTGTAAATCAGCCTCAGAAATATATTTCTTCTGGGCTGGCCAATCAATGCTTGAATAATCCTCCACGTAAAGTTCCTAAAATAAAAGAATAAAAAGACATAAGTTCTTTAGTAAATAGGACACGAGACTGGTCCACTTGCTAAAAGATCTTTAACATGTGTGCGACTGTGTTCTACATACACACACACACACACACACACACACACACACACATGCACACACAAACACACACAATCAATGATAACCCTTCAAAAATGCTTAAGTGTGATTGAAACAACCTCGGGCTTTCCCCTACCAATTCTGATTCTCCAGCCCTGTAATTATTAATGTAATGTTTTAATGCAGTGGTTCTCAACCTTTTTAATGCCGCGAGCCCCAACCTGTCGTAAGTTGAGGACTACTCAACCGGTCGTAAGTCGAGGACTACTCAACTGGTGCAGCAACGTTTACAGAATGGGACTTTTGGCGGGCTCAGCAGGGCAGAGACAGCCTGGACAATTCCTATTGGCTTTTGAAAGCTAATAGAATTAGACTCTATTCAAGAGAGTCTATTCTATTGGCTTTCAAAAGCCAATAGAATAAAAGGGAGTAGTACAGCTAAGGAAAGGGGGGAAAAAATGGCGGACTGCGTTGTTTGGCGACCCCCGTGAAATGATTGTTCGACCCCAAATGGGGTCCCGACTCACAGGTTGATAACCACTGTTTTAATGTATCCTGTAATTATTACTTTGTTGTTCTACATCAGGCATGTCAAACTGCCGGCCCGCGGGCCAGATTCGACATGCCGAAACTGCACCCACCCCATTGCCAGCAATGGGGAAAAAATCCCGATAGGTCGCGAGTTTGACACGCCTGCTCTACATGCACACTGAGAACTTAAGCACCAGAGACGAATTCCTTGTGTGTCTAATCACACTTAGTCAAATAAAGTATTCTATTTTGTCCTGTCCTGTCCTGTCCTATCTCTAAAAAAATAATGACATTTGAATGCATAGTCATTTGGATGTGTTTGTTTCCACATATCAGATCCACTGAGGACCCAACTATTAGAACTACAATATCAAAACTACAATAGCTTTCGCTAAGAGGACGAAGGTTCATTCTCCGAACTTGTGGGTTGGTTTCCAAACGTTTCAATACTAGGCTAGATAACATCTTCAGCAGCGTTTAGGGGATGTCTGTGTGTCAGTGCTCTTCTGTTTATCAGCGTTTCAGGTGTGGGTATGTAAAGTGAGGGTCTTGTGATGGGTCAGGTGTGAGTCATTAGAAAGAGGTTTGTGATGGGCCTTGTGATGGGGAGGTTATTTCAAGTCAGGGTCACTCACACCTGACCCATCACAAGACCCTCACTTGAAACACCCACATCTAAAGCCCTTATAAGCAGAAGACCATGGACAGAGACATGCCGTAAACGCCACTGAAGATGTTACCTGCTAACGAAACGTTGGGAAACCAACCCACAAGCTCAGAGAATGAACTTCCACCCTCATCCTACAACTGAGCTACAGATATTTGCCATTATTGCAAGCTTTTGCTAAGGCCTAGGACAGGGGTAGGCAACCTTGACTCTTTTATGACTCGTGGACTTCAACTCCCAGAATTCCTGAGCCAACCATGCTGGCTCAGGAATTCTGGGAGTTGAAGTCCACGAGTCATAAAAGAGCCAAGATTGCCTACCCCTGGCCTAGGGTAACATTTGTATTAATGATCTGTTCTTTCTTTCACATGACAGTCCATGGAGGAAAGAATCAAGCATTTTTACCGCAAAAGGAAATAGCAGAGCAGCGACAAACTGGAAATGATGAGATTAACCAGATTATGTTTTCCTGCATGAAGCAGGTTATGATTTGTGAAAGCTCCAGTTTTAAAATGCCGTAAAACTGAAAAAAGAGATTTATTGGAATGTGCAAGAGGCAAAGAGAAATCTAAAGTTGTGGAGATTAGTGTCCTTTATAGGTTTACACAAATTAGAATATGCATTTAATTTGCAAGCTTCCAGAAACTGACATTCCAGCCCACTGAATTCAATTCTGCAGTTATTATACTGTTGCATAAAGCTATTTTCATATCCCTATAACCTGTTTGTAGACCTGAATGGTTATTGCTTCATTGCAAGCAATGAAGTCGAACAAGTCTTTAAGTGCGGTTGTATTCAAGTAACAAAATAAAACTTTTTGTCCCAGAAAGTAAGTGCTGCTTTTATTGGGATGGATGGAGACAACATCTCTTAGCTCCCCCTGCTGGTTGAAAGGTTATTTTTAGTTGAAGGGATTTTTTTTTTATAGGAATTCGGTAAGAAATTGACAAGGACGCATTGGCTGTGAATTTACTGTGGTAACAGCTTTCTTGGACTAGCAAATGTGGGGAAAACAAACAAACAGAAATAATCCATAAAGCAACATCTACCTAAGTTAATTATATCTAGCTAGCTCTGGAGGTTAAGAAAGCTCTCTCAAATTATGAGGTATGGGAAATATTTGCTTTTCTGGAAGTATAAAAGAGGAAAAGGAATCAAGATGCAATTCAAATTATATGTTTCATTTGTTGAAGAAACCAAGAGTTTCCTAGGACCACACAATATAGTGTCTTCACCGAAATCAAGTAGGCACGCAAAGAAGCAACCTTTGAAAAATCTTCTCACATCAAAAGACCTATTCTTGGAAATGCTAGCACACTGTGGAATAATATTTCCAATTTGCTTTTTCATGCCTTAGGAGTCTTCCATATAAAAATCTTCTTGCATTTGCTTAAACCAAAAGTCAGTATACTCTCATTAGGCCACCGATTATGCGGTATCTTAAGTAATGTTATGTCCTGTTTGGATACGGAGTAAGTGAGAGAATATGTGAATATTGTTCTTTTTTTACCTGCCTGAGACTCCTGATCAGTTCATCTTCTTCTGCACTCAGGCGGCTGAGCTGGCAGTAGGTCGTCGCAAGCAAGATATGACGGGCATGGCACCAATAAGTGGAGGGATGGCCTGGCACCCAGGTAGGTAACAGCCTGCCTCAGAATGAGGGAAGCAAGAGGATCATAAAGAGATAGGCAGAAATCTTAAACATAGTAGGTAAAACTGTTGCCTGGTTTGCATATCTCAGAACATTTGATTTCTCCTTGTAAGTCACTATAAAGATGTTCCAACAATTTTGAAAAACATTAAACTAAGGTGACCAACTTTTTTACAATGAAAAGGAGGACACAAATAAATTGAAGAAAAAAATATCATAAATAAAAGAAACATTTTATTCATTGCAACAATAATATAGACAACTTGCATGTGCAAAGTTTGCCAACCGGATGTTTCGGCGCGCTCAGCAGCAATTCCTATTGGCTTTCCAAAGCCAATAGCGGAAGTAGCACAGCTCAAGCAAAAGTTGAAAAAAACCCATCAAAAAAAGGTGCCGGAGACCGTTCTGAGCATTCTATGAGGGGAAAAAAGCTCTGCAGATTAGTATTCAAATATCGAAAAGGAGGACATGTAGGAGGACACTTTTCGAGGGAGGACAGAACCTACAAAAGGAGGACTCTCCCCCCTAAAGGAGGACGGTTGGTCACCTTAATTAAACAAGAGCAGTCTCTAAAACTAATTTGAAGGTTGGGCTTCATTCATCTATGGATATTGAGGCCTTTGCAGGCCTTCAACTTTGCTGAAGATGGAATCAGTAGGTTTAGAATTGTGTTGAATTCAGACCCTGATTCCCCCATCCATACAGTATTCTCGACAGAAGTATAGAATTCTTAGACAATATTTGTCTGAAATGGTATAAGTTTTCCTGTCTGGGCAGGCGGTTGGATTAGAAGACCTTCAAGGTCCCTTCCAACTCTGCTATTCTATTCTATTCTATTCTATTCTATTCTATTCTATTCTATTCTATTCTATTCTATTCTATTCTATTCTATTCTATTATTTTTTTAGCACGTATGCCTTAAACTATCCAAGTGAAATCTTGTTTAGCTTCTGATAGAAACTAAAGTCAGCTAGGTATTGCAGCCGCTGAGATGACAGATAATAAAAGTAGCCTAATAAGTTTCAGTCTCTTTCAGCAAGACCATCATAGCATATCAACTCTACAAATGGAAGATCCTGTGAAATATTCATATGTACAATGCAATACAATTTGAATTTAAAGATGACTAAATATTCATGTTATTAAAATCAAATCCCATTTCCATCCAATGGCTGAATTGACTTTTCTATTAATTCATTCGACTTCAGTTCTGGATAACTCCCTGAATTACTCATCTGTTAGTTTATAGTAATCTTTTGTAAAATAGTTCAAAATTGGGCATTTTACTTATCACTTCTCAATCTTATTGGCTAGCATTAGAGGACTATTTGCTGACACTAGGTGCCAGAACTCTGTTCTGGGCGTTCTATGAGAAAAAAAGCACTGGCTGTAAGTATGCTAAGTTCTTCTAAATGTATGCTAAGTTCTTCTAAATTTCTAAGTTCTTCTAAATTTCTAGTCTACTGCAGTTTGACTTCTGAATTTATTTATTTATTTATTCATTCATTCATTCATTTACATTTAATATTTCTGAACTGTTCTGAAATAAATTTATTTATTCATTCATTCATTCATTTATATTTAATATTTCTGAACTGTCCAATATTTTTGCATGCCCCTCAAAGAGGCGTGCAAAAAAGTTAACATTTATAAATTGAAAAACTTGTAAACATATCCCAGGATAATCAAAACTGAGTTAGAAGCCAATATAGCTGCAAATATAATTCAAATATCTGCATCTGCAATTTGGGAAAGATTGCAGCTGTGTAGAAAATAGGTCCGTGACTGTCCAGATAACAGTATTCCCATTGCTTTCAGGCAATTCCACTATAAAATCCATGGCTATTTCCCTCCAGGGGGCTGAGGGACTTGCCACTGGTTGTAACAGCCCTGGCGATTTCCCTTGCAACCTCTTTGCTGATGCACAGGTTGGGCAGCTGGCAACATAACTTTCTATGTCCTTTTTTATTGATGGCCACCAAAATTGCCGTTTAATTAAGTGTAAAGTTTTTACAAATCCAAAATGCCCTGCTGATTTTGTGTCATGGCAAAGTTGCATGAAAGTTAGTCTTTGAGTTGTTGGTATATATAACTTTTCCCCTACCCAAGGCAATCCGTCTCTCATTGTGCACACATGTTTGTTTTTCTGGAACCAATCATCTGTTTCCAAACTTTTTCTGAATTCAATCCCAGTTTGGCTGTCCAGTTGTGGTTTTATTTTGGCTTGGGTTCTTGTGGTTACTGGCGCTGCCAGTTGTGATTCTGCCATTATTGGTCTAGAGTCTGTGGTTCGTGCGCTGTTATATTGGGGCATGCGAGATAGTGCATCTGCCAGGAAGTTCTTTCTTCCTGGTAAATGTTTGAGCTTAAATTGGAATTGGTGAAAATGCTGGGACCAGCGGGCTTGTTTGGGATTGAGTTTCCTGGAAGTTTTCAGGGCTTCCCAGTCTGGAAGGGGATTTTGTTGCCTTCCAGGAACTGTCGCCACCCAACGTATCCCATAAGCCTCCTTCTCCCATACGGGCCAGCGCTGTTCTGTTTCCGTGAGTTTCTTAGATGTATATGCACAGGGTTGCAATACTGCATCATCATTTTCTTGTAATAGCACAGCCCCCACTGCCACATCACTTGCATCTGCCTGTATTATGAAGGGCTTGTCCATATCTGGGTGCCTTAGTACTGGTTCGGCAGAAAAAAGTCTCTTTAGTCTCTCAAACGCTGCTTGGCACTCCATTGTCCATGTTAGTGGCTGGCTAGGTTTTACTGAGGATGTTCCCTTCGTTTTTAGTAAGTTGGTGAGGGGCAAGGCTATCTGTGCAAATGAGGGGATGAATTGGCGGTAAAAATTTGCAAAGCCCAGGAAACTTTGCTTTCTTGTGCGGGGTGGTGCCCAGCTCTGACCTTCTCTGGGTCCATTTCAATGCCCTGTGGGGATATGCGATAGCCTAGGTAGTCTATCCTTTCCTGGTGGAATTCGCATTTTGAGAGTTTGGCATATAGAGCTTCTTTACCGCTCTGACAAGTTTGACGTGTTCTTCTTTTGTTTCACGTCCAAGTAAACAAGGACCCCCTTAAACAGGTGCTCCCTTAGAACGTCATTGATTAATTGCATAAAGACTGCAGGGCCCCCTTGTAATCCAAATGGCAAGACTTTGAATTGATAGCACCCCATGGGGCAGTTAAATGCAGTCTGATAGTAAGCTGCTAGTTTAGAAAAAATTTTCCCTTTCGATAGGTGTGACAGCATGTCTTTCATGAGGGGCAGCGGGTATAGGTTGCTTTCACTGATTGTTTCAGGGCCCTATAATCCACGCATAAACGTAAAGAGCCATCCTTCTTCTCTCTAAAAAGGACCGGGGCAGCCACTTTAAATGAAACCTCTCTCCAGGTTTTTTTTATAAATCTTTCCAGGGCTCATGGAGTATAATCTAGTTTTGCCCCAGGCTTGAATTCAATGGTACAGTCTGTGGGTCGGTACTCATTTCTCCTCACTGAAGACTTCAGCAAGGTGGTATTTCACCCTCTCCTATGGATGCTTTTTCTATTCTTGATTCTGGTAAAGTCCATAGGGTCAGATTTCTGTCGTCCTCCAATTTACTTTATGCATTCCATCCCTAGAATCATTGGGCATTCCATAGGGGTCAGTTAAGGGTTGCCCATGTATTGGCATGGCTAGGGTAGCTTATGGATCCATCTAGCTGGCCAAATGAGATTGGTTGTTCCAGTCTCCTGGATGGGATGCCCAGATTCCCCACTAGCTAATGAGGCAGCGGGTGCAGCCAGAGTCTATTAAGGCTTTCACCTTCACAGCTTCGGGCATGGGGGGGATTAATATAGTCACTGTTTTGAAGATGGGTGTGATGCGTCCACTTACCAGGGGTTCGCCTTCCGAAGAGGCATCCACCGTCCCTGTGGTGTAGGCTGGAGTTCTTTCCCCTTGGTGAGCAGAGGTGGGGTTTTCTGCAATTTCCATCATTTTCATGGCTGTTTCTTTTGGCTTAGCTGAATACCCTCTGGGTTTGTTGATTGGGGATCTGTCTGGGTTGTGCTGGGGGGCCTTTGAGCGGCATTCTACAGCTCGATGCCCTTCTCTTCCGCACTTGAAACACCCCATGCTTCTTGGCTGTATCCGATGATTTCACCGGTTGGTGTGTCAGCTCAGAAGCCTCTTCAATACGATCTCTGCTTCCTCTGCCAAGACGTACCATTCCTCAAGTCGATGTGGGTCTCCTCGGGGCAGGCAAGCATCATATAGATCATAGTTTAGTCCGTCTTTGAAACGGCCAAGGAGGATGTCTTCTGGCCATGTTTGCTGGCAGGCTCGGAATTCTTGTGTATACTCAGCCACTGGGCGTTTGCCCTGCCTCATCGTTGTTATTCTTTCACGGGCTTTGCGATCAGCCAGGGGGTCTTCAAATCGTCTTCTCAGGACATGAAACGGTTGAAGTTACTGAGTTCTGGGGCATTGGAGTCATGCATTCAGCAGCTGGTCCATCCACAGATTGCACGATCCGGATGCGGGCTTTAAATTCCTCCATGTAGCTGAGGACTTGGGTTAGGAAAAACCCCAAGCGTGTAATGGTGGACGTAATGGATCGGTGCCTCCATTGTGGGTGGTAGTGTCTTCCGTCCAGATTTCCAAGGGGGTGGGAGCTCCTGGATCTTGTCCCTGGGGTTGCAGGTTCCACGTCCCCCTCGGTGTCAAACTGGGGCGGGCGTAGGGCTCAGGAATCTCCTCTCCTAGGGAGCTCTCTTCATCAGGTCAATAGAGGATCCAGTCTGGAACAGCTTCCTCCCTCTTCACTTGCGTGCAGGGATTTCTCCATCTCCTGCTTCCATTCAGGGTCACTTTTCTTGATTCCTTTCCCCACTCGCTTTTCTTTCCAACGCCCATCGGCGAGGCTTGTGGTCCTGTGTCTCCACCACTTCTTCTTCTGATCTGGCCTCTCGGATCCCAACATCTGGCAAGGTTCCAACTGGGTCAGCGGCTCTGGGATTTTCTCCCTCTCTTGCTTCGTTGTCTGACATGGTAAATTTTTGCAAAATCCCCCGGCAAGGGTCTACCTTCCAGGTGGATTAATTTTGCAAGTCCTGTCTAATGTAAGGACCCACCCCACTTTGCAGAAGACAGAACTCTCTTCCAACAGGAATCCTTTATTAAGAGAAAATGGTTGCAGGCATGCTAGATTGGGGTTCAAGCTCTCCCATTCAAGGTTTTAAGGGGTTCCCCAGTAGTCCCACCCAATCAACCCCCCTTCCAGTGATAGTTTCAAGTATCACAATTCCATCCCCTTTCTTCTTCCGTCTGGATGGATTCAGATAACTACATGAAAGGCAATTACTCTTCTTTGATATGTTAAAGCTTAGAGGCCACAATAAACACACATTCAGTCCTTTGAAGTGTGCTGAAGGAAGTGAGGGCCATAAAGCCCCTTTGCTCTCCCCCTTTTCTCCCTCTTATGGCAGAATCCAGAGAAGGCAGAATTGGGAGTTTCTATGTTTGATAATTAAAGATGAAATATAATTGGATTCTGACACAGGGTTTTTCAGATTAGATAGTATAATACTGCATTGGTTAATTTTATTCAGTGGCTCCTTGAAAGCAAAAGAAAATGCAACACAACTTTAGAGTGCCTACCACAATTCAGGAAACGGTGCATTCATTCCCTCCCAGCTGTACACGTTCATAATAGCCAGCCAGACTTTTCCCAAATGTGGGGCTCCAAGAGCACCACCTGAAAAGAGAGTTGTCAGTGGAGGTGAGAGGGAAGCAGCACCCACTCTAAGTAGAAGCAACACAAGAACCACAAATCTTCACAAACCTACAGATCTATATAATGCTGGTATATTCCTTGATTTGCTTTGATAATTGTGCAGCTGGTTACTATCCTATGAATAATAAACCTTGATTTAGATTTTGATTATTAGACTAGTTTTGTACATTTAAAGACAATGCACCCTCTTTTAGACACTTAAAGACAGTTACTCTTTATGCTAGAGGAAAGAGAAGGATTAATAAGCTTATAATGACCAGCAGATTTAGCATTTAACTGGCCATGTCTCTACACCCAAGAAAATTATCTTTAGAAAAGTTGCTCAACTCCATGACCTGATTGGCCTGAAGCAAACTCAGTTACTCAGTGACTAACACATTGCCATGAGATAAAGGGGAAGCAAACATCTCAGGCTTCAGTCAGAATATAGGAACAGCAATCATGTTTAAAACTGCCGTTATGATAAAAAGTAAAAATGCTTACATGTTCAAAGGCATAAAAGTCACATAGACGGGAAGACTTTGACAACATGTGGGGAGGAATATTTCTGGATATCTCTGACTTGATTCTCACCTTTTTTATGGAGACAAATTCGAGCTCTCACTATATCTGGATGATCAGGTCCATATCCAAGGATTCGCATAGCTATATAGTTGAGGGCTGTGCCAAAGATGGTTGGTTGTTGCTCCCTGAGATGGCTACCACATAGAGATTTAGAAAAAAAAATATTAAAAAAAGATAAATGTCCTGGATAGCTAAGTCTCCTATCCACAAGCCAATTTACAAATTATCTTCTTTGGTCACTTCTTATCATTCTGAGAGTACCTGCTAGTATTATTTGATTAATGAACTACAATACTCTCTCTAGAATATGGATGGAATTGGAAATAAAACTTTAGAATTCAAGATGCTTTTAAAACTTTAACTGCTGTTTTATTTGACAGTGTAAAATAAAGTTTTACCGCATAAATCTCTAGTATGAAAACCACAAGGTCTCTCTCAGAATGTCTAAATAGCTAATAAATATTTAATTTTTTATGAAAATAATACAGCATGCAAGTTTGGAAAATGCTGGTCTATTTGGAAACATTTTAAAACTTTAAAGCCTTTTAGAGTATGTAGGTCACCACTGAAGCAACCTGTAAGTATAAGAAAAACAAAGAACTAAAATGGAAACTTGTAGGTGCTGAGATAAGTATGTCAGTAAGTAAGCAGAAAGGGGTATAGAAATGTGTGAGCTATTATTCCACAGCTAATGTTGTATTTAGGTTAATCTACCATTATCTTGATCTGGATTTTTAAAAACAAAACAAAATGAAATAATTCAAGAACTAACATGGAAAATTGTAGGTGCTGATGTAAGAAAGTAAGTACTTTGCATTGTATTGTAGGTGCTGCTGTAAGCAGTGCTTTTTTTCTAAAAAAAAAAAAAAAAAAAAAAGGTGCCGGAACTCACACACGTCATACAACCTGCCTTGCCTACCCTACAAGGTTCCAACCAAAAAAGGTGCCAGAACTCCATTCTGGGCGTTCTATGAGAAAAAAAGCCCTGGCTGTAAGTATAAGCAAGGGAGCAGAAAAGGGTATAGAAAGTTGTCAGCTAACCTTCTGCCATTATTTGGAATTTATCAGAAATTATCTTTAAAAAAATAAAAAAAATCAATCTTTCACTTCACTCACAGACCCCAGCCGCCATCTGGAAGTTGTCTTGAACGTATATATCGCCCTATTTCTTTCTTTACCTCTTCTGGGAGGGAAATCTTAGCAACATAGCATGCAATCAAAAGACCTGTTTGATGAAAAAGACTATTGAGTAACATCTGAGTTTGGATTATTTTTTTTTTTGTGCACCAAAAGTCACCTTGTTTGATAATCTAAGGGTAAATTTGTATGTTTGTTTCCCTTCTTAAAAGACCATTAAAAAAAAGAAATCAATATACCAAGACTGTATTTATCAAGATCAAGCAAAGAATCTCTGCGCTTTCTTAGTAGTAATTTCTCTGATATTTCTGGAATCTATGACTTTTAAATAAACACACAAAAGTCTAAAGATAAATAACCATTATTTCAGGAAGAAAAAAAACAGACTGCCTATCTAATTCTTCCTTAAATGTCTGGCAACCTGCCAGAGACTGGAAGGAAGAATATTTTCTGCTTCTCAGAAGCTATCAACAACCTCTTATTCTGGAATATCCTTTCCCTCTTCCCTTCATATATGAAAGAATCCAAATTCAAGATCCCAGTTCAACCTTTGGAATCTCCAGAATGAGTAAAATGAGAAAGGCTGAAAACCTTACGACAGCCTTTCTCAACAGGTAATCTCCAGGTGGGGATTGTAACTCTGTGCATAGACAGAAAATAATGTTATGCTGGGTGGAAATTATGGGGATGAATTCCAACACATCTGGAGAGTACCAAATTGGGAAAGAGGGTCAACACCAGGAGTCGTGGCCTATTTGGCCATATAAAGCTGAGGAGATTTTTCCCATTTTTCCAGTTCTTTGTGCCTATTTCACAGGTGAGAAGAGAGCTTAATTCACAGCACAGACATAATTTTAACTGGTTGATTTACACAGAGTGAATTTACTAGTGACCACCATACCTGGAGTAAGGGTGAGTACTCCAGAGCATTCTGCAGGCCAATGGCCATCTTCAGCTTGTACACCTGAAAAAAACTTAATTGCTTTCAGCACTGCTTCCTGGGCTGTGCTGGCTTTGGGCAACTCTGGGAAAAATTTACTCTGTAAATTGAAATAATGGAGATAAGATAAATATATTCCTGTAGGGTCACATTTTTCAATATATTCACTATATTTCTTTTGAGGACATTTTATCTAAGTTAACAGAGAAGGCAATGAGGTCAGGAAACTTGGTAATGAGGAAGAGAAAATTACCCTTTCCATTCTGGTTACATTCCCATTCAAAAACATTGGAGAAAAGTTTTTTACTCATTTTTCGGTTTAAAATTCTTTAGGGAAAATTTCTACAGCTAGATGGAAAATATTTACAGTGTCAGCAACACCAATACAGCCTCAAGTTGAAAGGAGTCTTCATGATCTAGCTTTTTTAAAAGTACGTCACTTCAGATGCAAACATTCTTTTAACCTCATCTATATCTATAAACATTAGACAGACTGACAGACAGACAGATAATATGAATTTACAACATAAAGGCAACATAAAATATTACTACTATTAATAATATAGTATGTCCCTAAGAATCGCTTTTCAAATTATGATTTATGGATCTGATTTGTGAATCTAATGAATCACACAATTATTTAGAAATTCAGTTGCTAGTTAAGAAACCTTCTGTCAGCAGATTATCTGCATGAACGACATATTTTATACCCATCAAAATGATTCCAGGCACGCATTGCTCATGAGTCACAGAAATGACTAGGGTTATCAGGAATGTTGCACCAGTAATAATTCTAGTTCATGTACAAGAATGTACAGATATTGGCGGGGTAGATACACAAGACCGTGTTCCAAGGGCCAGAAACCCCTTTCTCACCATAAGGAACCCTAAACTACATGTCAGAATGGAAACCACAAGGGGGGGAAAGACTATCAGTACTTGCTAAATTGCAGCAGAGACACCCTGCATTGGTAGCATTCGTGCTTTTCTCTGCCACTGTGGACCTTATTTCTGTACTTGCAATGATCATCAACTACTTACAGTGTTTAGCCCTAAACTATATGCCTCAAGTGCATTCTGTTCTCTGGCACATTCCTCATTTTCGGGCACATAATACCACTTCTGTCGCCCTTCCACTGTGCTCAGTCGCCAGCGAGTCAGGTCTGTCTCTGGTTCAATTTTATTTTCACATTCTCCTTTGTACAGTGGTCTGCCAGAAAGCCTGCTAGGACAGGAGAAGGTTTAAACAGTCACACCCTATCATCATGTTATTATTCAGATTCTAAACTTACTTAAGACAGCAAGATGCAAAATATATTAAACAGTAGAGCAAGTAAGGTGAAAAGCTTTTTGGGTGAAGAGGGTTAGGGAAACCTGGCTTCCAGGTTTAAATATTTCTAAAACTATATTTTATATATTTAATTAATTTACTTTAATTTATAGATTTATCAACCATCGTAATATTACAAAAGCTATCATAATTATCAATATAATAAAACTGTTCAATGATATGTACAGGATTATGCATAGTGGTGCAGTGGTTAGAATGAAGTATTACAGGCTAATACTGCCCATAGCCAGGACCCAGATTGAAGGGGGCAACAAGCTGATGCTGTAAATCATTTAGAGAGGGTTGTAAAGCACTATGGAGCTGTATATAAGTATAAGTGCTATTGCTATAGTTATTGCTATTTAGTATAAACATGTAAGAACAAAATGCATTACAATTAATATTGTATAATATTTATTTGTATTTAAATAATTAAAAAAATTATTTAATATGTACTATATCCAGCTCATTGGTTCTTTAAATATTCATAGCAAACTATCAAGAATAGTGTACAATTACATAACTACAGATATCTGATTTTCATGTTATGCTAAACCACTATTTGTTTAACTGTAATTTCATGACTAATCCACTATGTAACTTAGTTAATGTTATAAACAAAAGCAAAACAAAAGCAAACTAATCCCATCCAGGCTTAGGATGATATGTGAAGCCATTCACATAGCCCTCATTAGCACACGTATAAGAATTGGGATTTTAAGCACAATGTTTATATAGCCATTCATTTCCTAAAGAATTGCAAAGAATTGCCATCCATTCTTCCCAACTGTTACAATCTTCGACATCGAGAAATTGCTTCCTTTGCACTATTCCTCCTTTTTGAGAATACATTTATTCATTAGGGTTGATAGTTTTCAAAATACATTCTTTGATTAAGCTTGTTTAGTTCACCCTCTTGTATAACACTTAGGATCTTTTACATTTTAGCCACTCCGGAAACACCTGTGTTCTTCTAGTCATCATAAGCAGAGAAATTGCACTTACATGTTATCTGACATCTCTCTTGCTCGATGTCTGAAATCACCTGTTTTGAATGATCCAAAGATGTTTCTTTGCAGTGGTCAGGGTTGTCAAGCAAGGTGCTGGTGATTTCTAAAAGCTAAAGTTGAGATGATGTTTCTGAACCATCATACCTGCAGAGAAATATGGTGCACAAATGCTGGAATAAACCTGATATCCTTGGTATGCAGGAAGAGGGCGTTTAATGACAAATGTAAGGAACCAGTACAACACGATTTATGCAGAGCAGTCCCTTTACTGTTGTTTACCCATAGAAAGAATCTTGCCAGACTAAAGCACAATCTCCATAATTGTCAGATATACCCAGTGAACAGTTAGGGAGGATCTATTCTGGAGGTCTTCCTGCATACCACGGATTCCAGACTAATTTGCCTCTTAGCTCCTCCTGGAAGACTCTCCTCCCTCCAGCAACACTGCACCAGATTCCACTACAACAACCCCTAAAATAGTTAAGTTCTTTTCTATCAAAAAGAATTAACGTTCACTTGAGCAGATCTGTGGTACCAGACCAGTCACAACAAGAGCACCAATCAGGCTCGGTTAAGGGTAGGCTAGAATTAGGAATGGGTGGAGTTGCAGTTGTGCGCTATCATACTGTACAAGGAAACTGTAAACTTGCTTCTTTCACAGGGATTATCTTTTTCTGGAATCCACCATGAATTTCCTCCTCTGATCAACCTGAACATGTTTTTATTGTGGTGGTCTCCCATGGAGAATGAGACACGCACGCAGGTATCTCGGGATGGGAGCCCAGAGCTGACTCCAACACCCTATTTTATTGTTACTATAGTTTTTACATCACACAGCGTAATCAAAAGGCGTATTTAGGGGTGGTTACAATGTATCACATAACAGACGCTCTCCAGATGCAAGGCTATGCAGGTGGGTGATGATTCATGCATCCTGTTTCCCGTGTTCTTATCAGAGCCTGTCCAAATGGCTGATGAATGTGTTCCGTGTCTGGAGCAGTCCCTTTTGGTATGTCAAGGACTTTGTGGGAGCATGTCTATAGGCATATTTATGCAATTAATCCCACAATTTATCTGTCATTCCACCAAAATTTACATTGTAGGAAGTGTCCAAGGTCAAAAAAAAAACACAACCCCAACCTGATAAAACCAGCCCAGCAGCACATGCTAATAACAGGTTATGTGGCCCTGTTTGACCTGTGCAGATCAGCTTTCCAGGAAATGCAAAAAGACAAGCAAAATTGCCCAAGAACCGGGTTCCTCTTAATTGCACAAATTATTTAATTATTTAGTGTTTCTCCCCTATCTCCTACCCAAAAGCCTGCTTACACACTGAAAAATATGCAGCGTAGAAAAAAAGGGGGGTCACAATGGGAAAAGGAAAACAAAGTAACTCCAGCACCAGTTCTTCAGTTTTTATGAAGCTTAATAATGGGCAGCTGTAGGCTGTCTGAGGAATTCTAGAAGTTATCATTATCTCAGAACCAACTAGAGCAGTGGTTCTCAACCTTTTTAATGCTGCGACCTCCCAACCGGTCGTAAGTTGAGGACTACTCAACCGGTCGTAAGTCGAGGACTACTCAACTGGTGCAGCATCGTTTGCAGAATGGGACTTTTGGCGGGTTCAGCAGGGCAGAGACAGCCTGGACAATTCCTATTGGCTTTTGAAAGGCAATAGAATTAGACACTATTCAAGAGAGTCTATTCTATTGGCTTTCAAAAGCCAATAGAATAAAAGGAAGTAGCACAGCTAAGGAAAAGGGGGGGAAAATGGCAGACTGCGTTGTTTGGCGACCCCCATGAAATGGTCGTTCGACCCCAAATGGGGTCCCGACCCACAGGTTGAGAACCACTGAACTAGAACTAAGGAGAAATTGCCTAACAGTGAGAACAATTAATCAGTGGAACAACCTGTCTCCAGAAGTTGTGAATGCTCCAACACTGGAGGTTTTTAAGAAGAGACTGGACAACCATTTGTCTGAAATGGTATACTATAGGGTTTCCTGCCTGAACAGGGTTTGGATTAGAAGATCTCCAAGATCCCTCCCAACTCTGTTATTCTGTTATTCAGGGAAGGTGGCCCTTTTGTTATTCCTCACAGGTAATAGTGGTAGCAAGCAACTGTCAACCCGAACTTGGACTTAGACCAAACTTGGAAACCAAAGACATGCAAGCTAATACAACTTGTATTATAAGAATCTTGCAAGTATGTGAATATACTTCCCCCCTTCCTTCCTTTTTGTAATGAAAACTAGGGAGGGTCATGTTTGAGACACTCTCTCATGTGGGAAGAAGTATAATAATTGTAAAAAGAATTTTTCATTCAAAATTAAATTTATTCTTTGGAACCTACCTCCTTTTAATCATTAACAAGACCCACCAGTAGCCCAAACCTGAAAACCATGTTGCAAAAATAACCAATCCATTACTCCTGTAGTAGCTAGTGACCAGGCTAAACTAATTAACCATCACAATTAATAACAAACAGGGAAAATCCTTTACATATATTGCCTTCAAAAGTTAATTAAAATATTTTTCCCACCAGAGTTGCATGTGCATCAAGTTAAACATCACCGGAGGCACATATATACTCATGCCCTACACCCCCTCACAAAGACTAGTTTCCCTATTAAATTACCTGATCTTTTATACCCCATTTTGTAGCTACCTTCAAGTTCTGTTTATGCTTTCAAATAAACCTACCTGTCTCCTTTCCAACTGTGTGTCCATTATCATTCTTATGCAACCAAGCTTGAAACTGGACCAGAACATTCTTTGGACACTCAAATTATAGATAGTCCTCGACTTACAACAGTTCATTTAGTGACTGTTCAAAGTTACAACGGCACTGAAAAACGTGACTTATGACTGTTTTTCACATTTACATCAGTTGCAGCATCTTCAAGTTCACATAATCAAAATTCAGATGCCTAGCAACTGGTTCATATTTATGACGGTTCAGTGTTTCGGGATCATGTGATCGCCTTTTGTGACCTTCTGACACGCAAAGTCAATCGGGAAGCCAGATTCACTTAACAACTGTGTTGCTAAGTTAAAAATTGCAGTGATTCACTTAACAACTGTGGCAAGAAAGCTTGTAAAATGGGGCAAAACTCACTTAACAAATGTCCCACTTAGCAACAGGAATTTTGGCTCAATTGTGGTTGTAAGCCGAGGATCTACCTGTACATTTCTGTCCCAGAGTCTGATTTCTGTTATTTCACCTTTGCCTTGGTTATGGCATTTTCACTGATTACAATCCAGTCGAATTTCCATCTGAACTTATGGCATTAAAAAGACGATCTCTTGACGCTATTTATTAATCTTATTTTTTAAGAACAACATTTAAAGATTTTACAATTCACTGGAAAACAAATCCCAGAGCAGGAAAAAAAACCCATTAGAATCCCCATATCATATGCTACATAAATCAATTACAGAACTTTGAATGCAATTTAAAAAGGCCGACTCTGAATCTGAAAGCACCCATGACAAGCTATGTTAAACTGGAGGAGCCAAATCCAGACCTGCCTTTATGCAGAATTGACTTGGGTGTGCATGTATAAGGAATGAGGGGATAAGTGATGGAAAGAGTTGTTGTTGTTGTTAATTGCGAAGTCGTGTCCGACCCATCGCGACCCCATGGACAATGTTCCTCCAGGTCTTCCTGTCCTCTACCATCTTCTGGAGTCCATTTAAGTTCACACCTACTGCTTCAGTGACTCCATCCAGCCATCTCATTCTCTGTTGTCCCCTTCTTCTATTGCCCTCAATCTTTCCCAGCATTAGGCCCTTCTCCAGTGAGTCCTTCCTTCTCATTAGGTGGCCAAAGTATTTGAGTTTCAACTTCAGTGGAAAGAGTAGCAATCTGTATTTTCATGATACGTGGACAGACTTAACAGTAGTTTCATCTAGAAAAACTGTGAGCAACTAGACTACAAGGGAGATGGGCAGTTAAGAAGTTAGATAAATAAATAAATCCAAAAATGCTAGGAAATTCCTGGAAGTCTGGCACTCAGACAAATTGGCCATCAACAGGCACACACAGATAAAAGCATTTACACACTAGAAGCAGTAAAGAAACAATCAAAAGAAACAAATAGAAGAAACAATAAAAGCAATGAAAAAGCTAAAAGGGAAACAAAAAGATCAAAACACCTCCTTTCCAGCAATCAACTGCTAGATAAGCAAGGATTAATATCAGGAGAAGACCAAACAACATCCTAATTAAAAAAAAAACTACCAAGGAAAAAATAGCATGTCCACCAATACTGGTAGAACAAGTTACTGTATATAGAGAGCAAACCCCACTCCCTTCTGGCATTGAAGATGTCATCTAATTTGGTAATGAAGTGTGTGCAAGAAAACAACCAAGTTCAGAAAGCACTACGGACTCCACAGAGTAGCAATCTCCTAAATTTTTCCTACACCCCCAACCATTTCTCTATGTCAGATGTAGGGCTGTGGATGTCATGGATTTGCCCTCCACTGGAAAAGATTTCCATGAGGATAATTTAAAATTACATATTTAAAGCAGACCATACATCACTCTTTCTCTCACCCAGTTTAGATGTGCATTCATTCCCCTATTTCAACGCACTTGCTCTTGTCACTACAGGTAGGTTGAGATAATTCAACATATTCTTCTTTAATGTAACTTTTATAACAGTCTTCAGACAGACATCATAAACCCTTTTTTACTAAGGGACCCTGGGAGAACAATTTTTATACCCATTTTTAACTTTCAGATTCATACTAAAACAACTACACAATAGCCAAATTTACTGTTGTATTAACACTTGACATCAAACATCAATCTATTCTCTTTCCTTTTCTTTTAACTGATTGATTTTATTTGGTTTTTTTCTATTGCTGACCTCTGAGAGTAAATAAAATAATTTGAATTAGATGAATATTTATGTTTTTAGACTAGATTCTCACAACTTGCAGTTATTATTACTTAAACTATAGTTAGCAGAACTAATCATTGCTAAGACATGATTCTCACAACTTGCAGTTATTATTACTTAAACTACAATTAGCAGGACTAATCATTGTTAAGACATAACACCTTTTACAAAATACATTGGCTTACCGTTATATCAGAAATCTAATATTCAGTACTATCTTTGATAACTGAAGCATTATTAGAGGCACAGATTTTATTCCACTTACACAGTTTAAACAAAATTGCCTAAAACAGAAAACAAGAAGGAAATATACCAATCCCATATTACTTAACTTTATGGTATCCTATTGCTGCAGGCTTCTGTAACTTGAAAAAAAATCTCTAAAATAGATATCTAACTTTGTTGATCAGGTTCTAAAAACTGAATATTATGCAAATAATAGCAAAGCAGGATTTACAAGAAAATTAATAACCTATAGGATAAATGTCAGTTATCTATGTAATAGTTCAAAATCAGAAAATTTAACTGAGAAAGTCCTTGATAACAAAAATTAGAGATAAAGACTCACTCAAGTTGTGCTCAGCATCTAGTAGCTATCTAAATATCTCCACATGTTCATATGGAGATGGATGGATGGATGGATAGACAGACAGACACTATAGATATAGTTTGCCTACATCCAGGATGTTTTTTTCTCTCTCTCCTTGGTCTAATGTATAGCTCTGAGATCTTCCAGTGGTCTTCCATTCTGCACCAATTGAAGTTTCTGGACACTCTTCAAGGGCAGCCCCATATAAAGCACATTGCAATAGTCCAATGCGGAGGTGACTAGGACATAAGTGACTGAGCAGATGCTCCCAATCCAGTTGAACTGGCACCTAAGACAAAGCTGTGCAAAGACCCTCCTAGACACAACTGCCACTTATTTGTTGAGCAGGAGTTGTGAATGCAAGAAGACCTCCATATTGCACACCAGATCTGTTTGAGGTAATATCACCCCATCCAGGATCAAAGGTGGCATAGTTCTACAGCCAATAGGTCCCAAAACCCAAAGCTATTCAGTGTTGCCAGAGTTCAGCTGAAGCCTGGTTCCCCCTATCCAGATCTGCACAGACTACAGACCCTAGGATAAAATATGCATCATCATCTGAGAAAGACAAACAAAACTTTTTTAAAAATAGAGATTCCTTTTGCTTTTCTCTGTCAGCTCTGCTGTAGCTGGCATAAAATTTCCTGCCACAAGCAGGCATCTACCCAATAGCACAGCACAACATCCTTCATGATGAAAGCAATAGCCAGGCAATAAAGCTAAGTCTATCAAAATAACACTGCAGCACAGAATTTGTTCAGCGTAACTGCTTTAATTCGTACCAGTTTTATTGCAAGATTGAAATAGTAAGAATGTAATGACAGGACCAATCCTGATCTCTGTTACCTCCTAAACCTAAAGGGAGGGGACATTGAAGAATTTGAACGTCAGCTCTTGGTGCCTGTATAACGGAAAATATGGGGAGAGAAGTTCTAAATACTGAACGTGATTCTTTTCTCTTCAATCTCTCTCTTTTTTTTTTTTTTTTTTGCTATCCTCTGTCCCAGTTAGCAGGAATGGGGCAGAGGATAAGGGGCGCAAGGAGTCTAGAAATGGATGGACACAGCCTTGCAGTTAGACCTGCCCCATTTCTGATGTGATCTGACAGGGAATTTTTTTTTTTTCTTCCCACCAGCTGGAAAAGTAGGGAAGAGGAAAATCAGCAAAGCCAAAATAATCAGCTATTCTCTTTGCCCATTACGTCCATATGTCATCTGGACGGCACTGTTAACGATCCAGTTCGATATAGGCTGGATACTTACTGGCAACGTGGTTAGGAAATTTCACGCTGCAATATTTTTCTGCTGATTCATAGTTGAGTGCTTGCCCTTCAATAATAGTTGTTAAAATTAAAGAACATTAGAATTTGCCACCTAACAGGCATAAAAACGAAGCACCTTATAACCCTGAAACATGGGCACGGGTATAACTGAATGTCGTGCTTATAGCCAGTGCTTTGACCACGCATATCGAGCATTGTCTCTCCAATAAAATTAAAAACCAGGCGAATGTGCGTATGCTTGTTGACAAAATGTTTTTTAAAAAAAGTTTTCCACTGATTCCTTGTATGTCACATGACGGAATTTGGACCAGAAGCATTTGCTTATTCCTCCACGCGTCTTAGACGCGGGAGAAAATAAACCCCCCTTGCTAAACTGCCTAGGCCCGGAAGCGTTTCGAAATAAAAAGGAAAGTATGTCTGCGCACGCGCGTAGATGCAATCGAAGTTCTCGCAGGTCTTGCACAAGAGCTGGAAGGAAGGTCACGCTCCGGATTGAATGGCATCGGTGAGTTTTGCAACGAGGAAAGTGATTCTAGCGATGGTGCCGTAAGTGAACGCAAGAGGGAAGTGGGAGGGATGGTTCTCGAGCTGTTCGTGGCGAGTTTGCTCACGGAACTGTTGTTTTGTAGACACCGAGCCGTATATCTGCAACTGGGGCAGCGCTGCAGTTTTAAATACGTTGATTTTCCCTGCCCGTTGCGTGCTGTGCGTCTTATTTCCCAGAATTTCTCCCTTTGGACGCTTGTCGGTGATAGATCTTCACAAAAACGTCAGGAAGCATTTTATTTAACAAAATACGCATTGGACTAGCCCTCTGTACATGTACTGCGCTCCCATACTTTTCCAGAAAACTGGAAGGCGCCGGCTTGGGAACGGCTGTAATAAAGCAAAGGTAGAAAATTTGCATTATTCCAGATATAGCTAAAGTAAAGTTCTCATTAGTCGTCACCACTGGCCATGTGGGCCGTGAGTTACAATTGGTCAACAAGACTGCAGTGCTTCATATTCAATGCCCAAAAAAGTGCTTGAAATACATAGGAGCATGAATGTAATATCTGCCTGTGACTCTTTAAAGCTGCCCTGTCTTTTCCCTTGAATCATGCAACAGCTGTGGGAAGATTGGGTTGTTCTGAGATAAAATGTAACTGCTTTAAAAAGTTACAGACAGGGATTACATCCATGATGTCATTATTCCAAGCACTTTGGGGGCATTGAATTCCTTGTTCAGCAAATCAATCTGTCTGTCTATATTTAAAATGCCAATCTCACTCTGAAAAATAACTCTGGGTGGTATGGCTGAATGGAGAGCCTTTATTCCCCATTTGCATTTTATACAGATGATTGATTCATTATGTTCCATCAAGTCACTGTTGATTCTTAGCGACTACATAAACCAATGCTTCTCAACTTCAGCAATTTTAACATGTGTGGACATAGTGGATGGAAAATTTTGAGAGTTGAAGTGCGCTTATTTTACAGTATATTTACTGAGGTTGAAAGACACTAATGTAGACTTCTCTGGGATATCTGTCACCAGTTGACTCTTCAGGTCTTCCAAAAGTGTACCCATCATCACTGTAATCAAGTCCATCCATATTGCTACTGGTTGTCCTCCTACCTTTTCCCCCATTATGGTCTTCCAAATGGAGCTGGGTCTTTGCCCAAAATATGATAATCTTTGCCTTGAGTTAGAATTCTGAATTCTTGTACACAATTATCTCATCATTAATAATGCTTATTTGTTTCCTTTGTTGTCCTATAGGATAACACGGTAAACAGAATGAGTGGTATTAAATAACTCATTGTTTCTTTCTGCATCAAAATTCTGCAAGATCTATGTTATAAGAAATTTGTGCAATGTAGCAACAATGTCTATACAAAGCAGTAAGGTAATGAAAACTTAGCCAACTTTTAGGTACATTGAATGGAGTAATGTTTAAATAGGAGTTAGGATGTTTAATATTAAATGTATTCTATTTGGGTGCTTACTAAGGAAAGGGTTGCTTTTTTTTTAGAAGAAATTAAAAATAAAGCAATAGTGAAAGAGAAAGCAAAAGAGAAAAGGAAGCAACATATCAACCCAGAAATATACACAATGAATGCATACATTGTTTTGTCCAGTTCTAATGAAGGATTGTCATATTTTATTATGCCCTTCAAAGTATAATCTATATTTGTTCTAGCTGCAAGTAATATCAATCCACTGAGTAATTTGGGTCATTAATGCTCTTTCTAATTTTGAAGGATTCTTGGCAATGAGAAAGACAGACATAATCCATGTCTGTTGTCCAGCCATCAATTTTCATGTAATAGTTATGCAGTTTAAAAAATGGATATCCAAAAATATTAAAACTTTACTCAAAGTCAAATTGATGTATGTAATTTCTCGGATCCTTTTGAAGTTATTTTTTTTTTCTGCTCACTTCAGCAGCTACAAAGCGGTTGATTCTTACATTATATTTCCTTGTAATTGTTACGCAATTTACAACAGCAAAGTGTGTTTTAAGAGATTTCTGTCTGTGTGCTCAATTGGAATTCAGAATGGATCCAGTTAAATTGCCAGCTACGTTTTTTAAAGACCAAACTACAATTTAGCTAAATACTGTAAGCAGAAGTTGTTGTAACAAGTTTATAACATAAAATACAAAAGGAAAATTCCACTCCTCTTTACCCACTTTCTTTCATGTCCCTGAAGAGATTTAGAAAAGAAAAATGTTTAAGATTTTTTTTGTTTGTTTAGCTAAGAAGAAGGTTAAGGATATACTTGGATTTCTTTCCATTCTTCCTATTCTGACACCAATTGCCTGGGGGTCTGGAGAAAATTAACATTTATAAATATACTGTATTTTCCGGCGTATAAGACGACTTTCTAAACCATGCAAATCTTCTCCGAAGTCGGGGGGATTGTCTTATACACCAGAAAATACCGTATTTTCCGGCATATAAGACAACTTTCTAACCATGCAAATCTTCTCCGAAGTCGGGGGTTTTCTTATACGCCGAGTCGTCTTATACGCCGGAAAATACGGTATTTAAATTTATATGAAGATTTAAGATGTCTATTTTGTTTATCGTACATGTATTTAGAAGCTGGTGGGACACCTTTTAATGGCTCTTTGGGACAGTCTCTGCAAACAAGCTTTTCAAGTTTTTGTTTTCTAGAAATGCCTTATTTTCATACTGTTTTACATCCAAAATAGTTCTTATTTACTTGTCAATCAATGCAGTGTGGATTGTTTTGTCATACAAGCTACAGCACAGTGTAGCTTATAAGCTTAATTATGTGAAATTGGTTTTTGTTATTTTCTCTTTTCCTGCAGATTTGGAACTGAAGCTTCCTCTATGAATATTAAAATGAATCTTAAAGTGGATCAACTTTTTAAAACAGGAAAAATGGCACTGCCTTGTTTGGCTAATTGGGTCCTATGGTGTCAAAGACAGAATTACAGGTCTTACTGTAATTTTCATAAAAAACAAAAACTTTTTCCACAAATGAACCTGCGGGATGACACTGAAACATTCCAGGAGAGCAAATCCGGAGAACCAATGTGTAAAAGCCAAACGTTGATGTTACAAACTGGATTGATTTGTCCTGCCAACCCTGGATGCTATTACTATATGCCTTATACTGTCCGAGCGATGGAGAAGCTTATCAAAGTTTTAGACGAAGAAATGCAAGCCATAGGTGGCCAAAAGTTGAACATGCCCACATTATGCTCAGGAAAGCTCTGGAAAGCCAGTGGAAGATGGGAACTGATGGGCAAAGAGCTTCTGCGAGTGACAGACAGGCATAGTCAAGAATATTGTTTAGGGCCTACCCATGAAGAGGCCATCACAGACCTAGTAGCTTCTCAAGGCTCCTTGTCCTACAAACAGCTTCCTCTTCTGTTGTATCAGGTGACACGGAAGTTTCGAGATGAGCCGAGACCTCGTTTTGGGTTACTCCGTGGCCGAGAGTTCTACATGAAGGATATGTATAGTTTTGATGTCTCAGAGGAGGCCGCTCTCCAGACCTATTCCCTTGTGTGTAAGGCTTACAGCAACATATTTAGCCGGTTGGGGCTTCGGTTTCTGAAAGTCCAAGGAGCAACTGGAAGCATCGGAGGGACATTGTCTCATGAATTCCAGCTTCCTTCTGATGTCGGTGAGGACCGATTGGCGATGTGTACCAATTGTGACTTTTCAGCCAATCTAGAGATAGTAAAGTCAGATGAGATGCGTTGCCCTGTTTGCAAAGGAGGACTGGTTGAGAAGAAAGGGATTGAAGTGGGCCACACATTCTTCTTGGGAACTAAATATTCTTCTGTTTTTAAAGCTACTGTCCAAACTGCTGACAATGTGCCCGTTCTAGCTGAAATGGGATGCTATGGGTTGGGTGTCACCCGCATCCTTGCGGCCTCCATTGAGTTGCTTTCAACAGAGAATGCCATTCGTTGGCCAAACCTCATAGCACCGTATCAAGTTTGCCTTATTCCTCCCAAAAGTGGCAGTAAGGCACACAAAACAACAGAACTTATTGAGGATTTACACAGGTGTGTTGCTGAAGCCATACCCCAACTTAAAGAAGAACTTGTGCTGGATGACCGGACTCAGTTCACCATTGGAAAAAGGTTAAAAGATGCTGACAAACTTGGCTATCCCTTTGTTATAGTATGTGGGAAGAAGGCTTTAGATGACCCTCCTCTCTTTGAAGTTTGCAACCAAAACACGGGTGAAACCCTATACCTTACCAAAGAGGCCACAATTGACTTGTTACGTAAAATCCAAACTCCCTGAAAACTAGATTGGGATGGTGGTGATTCTAAAATATTAAAACTTTGTCATATCAAAACACACAATAATTTTGGCATATTGGATTTTTTTGTTATTTTAATTTCTAGTCTGTAACCCAAGCATTACAATGAAGCAGAATGATGATGCCTCTCTTTCTGTAGCTCTGTGTCTGTTACCCTTACTAGGTAGGCCAGCTAGGAAACATGTCAGATAAGCTATTGTGAGGTTTTATGAACAGTGTCCTGCAAGTCTGGGCACTTCTCCCCACATCTCCTTTACAGCCCCAAAACTAAGGGGTGGGGGTCTCTTCTGAGCCTCTTGCCCCGCCTACATTCTTATGAGCTAAGCTGCTTTTTTATTTACTGATTATTTTATATCCCACCTTTATTATTTTTAGAAATAAGGCAGCGAACATATCCAATACACCTTCCTCCTTCTATTTTTCCCAAAACAACAACCCTGCGAGGTGAGAGTGACTGGCCCCAAATCACCCAGCCAGTTTTCATGGCCAAGGCAGGATTTGAACTCATGGTCTCCTGCTTTCTAGCTTGGTGCCCTAATCACTAGACCAGTGATAGGCAACCTTGGCTCTTTTATGACTTGTGGACTTCAATACCCAGAATTCCTGAACCAGCCATGCTGACTCAGGAATTCTGGGAGTTGAAATCCACAAGTCATAAAAGAGCCAAGGTTGCTTACTCTTGCACTAGACCAAACTGGCTATCTCTTTGAAGCTAGGTGTACATTTCAGGTACAGAAACAGCAGGCCAACCTACACAGATTCTTTTACCAGTTTTTTTTTCCCTACAATGAGTAAATTCACTATAAAAAAGGGCTTCCATAGCATTCCTAAGTATTTTTTTTAAAAAAGCTACTCCCTTTCTTGAATGAGTAGATTACCTGTTTGCGTAGGCTACCACATTGCTTTGAGTTCCATTTTTATTTTGGGAATTTAAACCAGTATTTCTCAGCCTCAGCATCTTTTAAGAAATGTGGACCTGAACACCTTATGATAATTGGGGAATTCTGGAACTTAAAGTTCACATTTCTTAAGATTACTGAAATCAAGGAATACTTATTTAAAACATCAAAAGGCACAAACCTGTAAAAGGGATGCTAGGCTACTATCTGCGGAGTGTGCAAGTCCCTAAAAGTCTTTTGTGGTTCAAATTGCATATTTGATCAAACTTTCTATGAGAGCTTTGGCCTTGTATCTTTGATCATCAGGTTCTGCCTGCTTCAGAATTTATCTTAGGCTGACTTCATCAGGCAGTGGGCCTTATTTTAAGTTATTGTAAATGGCTTATGCTATTAGTAGTTAAAATAAGGGTGGGAAAGAGCCTCCAAATATCTGGAACTGTCCATTCTTTTCTATCCACTCTGATTTAGCTTTATTCCACTTTCTCCTCTTTTCTTCCTTCTCATACGATCTATGGACTTCAACCCCCAGAATTGACTAGCTCAGGAATTCTGGGAGTTGAAGTCCACAGGTTGTAAAGTTGCCACAGTTGCTCCACCCCTGTCATATAGAAAGCAGGAACTATTTGATCATTCCATAAATCCAGACTAGCCATTTCTAGAAAATTTGTCTGGAGGCCAAGGGAAATTAGTTTGAAGTCTTTGTGGCACTAAGACTATCTTTTACTAGAACATTCCTATTCTAGAATGATGTCAAGATTCTCAGTCATCCAGGTCATGGTTGTCTCAAAAGTGTTTTTTCAAGAGGAAACTGGACTTTCTTTGAAAGTCCAGTTGCCTCTTGAAAAAGCATCTTTGTGAAAACCTATTCTAGAACCTGCCCATAAAGTTGCAGTCTTAAATATGCACCCTTCAAAATGCCACCAAACTCATTAGGCCTATTTTCCAAAACATACTCTTAGATGTACTCTGAGAGTAAAGTTGCAGAGGCCCTTCAGTATATTCATACTATATATTAAGTTCAGTTATCTTTGAGGTTGAGTCTTTTTGTGGCTTCAGGCTCAGGTGCAAACCTAGACCTTTTTCGTGAGCTGATAATTCAATGTATTCTAGGAATTCAGATAATAAACTTAGTAATAGAGCCGAATGTGTTCTGCATATCCTGTACTTCTATCTGGATAAGTGTTGCTGGAGAGAGCGCGAAAAATCTCCTTTGAGTTAAATTCAATGGCTGGTAACTATGGGCATACCAGTGGTGTCTTCTGGGACATTGTTTGGTATTGTCATCTGTGATTTTTAAATTTTAATTTCATCTACAGTCCTGGGGTTTTCTGCTAATGGCCCATCCTAGCACTAGCCAAAGTGATCCTGCTTAGTTTTATGAAGTTAGCCAAGGTCAAGGCTGCCACCATGCTGTGGAGCAGAGTGAAAGCAGTCAACACTGAAAAAAATCTCCCAGCCTTTGAACAGATTCAGGATTTTAAACTTTCAAGAGTATGAACAGTGAGGCTGGCCAGAGTTGTAATCTACGACTACCAGCAATTCTGCAGTTTGATTCTCACTGGCTGAAGGTTGACTCAGCCTTCCATCTTTCCGAGGTCGGTAAAATGAGGACCCAGATTGTTGGAGGCACTATGCCGACTGTGTAAACTGCTTAGAGGACTGTAAAGCGCTATGAAGCGGTATGTAACTACGTGCTATTGCTAAATGGCAGTCATTGGGTTGATGGACAAATGTGAACACATTTAAGCGGGGGGGGGGTAGTTATAATTGTTTTCTCTAGCCAAGTTTTCTAACTAGAGCAGGGATGGGCAAGCAGGGCAACTTTATACCCCATGGACTTCAACTCCCAGAATTCCTGAGCCACCCCCCCCCCCCGTACTGAGCATCCCTACTAAGCATCCAAATAAGGATAAAGGGAGTTGTAGTCCAGCGGCCCTTGTTAGCCACAGACAGAAAAGGCGGGGAGTGAAATCACGGTCTTGCATGACCATCTTCATTGCAAGCCCCGCTCGCCTTTCTCACCGCTTTCGGCTGCAAGAGCCGCCTCCGGAAGGGCGGAGCGGCGCGACGCTTTCACACATGGCGGAAAACGAAGAGGGGGATTGGGATGCCTTCCTCGACAAATTTCAGGGCCCGCAGCGGTACGAGGGGGCCTTCAATCCCACGACATGGGAGCAGGTGCGGCTGCGGAGCTGGGGGGCAACTGCCAGGCGGGAGGCTCTGCTTTTCTCCGGGGAGGCGCGTTTCGGGTTTGGGTTGGAAGGAGCGGGAGAGGCGAAGCAAAGCTGCAGGGTTGATCCAGGGACGAGATCGTCTCTCTTTCTTAGAGATTTTTATACAGTTCTTCCTCCAGAGGTCCCGAGGGATTCTTTGGATTCTTCCGAACAGCCCTGTAAGGTGGGCTGAGAGACGTGGAAGGGGATGACCCCGGTAAGGGCACCACGACGGGATGCAGTTCTCCAGCGATCCTTCCTGGCAATACAGATAATCCTGGACTTGCAACCATTTGTTTAGTGACTTTTCAAAGCTACAACTGCATTGCAAAAGTGACTTATGACGGTTGCAGCATCCGTGTGATCAAGGAATCACAATTTGGATACTTGGCAATAGGCATGTATTTCTGAGGGTTGTCAATGAGGAAACCAGATTCGTGTAACAGCTGTGTTGCTAACTAAATGATCCACTTAACAACTGTGGCAAGAAAAGTTGTAATATGGGATAAAATTCAACTGTCTTGCTTAGCAATGGAAATGTTGGGCTCAATTGTGGTCATAAGTCAAGGACTACCAGTACTGCAAATTGAACCTGTGAACGGCCTGTGCTCTGCTGTGCCAGTCAACAGGAAGCCTAAGTAGGGATTTAAATCCCTCTTTCCAGGGATTACATCCTTTTGCATACAGTGTCAGACTAGTCTGATCACAGATCTGCTTCTTTTGATGGTTTACTGATTATCTGCCCTCTAACCAGTGTTGACACTTAACAACCACGTAGATAGCTTTTCTTAGTGACAGTTGTTTTAGGGAAGGTTAAATGCTGTATTTCTTAACAATAGCTACTAATTTAGAAAGTTGACAGCTGAAAACTTAAGGCTTCTTTAAAAAAATTAAAAGCACAATTAAATTTTCAGGCCAGGTGTAAAGAACATATTCTCCAAATGTGCTTAATTGAAATTCACAGTATTGGCCCTGCTGGCGAAATGAATTGCAACATCTGGAGGCTCCTAAATTTTCAGCATAAGCAGAATTTTCTTTCTTCTAGATATTTCAAATATCAGGTATTTTCAAAGTCAAAAGTTTTGAATTATTTTCTTCCGTTCCTGCTATCTTAAATTACCTGTATGTGTTCATAGGAATTTGATCAGATTCCAATGTTCATGAAGAATCCTCCCTCTGAAATAAATCCAAAGCAAAATCCTGATCTGGCATGTCTTCAGTCTATCGTTTTTGATGAAGAGCAGAGTTCTGAAGGTACCCTTTTATACTATGTATAATATTTTAATATTATACGTGTTCTAATATCTCTCTTTGGAACCATATTGGTGGCTGAAACAATTCATATCAGACGCTTTCTAAAAATGGTGATGTCTGCTGTGTTTACTTTCCTCACCAGAGCAAGCTAAGACTTATAAGAACGAAGGTAATGATTATTTCAAAGAAAAGGATTATAAGAAGTCTGTGATATCTTATACAGAAGGACTGAAAAAAAAATGTAGCGACCTGGAATTGAATACAGTACTTCATACAAACAGAGCGGCAGCCCACTTTTATCTGGGTAATGTGATGCATTCAAAGTTATACATTAGAGTCTGTATTTTTTTTTAAAATATCTTTCATTTGTTCTAATACTCGTTTATCTCTTCAGAGGATTCATTTTAATACAGTTAGCTTTGGTAAAGTAGTTCATAGTGTTAAGAGTGGAAAATCAAAGCGTCAGAAACTGCCCTGTACTACAGAATCAAAGCTACAGTTACAAAAAAATATAATTCTCACAACATTAACATTAGGGAGGAGAGGTTGCATCATATTTTGCTCTTCCAGTGTTTTTCAACCTTGACAATTTTAAGGCATGTGGACTTCAGCTCCCAGAATTCCACAGCCAGCATTGCTGGCTGTGGAATTCTGGGAATTGAAGTCCACATGCTTTAAAATTGTCAAGGTTGAGAAACACTGCATCTAATCCATTCAGCATTCCAATACTGAATCAGTCTTATAGCAGAATGCTTCGATTTTTCCTAATGAAGATCTCATCATAGAGACTTTGCATAGGTGTAACTTTTAAATTCAGGTTATATTTGTTTAGGCAACTATCGCTCAGCTCTAAATGATGCTGTTGCAGCAAGAAAACTGAAACCCAGCCACCTCAAAGCAATAATAAGGGGTAAGAAACTCCACTCTTGTTTTTATATCCAATTCTCTCTTATGAAATATGTAGGGATATTTAGACTGAAGATTTTGTACCCATTATCAGTTTTTAATGAATATTAGCTTCCATGTAATTAAGGAAGCTCTGTTTATCAAAATAAAAGATACAGAGCAATACATTCGTAAGTATTGCAAAATGTTATTTTGTGGAGAGTTAGAAACATTCCGATATTAATAATGTAGTTTTAAGGGTTGCTTGCATTTTTTCATCAGCAAGAGACAAAATAAAAGTAGCTGAATAGAAGTACCTGAAATGATAATCTCTGATAGGTTAATGATGAAAAATAGTCTCTCTGGCTTGGATAAATTGTTCAGTCCTTCAATCATTGAGGGTTTACATCCCATCATTTCTTTTTCTAGTACTTTTCTGCACTTTTGGTATTAAAAAAACGCAACCAACATTACTACATTGGCCTGCTGAAAGTATACTGTTTGCTATGGAATACAAGTATAAAAAAAAATGTTGTACTTTTATAGGAGCACTGTGCCATATGGAACTCAAGCATTTCTCTGAAGCTATGGCATGGTGTGAGGAGGGTCTGAAATTAGATCCGCAGGAAAAAAAACTTCTGGAAATAAGAACAAAAGCAGACAGACTTAAGGTTAGAAAGGATTAAAAATAAAAACATGGAGTCCCTCTGATACAGAGTTTGGTGAAGGCTTGGCTGCTCTTACGCTATCGTTACATAACTTTACTTGTCTTGCAGCGAACTGAAGAGCGAGATTTGAGAAAAGCAAGGTTTCAGGAGAAGAAGGAACAATGTCAGAAAGAGGCCTTACTTAAAGCTATTAAGGTAGCTGTGAAAAGAAGGCAACACTTGAAATGTGAACTTATCAATATGTGCTTTAGATCAATGCCTCAAGCTGGGTTGTTTTACTTTTCTGACTTAGGATCGAAACATCAAATTATCTCCGGTGCCCTCAGCAGATGAGATGGCCATATCAAAAGACCTCGGGGAGATATCTTTAGATGGACTCAGCTCTGAAAATGGCACCGGGGCCAAAGTCTGCCTGGAAGACAATGGCAGCCTTACTTGGCCAGTGCTCTTCCTGTACCCTGAGCATGGACAAACTGACTTCATTTCTGCTTTTCATGAAGAATCCAGGTTAATGTTTCTCAAAGCACAAAATAGCATATTAAATTGCAGGTCTAGTTTGTATGATTTATTCACGGTATTTTCCAGTCCAATGCTTGAAGGGTTTATGCCAAGTGATGTATGAGGAATGAGTTTATGCCTGCTGGCTTGACCTGTTGTATATGTTGAAGTGAAATACCAAATGTATCCTGTTCTACGTATTTCACCCACAATACTGTAGAAATAAGAGAGGCTCTGATGAGCAGAGCACCCCTGTCATTCTTGAGGAACTGTGCTGTTCTCTCTTCTCTTGTTGAAAGGGAAAATGGAATGTTTTCTTGGATTGTTTTCAGCCAGACTTTGTTTTGGTTGGTTGTTTTGTCTTTTTATAGTTGCATTTAGAGCAAGATAAAATCATACCACTTGAGGCACTTGTTGTTATTAGTTGCAAACGTCCATCACGACCCCATGGACAACGTTCCTCCCTCTACCATCTTCTGGAGGTACTAGGAAGGGAAAAACTCTAGGGCTGGTTTTTATCTTACATTCTGGGGAATATCAGGGAAGCTGTTTTAAACCTGTAAGTCTCTCTTGTTCTACCCCAAGAATATTTTAAGGCCCTTTTCTATCAGATAATACCAAAACAGGAGCTTTTCCACCATACAGCATAAGCTAGCAAGGTGAAACCTCATTTCCATGGTGAAGCAGGGTTCTGCTATTTCTTTGATACATAAGACACTTTTGACTTTAGAAACACAGCCTTAAATCAAAGACAATGAGATTCTGATCTTTCTTTGAAATAACAGAGTTGGGATATAAGATTTTGTTACCCATTATCAGCTTTTAATGAAACCACGTTGCTTTGAAATAACAAAGCAAAACACTGCTCAAGTTGAACTGGAGAACACTGGGTGGCAAAAACACTATTTTCATTTAATTCATTTTGTGTTTCAGATTTTCTGACCATTTAATTGTCATGTTTGAAGAATCACCTGCCTGGGATACAGAAAGAAAATATGTTCCTAAAAAACTAGAGGTACAAAAGCACAGTCAGTACTTGAACTTCTTTTTTAAAAAGGATACATATATTCTAATAATAGTCTTCTTTAAATATTAATTGGGTTAGGATATTTTTTTTATTAATTTACCATGGTGTTAGAATTGCTTTGCATATGTATGTATGTATGCATGTATTACATTGGATTCCTTGCTTAGTATTGTTTGAGCTTTTTGGAGATGGGATATTTTAAATTCTAGATTTATATTGCATAATAGATCCTAAGGAGCAATTTAAAAAAAAAAAAAAAAACGATAAGATGGTATCTTAATTAAGTTTGCACATCTAGGCCAGTTTCATAATATGATCAGTTATTAAATCTTAGACAAACCAATATGGTGGATAGAATCTTTCTAAAAGAATTCCTTCTTGCTTGTCAATAAAATATCTTTTATTTCCCCAAAAAAAAGATTAAGCTTAGAACAGTGGTTCTCAACCTGTGGGTCGGGACCCCATTTGGGGTCAAATGACCATTTCACGGGGGTCACCAAACCATGCTGTCCGCCATTTTTTTCCCTTTTCCCTAGCTGTCCTACTCCCTCTTATTGGTGGCCACACCCACTTGGGGGTCACCACAACATGGGGAACTGTATTATGGGGTCACGGCATTAGAAAGGTTGAGCATTACTGGCTTAGAACAAATAACTGATTTTGAATCTGATGCATTTCAGTAGTAAAAGTTCCAGGAAATAAAATGAGTGGGTGGAATTGTCAGCCCTCAGATGTATGATTGCTACAAATTTAAAGGGAGTCTGGACAACTTTGTGGAAAAATGAACTTTCAAAGGCTCTTTTTGTGGCTGTGTCTTACCTCCTAACTCATTGGTGATCTATCCTCAATACCAGCTATTAGGGACCAACAACAGTGAAAAGGATCTGTTACCCACTATCCCTGTTTCCGAGTTTCCTAAAAACATCTCACTGATCACATGTGGCACAATGCTAGACTAGATAGTCCCTTGATCTTGTCCAATAAAGTTTTTCTTCAATTCATTCTCTTTAGTAGATCTCAAATTACTAAAAGCTTCAGACTCCTCACCCTCCTCTAAGTAACCAAAACAAAATATTTAAGTCTTCTGTTTCTCATCAGCTAATTAATTGCTTGTTAGCTTTTTAAGTAAGATCTGCCTCATCTGTATAATATGTTAATCATTTTGTTCATGTGTTAATTTTTTTTTTTTTTTGGTTTCTCCTATTGCAATGCACAGCTTTATTTTGAGGATGAAGAAAGAGGAGATATATACCAGATAAACCGAGAAACCACATTGTTAGAGGTGCTGCAGCACGAAAGGTGAGATGTTGACTTGGGTGTTGGGTGGTGTTGCTGCTATTTTTATTTATTTTTTAAAATGTATTGGCCACCCAACTCCAATGGGCTCTGGGCAACATACAAAACTAGAAACACACATAAAAACAGCTAAAAACGTGTTATTAATCCTGACTCTCAAAGTGCAAGGTACTGGTATTGAATGAATAAGGTCATTACTTCAAAAGAAAAATAATCAAAATTTATCCAGGTAAGAGAACTTGCTTATTTTTTTGATTACAGAAAAGACATTACCTGTATTTATTGGTGATTAGAAGCTTCGAATGGACTTTGTGCATGAAAATTAAACTGAACTTTTGATTCATGGTTGTGTTGATTAGACAAGATAGCTTATGGAATGAAGTGATATATCTGATGTAACTTTATAGAGATAGGTTGAAACACATCTGTACTTGTAACTGTTTTAAAGAGTATCAGAAGCCACTTCCTTGTATCCTTTTTATTTATTTTCTATTTCTCTTTTTTCTTGTCTTTTTTTAATAAAAATTATATACAAAAATAACACCCTACTGTTGAGAAGCATAGGATTATCAACAATATGTTATTAAAAAAAAAGAAGTGGTACAGAACTTAGCCTGTGTTGTCCACTTAGAATAGACACTATCTACCAGCTCCAGTTAGCTAATGTATTTCATTGAAGTTTTCTGGACATAGTTTTAATATTTCCGGACATTGGTTTAATGGTTCCGTACCACAGCTCTATAATGGCTGGCTGGTCTCCCAACAAGCCTTTAGTTGCAAAACAGTTGCATACGTTTTAAAAAAAAAGATGGAGAGAGTCCTATAGTTTTGTCTACGTATATTTCTGTAGGTAGACCTTGCCACACAAGGAATGGCATTGTGATGTCTAATACAGCTCTGTAGTGAAATTTAGCTAAAGGGCTATACATGCAAATGCTTCCCCATGATCTTCATTTTTACTGAAGACATTTATGCTGTATTTATGGATGACTGATATGCCAATGTGGCTTGTCAGGGGTAATCTCTTCACTCTTTACATCTCTACCTGAGTGAAGCTGTTGGGCCCCCCAGTTACACTGGACTACAACTCCCATCATTCTGCTCGCTGAGGATTATAAGATATGCAAACCTATAATTCACCCACTAGATGACTTGTCTATAGAGAATCTCTGTAGTTGAAACATCTCTATATACTGGGATAGCGTATAGGTTTCCTTCAAAAATTGGAGTCCCTTGCTTATATTCTGAACTAGTTTTTCCCATGCTAAATCACCTCAGAAGTGTTGTAATTAGGATCCCATTATCCTGAACTCAAACAAGCATGTATTTTTGGGATGGGAGTTTATGGCAGCTGAAATTCTACATTATCTGGAGACCATATCCTTTGGGAAAAGTTGACCTAATCTGTGGGATCGTAGTAGTAGCTACCAATTTTGGAATTATAGAAGCAGTCATATAAAGCAAACATTTTCAAACACCAATCTAGATTATTCTTAAATATAGTTAAATATATGGTAGCTAAGACCAGAACATGACTTTCTAAATAATATTTTTCAGGTACTTTGTAAAAGGTGGAACTCCTGCCTTTTTAGTCCTGGCAAAAGATGCTGCTTTCTCCAAGAACTATTTATCTGGGAAGACAGTTCATCAATTAAAGTGAATTGAGATGACCTCAGCAAGAAAGCAAAGATCAGCAATGACTCTCTTTCTACCATTTATGCAACATCCTAGATTGGAATGTTTCTGGAGTATATATTTTATGATTAAGAGAAGATACGCATATATCAGGCTACTATACTTTTAACTTCCCCTCTGTATTTGAATATCTAAGCTCCCTTAGTCCTCCCTCTCTTTTCAATAAATAAAAACAGTGAAACAAAATAAATATGGTGTTTAAACACCCATGGTGTTTAAAGTATCAGACTGTTTTGCAAGAGAGAAGCGGCTTTTTGGATATTAACTAACCTGTTAAAAATTCTCAGTATCCAAATATCCATTTGGGTTTGGGTGAGCATTTTTCATACTTATGTTCAGTCTGCATCACTGGATTTAATAGATCCAGAAAAGTTTTCAGCTTTTCACCTGTTACTATCTAGCAGATTCATGCTGATCAACAAATAGTTCAAGAAATAGTTTCTTGGGACAATAGAGATTAAGGTACAATTTATCCATGTCTGTCTTTTAAAAAGAAAACAAAGGAATGCAGAGCTGAGAAGTCTACAATTTTATTGGATTTTTGCTCCGCTAAGAATGAATGAATATACTGGGGAAAATACAGGTTAAAAAAAAAAAAAAAACAGGATGGAGCATGATAATTTATATGTAGCCTGGCCCTTCTTGTGATTTTAGGTGGACTCAGAAATAATAATAAAATTCAAAGGAACAAATTACTAACGTTTGTCCGAGAAACTTAAACTGTAAAGATTAAAGAGTTTTTTAAATCTCCTCCTAAACTGCAAGAAGGAAGGTAAGTCTCAGTTCCAAAAGCAAACTATTCCATAACCTTGGAATTTTGTATTCTGCAGGAAGTCTTGTTAGAGGATGTGCTCCTGAACATTATACTGAAAGAATCCCAAGTGAACAAACAGTAGAACCTCATATTGAAAAAGTAAAATAATATAGTTGTCTTGGATACAGATTATTGGTTTGACTCAGCCATTGAAATATGCTAACAAATATTCATTATATCTGAAAGAAAGGATTAAGCCTTGTTATAAAGAAGGGACTAAGAGAGGAAGGCCCAGAAGTTTTTGTTGTCTCTTAAACCCCAAGATTTATTTAATTATCAGGCCAAATGTTGGTCCATCAGGATAGACCAAACTCAGAAACCAATGTTGTATAGGTCAGGACTAGTTTTTATGGTCTATATACTGTATTAACAGAGTCTTGCAAGTCTGTATTATTTACTCATTTGTATCCCACCTTTATTATTTTTACTGAACATATCCAATGCACTTCCTCCTATTTTTCCCATTTTGTGAGGAGGGTTGGGCTGAGAACGACTGGCCCAAAGTCACCTAGCTGGCTTTCATAGCTAAAGTGGGATTTGAACTCACAATCTCCCACGTTCTAATCTGGTACCTTAAACACTAGACCAAACTTGCGCTTTGGATGTTCTTCGTTTTCCCTTTATATTTGTGTGAGAATTAGGGAGAGATTCTGGCATTAGATGCTATGATGTCCTAAACCAGTGTTTCCCAAACTTGACAATTTTAAGGCATGTGGACTTCAACTCCCAGAATTCCACAGCCAGCGTTGCTGGCTGTGGAATTCTGGGAGTTGAAGTCCTCATGCCTTAAAATTGTCAAGTTTGGGAAACACTGTCCTAAACTGACATGAGTGTGTGTGTGGGGGGGGAATTGTCTTCCTGTAAGTGTAGCTTTTCAACACACACCTCAATTGCAAGCAGTGTGTGAGAGAAAAATATATTAGAATTTGCATTTTCTAGAAAGCTAAAGGGAAAAATAGGCTGGGGCATTTTTCTTAAGAAAGAGGAATCTTATCTGTAGGAATTGTGCTTCAGTGTGCATAACCATGTGCAGTACCCTTTAGTCTGCCTTCATCCTAGGAAACTCCTTCAACTGTTCAGAGCCGTCAGTAAGAAAGACTTTACCTGATATATTCTGTGCGCTGAAGCAACGTTCTCCAGAATTCAGGTGACTGCTGGAAAAAAAAACATATTAATGGCAACATATTCTTTGAGGTACATGTTCTTTAAGAATCTGCAAATCCCTTGCTGGATGCTGAGCAGGAATCAAATTCAAATGAATCAGCTAATGGTGCCTAAGAAGGTTCAAGCACACAGCTCCCAAGAGAAGCCCATTCTGAGCCAGCTGTGGACAGCCACACCAACCTCTTCTCCCGAGTGAATTGATACAAAGATGGTTACAGCAACTCGCCATATGCCACCATTAAGACAAGTTCCAAGTTTTAGTGGTGGCGGGCAACATCTGGAGCGATTAACCTCAATGAAAATTTAACCACCGGTTGCAACAGGATAAGAATTGTACTCTTAGAACTTACAATATGAATTGTACTCTTAGAACTTACAAAATGGGGGGGGGTTCCTTGTGGTATGTATCCTATAGCATTTAAATTTACAATAAATGGACAACTATTATATCTCCCCACTACCTCCCTCTACTTCTACCATCATCCAGTTCTTATCCTTAAGGGAAAACAGGATTATATCTATCCATAATTCAAATAGCTATTACCCCATTTTATGTATCACCAACTTCCAACAAGCATCAAATGAACTGTGCAGCCTTTTGGCTTGTGGGGGTATTAATGTAGCACCAGACTCCTTAAAACAGCTGTGACTTTTCCTGGGATAAGGGGAAAATGTGACTTTCATGCAGGGGAATGGATGGGAAATGTGTAGTTCTTGAGATGCCATTGAACTATAATTCCCATTCTCATCATGACTGACTGGAGCTCCTGGGAATGTCAATTCAGCAATATCTGGACAGTCATAGATTCTCTATCCCTTCCAAGGAAAATTGATCAAGCAGGGTCAAATGTTCTGCTATGACTTTTAATTTTGGATGAGAAGCTGGAAATGATAAGCAGAAACCCTGTCCCTGCCAGGCATGTACAGGAATGAAACAAACATTCCAGAATTGCACTGCAAACAACAGTAGCTTTTACAGTCTCTACCTCATCCACTTCCAAACAGTTAAAAAAAGAATATTTACACAATTGACAAACTCGCAGACAATCCGAAGTTACCTTTTCCCTCTTTCTTTCTCTCTCTCCCTCTCTCTCAATCTCTTTCATTCTCTCTCTGTCTCTTTCTCTCTCTCTTTATAGACACACACATCACATGGTTAGAATTTACGTTTCCATTAAGGTTACCATTCCTGGCCTGCAGATATTTGGACAATCACCAGCAAAAAAATTGTATCACTAATAAGTCTCTTATAACGTGGTTAGAAGATGCGTGGATTTTTGCACTCCCAGACTTAGATCCTGTGTCCCATGAACCCAGGAAACTGAATTAACAGGATGCTTTAACTATGGGTAAAGCCATCATACAAACACAGCTTTTTATAGTTTTTCTAATTGAAAATCTCATGTCCTTTCCACATCTGGCAATAATAATTTCAACCTATTGCAAAGGTGGATGATCTTTCAGTGGCCAGGGGCCCCTCAATTTTTCCGAACACAGACTACAACTTCATGTATCTTCCATTCAAATCGCTTCATTGGATTTCTATTAGCTATCCTGATAAGAGTACAATTTATATCCTATTGCAACCAGTGGTTAAATTTTCATTGATGTTAATCGCTCCAGATGTTGCCTGGTGCCACTAAAACTTGATAGATAGCTCATTGGCTACAAAAAGGGCCTTGGGGAGCAAGGTGCCCACTACCTACCAATTGCAGGAAAGAAGAATAGGGTGCAATTACAGCCTTACAAAAGGAAATGCTTCTGGTCCTCAAAACCTATTGGGAAAATATTTCTACCAAGGATACTGTGATCCTTGGAGGTTTCAAAAAATGCAACATCCTGATCTGAAGAGAACTCAGTCAATTGGAATGTAGGCTGGAAGCATCTTTCCAAGTTTTAACATCAGAATGCCCCCCACCCCCACCCCCAGGGATATTTTGTCTTTACCCTGGAACACAAAGTAAGCTCTGATGCAATTTCATATCCACTTTCCTGTCAGTCCTGCACAGGATTGTACTCTGAGAGATGAGCAAGAGAAGATAGACAGAGCCTCCCTAAGGATTTTTCAGAAAATAAGCACATCCTGTTTGACAATTAGGAGGACATGAACACTGCTGTGGTTTTTTCTTTTTCTTTTTTCTGGAAAAGTTAATTCAGAAGGACTGTAGTTCCTGTTCTGATAATAATAAAAAAAAGTGAAACATTCTAGTTTAATAAAAATGAACAGAGAGAAATAAGACCATGTCCAAAACCATTAATCTTTTTTTACGACAAATGCTCAAAGTAGGAATGGAATCCAGCAGTGCACCCAAATAGGTTTAAAAATAAAAAGACTTCAGGGACTGACAAGGAAGTAGTCTAGCTTCACAGCATTTCACCATTACCAGGGGGAAAAAAGGTTGTACAGGTCGTCCTCGACTTACGACCACAATTGCGCCTAAAAGGTTTGTTATTGAGACATTTGTTAAGTGAATTTTGCCCCATTTTATGACCTTTCTTGCCACAATTGTTAAGTGAAACATTGCAGTGGTTAAGTTAGTAAGGCAGTTGTTAAGAGAATCTGGCTTCCCCATTGCCTTTGTTTGTCAGAAGGTCACAAAAAGTGATCACATGACCTTGAGATACTGCAACCGTCATAAATATGAACCAGTTGCCAAGCATCTGAATTTTGATCACGTGACCATGAGGATGCTGCAAAGGTCGCAACTTTGAAAAATGGTCATAAGTCACATTTTTCAGTGCCGTTGTAACTTTGAACAGTCACTAAACAAACTGTTCTAAGTCAAGGACTACCTGTATAGTACATTTAACATACATGTATTTTTCAGGGTGTAACTCAAAAACTTTCCAACTCAATACTGTATTATAATTTGGAAAACCATAAAAATGCCAACAATATGCTTGTAATTATAAAATTATAAAATTTAATGTCCAAATAAGGATAAGCTGCACTGTATTCACTAAGTAAGTACATTCAAAGAATTTATTCAAGAAATACACATTCAAGTAGCCAAATATATATGTTAATCCAGGGCTTTTCAAAGGGCTTGGCAACTTGAAGATGTGTGAGCTTTAACTCTCAGAATCCCCTAGCATGTTTGCAGGGGAAGTCTGGGAGTTGCCAAGTTTGAAAATTTACAGTATATCATTAGCCGTACAGAAGAAAAATAGAGAAAAACACACTGGGTCCCAATTACTCCGTCCATGCTGGGTGGAAAATGCAAGCTTTTCTCCAATGCATTGAAAAGTTGCTTGCTTGAGGAACAACCCCTATGCTAGCCTGCTTTAACTGATTCAAATGAGATCCTTTGGGATCTCATGTGCATCTCTCTTAAGTAGCCAGTTTCCTATAGAATAGGTACTTTTGGGGCAATGGAATTTACAGAGGCAAATATTAACCCAACTTTGGCCTATGAATTGAATGGGAAGTGCGCGCGCGCACACACACACACACACACACACACACCAACCTACAGGAGAAAAGACCAGATATAAAGGTAAACAGTAAGAGTAATACTGTACATAAGAATATTGGGGAGTTAACCTTCAGAAACGCTACCAATCAAAATGATTATGCAGAGATTCCATCTTGCTCTTCTTCATAATTTTGTTTCTGGTTAAAAAAAGGATATGCTGCGAAAACTCAAGAGGGTTGCAAATGGATGAGGATACCTGGGCCATCTCTAAAATTCCATGAAAGTTGGAAACCGTGTCTAGAAGCATCATTAAACCCATAAATGCTGAGTCTGTGCCCTGGTAAGTAGCTATGCTGTAGTAGTAGCACATTAGTATGCTATGGCACACTGGCAAAGATTATATTACGCAAGTCCCCTTCAGCAGTAAATGGAAAGCTATAGGTTAACCATGTTTGGAGGGCGTTGCGGTTTTCTCCAGATCTGGAGAACAAGATGGCCACAAAGCAGTTTTCTGTACAGGTAATCCTTGACTTACAATTATTTGTTTAGTGACCATTCAAAGTTACAATGGCACTGAAAAAGTGACTTATGGCTGTTTTCACACAACCATTACAGCCACCCCGTGATCACATGATCAAAATTCAAATGCTTGGCAACTGGCTTATATTGATGATGGTTGTAGTGTTCCGGGGTCATGTGATCACCTTTTACAACCTTCTGACAAGCAAAGTCAATGGGGAAGCCAGATTCACTTAAACCAGGGGTCCCTAACACCCGGTCCGTGGCTGCGGCCTGCCAGCAACCAGTCTGCACAAACAAGTAAAATCTCATCCGGGGGATGCAGGCAGCACACAAAACCATGCACTCTCCGGTCCGCGGAAAAACCTCTCTCCACATAACTGGTCCCTGGTGCCCAAAAGGTTGGGGACCGATGACTTAAACAACTGTGTTACTAACTGCAGTGATTCACTTCACAACTGTGGCAATGAAAGACATAAAATGGAGCAAAACTCAGTTAACAATTGTCCTTCTTAGTAACAGAAATTTTGGGCTTGGCTGTAATCATAAGTCAAGGACTATCTGTATGTTTGCAGCACTGCTGATGGGGGTCATTCATAAGAGGCAGGTCACATGGTAGGAACCCAGTCCAATAATGTTAATATTTCTCAGTTACTAGGAACGTTCATGTTTCAAATACGATTTGAAGGAAATGCTCCAACCTTATGTGAAAGAAAACATCTTTCTTCTATTTGTCAAGGAGGCCCAATTTTTTTTCAGATGCTTTAATCAGGGGTCTTCAAACTTGGCAACTTTAAGACTTGTGGACTTCAACTCAGCAAGCTAGCTGAGGAATTCTGGGAGTTGAAGTCCACAAGTCTTAAAGTTGCCAAGTTTGAAGACCCCTGCTTTAAATCATTGCAGCTAGTTCAAGGGCAGGATTCTTTGGAGAGCTTCCAAGAACAGAATCTGGAAACTTCTGCCTGGAGAACTTTATCGCAGACCTGTGACCATTTGCAGTCATTCTTTTCTGGAAATTAGGAAGAAATGCAACCAAGTTTAACCCTTTGGCAGAACTCTTTGCTTCGAAGCTTGAAAAGAAACTGATCTGAAGGATTTTTCGAAAGAACAAAATGCAGTAGAGCTTGTCCCAATATGATAGCCAGAAGATGGCAGCATAAGGGAGCTTTTGAATGCCTGGCAGTGTTGATGCATGGAGGTCTAAGGAAATAAATTAAAACCAACCTGCTCAGGAGCTACCCCTGCAGCCCATCAATCATGGATCAAGCTTTTTTTTTCCCCCATTCCGTTTGATTGGGTGAAATGATGTCATTCCTCACCAGATGCAGATACTGTACAGTTCTGGTATAAATTAAGGGACTAGGTGACAGCACAGGAAAAAATGTGTTGCAGTTTGCACCTCCCTCCTTTAGCTTGTGTGCATTAGCAAAACTCTCAATTCCTGGAATAACAGCAATATTAGAAGAGCAAAGAAGACTGGGTCAATCAAGCAGAAGACTAATTATTGGATTGGTAATGGATATTAATATGGTCTCCAACAATGAGCTGCTATTTGTATTTAGACCCTAGTTCTATTGGCGTGAAAATAATCAACTCGTTCTTTGTTCAAAAGCCCTGCTTGATACCTACATTCACAAATTAGCTCTGATAGAGTAGAGGGAGGAAATGGAAGCAATGAAAGCTATTTCATCTTCCTTGCTGGGAGATGAAGGGTTATCAAGTAAAAGCTCTGTTTTTTAGGCTTATTTACATTATTGTTTTTTATAAATAACTCAAGATGGCGAACATGTTTCTCTGAAAATAAGACCTGGTCTTATTATTATTATTATTTTGCCTCCAAAAGAGGCAGCAGGTCTTACTTTCAGAGGATGTCTTAATTTTTTCCCCAACATTTGCCTTGCCTCGCCTCGCCACAACGGCACTGACAGCCCCATCCAGCAGGAACCTGCATGTCCACTGGCCCACTTCTGTGGCTGCTCGCAGCCGCTCACAGCAGGAGGCCAAGTAGCCCGCTGCACTGTGCCACTGCCATGAAGTCAGGCAGGTGGGGGAGGGGGTGCAGCTGCCCCAAGTGCCCCATGGACACCAAGACACTTTTTGCCCGGATGGAGAAATGACGGAGACTGGAAGCTTCATCTGCTTTAAAATGGGGTGATTGAAAACAGAACTGCCCCATTTGCAATCAGACAAAAGTTCCAGTCCCCCTCTGGGTGAAAAGTGTGCAGTGCATCTGGATTGCCTGCCTCCCCCTTGCCTCTGACCTTTGCGCTGGACTTATTTGCGCTGCTCCAAGGGACCGGCGGGTTGCGGCTGCTACGGGACATTGTCGGCCGCCACGCACTTGCCACTTTATGCTGGCCATGCCCACCCCCAGGGTTATTTTGGGGGTAGGTCTTATATTAGGCCCACCCGAAAAAATCAGGCTAGGGCTTATTTTCGGGGTGGGTCTTATTTTCGGGAAAACATGGTAATATTCTTTCCTCCTCCTATTTTCCCCTTAACAACAACCCTAGGGGGGGGGGTTGGGCTGAGAGAGATTTGTCCAAAATCATCCAGCCGGCTTTCCTGCCTAACACAGCACTAAAACTTAAGTCTCCTGGCACTTTAACCAAGACTAGACCAAACTGGCTCCTTCTGAATTGTTTCTCCTAACAAGACCTTCTGAGTTTTAAGAGGGGAGCCAGGATTGGCATTTAATAGTCTTTTCCCCTATTTTTTCTCTCATTGTGAGTCATATTTGTCATGTTACAGGCTTAAGAGAAGGGTTTGCTAGGCTATACACTTGCTCTGGAATCCTCTGACTAAAGAAAGGATGAGATGATGATGATGACGATGATAGCCACATGGAAAATCTATTATCTTAGGATAAAATTGTGTCAGGAAAAACAGTGCACTGTAAATTGAAAACAAATCTAGTTAACAGAAGTGTGGTCAGATCTGGAGAACAGTGCAGAAATGTTCAGGAAGTACAAAATAAGATACTTAATGAGAAATTAGAGATGGACAAGCTGATCACACCAAGCATGAACTGAATCATATTCCATGGCTCTCCGTTCATTTTGGAGTCCAGTTCAAGTGCCTCTTTTACATTTCTACCCAAGTCTTGTGGTCATCAATAAAAACCCAACTTAAATGTCGAAGTGGGCCATGAGTGGATCTTTTCAGTTCTGACTCAATGGCTGTGCTGTCATCCAAAATTTGGTTCAGCCTGGCACAGAAGCCAATCAGAGTCAGACATGAGAGACGGACTTTTGCAAAAGTATTATTTAAGCGCTTCAGCAAAAGGGTCCTGGTCCAATTTGGGAGCTGAGACCCTGAACAACAGCATAGCACGATCTTTTATACCAGTGGTTCTCAACCTGTGGGTCGGGACCCCATTTGGGGTCGAATGAACATTTCACGGGGGTCGCCAAACAACGCAGTCTGCCATTTTTTCCCCCTTTTCCTTAGCTGTTCTACTCCCTTTTATTCTATTGGCTTTTGAAAGCCAATAGAATAGACTCTCTTGAATAGAGTCTAATTCTATTGGCTTTCAAAAGCCAATAGGCATTGTCCAGGCTGTCTCTGCCCTGCTGAGCCCGCCAAAAGTCCCATTCTGCAAACGGTGCTGCACCAGTTGAGTAGTCCTCGACTTACGACCGGTTGAGTAGTCCTCGACTTACGACCAGTTGGGGGTCACGGCATTAAAAAGATTGAGAACCACTGTTTTATACAGTTGATTTCCAGAAGTAAGGAAGTAACATTTCACAAAGCTAAAAACCAAAAAAGGTTTTTTTGGAAGTTCTACCTTGCTTTTAGTCTACATGTCCATTTGTCTATGGAGTTGCACCTCGCCTGAGCTTATATGTCATTTTGCCCGTATAGAGTTATATCTTGCTTAAACTTTACGTGTCCTTCATCCCTACTTGGGCTTCTGCAGCTTATGTTCTTGTTGCCAAGTCTTGTAACTACCTATCTATTTCTAAGTACGTGTTGTTATGTTTCCTTCATCTCTAACTGACACATTGGACAGTTGCATTCTTCTAAATTTTTATTCCTTCCTGAGATGGAGGTGTATGGTTTCTTAATGAGTGATCCATCAATGCAAGGCATACTCATTCGCCAGCCCTTACATACCCTGACCTTGCGCTGCATGTGCTGTTTTAAGTCAGTTTACTGTTTTAGCTGCTCTTGTATTCACAATTTTGCTGTTTTTTATTATTTGCTTTTGCAGCATCACACCCTGACAACAATTCTTATACAGCGGCTAACACATTTTGGGGAGGGGACAATAAAATAATTACAGAATCTACTTCACAGAACATAATGTGTATCCATAGCAGAGCAAAACCTGTTCTGATCTTCTTGGATATAACTGTAGTGCCATGGGTTTAATAATGGATCGTGTTAGTTTTCAGACCAGTTCAAAATAAATATCATAGAATTCAGCTCCCCCTGACTGAAAGGGAAGCAGCCAGGAACGTATGGAAGGGGAAACTGAGGAAACTTTGTGATCTTTAAGAGTTGACACCAACTTGATGGCAACTAGTCAATGCAGCAAATGAAATTTGTGGAATCTCTCAAGATGCTCCTTTTTTCTTGCAACCCCTCTTTGTGCCTGCAGCCTAATAGCTGGGCTACAGATTTAGTGCTTTTATTTATTTATTTATTTATTTATTTATTTATTTATTTATGAGACTTATATACCGCTTTAAGTACAAGCACTCTCTAAGCGGTGTACACCAGTAAGCAATGTATATATATATTTACATTGCCCCCCACAATCTGGGTCCTCATTTTACCTATCCCAGAAGGATGGAAGGCTGAGTCAACCTTGAGCCGGTGAGATTTGAATCGCTTATTAGAATGCTAGACCTGATTTCAAAAACAGCTAATAGGTCATAGGCATGGAGCACTTCTGTGCCAGCAAAGTAGCTTAACCCATCTTTTATAAGGACATAACCACACACTAGATATTAAGAAAAGGGGTGTTTTCTTCTGCTGGCATGTGAGGCTTGGTGGAAGGAGTAATGCCAAAGGGAGCCACCAGCTGCTTAACTTGTTCCATATTAACTTTATAAAGATAGGCACCAGTCACTGGCCTCATTTCTGTGTCAGAATAGGGATTAGCAGCAATAAGGGCAGCACAGTTTATGCTGGCATACTTTTCTGCCAACTCATTGATTGGAGGATAGCAATTTAATATTGTCACCTGGCTGTGCTCTAAAACACTTCCTTCTCCATGACGCTCTTGTACGATCGCAATCTGGATCAGCTTGAGCTGGTTGCCATGGTTCTAACTTAACAAAAATGAGAGTAGATTCAGGAGTTAGTCCTGTATATCAATTGTAAGCCCATTTTCACCTTGGGATATGCAAAGCCAGACAGATTCTTAAAGGCTTTATAGAGATTTGCTAGGGTTTGTCTCCAGTCTCCCGTATGTACAGTGGGATAAGTTCAGTCGTTATGAGATCTTCAACCTCTGCATCTCCCAGGATACATATAGCTGTAGATTAATATGTTTTTTTTTAAAAAAGAAATCTGGCAAGGATAAGAAAAATGAAGATGTGATCGTATCAGCGTGATTTCTACCCTGCTAATTTAAAACTGGCAAGATTTTCTTTCTGCAAGATGTTTTGAAAAGCTTTCTGAAGAAAACTCTCAACCCTAACTTTCACATCCATGGCTCCAGTGCCACAAATATCTGACAGGAAAAATCTTCTTTCCATTTGCAGTTGTTGGAAAAATGGACTTTAAACTCAAAGTGCTGTTGTGCTGATCGACACGGAACGAAGGAGGGACACAAATTCCATCTATAATAGGCATAACCCGAGAGACTTTTTGTGGAGTTCTTCATGAGCTCAACAAATCATTTTTGTTTGGAGTTTCCTTATGAGAACCTGTTCTGTGGTGATGCCTTCATTTTTAATTCCAGCATGACAGCCTTTAATTATTAGGAAGCACATTCTGCAAGGAACGGAGTATCTGTTAAAAAGGTTTTTTGCTTTGTGTTTTTTTTTTTTGTGACAGTACCAGATGATCAGAAGTTTTTCAGCCATGTTATAATTCTTCAAGAAAGAATAGAAAAACGGATTGCATAGTGAAGTCGTATGCCAATAGTAGGACAGTACAGGAAATTTGTTCAAGAGAAAGCTCTGCCATTCGCATTGCTCAGATAACTAAGAAAAAAACTGTAGATTTTAAAGAAGAGTTTCTATCAAGAAAATACTTGGATGTGTACCCTGTTCAATTTGTTTTGAATCCTGGTTTCATCAACCAGGGCTTCTTGCTGGAATGAAATTCTTCAGAATTTGTTTCAACTTCCTTTGATTTTCTTGCCTTCCACTGCAAAAGAAGGTGTCATTGTTGAAACACAGACGCCAGGAAACTTTTGCACATCAAAAATACGATGATTTCCAGGATGGGCTGTTCTTCTGGAAGAAAAGGAAGAGTTGTTGCTTTGATCAGTGCTGGGGCAGTGATTTCTGGTTGCATAGCTCTCTTAGTGTGGCTCGCAGTCAGAAAACAATTTCTGGAAGGTACAAACGCCAAGCCAAACAAAGCGCTTTTGAATTGGGAGCCAGTGTTTTCCGCGAGGGTGCAATTGCAGGGTTAGGATTTCATATTATTATTCATATTTGGATTATATTGGTAATTGACAGCTGTGCTGGAGTTTGGTTTATTTTAAACATTACCTGACTTTTACTTTAATTCTTTAGGTTCTTTACAGTATTACTGTATGCACGGTGTTTTTTGTTATTGCAAATTGCCAGAGTCAAACCCGTTTTTTCAGCAGGTTATAAAAGACATTTTTAAAAATTACATTTTTTTTAACATGTCAACCCTACAAAAACAATGTCAGGGAACCATTCCAAGTTTTTTCCTGACAAAATCTTGGCACATAAGAATCAGTTGTGCCAATAAAGAGCAATGAAATACATACCTGTAATAATTTTTACATTCTTCATTCTGTAACAAATTATGTATAGATAGGAATACAGATAAAATAACTGTACAATGTTAACTTTGTGAAGATTTGTTTTCAAAGACTCAGTTCGGGTGTTGGGGATTCTCCCCCCCCCCCACCCCCATTTACTCTCTTACGCATTTCATTTATTTTTTTTCTAATGCTGGTATTAGAGATTTATACTTTTACTTTGAATCCCACCATTTTTATTAACTGTTGAATTGTTTTAATTTGCATCTTGTTCAGAGCCTGTGTGTCAAGTTTTCTATTTCACAAAACATTTTGGTTAGCAGATGATTCTAAGAAAGAATTCTGTATGCTATGAATGCTTGCCCATTGTGTACTGGACTGAGCTATTGCTATAATGAAAGATGCCATTTAACTTTAGATCTGTCGTAAAATATTCCTACAAGGTATCGTTTAAAAGTATGTCCCACTGTGAAAGGAGGCTTATTTCAGTTTAATGGTAAAGCCTCATAGAGTTTCTCCTGGAGCTGAATTCATGAAGAAAATAACCTATAACTGTAGAAAGTGCTTGTTGGTAGGATATACAGACAGACTCAGATATCAGCCATGGAGAACGATACACAATGAAAGTGATTCCAGATGGAGGGGTCCCCTCAGAAAATATGTGAACAATTCCATCTTTTCCTCCTTAAAATATTTTATCTGGAAACCAAAATAAGGGGGGGGGGGAGAAACTGTAGGTAAAGATTGGAGGATTTCACATGAAGGACATAACCATCTGGATCTGATAACATTTGGCAAATATAGCAAAGTGATTGCATGCAAACATCATACTAACTTACAATGCTCCATCTGAGTTCCTTCTTTTCTTTCTCAGTCAGTTCAGTTTGCATTGCACTTTGGGCAATCTTTGCAGTCTGAGTATAGAAGAAACTAAACCCAAGCTAACATTAGAATTCAAACATAAGTCCACTTAAGCCAGGTAATATTTCCGTTGTTAGTCCAGCTTTGTAATTTCTTCATGCATTTGAAATACATAAGACTAAATGTAGGCTTGTTTCCAGAAATATATCTTACATGGGAAGAAAAAGTGTCTTCTTACCTGACTGAAGAGAACTAAATGTGTTCCTATAACAAAGATAAGAAACTTCAGGTAGTCCTCAACTTACAATTGAGCCCAAAATTTATGTTGTTAAGTGAGACAGTTGTTAAGTGAGTTTTTCCCCATTTTATGACCTTTCTTGCCACAGTTATTAAGTGAATCACTGCCGTTGTTAAGTTAGTGACACAGTTGTTTAAGTGAATCTGGCTTTCCCTTTGACTTTACTTGTTAGAAGATCACAAAAGGTGATCACATGACCCCAGAACACTGCAACTGTCATAAATACCAAGAGTCCAAATTTTGATCATGGGACCACGGGGATACTGCAATGGTCATAAGTGTGGAAAATGGTCATAAGTCACTTTTTTCAGAATTGTTATAACTTTGAATGGTCACTAAACAATAGGTTGTAAATCAAGGACTATCTGTATGTGTTAATAGATCCCAAATATTGATGATACCCCAGAGATGGTAGTATTCCTTAAATCTTCCTCATCTTGGTCTAGACATTAGTATGAATTGCACATATTTATTTCTTGTACAATGTCCTGATTGAATCTTTCAGACACGGAACCAAGGCCATCCTTTCATTCAGGTGGAGATGTATTAGATTATTTGCTTAATCTGAAGAGAATAGATAAAAAAGATGGATTGTTGGTCACCTGGTATCATGCTGCAAATAGTAAGAAAGACATGGAAGAGGCCTTAAAAGGTAAGATCTGTGTTTTCTTTCTAGATTGGACATACATAGCAAAGAGCATCATGATCAAAAGTAAATCCCACTTAACGAAATACATACTCTATGGGTACAAATTTGCAGCCTAGATGTATTAGAGTAAGATGTATTAGAATAACCTTGAATTTCTTTTAAAAACAAGGACCACCACACAAAAAAGTCTCAGTACAGAAAAATAAATCTTGTGACCAGAAAAAAAAATCCTGTAAAGTTTGTTCATTTTTTTTTTCATTTTACATTATAATTGGCCAAGTTTTGTTCATGGGTGTATTGGTTGTTTTCACTGCATTTAAAGTGATTGCTATCCCAACAATGCTGCCAGAGTTGAGCAGACAAGATGCCACAATTAGAAACTCCTTGTTGGCCCCCCAATTTCTATCTCTAGTTTGCTGTCTGTCTGTTTCCCAGTCACTCCACTCCCAGTTCTTCCCCAAATACAATGATCTTCCCAGTCTTCCCATTAATTCTACCCACCCAACATTTTCCTAGCAATTCCACTTTTTCCCATAGCCACCTACTCCAGTTCTTGTTTTTGTTTCCTTTATTCTTAACTACTCTTTTCCCAGCCACTCCCGATGTAACATTTCCCTTTGCCTAGCAAGCAATCTAACATTTGGTGTCTCCTCTCTTAATCTGTTCTTTGCTGGGTTCTAATGGAAGTGGTGAGGAGACCCATATGTACACAGCAACTGGAATATATTCCAGGATGTAGTGTACTGTAGCGATTAAGGTGTTAGGAGCTGGAAATCTAGGTTCTAGTCTTCTCTTAGATACACAAAACAGATAGGTGACCTTGAGTGATTTTTTTTTAGCCCTAATCAGTGTTGGGCTCTATGCCAAGTGCCAAGCCATAAGATAAACAAACCTTCTTATTATATCATTCATTACATTTCATTGTAAGAATTAATGAGGGCGGTACAAAAATAAGTATCGTAGACCCTCAACCATTGAGTTAAATGCTAAGAAAAACAATAGTAGCAACAACTTATTGTAAATCAAAGGGTAGACTGAGCTGGCAATCTTGCTTGTTCCACCCCTCCTTTAAGCAAGCTGTCCAATTTTGTTTCTCTCCTAAAAGTGAAGTGATACATGGTCCAATTATTTCTGTGTAATAAATTTTTTGCAAAATTGTTCCAGGGATGAGAAGAAGACTAGCAAGTGAGGTCACTTATACTTGAACATTTCCAAAAGTTACAACATTTTTTTATAGAAGGGTAGGCGCACAATTAGGATTGTGAAGATGTTGCCAAACCTGTATCACTGCTCTGCAGTTAGATTTGTCTTTGTCCTTCCTGATTTACAGAGCTGTTGAATGTAGCTGAAACCACCACTTCTATACTGAATCTTTGCTTTTAAACTTAGATTAAGGAATCAAAATGAAGAAGCCCACACAAAGTGTAAAGAGACATTGTACTGAAGCCTCTAAACATTAGTATGAAAGAGTAATAGCAGAATAGCTATAATTGCTTCCAATTGTAGTGGAAATAGATTATAAAAGAACGGAGAGTGCCTTCCTCACCATCAGGTAATCACAACTGGGTGAACAGGTTAGTACAGTGGTTCTCAACCTGTGGGTCGGGACCCCATTTGGGGTCGAATGATCATTTCACGGGGGTCGCCAAACAACGCAGTCTGTTTTGGTCTAATTTTAGTTTTAAAGATAAAGACAAAACATTTCTTTAAATAACCAAGAAGTGGATTATAAATTTTAAATTCAGGTAAACTTTAACACATGAATCACATCATTCTTTATGGTGAGATACAAATATCTAGCATGTAAAACACCATCTTTTACATGGATTAGTCTGAAATGACTTACCACCTTGTCATAGTTATAGTTGGGGAGATGATGGTAGAATGTGATGAATTATTGGACAAAATTGTAACTTAAGTAAGTACAGAATTATCAGACATCATCTATGAGAATTTTACTGAGATTTTTCTCCTCCTTTGGAAAAAAAAAATCTCAGAGCAAATGCTCTTTCAGGGAATCCCATAGAGCAGTGGTTCTCAACCTTTTTAATGCTGCGACCCCCCAACCGGTCGTAAGTCGAGGACTACTCAACCGGTTGTAAGTCGAGGACTACTCAACTGGTGCAGCACCGTTTGCAGAATGGGACTTTTGGCAGGCTCAGCAGGGCAGAGACAGCCTGGACAATTCCTATTGGCTTTTGAAAGCCAATAGAATTAGACTCTATTCAAGAGAGTCTATTCTATTGGCTTTCAAAAGCCAATAGAATAAAAGGGAGTAGCACAGCTAAGGAAAAGGGGAGAAAAAATAGCAGACTGCGTTGTTTGGCGACCCCCGTGAAATGGTCGTTCGACCCCAAATGGGGTCCTGACCCACAGGTTGAGAACCACTGCCATAGAAGTTCTGAGCTGTATGTTAACAAAAATTACAGATGATTTTCTGAATAGCATGACTTTAATCTTTCTTCCCATTCTTTCCCAGTTCCTCAAATCTGAAATAAATCCTTGGTAAATTTTTATGCATATAAGTTGCTCCGGTGGGCCTACGGCGCTTCATTGACAGGCCTCCCGCCATTTTCAATGTTCTCTCTTTCTCCTTCTCTCTGAGGGCAGCTGATGTCATGGCACTGGAATCTGATGTCACCCTTGAAGGATACAATACGCCCAATGAGACGGAGAAACCCATTATGGCCCACCCCCCTGACGTCTACAGTGACAATACGCTTCAGAATTGGCTGGCGACAGTGCTCAGGTTATCCGATAAAGGCATAATAATTACAAAAGAGACATCCATTGTAATGAATGGGGAAGAGAAATAAAGCTTTCTCAAGAATTTCTTGTTCTTCCCAATAGTGATCAAGCTGGATTTCAAAAACATCAAGACAGTGGGACCATCTCTGGATATCTTAGTAAACACATCTTCTGGGTTGAATATCGACCGACCTATTTGGCTAAATGCAGATATTCTGAAAGGCCCAAATGTTCCTATTGATATTGCAGTTAAATGAACTTCTCTTATATTTGTGTAAAAGTATATTTTACATATTTATTTCCAAGGACCACAGAAAACTGCTTGAAGCCAAGACAAACTACTGGTTCATAGACCTCAGTTCTGTCTATAGTAGCCTTTTTCAATCTGGTGCCTTTTAGAATCTTTAGCTGGGGATAATAAAAGGCATAATCCAAATATCTGGCACCATGTTAAAAAAAAAAGGATTGCTAGTATAGCTTTGAATGGCAATAACTTCTTCAGTATATCATTATATAATGGGATTGAATCTAGGGTTCCTTATCCCTGAGCTATGACGCCTCCTTTCCTGGCACTATATATTAAAGAAAATATTCTTTTATAGAAGGCATTTACTTTTATTGTTGTAGTCCTTGTTAAGATAAGAAACAGAATATTGTGTTTACAGCTGATGAGTAACAAGATAACAAACCTAATCTATGATGAGGTTGTACTAAAGAGCTGAGGAGATTAGCAGATTTAATTAGAAGTTTACATGTGCCAGCATGTACCAGATACTTGGCTGCAACTATCAGAAAGTCACATGAAATTCTCATAAAGCATATGCCAAGTCTGTCTTCCCCAAGTGAAGTGAAGTGTCCCTGCATACTGATAGACTTTTCTATAGTGCTTTCTAGATTTTGGCTAGGAAGATGTCACTTCAAGTCTACACCTTGCCAATAGAAAGTCACTTGGAGCCAAACTGAGTCTCTGGGTATCAATTTCTATTTCAACGGACATATATCAAATTATATCTAGTTCGATATGGAGAAGACTTGTAATGTCTTCTTTTAATGTGTATGGAACTGTGACTATATGGTTGTTACTGATTGCTCCTTAGATTCCTGACTCTCATTCAGGAGAAGTTTCCAAACTGCACTCTTTCCCCGGGATGGACAACCCTCTATTTATCTCACTTTCCAAACAAGACTTATACGCAGAGTATGGTGGAAGAAATGCATTCTCTTGTGGGAAACCTATCTCAGCAAGTCACCTTCCCTGTAAGAGCTGTCATGGTTAAACCAGCCTGGACTCATCTGAGTTGGCTTCTGAGTCAATCGAAAAGGTGAGAGGTTGACAGTACACCCCTATCTTGATGTACTCAAACCAGCCTCCCTCAATCATACGTCATGGGTGTCAAACTCGATTGTGTCACGTAACATATCGTGATGTAATGCAACATTTTTTGCCTTTGCGGAGCTGGAGTAGGCATGTCCTGTGCATGATGCATCCGGCCCATGGGGTGTCAGTTTGACACCCCTGATGTATGTGCTTTATGAGTTATGAAAGAACGGTTCCAAGAATTCTTAGCCAAGGGACCAGGCTGGCTGAGAGTTTTGGAATTGGTGATTCCATCACATCTGGTTTGATAAGTCTCATTCAGAATTGGTTTCTCCCGGATACTTGGAGAAGAATAAAGAATAAATCAGAATTGGCAGAACAAGTCATTATTGCTTTCTCATCTGACTGTAGTTTCCTCATTAAATTATGAGAGAGAGAGAGAGAGAGAGAGAGAGAGAGAGAGAGAGAGAGAGAGAGAGAGAGAGAGAGAGAGAGAGAGAGAGAGAGAGAGATAGAGATAACTATGTAAATTCTGTCTTTGATATCACAGTGTGAGAATCTGTCAAGGCCCAAATACAGTATCTTCTTTTCTAGATATAGTTTGACTTTGTGGCAAGGGAAGACTGATCCAGTCACAGTGGAAGATCTCCTGTTTATTCGAAACAACAGCAAACCTGAACAAATCTATTATGACCTTTATGAACCTATTTTGTCTCAATTCAAAAAATTGGCATGTGAGTATAACAATTGCACTTTATGTGTGTGTGTACATATATATATATATATATATATATATATATATATATATATATATATATATATGCTGGAAAATTTGCATAAAATACGACTCCTGGGCATGTCTATGATACAAATAAAATACGAACACCAGGAGAGTATAAATATAAAAATATACTTTACTAAAAGCTGCCAAGCTTTCGTTTGGAAACTCCAAACATCATCAGGGCTAAGGAGCCAGTAAACAATGATGACTTAAATGGGTTTTGCCTGCATCTGCACCCGGCTCATGGACCGCGTCACCGTCCCGGCCGGTTAATTAGTTTCCAGATGTTTCTTTATTACTCTCCTTACGCTTCCTTCTATGGTTCTTCCGGATCATTCCTTCCACTATCTCATTACTGGTATTCATCTCCTCCACCACCCCTTTATCCTTATTTCCTTCCATAGCACTGACCCTCCTCCCCTTTTTGTTTTCATTCTCCACCCTGGGGGCATCTGTTTCTCCTCTATCAGTGTTACAAGCTTCCCTGGGCTCACCGACGCTCCCCCACACACACGCTTTTCCCAATCCCTGCTCCAGACCCTGTCTTCTCACTCTTCCACTGTCATGAGTAACTTTCATACGGGTGTTACATATTTGGGGGTCTATGCCCTCCTCCTCCGTCCTGGCAATCTTCGTGTCAACAGTTCTCCACCGTTCCATTGTTTGCTGCGTGATCGGGTGCTTACCCCGTCTCTCAATTCATCCCTCCTCCCTATCGCACGCTCTTCCCCATTGCTGATAAGAACGGTATTCAGGCGGACACCAGGTCTCCAGATCTCTGCATTCTGAGTCCCCGCATTCTCACTCCCCTCTTCTGTGCTCGTCTTTGGGGGGACTTCAAAGTGTTCGTCCCGGGAGGGGGAACGCTGCAAGCGTTTAAGATCTCGCTTGCATGAACATCAGTTAGCTATAAGAAGGGGCGAGCAGCATTCTCAATTGTGGATGCATATGGCACAACATGGCCACCAGTTTGACTTTGTGAATGTTTGCATTATGACTGAGGATGCCACTAAGGGAGGCCGGCTATTGAAAGAGGCGTGGTATTCCAACAAAGATGCGGTTAATCGTCACATTGACTTACATCCAGCTCAACAAGCATTGAGGAAATGGGATTTTAAACACCATGCCAATTATTATAAGCGGCCTGAACAATGCTTGCACAGCTGTAAACGTGACGGGATACCTGGCCTCCATCCTGAACAGATAGATGGAACTTTGGCCAACCCTCTACACTCCAGGGACACCCCCGTTTTGCCCGATCAACACCAATACCACTCTAATGAACATCTGAGGAGGCTACCACTGTCAAACACACGTAATCATCCACCGATGGAAGACCTCCCCCTTCCCCAATATCATCATGATAGACCCCCACCCCCAGAACTTAACAACAACTGTGGAGAGTGTGGAAGATCCAGCATGAGGAGCCTGCAGCCTGACGCTGTGGGTAGGGGGGAGAAGAAGAACGAAAGCATGGCTCGAGTGCCTAGGCATACGGTGAAAGGGAGAGACACGGAATTCTGCCTGGATTCCCTGCAGACAAGGAATACCCCCACCAACAATACAGCCCCCTCCCGGGACGAACACTTGAAGTCCCCCCAAAGACGAGCACAGAAGAGGGGAGTGAGAACGCAGGGAATCAGAATGCAGAGATCTGGAGACCTGGTGTCCGCCTGAATACCGTTCCTATCAGCAATGGGGAAGAGCGTGCGATAGGGAGGAGGGATGAATTGAGAGACGGGGTAAGCACCTGATCACGCAGCAAACAAATGGAACGGTGGAGAACTGTTGACACGAAGATTGCCAGGACAGAGGAGGAGGGCATAGACCCCCAAATATGTAACACCCGTATGAAAGTTACTCATGACAGTGGAAGAGTGAGAAGAAAGGGTGTGGAGCAGGGATTGAGAAAAGCGTGTGTGGGGGGGAGCGTCTGTGAGCCCAGGGAAGCTTGTAACACTGATAGAGGAGAAACAGATGCCCCCAGGGTGGAGAATGAAAACAAAAAGGGGAGGAGGGTCAGTGCTATGGAAGGAAATAAGGATAAAGGGGTGGTGGAGGAGATGAATACCAGTAATGAGATAGTGGAAGGAATGATCCGGAAGAACCATAGAAGGAAGCGTAAGGAGAGTAATAAAGAAACATCTGGAACACTAATTAACCGGCCGGGACCGGTGACGCGGTCCATGAGCCGGGTGCAGATGACGGCAAAACCCATTTAAGTCATCATTGTTTACTGGCTCCTTAGCCCTGATGATGTTTGGAGTTTCCAAACGAAAGCTTGGCAGCTTTTAGTAAAGTATAGTTTTATATTTATAGTCTCCTGGTGTTCGTATTTTATTTGTACCATAGACATGCCCAGGAGTCGTATTTTTATGCAAATTTATATATATGAAGCACCAGCCTGAAGATGACGAATGAGACTTCGTCGAAACGTCGCCAAGACACTTCCAATTTTACGTGGGGGAAAACCCGAATAACCAAAGACCTACATACAAACACCTGCAAAAACCTCAGAAAACATATATATATATATATATATATATATATATATATATATATATATATATATATATATATATATATATATATCTGTGTGTGTGTGTGTGTGTGTGTGTATTTCCAGGAATCAAATAAGTGTTTCAAAATATTATTTTTTTACTTTAAGTAATAAGTGATGAAATCAGAATATTTGGGATGACTTCCATGGGCTAATGATTCAGTTACAGAGAAATCGCTTTAACAGGTATGGTTAATTTATTTTGATTTATTTTGGTGTGGTTGGTTTATTTTTCTTTTCTTTTTCTTTTTTACTATAACCTTAAAAGTCTCTCAAACAGAGTCAAGTGCAAAAAGAGGATGGAGAAGCTAAATGAAAAACGTTGGGGGAAAAAATGGAGCCAATTATTAATGTACTGCCAATTTACAACACAGGGAATATTTGACAATTTAAAGTGGACTTTTCAGATTTTGGAAGATCCGGACTGTGTAGAGAACTTTATTATATGGATTCAATTGATACATATCTCACAAATTGTACAAATAAATATGAAGCCTTTGTGAAAAACAGAAAACAGAAACACAGAAAGGAATGAGTCACTTTTTGCATAATTATTCATTCTGGCTCTTGACATTTTCAATACAGCCAAAAGGCAAGATGACAAAATTGTTGGAGTGAAAGTTAAAAAAAAAAAAAAAGGATTTTATAAATTAAAGACATTTGCTGAAAACTTGGCTTTTGAAGAACCCCTTAAAAGGGATTGATGTATTAATGAAAAAATCTTGGATTTTGATGCATTGACTGGACTTAAAGTTAATAAGGAAAAAATAAAGAATATAAAGATGGAAGAGCAAAAAGAATTATCTGTAAAAGCTAGATTTCAGATTCGGGGGAAAAGTGAAGTATTTGGCTATTACTATTACTACCATGACTTTATTTCAAAATAATTATCTTAAGGTATGGAATGAAATTAAATAGAATTTATTAATGTGAGGAAAATGACAATTATTACTGTTGGGAAGAACTTCTGAGGTAAAAATGAACGTGTTAGCTAGAATGTTATTCTTATTTCATACAATTCCTGTTTGAGAACTGATGTGCCATTTGAACAGTGCAAAAGACATATCCAGATTTAGAAGGCAGGATAAAAAACCCAAAGGTTAAATATAAGTTTCTTCAACATACAAAGAAAAGAGGACTAGATTACCGGATTTAAATGGTATTTTCCTGCCTGCAGTTTGGTTTGTATGAAGAGGCTGTTGTTAAGAAAAAAAGAGATTCAGATTTAGAAGATCATGGTCTGAAGTTTGGGTGGCATTATTACTTATGGTGTTGTTGTTATTAATGTAGATTTTAAAAAATCATTATATTAGGGATATAATATTAGGAATATGGAATAGATACAAACCTGGGCTATTCCAGAAAATATCTTTATTGGCCTCAACTCAATAAGTGTTTTATAGATAAGAAACACCTGGCAAAGATAAATGGTTAACATATAAAGACTTCCTAGGACAGGAGAATAGGGAGCTTAAGTTGGAACCAAGAAAACAACTGACTGCACAAGAATTTAGTTTTCAATGGTTCTTATATGCAAATTAAGAGAAAGCTTTAACATAGATAAAAAGACTACCAGTAATATGATGTGATGCAATGGAATTTGAAAATGAATTACATACAAAGGATGAACATGTGATTACTAAAATGTATGCACTTTTGTTGAGATTTGAAAAAGAAGAACAGTAAATTAAAAGAATGTATGTTATAAATGGGCCAAGAATTTTGGTGATAATATTCAGATGGATCAATGGGATAAAGTGTGGTTAAAAGACCTGAAGTTCACATTGTCTTACAACTCGGAACAACACTTTTTAAAAATGGTATATTGTAGGTGCATGATATCAGAGAAATTGTCTAACATGCATAAAAGTGCATCTAATTATTGTTGGAAATGTGAAAAACATAAGGAGCATTTTTATCATACATGATGGACTTGTGAAAAAGCAAAAACTTGATATCCCAAACGGTGCTTTTTTCACGAGGCAATTGGACTTTCTTGTTTTTCTTTGAAGACGTTTCCCTTCTCATCCAAAAAGCTGCTTCAGCTCTGTCTGGATGGTGTCAGAGCTGAAGAAGCTTCTTGGATGAGAAGTGAAACATCTTCAAAGAAAAACAAGAAAATCCAGTTGCCTTGTGAAAAAAGCGCCTTTGGGACAGCTGTGTCTTAGATGACTAAGAATCTCCACAGACAAAAACTTGGTGCAAATATATAAGATAATGCAGAAAGTTCTCAAAATTAACTTTCAGATAAAAGCAGAACTTTTCTGACTAAGATTTATGGACAATCAACTAAAAAAGCTCATGAACAATTGGTTTCATATATAACTGCAATGAGGTTATTATAGGTACAAAGATGGAAGTCTATGGAAACACCAGCAGAGGAGGAATGGAAGGCTGAGTTTGCAGAAATGGCTAAATTGATTTATTTTGATTAAAGAGGGAACTAGAACTACTTTTATAAAAATAATTGGAAAACCTGTATGGATTTTTGGCTGAAGTTGAATAAAAATCTAGTGGTGATTTTGGGATTTATTGATTAAAAAGTATTAAAAAGATTTGTGTTTATAACTGCTAAAAAAAAGATCATAAGTCACTTCTTTAAATGCCTTTTTCTTTCCTTCTCGTTTTCATTCACTTTTTCCTATTACCCTTTCCTTTTTTCTTTTTCTACCTCATCTTTTATGTTTCTGCAGTTTTTAAAATCTTTATAAGATATTCTTTCAATAAAAATAGTTTTGCAGATGATTTGGTATTCATTCTAGAGGAACCTTTAGAGACGATTCCTAAACTGCTAGAAAAGATAGAACAATTTGGAGAGATAGCAGGATTAAAGATAAATAGAGAAAAAACTAAAGTGATAGTTAAAAATTTTACAGATAACCCCAAAAAAAAATTATCAGAAAAAATAGAATTGCAAATAGTCAAAAAGATCAAATATTTGGGAATATATTTGACAGCAAGATGTTCAACAGTAAAAGAAGATAATTACATTAAATTGTTAAACCAAATAAAGCTTAATTTGGAAAAATGGAAGAATCTTCAACTGTCAGTGTTAGGAAGAATTGCTATGGTGAAAATGAATATATTACCAAAAATATTATTTTTATTTCAAGCAATATCTATACAACTGGAGAAAAAATTCTTTGAAGATTTAAACTCTCTAATTCAAAAATTTATCTGGCAAGGAAAGAAGGCTAGAATTAAATTGAAAATGATACAAGAAGCCAAGGGAAATGGAGGCTTTGGCTTGCCAGATTGGGTTTTATATTACCAAGCATCAGTGTTAACATGAATAAAAGAATGAATAACTTTTAAAAATAAAAGATTGCTGTATCTGGAGGGTCATGACCTGCAACTTGGTTGGCATGCTTTTCTATGGTACAGAAAAAATAAAATACATAAATACTTCCAAAACCACTACATTAGAAATGCATTATTATTAACTTGGGAAAAAATAAAATATAAAATTTATTTGAAAATTCCAGGATGGCTTTCAACAAACATTCGTACATCCAAATCTAGTCAGTCTTGATAAAATATAGACATACAAAGATATTCTAAATTCTGAAGGGAACTTAAAATCCAGGCAAGAGATGGAAAATCAGGGCATCGATTTAACATGGTGGTCACATTTACAAATGCAAGTTAGATATGATAAAGTAAAAATATTAAACAGTATGGATTTTACAAAGAACAGACTATGTTTGATCAGACATTATTAACTTCTGATGAAAAGTTAATCAAAAAAATGTACAATTTCTTATTAAATTTCAAAATGAAAGATGAACAAGTAAAAGAGACAATGATAGTATGGGCAAAGAATTTTGGATATAATATAGACTTAGAAAAGTGGCAAAGTTTGTGGGAAAGAAACTATAAACTGACAATGTCAGCTTCATATAAAGAAAACTTATATAAAATGTTTTATAGATGGCATTTGCAAAAATGTTTAAAAACATGTCAGAGAAATGTTGGAAATGTAAACATAAACCAGGTACTTATTATCATATGTGGTGAACATGTGTTAAAGCAAGGAGATATTGGACAATAATCCACATTTGGTTAGAAAAAATGTTAGAGAAACACATAGATTATAAACCTGATTTTTTTTTACTACATATAATGCCAGAAAAACTTGATAAGCAAAGTACATATTTGATCCTACATGTGATAACAGTAGCAAGAATTATATTTGCACAATATTGGAAGAATGAAGAAATACCACCAGAAGAAGAAATAATCAAAAAAATATTAGACTGTACAGAAATGGACACACTTACTTTAAGGTTGAAAGAAAAAGAAGAAACAGAATATTTTCAAACTTGGGACCTATTTTATCAATGGTTAGAGAAAAGATTTAGGGATTAGGAATTTACCATGTATTCCGGTGTATAGGGCGACACGCCGTATAAGATGAGCCCCAACTTCGACGCTGAGTCGCAAGACGATCAACGCCGAGTCGCATGCCTAGAAAGTCGTCTTATACACCGGAAACTACTGTTATTTCCGGCGTATAAGACAACTCGGCATATAAGACGACCCCCGAGTTCGGCTCCTATTTCAACGCTCTCAAAAGTTGTCTTATACGCCGGAAAGTACGGTAATTTGTATTAGTGAATAAGATACTCAGATAACACATTTTGGTTGAATAATTATTATTGAACTTTGTTAAAATAATAATAATAAAACTTAAATATATATATAAAAGGGTGGGGAAAAAACCTCACATGGAATGGGAAATTGTAGAGATTTTTAGTATTTTAGTTACCAAAGATTAGAAGACCATGCCACACTTTAAACCTGGTTACACAAAGACCCGGTGAAAGGTAATACACTTCTAAGTAGCAGCTTTGCCATTTCGGTAGTGTAGTGCAAATCTATCAGCAGACTGCAATTTATTTTCTGACTACAAGTTTTACATAAGCATTCTGTTAGTTTCCAATTGTTAAGTAGGATAACACTACACGTAAAGAGGACATAAAGAACTTAAGCAGTGCTGGTGAATGTTTAAACTTCCCATTAAGAGTTCTTAAGAGTAATTTTTAGGAGAGTAGATTTGTTCACCCAGTCAACATCAGAACAAAAAGCCCATCTGACTTTTGTTTAGAAACTCATTCATACCCCTAGTGACTCTAGAAACATCCAGATCTGTTTAAAATTACACAGGATGATGTAATCTGATAGTTAAGAGCAACAGCCCAAAAAATCCACTTCAAGACATGACTTAGCTATGACCTTATTATACAGCCATAAGCCAAAGAGTCATAAGATCAGTATTCATTTACAAGATGGGAAAAATACCAGCACTATTTCTGAGTCTCCCTAACGTCACCTATGCAACCACTGTGATGGGTTTTATAAAAAGTACTAACAGTGCATCTTGGAACTGGGCAGATAATTTTGGGCATGCCGATTCAGATTTTTCAAGACTATTGAACCGAACGGCATCAAGGCTGAGTCATCCAACCGACTAGAGAGGTGGAAATGAAGTTCAGATTCTAAAGCCTCAGAGACTGTTTCTTATTTTCAAGCTCTTGTAATATCAGAGCAAGTGAGCTAATGGCAAGCAAAGGGATTTGGAAGCATTTTGAAAGCTTGGGCATTCTCAAACACAAGTGGATGTTCGGAGCCCACTCCTATCCAATTTGCCGTATGTTTAAGAAAACTTTGGAGATTCACAAGAAACCCATCCTGCAAGCAGTTGGGTTGTGTATACATATATGTAAATATGAGTTGATACAGAAGGCAGCAGATCATCTGAGCTGCTTCACCCAATTGCACTGGTTGGTGGTAGGCTTCACAGTGCAGAGAGAAGTGCTGCTATTAATCTTTACAGTCATATGTGGAATAAGTCCAGGAAACTCTCTTTGAGGGAGACGGAAAATCCAGAAATGTGAAAAACAAACAAACAAATAAACACACACACACACATACATACATACATACACACACACACATACTTCCTCTAAAGAGACAAGCACCATCTTGTTTGTGCAGCTTTGGAGGGGATGTCATAGGTCTCTCATCTTTGAAAGTTTAAGAAAATGAAAAGTCAGAAGCAGAATAGCCATAGCAATAGCACTTAGAGTTATATACTGCTGCAGTGCTTTACAGCACTCTCTGAGCAGTTTAAAATGTCAGCATATTGACCCCAATGGGTCCCCATTTTACCGACCTCAAAAGGAGGGAAGGCTGAATCGCTCAGAATTGAACTCCTGACTGTGGGCAGAGTTTTTTTGCAATACTGCATTCTAACCAATGTCCCACCTTAAAGGATGGTCCTAGTCCTCTGGAATAATTGTACTCACAAGATGGCCCCTGCTGTTAGCATTTCAGAATGTGGTGAAGCATTGACCAGCTTTTATAGCTTGAACTATCTGGAGTATAAAGTTATTTTAAAACTAAGTTTTAAACTATGATTTATGTTTTTAGACAGTAATGTAAGAGGCAGAGCTTGTTGTAAGTGATAGAAATGAATAAATAAAAATTTAAAATAATTGCTAGATTTTAGTTAAATTTAATAAAAGCCAGCCAATTATCTGCACAAATTATCTATAATAAATTTTTATATCACTTTACAGCTCCAAAGATGTAGAAAAAAGCAGAGAAAATAGGGTCTGTCTTTGCAACACAGCCCTAATAGTGGTAATTTTTCTTGTCTATTACCCAAATCTCAATGACTCTGTGGACGGTCCAGAATAATTAGCCACTTTATTGATTACCCAGTTCATTAATCAAATCACTCCATAAATTAAATGTAAAAATAAAGTGTAAAATTCCATTGTTTTGAGGAAGACCATGATTCTTCCCCCTCGCTTCTACACACACACACACACACACACACACACACACACACAGAGTAGGTTTGTTAAACACTATCTCTAAAAGATGCTTTAAAGCACACAGAAGCATGAAGGTAACACCTCTTTGTAACACCTTCATCACATCATTTTTTCATACTTTCCATTAGAGTAACTCCACACCTCCCTGTGGCTGTCTGCAACATGATTCTTCTCACTGTATTTCAAAATGCCTCCATATCTTCTTTCTTTACATCCACTTTGCATTAATTATCTTGGAGGATTAATTTATCTTGCAGTAGTTTTTCATACACGGCTTCTATTTCCATTTTAGTTTCTCTCACATATTTCTTTTTCTTACCTACTCATTTTTCCCCACAAAACTATCCTGGATTCCTGGAACTATCCGATTATAACTTCTCCCACATTCAGAGCTTATCATACTTTTAAACCTTCACTGATTCTTTTACTATTTCATTATAGATAAGTTATCAATTCTGCCTTTTGATTAATTTCTTCTTCAGGTGCACATATGAAAAGAGTGTACCTAGGCTTAAGCCATGTTTTAGAAATGTCAAAAATAGTCACCATTCACATTCATCCATCTCCAAATAACTGAACTGTTTCTTCTGTGCTTTCTCAACAAGTTCCTCTTTATTCCCCCTAACACAGTGATGGCGAACCTTTTAGAGACCGAGTGCCCCAAAAGTGGCCCCACCCCTGCCCCTGCCCCACCCTGCCTGCCTGCCCGCAGGGCCACTCACCGCCTCCAAGGCCCGCTGCAGATTGCCCAGGCAGCCCAGCAGTGCCACAGCGGCCACGTCCTCTGCCAACGCCCTGCAGCATCAACTATGCCCGTTGCGGCGTGAGGGCAGAGTCTTGTCTACGCTGCCTGGTTGCCATGTCCTTGGCTGCGCTGCTCCACGTGGGCCACCCTCAGGGGCGACTCTCCTCCAGGGAGGCTGCTGGTGAGGAGGGGGTCGCAGTGGAGGCAAGGCTGGGGCAACAGCATGTATGCCCACAGAGAGGGCTCCGAGTGCCACCTCTGGCACCCGTGCCCTAGGTTCACCACTGCCCTAACAGAATGATGTTCCCTTGAGCATGTTAATTCAGAATGTTGCATTTTTCCAACGTTCATCCTTAATTCTTCCATTATGTTCTCTGTGCAGCAAAGCACAACTTTTACCAATCTGTGGATTCGTATTTTCATACGTGCTCCGAAGCACCTAAATGATACAATTTCATACCTTACATACATTTAAGTCCTTGCTTTTAAAATTAAACCTTCACTTCTTTACATGTATTCACTTTATAAGGTTAGGCTAGCTTCATTTACGTCTATAAACTTTCTCCTCTCACTTAGTGTCAGACACTAATACCCTTTTGTCATGCCATTTATTCCTCTTATATTTGAAATTGCAGTCTTCCATATGCCATGGTCATTTTGTTTTTATTTAATACAATAAGGTACAAAGCACAAAGGAACCCACTTTTTTCCCCAGCATGCTCATATTATTCTACACAAGCTAAAATCTCTAACTTGGCAATTACTTGCAAGACAACTACCATTGTCCATTTCCCACTAATTAGGCAGAGCATGCAGTATACAAACACGGACTTGGGATGCATTGATTTATTATAGTAACTTTTGAATCATTTTAATTTAAAGTCACCTTAGATACCTTTCTCTGTTGTTGGCTGACTTAAAATTAATTATATAAAGAAAGAAAATTAGGAATAAGTTTAGCCATTTAGCTTCCTGACTTATATGGACACCAATCTTTGGTTTTTATCTCTTGATTGATACTTATTATAACCTAGCCTGAATCTAGTCTTCAGTAGTTGTTCTCCACCAATTTATGCTTTCAGACTGAGTCTTTAAAATGCCAATCTGTTTCTTTGAAACTCTGAAGATAAAACCTTGATATATGGAATACATAGCATAGCAAAAAAAAAAAAAAAAAGTTGGCAAAGGAGCCAGAATTCACTTTCAGTCCTCATCCACTCTGGCTGGATTTACAAATAGCACTAAACAATAATTTAGCACAGGGGTCCCCAACCCCCGGTCTGTGGACCAGTACTGGTCCATGGCATGCCAGCAACTGGTCTGCATAAACAAGCAAACCCCCATCCGTGGGATGCAGGCAGCACAGAAAACCACATACTCTCCAGTCTGTAGGAAAACCTTTCTCCACAGAATCGGTCCCTGGTGCCCGAAAGGTTGAGGACCTCTGTTTTAGCAAATCATAGTGGTGGATTTGCACATAATGTTAAGCCTTAATACTAAGTAAAAACAACCTACATGGTAACCCTAGTTTAATACTAGAGCTAAGTCAATAGGTTATATGAATACCATAGATCCAGCCAATAGATCTTCCATTGGAATTTATTCTATTAATAGGTATGTCCCTATCAAAATTATTAGCTAGTTTCATTGATATACCACTGTTAATGGGACTAGAATACAATAATATGTGCATGAATATAAGCCAGGGATGAGGAACTTACATTCTTGAGAGGTTGTTGAACTTTGACAGGCTAAAAAGTCAAGATCCATTGTCCTTTTTGATTAATCTGTATTTATTCTAGTGTTTCTTAATCTGGGAACTTTAAGATGTGTGGACTTCAACTCCCAGAATTCCCTAGCCAGTCATGCTGGCTGGAGAATTCTGGGAGTTGTAGTCCATGCATCTTAAAAGTTTCCAAGGTTAAGAAACACTGATTTATACTAAAAAAGGGAAATGAATACTTGCTATATTTTCCAGAACAAAAATAGGAGATAACAAGATTCTTCTTCCTTTCACATAACTTTTATTGTCATTAATTTCAATAACCTTCCACCGCCTTAGAAGCCTTTAAAAAATTTGGGAAGCTTGGCATGGCAAAAATTTGCGCAAAACCTTAGGGGAAAAGAACCATCTACCAAAATAGATAATGAGGTATTCTGTTATCAAAGAATAAAATTTCTTCCAAAATACCAAAAATAAAACTGAGGAATAATTTCTTGGTGGTAAAATAATCAAACCTTGATAAAACATATCAGCAATTTCCTAACATTCAGGAGAAACTATGCATAAGGAATGTTTAAATTTTTTGTTTACATGTGACATGATTTCAGTAATTTGCTGTGTTTGTACAATATGCTTTGAAGTTTCATACATATTTAGTGGTATGATAACCCACCACCATCCCCAACATTACGTTGTAGATTCTCCTGTTAAAAAAAAATCTTCCCATGACTTTTCACTTTCGAATCTTATTCCCTTGATTAAAAGGTACTTTAAAATACATTTCAATTTGACAGCTTGCTTAAGTTGAATTTAATACAAAATTGCAATCTGTGCTTTAATTCCTAGTGTCCTGAACAAGGCAAAAATGGTGATAGAAGACCCTCACCAAAAAGTATCAAGTTTGAAGTTCTACTCTTCATCAGATTTTTCTGATCATCATATAGGACTTCAACAGAAGCCAACAAGGAGGCAAGTAAGGACTTGCAAAATCCTGGAAGAATCTTCCCATTTTGCTCACTTATACCCTGTTTACTAAAGCTCTGATCATTAAGTTGACCTGGATAGAAAATTTTGATTTAGCTCAGAAGTCTCCCTAAATGGGGTTTCCCCTAAGACTGGCTATATAAATTGATGCATTTGAACAGGTCTGTTTCCTCTCTTCTTCACATACTCAGTGGAGTGATTTCTAATTGTATTTACAACAAAGTTCATCATGGGACAGATGGAAAAATCTTTGTGCAGCTAAAGATTCTGAAGCCCAATGGAGACATTGTCTTTGTTCTTCAGGAGGAATTGCTCGCAGTCTTGAAAAGTGCGATAGAAACTTGAAGACAGGCCAGTTACATTTGTTGTGATATAGGAGAGCACACCTGATGTAGCCTGATGATAATATGACACCTAGAAACAAACAAACCTTATCAGCTGATTCTTTGGAACTCCTGGGACCATATAAAGTCTATCAATTTCCTCTTCTAACATAAGCATCAAATGGAATGTCAGATCGCTCATTTTCAGGCTTAAACACAAGAACATGCTTGGCTGTCTCTGGAAATTGCAAATGTACTGAAATGCATGAGCTCAAGAGTGAGCCATTATATGGCAATGTGATGGTGATCAAGAAAACAACCCATGTAAGCATCCTGTTATGTATGAAACTCAGCTTGTAATCTATTTTAACTATATATCCTAAATGCATAAATTAACTCTTGCAGTTAAGGATTTCATAGTGGGTGTTAAGTCATAATTAGGCTGAAATGTTTTTGACTGGATATAATATCAAGCAATATGAGACCAATGAATAAATCATGGCATGTTTAAGACAATAAAAGTTTGTTGTTGGCTTCTCCATCTCTTAACAGTGTCACTACAGCTTACTAATAGTCATTATTGTTGGTTTAAAATATTTGTAAAGCCTCATGTTGCTCATCTGTAACTTGGAATGATATATACCCATACCAAATGAAGGCTGATTTATTGATATTATATATTTTCTACATTAGCTTACAGAGAAAAACATGAATTAATAGCATATAGATAACAATAGATCCTAACAATGTCCACATTAAGAATTCATCCCATTAAGAGTGCTGAGAAAGTGTCATGGAATCTGAACAGAATATTTTTTTTACTAAAGAAATATGGAAGGACTACAATGTCTAGCCAATCCTATACTGGATAGCAGAAGAATAAAAATAAAAATTGGAAGAGGTAAAACACACAAATAGAAAGGAAATCCCAAAGTAGTTCATTATTTAAGAGAATTCACTCTATGAAAAAATATGCTAGGGAGTTGAACAGAAATTCTTACACAAGTTGCAATTCAGAGCAGAGACATGAGTTCAGAGATTTGTTGGCTCAGAGCCTCCATCAACTCCTCACCAAAAATTTCACGTCCAGATACCTTACAACTCCCGCTATAAATAATAAAAAAATTATGATTTCCAAACAGCAATTTGGAGGTTAGCACAAACTGTAGTTGGTGTGAATTTGATGTTGTAGAAAGCCAGAATTAGACCAACTGGGAGTGTGAAAGGGAACTCTTTTGCAAGTATGAATAATTTCACAATGTTTGTCTGCTTCTAAGGCAAATGTTTACCTTGGTAAGTTCGTCTATTTCTTGCCAAAAACAGAAGCCAGAACATAAAGTCTCCGCACGGGTATACTCTGGCTTTGCAGGGTGTGTTGGCAATGTGACTGATCTGAATGCTAAAACATAGGGATCTCTGAAAAAAAGAAAAAAGAAAAGAAAATGTGGTCAGAGCAAGCAAGGACTATTAATGCAACCTTATTCCACTTATCAAGTACTCTGGAACCTGACACTTAAAAAAAAGGTTTCTAGCAGGTATTAAAACTTTAGCTTGGAACTAGCGTAACTTCTATAGGTGTGTGGGCACAAAATTTGATTTGGAGAATTCCTGGCAATTCAACTGAATCTCAGAATTGAAAAAAATATTTGGCAATGTAGACTAAACTATTGAGCAGAATAAAACTTGGGATGGAATTTTGCACATGAGTGACAGTCTTTGTTTTCCCGCTACTAAAAGTGAAAGGGACCATTCAAACTGCAATGTCCAGGAATCCAATTGCTTCTCCATTGATTTTTAAAAATTCAAATCAAATTGGAGCTAATTCATAGACTTCAATATGTATGATATTGAAGCAAAAGGTAATTCCAGCCTTCCCAGCCTGGTGCCCCCAGATGAATTTGGGACAATACCCAATTGCAAATTCTGAAAGCTTTCGTCCAAATTCGTTTTAAAAAATGCCATTAAAAACTGGACTTTTGAGGAATGCCTAGCTAACATACCCTGTGCTGCAAGGTTTTCTCTGCGATACCAGGACAACAAAGTCCAAAGGTTTGTTTTCCTCACTGACAGTATGACTAATTACATGATAAATCATGTCATCCTTGTCAACTTGCTGGACAAGTTCACAGCTCCTGCAAAAACAATGCAGACATATGAAATGTACATATTAACTCCAGGTACAATGTTTCTACTTTTTGTTCCTTTGAAGGTTGAAAAATATGGGTGTTTATTAAGCTGTAACCACTATCAGGAAGACAGTAATAATTTTTATTCTTGCCTTCTAATGACTAAAAACTACTAGTCTAACCCCAAAGGGGGAAAAAAAAGTTGCCCATCTCTGTTTTAGAATTACTGGTGCAATAATCATCAACTTAAGACCTGATTTTTGGACTGGCACAAAACATTAAGTCAGAAATTAATTAAATGGCCTGTGTTCACACAACATGCCCATTCACAACAAAGCAATATTTCAGCTAAACAAACTTGACACGCTGCATAAATGCAACCAGTAGGTTTGTAATTGGCTTCATTTAGTATGTGGTATAAATACAGCTGGTATGAATGGGATGTGACCTGTGTTAGGATTCTGCCAAATGCAAAAAACTACTAGAACTAATCAAGATTTTTGCTGCTATTATTAATTGTCATTTCTATGCATCTGTGCAGAAATTTCCAAAATAAAAAAATGAAGTCATAATCTCTAATTTAAAAAAAAGAAAGAAAGATTTTCCAAAGTACTTACGCACAATGTCTGTCCCACTCGGGTCTATTTCGTAGATTGGACAGCAACAAGAAGGCTTGCAGCACATTAAAGCGGATGGTCATCTCAATTCGGACAGAGAGAAACTTGTCCTCTTCTAGAACGTACATCTTGAACTTAAAACGACCGAGTTCAACATGTTACCACAGAGTGTATTGCGAGTGTGAAAATATGCAATCATTGTTTTATGAAATGGATAAAATAAGTGACAAAAACAAAAGCATCATATGAATTTAATGAAGACCAGCATTATTTCTCAAATAATGTCCCCTTCAAGGAATTCATCTCATCAGTATAAGATGCATTAGAGGAAGAACATTTGGGAATCATTAGAATATCCTCAACAGCTACATATTGTCATGATGATTATTTAAAATACTCAGCCTCAAAGCACTGCTGCCTGGCCAGTTGCTGTCAGTGCACCTCCATAATATCACCCCCATCCACCACTATTTGTCCTTTTTCTCTGTCACTATTTAAATCAAGATATACACCTATAGGGATTTGAATCATTGCCTGAACACAGTCCTGAAGTGGAATGCAGTTAGAAATGTTAGCAACTACTGCTAGAAATGTGCAGCTGATATTTCTCTACCTTATTGAAAATTAATGGTTTGCATTGTTAAGGACATCACTTCTACTCAACATGAATTTGGTTTTTAAAAATAAAAAGAGGATTGGCTGTAGATACCCTGAGGCATCTTACACACGCAAGCACCACTCAGAACCTTTTAGAGTCAAGGATGTCCTTGTGTCTCTGGAAAGGAAAGTTCATTTGGGGCCTTTCCTTGTAGCTGTGCTGATGTGCGATCCACCCATCCGTCACTTGGCAGAGAAGTGTTATACAGCTAAGATGGGGAACAATCTCAAAGGAGTGGTCAAAGCACTAAAAAGAGTAAAGTTCTTCTATCTCCTCTTCTGCCATTCAGCAATCCCTAGGCGTTAGCGTCATGAAATGGTATCCCCAACAATAAAAGGGGATGACGATGATCTTACTGATGAAAATAATCCTACGTTCTGATCGATTATTGGGAGATACTAAAGCAAAGCTAACTGCTATATGTAGTAGTGGGATATGAGCATCAAAAATCAGCCTGAAATACCAAAACAATAAACAGAAAAACTGCAATACTAGAATGTTTCATAATGTTATCCAGGAGGATCAGTAATGTTAACATTCTATTATTTTCAGCTACTCAAAGATCACAGTATACCAGTTAATTCAATTTAGCAATCAAAATTTTTAGAAGGCATTATCTCCCACAATGGTGTTGTCATCTGGGCAATGGTCAACTAGGGTGGGAGGGGGACAAGGAACCCGCTGCTTTATAGGTGTTTTGATTTTAATTCCAATCAGGTTTTGCCAATACAGTCCATAGCAAGAGTGGGCAGAAGTGGTGATCCAAACAATCTAGAGCAGGGGTGCCAACCTCCGATCCATGGACTGGCACCTGGCCCCAGCCTGCCAAAAACCGGGCCGTGCAAACAAGTGAAACCCCATCCACGGGATATAGGCAGTATGCGAAACCACGCCCCCTCCGGTCCATGGAAAAAACTTTCTCCATGGAACCGGTCCCTGGTGCCCAAAAGGTTGGGGGCCACTGATCTAGAGGGATCAGATTGCCTTTCCTTAAAGGTGGATAACTTTCCTCAGCCTGATATCTTCAATCCTCAAAATACAATCAAAATGAGAATTTGGGTGGCTGTAATTTCAAGACACCTGAAAGACACCCAATTGGGGAAAGGTGATCCATGATGATATTCTGTGCAGGGGAAGTACTGCTTGGACCTGGACACTTGGTCATAAATTGGGCCACTTGGGCTGGAGATGCGTTAGTTACCTTGTCTCTTTCAGATGCAAGTACCCAGTTGGCTTTAGCTACCAATGTCTTCAGTGCAGTAACGTTGTTATAACTCAGATAAACCTGCATTGGGTATATATATTTAAAAAAATACAATGAAGTCGAGTTTTCTGCTGGCTTTTCTTTAATATATTGAGCAATGCTATAACCTTCTCCAATGTCTTCCACTCATCAGTGCTTTGACCTGTATGAAATCAGTGGACCATGGGCGTAACTATGCAGCTTAATGAAAGCACTAAATACCTGTCAAGTGCTCTAGAAATAAGATATGACTGCATTTTTTTGGAACAGCTGCCTGGGAGTTTTGCGGTTCTAAAAATCACAGAAAGCATCAGTGGAAATTTGCCAGTGTCCTAAGTTTCTAAAAGCAAGGTGTAAAACTAAAGTTATCTCTGCAATAATAAACTAGTGGAAAATAAGTAAACTCTTTACTTCTGAATGTTTGGTTTTTCAGACATACAAACAAAGTTGGGCCTGAAGAGATGCTCCATTCAGTTTCATTCTGCATACCGTAATGCCATTTCTGAGATAGCAGAAAAGACATTTATTTATCTTGGTTGATAAATAACAATATCTATGCCAGATAACTGTTGAATGGAGCTTATTCTTCTGGACTTGAACATTTTATTGTCCATAGTGCAAGAGTTATCTTGAGACCCCCTACAAAAACATGCTGTCTCAAGAGTGTTTTGAAGAGGTCATCCCATCAGCTCCAAGTCCCATCAGCTTTGCACACAAAAGAGGCTAAGCAACAAAATATCCAGAAGAATTTGAAGTTGAGGCTTCAAAGGGAGAAGAAGAGATGTTTGGATCACTGTAGTGTTTGAAAGGAATGGATTGGAATCCCCGAGTCTAAAACTTTTAAAAACATTTGGCAGGTCAGAGAAGCAGATGGAAACTTACCTTATTACTCTGGTCCCAAGGCACAGATAAAGGTACTTCAGTATATTTGCAGGACACAACATATTTTCTGTAGAAAGCAAATGTAACGTATTAATCTAACATGAGTAGGACAAAACATATTAAGAACAGTTTCTCTTACACATGGAAAACAGCAAACATGTTTTGAATATCACTTTCCCCAAAACAATATGTAAGAAATGACGTATTTCTTTTAGGGAACATGGCAAGTTAAGCAAGCCACACTGGTATACTGGTTAAAGAAACCAAGCTAGAAACTGGCAGACCATGAGTTCTAGTTTCGCCTTAGGAACAAAGGTGACTGTGGGCCAGTCACTTTCTCTCAGCCCTAGAAAGGAGGCAACTGCAAACCACTTCTGAAAACCTTGCCAAGAAAACTGAAGGACATATCTAGGTAGTCTATAGGAGTCAAGACTGACTCAAAGAAACACAAACACATCCATCCACACACATACATACACACACAGAGACAAGTTAAGACCTCGTATGGCAAAAAGACACCCACTTTTAACTCTAACACAGAGGTCCAATGCAGAAGGGAAATATTGTATTGTCTAATTAAATATACTCCTTCACTGTGCTAGAATGTACATGGTCTATAAAGTTTTTGGTAGATTCTTCAAAGCAGTTAGATATAGGCAGAGACCTAGGCAGAACCACAGGTCACTCTGGTTCAGCTTACTCTAGCCTACTGCCATAAATTCTACTGCCTTTTCTCATGAATTATCAAAAGACCCACCACACTTGCACGAGAGATTATAGATTCTGTCATCTCTCCCGTCTATTGCATATTTTGGCACTAAAGATACATCACTCTAGAATCCTCCCCAAGAAGCAATCTTGCAGTTTATACACTGGTTTCCAAAGAAAGCTGACACCAGTTTAAACTCAACTCTGTCAGCTGGGAAAGCAATCCTGGAGATTTTCCAGCCTTCTGAGCAACTGTGCTCATAGATATATGCAAATATATGCATCAGCCAGAGGCCAGGTGCCAGACAAATCTGAGGCCAGGAGAAAAAGTTAAATTAGTAAATGATGATTATTGATTAAATACAATGACACCCATTCGTAGAATTCATATCCATCTGTGTACATGTACACAAACTATTAGCTAACAGACAAATGCATAAGTACAAACATATTCACGGAGAGAAAGAGAAACTGGAAATCTAGACTCAGAAAGCATAAACGTATGAATGCTTATTTGATAGAAAGTCCCCTAATATTTAATTACTCTTATGCTCAATTAAGAACACACGATTGCTTCTATGCTGCAAATGGATCTCTTTACCTCAGTTTACTTTATGTACATTTGGGAAGGTGGAGTGCCAAACTGGTAAGAGATCTTTAGCATATCAAGCTGTGTTTTCTTTTTGTTTGCAGAAAGAAAATAAATACCGTATATTCCGGCGTTTAAGGCGACCGGTGTATAAGACGACCCCCGTCTTTCGCGCCGATTTTTACGCTTGCAGAAGTCGCCTTATATGCTGGCATATACGGTAAATGCCTTTATACAGGTAGGCCTTGACTTACAACCACCACTGAGCCCAAAAGTTCTGTTGTTAAGTGGGACATTTGTTCAATGAGTTTTGCCCCATTTTACAACTTTTCTTGACCCGTTTCTTAAATAAACCACTGCGGTTGTTAAGTTACTAATACTGTTGCTAAGTGAATCTGGCATCCCCATTGACTTTGCATGTCAAAATGACACAAAAGGTAATCACATGACATTGAGGCACAGCAATGGTCATAAGTATGAACCAGTTACCAAGCATCTGAATTTTGATCACATGATCATGGGATGGCTACAAAAGATGGTAACTGTGAAAAATGGTCATAAGTCATTTTTTTCAGTCCTTTGTAACTCTGAACGGTCACTAAATGAACTGCTGTAAGTTGAGGACTACCTCAAGCAAAAGTAAGCAAAAGGATGCTTACTCTGCAACAAGTCCCACTTCTAGATGCTTAGAAGTCCTCTCAGCAAGTATGCTTGTCCTATCAAACTTTTGAGGATCCAGGTTTTCTACAATCTTCACGGCAGTAACTCTACCCCAAAAGTAGATTCTCTCTTGGAAGCTCACACTTTCTGTGCATGGAGGATGGCAAGAGAAATGCAAAAGTCAAACTGCAAAGACAGCAACTCCCGTCTTTCTTTTAGTCACTGACTGCACCTCACAATTTCCAATCTTCTTCCAAATATCCTCCTCTATTGCCAAATTCTCAGCAAATATAAGATAAACCCCCTCCCCCCAACACTTACAGATTTGAATGAAATGTTTCATTTTCCTTTCGGATAAATGAAAGTCTTCATTTGGGGTTACTTCCAGGAAAGGTTTGTGGCATGCAAATACTAACGAAAGTCCATTTTGGGAATTAGAAGCAAAAGGAAAGAGGCTGCCTGCTGTGTGACTCAGTGCAGGTCTCCAGGAATACAAAGTCACAACAACCTTGGACTCCAGGAACATAAAGTCACAACAGGTTCCTATGAACTGCTCAACTATCAAGCCTTTACAATCTCGTTCTCAGGGTCTTAGATAAAGAAATGTGGATAAGGAGAAATCTGGCAGATAACAGGTATTTATCACCTTCAAAAAGAGCAATGGTAAATAACCAAGTTCAACTTTGCAAAGCACATCAACTAGAATAGATACTTTTTAAACTAAAGATGTTAAGAAAACAGGAAAAGACATGAAATATAATGTTAGACAACCCAAATGTTGGAGATGTGGTAATATGGATGCGACATATTTTCATGTTTGGTGGAATTGTAAAAAGGAAAAGGCTTTTTGGATTATGATTTGGTGGAACATTCAAAAGATTTTTAAAAGGAAGATAAAGTTCACCCCTCAATTATTCCTATTGGGTATCTTTGTGGATTTAAATGACAAAGAAACTACTTTAATGTTGAATTTATTAACTGCAGCAAGGTTATTAGTAGGCTCGTATTGGAAGAAGGACTCGTTGCCTACTTTAGAAGAATGGATATTTAAAGTTTCTAACTTTGCAGAAATGGCAAAAATTTCTGCTTATTTGAAGGATCATACACAAGAAAGATATATTATTGTATGGAGAAGATGGATAGATTATATTCAGAAAAAATATGGGACTATAAAGTTTCATTTATTTTATGAGTAAATTTTATAGTAACTGTTGTAGAGATTTGTTTATATGACTTAATTTAAGGGGAGTTAAAGGTTAAGTATGATGTTTTTTTTTCTTTTTTTTTCTTTTTTCTTTTTTTTTCTTTTCTTTTTCTTTTTCTTATTATTGTTAACCTTCTTATTAAGAACCCTGTACTCTGCTCTGGGAAGCGAGGGGGGGAGGGTTGAGAGTGGGTGGGTAATGATAATATAGTCATGGTAAATGCTTGGGCATTTCCCCTATGCTGCGTTCATGTGTGTGAGAGGAATGAGAGGGGAGGAAGGAGTAGGGAGGAAGTAGGATGGTTAGAGGAGAAGGGGAGGGGAAGAGAGTAGGAGGGGAGGAGAGAAAGAGGAGGGAAGTAGGGAAGGTTTAGAGAGGGTGGACGCAGCCTGGGGGGAATGGGCAGGCGGTACCAATGGTTAATTGTATTTTGTATGAATAAATGGAAAATAAAAACTTTTTAATAATAATAATAAAAAAAAGAAAACAGGAAGAGACAGGACAAAGTTCACAGGCAAATTAAACAAAAAGATTGAGGTATGTGTGTAAGCTGCATGCATCCCTCCAGAGATAACTGGTTCTTAAGAAATAATTATATATTAATTTCTGTTCCAATAGAGAGAGTGTTATTTATGAATAAGATCTCAAAGTTATAGAAAATGCCTATGTGTATGTGTTCTATAGCAGGTAGAAGTATGAATGACACAGTTCAGGCATTAATACACTGCCACTCACACAGCAAACACACACTGTATCTCTCACAAGGGCTATATATTTCATTTATAAAGCACTATTGTCTTCTTTCCCACATAGTGGCTATAGGAGAAAGACTAGGAGAGCCTTCATAAAGATCACATATCTACGTCCATTTACTGAATACTTTTTAAGGCTTCTTATGGTGATTTACTTTATCAGGGAAACCCCTTTGGGGAATGAAGTTCACACACTTGAAAGTTGTCATGGTTGAGAAATCCTGCTCTAGAGTATGGTAGTTTGCCTCTGGAAAATGGGTTTGGGGGACTAGTCATTGAAGCCATAGAGTTGGCCAGTGTCCCCAAGGCTGTGATGTAACAGTGAAGACACTGAACTTAGGAGATCCAAGTTCTAGGTCACCCTCCATTATGGAAGCCCACTGAGTGACTTTAGGTCAGTCACCCTTTCTCAATCCAAAATATTACATGGATTTTTTTTCTTGTGGAAGAAAAGGTGAGGAGGAAAACCTATGTATGTCCATTTATACTCCTGAAGGAAAGCAGAATTTACCTCCATAAACAATAAATAAATCTCACGAGAATGCCCACGATATTATCTCAGGATTCTGTCTGTAGATCCTTAGCAACTTCCAAAGACAGCAGATCCTCTGACTTCCTACATTTAAATTTTGCCTATCTAGACCTCTGACTCCTTCTAACAAATACTGATTTCGGTCTAAGTGAAATATTAACAGCCTCCTTCCTTATCCAGACACTCCAGATATTCAGGCAAACAATTAAGATAAAGGATGCTTTAGATTATTTTTACGGTTCATCCTGCAGCAGTTTCCCCCATAGGCTGAATATCTGGAATTCACAAGCTGGCGAGTGACAGAGACAAATGATTAAGCCAGAGAGATGTCAAAAGAGAGAGAATTCTCAAGCTGAAGAAGGCTGTGAACCCTTAACTTAGAGCATCCTATTTAATATAGCAGTGCCTGTTATGTTCTCTCTGTGTATATGTTCTCTAACTCTTCCTAGCCTGCCTTTTCTCACTGCTCACGTGAAGATGTCACTAATCAGGTATTAAAGCCTCAAGAACAATGGCCTCCAGGATAATGCAGGCTGTCTCCATCCATGTTCCCGGATAAATTATATATGAGAGATAACAAACAGAAAGGCTATAAATACACCGTGAAAGCTTTGTGACATAACAAGAGGCAAATGGGAGGGGGCTGTAACCATAAAGCAGAACTGGAAGCAGGCAGAAATAAAGAGCTTAGGAAGAGGAATCTGTTTTATAAGTAATGTTGCAGCAGAATAAAAATCTAAAACAGAGAGATGAGCAAAGAGGAGGAAAACACTGATCATCTGTGTTCTTCCTATTGGAATAATATACGTTAGAGAAATTCCAATACATATATATTGAAATCTTTGCCTGCAATTCTCTTCCTGCTTTTCTGGTTCAGTGGTTTTTTTTTTTTTTTCTACTGAAACATAGTAGTGTAATCAATGCTCAATATAGCTTCTTAGGTGTTTTACATATAAATACGTTTACATGTCTGTTTACAGAAAACATGTGTCTAGACCTTATTCCTTATAAAAATATATTTGCAGGTACACAAACTGTGTTCACAAAAAAGCTGCAGCAGCACAAAATCTGAAGCATGCTTTGACAGGGGCAACAGACTGGCCCCTTCCAAGGAAGTAGGGAAGAAAAATCCTCAATTTAACAGACATTTGCTTTTCCTGCTCACCATTCAAACGATTGAAGCCACAGTAGCAGCAGGGAAGCCAACCCACTAACAAGTGGAAAAAGCAATATGCTAAGAATACCAAGGTAAGTGCAGAAGACAGAGCTCTATTGCATGCACGGAAGAAATAATATTAATAACATACAACAAAGCAAAAACTGTCCGGACTATTTCTGGGAATAAGAAGCCAACATTAATTGCAGGCAGCATCCAAATGAAATATCCAACCAATCCACCCAAAGTCCACTAAATCGAAGTGTAAGCAGAAAAAGCAAAACCACAAAAATCTCTGTCTCCTGTGGAATACTCACAGAGTGAGGCTGCTACTCATTAAAGCAGCCCCAATTATTTTCAGGAGTATGGGTGAGCATGTAAAAAAACAAAAAACCTGCCCTTGTTTTAAAGAATCCACTCAGATGACCCTTAAAGCCGCAACCCCTTTTTGTCAGGCTCGGCCAAAATCTGAAAAAAAACAGTCTCCTTGAAGGAAGAGCAGCCAAATCCTGTTTGTACTAGGTCTCAAGCACTTCTTCCAAATCATTTGCACAGCTCTAAGATTCAGCCTCCACTTCCCTGGATGGGGGTGAGGGGTGTTAACCCACTGGCAAGTCTGAGTATAAAACCTATAGATCAGTGATGGCGAACCTATGGCACAGGTGCCAGAGGCGGCACTCAGAGACCTCTCTGTGAGGACACCGGCCGTCGCCCCAGTCCTAGGCCTTCAGCTGGGTTTTATAAAACCTTTTCACTTTAGGCCTCCACCACCGTGTACAATAAAAAAAAAGGTTCAATCAATCAGTCAATTTCAACTTCTCGCGGAAAAAAAAAAGATCTTGCAAAGTTGGAATTGATTGATTGAACTTTTTAGTCCCATCCAGTCTGCCGTTACTGCAGCCACGCCCACCCAATGGGCCACACCCAGCCAATGGGCCATGCCCACCCGGCACCCGACGATGCATAAGTGGATTTTGGGTTGCAGTTTGGGCACTCGGTCTCTAAAAGATTCGCCATCACTGCTATAGATAGATTTAGTTATGCACAAACCATTTTGTCCTCCTAAATATGGTCATAATTCTATCCTATAAATGCGCAACAGGGGAAAAAAAAACATACATGCAGTAATTAAAATTCTACACTCTCTCTTTCACTTAACAGCCGTAGAGCTGTAGGGAAGGAAAAGAGTGCTGAAAGAGTAAGAAAACGTTTTACCAACCTGTCTAGTCTAATTTTTTGCCTCGCGCTAGCTTCTTTAAACCGTCTTTCTCCATCCTGTTAAAAGGAAATAAAACGAACAGATTACATTATGCACACTGCCTCTTCAGGTCCCCCTTTTGCCTCTGTAATCAAGTCCCTCCACCTTACCACTGGTTGTCTCTTCTTTCTTTTCTTCCCGTTCACCTTTCCCAGCATTATTGATTTTGCAAGGAAGCTGGATCTATGCACAGTACACCCTCTCACTTGACTTTTCTATTTAATTAAAGCCTGACTATGTTCTTGTCTATTCAAAACCACAGCAATAGTCAGGTGAGAGAATCTAGAGAGGGTTTGTGGATGGCTGTTCTACGTTACTCACTGAGATTGGCACTGTTTTACTAAGGACCCAATTCAGTAAATATTGGTTGGGATCTGTAATCAAACATATTCAGTGTCAGCGGGTCCCTCTTTTAAAATACTTTATTCTCTTTCCCTTTCAGACTGTGGGATCCTTGGTTCTCTCTGAGCTTGGTGGTTTCCTTGCAGATGTTCCATTACTGAACTAGGTAACATCATCAACATGCATGACCCCACTGTTCAATCCTGAGCTATAAAATATTCTCTTCTATTGGTCCCTTTCAGTCTGTTTATCTTTTTTTTTTTTGAGTAAATTCTTCACAATTGGTCTTCCCAATTCTGCAAATACCTTTCTACTATGCAACATTGCTCCCAAGTGAACATTGCAGATACAGCTATCCTACTGGAGGCAGACTAGAGCATGCTAGCCTTGGGGAAGACAATTCCTGACAGATAACAAATACAGCCAACAATGGAAGACTCCAAAGGAAAAAACACAGCCATACATAAAAAAATATCCTACTAGCTAATCGAGGCTGCTTCTACATGGGACATTTATTGCTATATTTTCCACATTGGTTTAGTTAGATTCATCTCACTATGTCCCACCTACAGCATCAACTCTCTCTATATATTCACTTTTGTGCAAAGGAAAATAATAACAAAGGAAAAACATATGACATATAGGCTGTGATTCAGCTTAATTTAGCTATGGGTTCTCGAATTAACTCAATTGCTTGGATTTGCACACTGAGTGAGCAAAAGTACCAGCTAACCACATTTAGGACTAACATGTTGAAATAACAGCTTGTTTTAAATGTAAATCTAGAAATAGAAGATCTAGGATTGTGTGTCTACTATGCAACTGAAACTTTAGCTTAGTAATATTTAAATCTTCTTAGGGCACAAGCTACTCGTAGTCTTCAAGTACCGTGGCAAGAACTACATTTCACCAAACGAGTGCAACAAAAATAATTAAATATAGTTAATTACTTCATATATACAGGTATTTCCACTACAATTCAGCCCAAAATTTCTGTGGCTAAGTGAGACATTTATTATGTGAGTTTTGCCCCACTTTACAACTTTTCTTGCCACAGTTGTTAAGTGAATCACTGTTCTTGTTAAGTTAGTAACATGGTTGTTAAGTGAATCCGGCTTTCCCATCGACTTACTTGGCAGAAGGTTGCAAAAATGATCACATGACCCCAGGACACTGCAACCATCATAAATATGATTCAGTTGCCAAACCTCTGAATTGACCCCAGGAATACTGAAATGGTCATAAGTGTGAAAAATACTCATAAGTCACATTTTTTTTCAGTGCTTTAACTTTGAACAGTCACTAAATGAACTGCTGCAAGTTGAGGACTACCTGTGTCGAATAGTTTTCTTTTCTATCATATTAAGTCACAGTTCAATGACATCTTTTACTTTAAGAGAGTTCCGTGGCCCCACCCAAAACTTGTGGTAGAGAATGTGAGGTTTCAAATGTGCATTCCTACTTTAAGTCACAATTCTCATTCCTTTTTCTCCATATGCATCATGTTTTTTAAGGTGGTTCCCAAGCTGGAAATTGGATTTGCACTGCAAATGTCCTTCAGTCATATACCATTCTGGTTCATTTCCTTACCCCTGGTTCTGGCTTCAGCATTGGAAGTGTACGTGGCTGACCATCTTCATTGAAGACCACAAAAATCATGAAAGCACTATTTATATGTCTTCGGCTGACTTCCATTTCATGTCGATAGGCCTCGACACACACCCCAACCTCCATGCTGTAATCAAGAACAACATTTTAAAATGAGCAAACAAGTAAATGAATGCACAAATCTGCCGTGATCACACTGGGAACGACATTATGACCAGTTGGAATGAATTCTAGCCCATTTTGATTAACCATTTCTTTGAATTAATTTCAAAACACTTTCTAAAGAAGACATGATGTCTTATTATATCTTTTATGTGCTTATTTATGTGCTTTTATTTATTTTAATGAAGTCAAGTCAGCAGATTTTAGACGTTATCCATTAATGAAATAAAATGGCTTGTGGCTTTCCGGATATTGGCAAACTACAATGTTCTATATTGGGATTGCCTGGAGTTGTAGCTAATAAGAGTAAGCGGGGGGGGGGGGGAATAAATGCCCCATTTCTTACAACCCTCTTTCAACCTTCCTCTTCATTGTTTTTTCATTCATTAGAGTAGATCATGAAATGGTTTAATTTATACGACTCCATAAAAATTTCTACTGACTTCCGGACCAAATCCACTTAGCTCTAGAAGGATGGCAGGAAGACATACCTGTACTTAAATGCATTGTTAACAATGGCTTTGAACAGAAGGCGGTCTCCAATTTGGGATGGTCCCCTGAAATGGAACATTTCAATGGTCTTCAGGGTGGGATAGGCATTGCACAATCGGCTAGAAGAACATAGAAAAACAGAATCTAGTTTGATCACATTAAAAAACACCATTCGTTACCTGTAATGCATGTACTGTTTGCCAATCAGCTACAGATCAGATAGAAGTTACGAAATGACCCAAGTTTACTGTTATACTACAAGTGTCAAACTATGCCCGAACTGGATTTCCACTGGCCTGTTGACAGAACGGCTATTTGCCAGTTCAAGAGGACCTCCGGGTGTCCCAGCAATAAGAGAACATGGGAAAGCAGCAAAGGACAGACTGAATTTCCCTTTTCCTTCTTTTCCACATAATGATCATCCAAATTCCCAGAATTAATGGAGACACAGTGCCACCTAAAGGAAAACAGCTAGCTCGTCACTAATAAAAAATGAAAGACAATCTGGCAGCTTCAGGAAAAAGGGAATAAAGAAAAATGCATGCTAAGAGGTAAGTTAGTCAGTGTGGAAGGGAGTGAATTTCTATAGCAGCTGGGCTGTGGTAGCTTCTACTTTCAATCACTAGAAGGACAAAATTTAGCTTTGGAAGTAGAAGAATCAGCATATCTTGAGAGGGGATGTTTCCTGCTGTCCCAATAAAATTCCAATGTATCTCTAGTTAGCAGGATCACACTTAAAAATATCTCTGCCTTGATCTGATAACAACTAAGGAAAATCTAATAGCCAAATCACAAAGGTGCATCGCCATTATCCTTGGGAATTAATCTCTTGCCTTCATTAGCTTCAAAGAAACTGCAAAAATAGAAGAGAGCAGAACTGCAATTCCAGGTGCATGGTTAAGCACCAAACAAAAGGAGGGGAGGTGAAAACCAAACAAATACATTCAAGTTACACTATGGATTAGAGCATACTACTATTGTTACCTCCACAGTTAAATTAAATCAGTTGTAGGAAAATGCTGAACAACTCCACCAGATCCACTGTCGGTACACCTAAGGTAACTTTCAAATGTGACCTTAAATGTGGACTTATTTGAATGGTATAAGGAATTACATCTGCAAACCTTAGAAAGGAGTTAACATGTTTAAAATATTGATATCCGAAACATAAGAGTAGGTAGACAAATCAGTATAGCAGCTCAGGCAACTGGACCATATCATCCCCTTTTCAAACTTGCACAGAGGCTGGTTTTGCCTTGCCTCCTACCTTTTTTCCAATGACTGGCCAGTAAGTTCCCTTCATGATTGCAGTTTTTATTTTTCAAATTGCAGACAAATATACACTTCCTCCCAATTCTTGTTTTTATCCAGTTAGGAAAAAGAATCCCTATTACTACTGAAGCAAAAATAGAGGATGTATAGGATCAAAAAACCCAATAACAAAATAACAGCAGCAACAGCAACGACAACAATAATAATAAAACAACAACAACTGGCCAATCAAGAGTTGATTTAGGTCCAATACTTTCCCCCCATTTTCATGCTTCCTGACAAATCTAGAAATTGAGAAAAAATATTCTAATACTACCTATCGATTTTAGAAAATCTTTACAACATTAAGTCAGAGTCCAAAAATCCAATGATATCATTTATTATCTCAACAATCAGACTGTGGAGAGATTATTTCCAAGCAAAAGTTATGTGTCATGGCCCTGAAATCTGTCCCAGATTTCTATCATGGCTCATGGGCCTCTCTGGGATGAGAATAACTTAATCTCATCCAGATTATAGTTCCATCTGCCTTCTTAAACCCTGTGCTGATTCTCTTATTTCTGTTTACACATTCACTCAACTTGGCAGTCAGCAGGACATCAAATCTAGCAAACTGATACCATGTTTCCTCAAAAATAAGACCCCTCAACAAGATGCAAGCACCCACCTTGCCGCTATTGTGGCCACGTTTTCCATCCACGCCATGATCTGCCCACCAAACGTGTTTCCCTGATGGTTGGCATGTGGGGGTAAAATGAGTTCCACGCTTTCCACTCTGGTCTTTTCAGCAGGTACGGTCACGTTGCATTCTCTGTTCTCAAGATCTATTAGGGGAAAAAGATATGTTCCATCTGAGGTGTATCTGCACAGGAACAACCTTCTCAGGGTTAAACTACCAGGTAGGCACTTGAAGTAATGTCCAGGTCTCTTCCTTTATCCTCCACCTCCATTGTGTGTAAGCTTTACCTGGCAGAGAGGAAGAAAGAAATTTCTGTCGACCTGCTATCATATATAGCAAGTGGTCAGTAGTATCTAAAGCTGCAGGATCCAATCTGGCTGGAGAGAAATTCCTTGAAGATGGACTCAGCGCAAGTCTGAATGCACGGAAGACTAAATCTCTGGTCCCAGTGACCGACCCACATTGGATCCTGCAGTATTATCCTGGGACATGTATATTCACCTTCATTAGTGAATATCTAAAGCATCCAACTTAGAGGTTGTGTACTTTCTACTCACTTAAGGATTCACTGAAGCATACAGTTGGATTAGTGATACCTACACTTTTGCATGTGACTATATTTAAGCATATCTTCCTATTCTCAGTTTTAAATTACAATCTGGATTCAACTTGTTGTGAAATTCCGAGGCTGCATGTTGTGTCAAGCTGCATATCCCTGAACTAAATGAAGCAAGCAAGAAGCAAGAAACTACCCAAAATATAAAAGGGAGCTATGACTATTGCTTCTTCTAATCTATACCATGCTTTTCAAGCAGCCTCTCTCTTGCATGTCAATTGTTACATCAATTTCTCTTTTGGGCAATGGATGGGCTAGAAATCATGTCTGCTTCTTATTGCTGTTTAGTGCTTTATGATTATACTCGTTCCATTAATTCCACCCCTTGCAACACAACAGGTGGAATTAATGGAACCAATAACCTCTTGTACTGGGGGCTTCCTGAATTAAAGCTACTGGCAATTAAGATCAGCTTTGCAGCTCAGCTGATCCAAGGTATCTAGCAGGGCTGTTGGCATTATTGCTCACTTTCCTGAAATAGCATGTCAACATCAGTGAATGGATTCCAGGCCAGAGATGAACATCCTGTCCATTGTAAGTGTGACCCTTTCTGGATTCAATAACTATAGGCCAGAGGTAGTTTTTTAATAGCACTTTCCACTATAACAACCACATGGATGAGCTGTATGGAATCCTTAACTACCATGTTTACTAGGAGATGACACCAGAAATACTGCTCTTTGATTGTAAACAAGAAGCAATAAGGTCAAAAGATTATCTCTGCAATGCAATTCAACCATTTTCTTCTTTCTAGCAGCAAACATACAATCATAGTTTCATGTAATTACTACCATAGGAAAACTTGGCGCACACCATGCACATATCATAATTTGAAAAACAGGTGGTAGCAAGCATGCATTTTGTAAAAATGCATGTTTTGAAATGAAGTAGCTGCCCTTTCTTATAAACCCAAAGTTTCAAACATCAAATGATGTTTATTTATTTAAGAAAAATCCCCACCCCCAACTCATTCTCAGTGACTCTAAAATCCCAATACAAAAACAATACCCACCCCCCTTTTGGTGACAGTGATCAAATAAGCCATTTGATAGGCTTCATATCACACTGGTGTTCCCAGGACCCTTGGCTGAACTATACCTTCAGGGCCTTGCAAAAGAGTGTCAAAATGAGGGGCAATTTTATCTCTGCAGGGGTGATGCTCCACAGGGAGGGAGCCACTACAGAGAAGGCCCTTCTTAGTCCTGTCAGATGGACCGCTTTAGGAGAGGGGACCTGTAGGAGTCCCTGCCTTCCTGCTCTGGTGAAGCAGGTAAATTTGATTGGGGAAAGATGGTCCTTCAAATAACCTGGTCCCAAGCCACATAGTTTTGAAGGTGACAACCAGCACTTTGAATTGGACTTGGAAGCAAATGAGCAGCCAATGCAGCTCCTCTGCAGGAGAGGTGACACATGTACAAATTTAAGCTTGCACAAAAACGTGCGGACCACCACATTTTGAACCAATTAAAGCTTCTGGATACTTTTCAAGGGCATCTAAAAGCTATGCTGTTTTCAAAGGACAAGTGCCTTTGAGTCATTATTGGCTCCTGACAATCGCCTGGACTAATTCCTGAAATTTTCTTGGCAAGATTTTCAGAAGTGGCTTGCCACTGCCTGCTTCCTAGAGCTGAGAGAGAGATCGACTGGTCCAAAGTCACCCAGCCCAAGGCAGGACTAGAACTCTCGGCCTCCCAGTTTCTAGCCAATGCCTTGACCACTACACCAAACTGGCTGACTATAATTACCACCAGTACAAACAAGGAAGACTAGTTTAATATACTGAAATGAACTTGCATAAACACTGAATCCCCCATGTATCTATGGGTGCTCCAAATGATCAGTGAACGCCATGCTTTCCAAATGTCCAACAGTGGTAATCTCATCTTTCTGCATTTTGAATTGTTTGAGTTCTATTTCCTGAACCAGAGCACACCTTGCCAATTCAAATATTGACCAGACTGGCTCCCCACATAGGGATTTATTCATAGCAATGAAATGTTTTAAAATGATAAGAGATAATGTAAAATGAAACAAAGCCAAGCTAACCCATGCCATGCAGCCAAAGCCCTAGAAAGAATGCTAGAATATACTCTACCAGCCTGCACAGGGCCCTTAGTAAGCAGGTCTTTTATTGTATCCGTGTGCACTAGTCGCATACGGCGACGTTCAGCAGCAATGCTGTATTCAGTTTTCTCCTCTTCTGTTTTAGGATCCAGGGGCTTCAACTTTATCTAAGAGAAAGAGAATACATAACATTCCACTTACTCTAGACCAGGGGTGTCAAACTCGCAATGTCACATGACATATCGCGACTTTTTCTCCATTGTCAGCAATGGGATAGGCGCAGTTTCGGCCTGTGGGCCGGCAGTTTGATGCCCCTGCTCTAGACCATTTGCTTGTCTTAAGTATCACAGCCCAAATCTGCCTCACACTCATGTAGACGAATAACTGCCTTGCAAATTAGTTGAGCTTAGAACTTTAAAGCTTACACACACAGCCTCTCAATGTACTTCCCACATTCTTTGGTTGTTCCCCTGTATAGGTTCTGTACTTCGATTTCCCCCACCTGCAAAAGCTTTAATAAGGAGGTTGGGCTAGAAGACCTCCAAGGTCCCTTCCAACTCTGTTATTCCTGTTTTTCTGTTAAGATTCAGGGAATTTTAGAACCGGGCCATGATCAGTGATCTGGATTTAAAATGGAAGAGGTGACTTGGAACATACATGGATATGTACCTAGCACTGGCCAGGAGTACCTACTTAAATCAATTGTATCATTTTCTGGGATGAGACAGCTCCTACTGTATGAGCCCAGAAAAAGCTACAGCTGACAGGTATTATCTGAGCATTCACCATTGTTCCAAATGGAGATATTCAACCTAGAAATAAGGAGAAATTTCCTGACTGTGAGAACAATTAATCAACAGAACGACTTGCCTTCAGAAATTGTAGGTGCTCCAACAGTGGAGGTTTTTAAGAAGAGACTGGACAGCCTTTTGTCTGGGATGCTATAGGGCAATGATGGCAAATCTTTTTAGAGACTGAGTGCCCCAAAACTCTGTAATTCTGTATTCTATAAACCACTTTTCTATTTTTGAATTGGGATCAATGCATAATCCTAATAAATATTCTATTCTGTTGAATGGAGTAAAAGATTGGAAATAATTTTCAAAAATCACTTTTGTGAGATGAAGGGGTTTTTTAGTGGGTAAATACCTGGAAAAATTAAATCCTCTTCCTGTACAATTGCTTTTTGTTATAAAAAGGACATGCCTTATCCTGAGCACAATATTAAAACTTGCTGCTAACATAATATGTAGTTTGGCTTTGGTATGCCCAGATATGTTACTTAATGCAACTTCAAAAAGAATTATTGATTTGGCTGCATATGAAAGTACACATTAGTAATGATGGGATGACAGAAACACATCCAAGCAATTTGTGGACAGAAAAATCTGCCCCTGTAGAAGAGATATGGCTTACTTAAATCTTGAGAGGTCTACTTTGTATGGCTCCCCATGGTCTGCCAGTGTGCTTTAAATTCAAAAATCAAGTTTATAACAGTGATGATGCTTGAATTATAAAAAGGTCCTGGTTACAGAAACTATATATATAAGGCACTATCAATGTTTGTAAGTTATGCTAGGTAAAGTAAACTGAAGTATCTTTTGAGTTAGGCCCACTTTATGATTACTTCATGGGATATTCATGTAGTTCCCTTGGTCAAATTAAGACAATAAACTGCCACTTCCTTCTGAAATTCTTTTTGCTTCCAAGTGTAACCTTTGTGTGTAGTATTTCTAACGATCTTCCAACTTTTAATCAGATTTATCCTCTCAAGATCAATTAAGGTACTTCCATCTAGCTGGGCAAAGATTTGGGTTCGGCTTGATTCTGGATGTTCATATAGTTTGACTCAAAATTTGCAAGTAAATTGCCACTGCTTTCTTTGGGATTTTTTTTTTCAACTTCCTGGTTATAACTCTAAGCTTTGCTGATAGCCTCCATTGAAATAATAAACAGATCTAACTCAGCTTTTTTTTTTTCAAGATCCAAGACCTTCTTTATCTTGTAAATATCTTTCTGGAAACAAGGTGCTCAGAAACTTATGCTGTACTCCAGGTATAGTCTCACCAATGCCAAGTAGAAAGGACTTCATGTTTCTTTGATACTCTAATGCAGGGGTCTTTAAACTTGGCCCTTTTATGATCTGTGGACTTCAACTCCCAGAATTCCTCAACCAGCATGCCTGGCTGAGGAATTCTGGGAGTTGAAGTCCACAAGTCATAAAAGGGCCAAGTTTGAATACCCCTGCTCTAATGCATTTGATTCTCTACTTCACCCAGTACTATGTTAGCCTTTCTAGTAGCTGTCTCACAGTGCTTGTTCAATTTTCAGTGACCATACCTAAATCCTTCTCAGATGCAATGTTTCCAAACCATGGATCCCCCTTCTTGCGTGTGAATCCTACATTTTCTCTCCCTAAATATAAGACCTTAATGGACAAACTGATCCTCTCAGTCTTCCAACCTGCCCAGATTACACTTCAATCTTTTTTTTTTTTGTCTTGGGTGTTGGCCAATCCTTCCAATTTTATATCATTCACAAATTTCATAAGTACTGATAAAGGAGAAGCTTTGTAGCTCAGGGTTGAAATGAGCAGTTGTTGCTGCTCTCTGAGCTTGGTTGTTTTCTTGCAGACCTTTCATTAGTCAAACTAGGTAACATTATCAATGCTAAATTGCTGGTGCTAGTACTGATGAGTTACCTAGTTTGGGTAATGAAACATCTGAAAGAAAACAACCAAGCTCAAAGAGCACCCAGCGCCCCCAAATTTCATAAGTTGCCTATCATTCAGATAATTTTTTAAAAAATGTTAGATAATGTTGGCCCCAAGACAGACCCCAGTGGAACTCTACTTGTCATTGCTCTCCAAGCTGTTGTAGAGCAGTGGTCTTCAAACCTGGCCCTTTTATGACTTGTGGACTTCAACTCCCAGAATTCCTCAGCCAGCGTGCCTGGCTGAGGAATTCTGGGAGTTTAAGTCCACATCATAAAAGAGCCAAGTTTGAAGACCCGTGATGTAGAGTCATTCATGCTGATTGTTTAGTTTGGTTCCAAGAAGGATTTTGCTTTGTTTTTACTTACTACAAAATGGGAGGGGGGGAATCAAAAGGAAAAAAGAAGCAATGCAGCAACAGCAATATATGTGCACACACACACAGTCGTCACTTAGCTATACACTACACAGGAAAGAATTTCAAGATGTTATTTGTATATAGCTATATTATTTTCAGTGTAACCTTATACATACTTATTTTCAAACAATTTTCATCATAGCCAGATTTCCTGCTTCATAAAGATGCAAGGAGTTGCAATCTTGGCATAGTTTACAAGTACTGTGCAATCAACTTTCATTTGCTATCACCCCATCAATCAAATCACACCGCCAATATGTTTGTCACTCTGCACCAACCTACACATCCTGAAAATAAATGAGCAACATTTTTCAGAAATGTAGAAACTAACAAAGCACCAAGCTCACCTCAGCTGATCTCAAAAAAGTCTGCAGGATTAGTACTGATTAATAAATGGATGGGAGGCCACAGAGAGATATACTCAGCTGGAAAATCAAAAGTTATCTTGGGTCAAGTCAGTGGCAAAGCATTCTGGTATACAGCCAAGAGAACTGTAGGTCTGGGTCCATGGAGTCACTATAATCAAATCATAACTTGATTCGAGGATGTGTTTAATTTTTTTAACTTGATGAGCTTATAAACCACAGAGGAGTTAAAATGTCTTGATGCTCCCTGCATTACCCAGCAGTGAATAAATCAGGGTTTTAAGAAGGCCCTGAAGACCCGGTTCATCACTCAGGAACAGAGCCAGAAAGTTTGATGATTTTTGCTGTCTGTTTGAGTTGTGCTCTGTGGTGTTATCCGATTTTATCACTTTACCATTTTCTTTTGTCAATATTGTTAATTGTTTTAAACCTTGACAGCGACCCAGAGAAGTGGGCAGTTGTATGAACTGAGTGAATAAATAAAATGAAAACAGATACTGTGAAACTCTGCCGAAAGAATAAAAACTAAGGTTATTTCCTGTAAATAAATGTTAAGGATCACAATGTAATCAACTTCCCCGTACTTTCTTCCAAAGAAGAGAGAGAGGGAGAGAAAGAAAGCGGTGAGAGAAATTAAGTACTTCTTTGGTTCCACACCTACCTTAGCAGTTGGCTTGCTTTGAGCGACAAATGTTGCATATGCCTTGCACACACTCCATTGCTCACCATTGCAGAGATCCTCACAGCTGACTAGCACCCCAACCTGAAAATCATGGCCAGAAGAAAAAATGAAAATCCTCTGTGAGAGAGGCTGATTCTTAAAAAGAAAAAGGCCCTGTATCTATTACCAATCAATCAATTAGGAAAGTATTACAGTTTTCTTCCTCAAAGGACTACTTTGTACCACCTGAAGGGACTGCACTGCTCACTATCTTTGTTTTGTTCCAGTGTTTAACCCAGTTTGGGCAATTCATACTTCTGAATATTTAGAAGACAATAGGCAGTGCAATAATTGTGTTCTATCTACTACCATTTTCTACACCGATGAATTACCAAAGTTCGTTCCCTGAGGCAGCAAAACAAAACAAAACCTGACATCCCTTAGTTCAAGCTGTTCCTTTCGCCTACAAAGGAAGCCAAATTGCAAATAAAAGGAGTGGAAATGTCCCCCTTGAGCCTGCAGAGACACTTGTGTATTATTACAAAAAAGCAATCAAAATTAGAAGGGAAAATTAACGTTAGGAGAGGGTTATGCAAGTTCTGTACATGGCATAGCACAATCCTTGTCATTCAGGGAAGTGTTGTTCTTCTGCTTTACACATTTTCAATGAACATTCTCAAAGTTCTAGTTCATATAGAGGATAATATCATGACTCAAAGACTGTATTCCATGGAGGACACTGAGCTTTTACAAAGGACATGAACACATGTAAGAAGAAACATGCTGGCAGTTCCAGGGTTCCTGATTTTTCCACCATGATTAGTGCATTAATAGTGCACTAATAATACCTGCACTGGCAGGGAATTGGGTAAGATGCTTATTGTGGTCATAAGTTGAGGACTACCTGTGTAAGCTGAAATCTCTTTCCAGTCTCCGTGTTGGATGAGAGTAAGAAAAGGCCCTGGAGGTTGAGCCAACATGTTCAACCTTATGTCTCTCTGTGTTTGGGTGTCCTATTCAATTTGAAAAGCACAAAGAGAAACAATTTCCTGCCAAAGTGTGGACACTGTCCCTAAGAGCCTCAGATCTTCTCCCAATCCACCTGAGCAAACAGGTTGTTTGTATTTGTTATGTTAGCGATTCTTAAATATTCCACAAAATAGTAACCTAGCGATTTTGTTGTTAAAATTGCAGGACTTACAGAAGCAAATCCAAAAGGCCAAGTAGATGAGTTAAATAGAGTTTTGATTAAATACAATGCTGCTGCGTGAATCTCAACAACTGGTTATGGAGTGAGAAATGCACAAACTATATTTCAACTGCACTGAAGTTACACACCAAGAAAAATGGGACAAATCTGACCTGCTTTCTGGCAAAACTTTTTTTCCATTGACAGGATGCTGGATATGGAATATATACACTTGTACCACTCTTTACAACTCTAAAGATACCTATGAACCAGCTGGATACAGTGGAGTCTTAACTTTTTCTACAAATTTGTCCCAATGTTCTGTTTCCTTCCCGAGAAACATTTCCATGATCCTCTAAAATCAAGTTGGCAATAGGGTGAATTGATTATATTATTTTAGTTATTCCGCCCCTATTTGCCATTTTATTTGCAACCATTCTGAGGTGTACAAATCTGGATTTCTTTTTCATTCTCCTGTTTGTTAGCAGTGCTACTTATTAATGTTGTTAATGCCAGCTTTTGATTTCATATGGACTTGGTTTTACAAGTGTCTCAATCTTTTTGACTTATATTGGGGAAGAGTAATTAATCAAATCAAATCAAGTCAATGACATGCAAGCAAACTAAGCTCATCCTTTGGACTGCAATGAGTTTCACTCTGAACCAACGTATGGGCCAATCATTTGACAGAAGTGTCCTAGGAACAAGTGGAATTCAAATGTACTTCCATAAGAAAATGTAGACATAGTGTAGCCAATATCTCATTTCTGCAAAAGAGAAAAAAAAACCCACTGAACATCAGCAGCTTAGTGGCATCACATCGATGAGTACCTTGGGGTTGCAAAAATGAGAGAGCATGGTCAGTTGTCTATGTTTGGCTTGAAGATGCAACCTCTGTATAATCTAAGTGGACAATTCAGAAGCATGTAGGGAAGAGTTTGGACAGTTACTGGGGCAAAAGATGCAAAATATATCTGAAGCACAGCTTCCAAAAGCCAAGGCAAACAGTCATCCAAGACAGTGTTGAAGCATACATACCTCCATGCTAGAATTAAATGCTCGGTTCACTTTAGCTTTGATGTTGACAACTTGCCCCACGCTAGGAATGGGGGGAAAAAAATAAAAAGTAAGATAAAATTCTCCAAAATGCCATTGATAGAAAATATATTGTAGTTCTAATATGTAATTGATCCAAGTGGGAGATACTATTTTACAAACATGTTGCCAAGCTTCGTTTGTTAAAAAAAAAAAAGGCTGTGAATCTGAACACTTCCCAATGGTTGTCTAAAACCCACACACTTAAAGTAATTCTTGCAGACATCTAGACAGCAGGATTAAAATACTGTTCTGGACAGACAGGAGACTTGTGAATAAATATAATTTTATTTATCCTTTCTCCCAAATGGAAGACTTTGGCAGCCAAGAGTTCAAGGGCTTTTGGGTTCATCGGTTAGGATATAGAGATAAGATTTCACATGTCACTAAATATACACTTAGTCATGTCTGATACTCAGTAAATGAAACAGAACATGCAGTCCCTCGATTGTGTTCCTAGACTCACAGATGTTCAGGTTTCATTCAACTCTCCTAACCAGTATTGGCTTTCCTTCAACTTTCAGTTGCCTAGTGTAGAATCAAATGGTAAAGACATTAGCACTTTCATTAAAAGGATTCTTCAAATGATATTTCATTCCAACACATTTTGTTACATGAGTTAAGGTGAGACCACAAAGATTCACTGGGTGACTTTGGGTCAATCATGCTTGAACTACCCACCACCCTGTACAGTGATGGAATGAAGGGAAATAGGAGGAGGGCATGCTACCTTGAGCTAAATTAAAAGATGGGATAAAAATTGAGCCAACAAATAGTAAAAATAAAAAAACCCTGAATCAATTCATAACGTTCACTAAACTCACCACAACAATTAATACCGGAGAGTAAAGACTGCAAGCTACCTCTTGTTCCCTAATCATTGAAGAACATAAAACCCATCTTAGCATGTCCTCAAGTGAAGGTTAAGTACAGGCAATCCTCAACTTACAACCATTCATTCAGTGAGCATCTGAAGTTACAACAGCACTGAAAAAAAAATGACTTATGACAGATTTTCACATTTACAACTGTTGCAGCATTCCCATGGTCGTGTAGTCGAAATTTGGATGCTTGGCAACTGACATGTATTTATGACGGTTGTGAGTCATGTGGTCATGCAATGCCATTTGTAACCTTCCCAGATGGCTTCCAGCCAGCAAAGTCAGCAGCACAACTCACTTAACAACTGCCTCACTTAGCAATGGAAATGTTGGGCTCAAAGATGATTGTAAGTTGAGGGCTACCTGTACCATTTTAAGAAGGATGAAACATAAATGGAGCGTATATGGAAGATTCAACAATAAAGTAAGTATGATTTAAAAAGATTAAACAAAAGTGAAGTGATCTGGATTATAATTCCCCTAGTAAGTGACTTCTTTCTGTGCTAGTTGGGGTGTCTAAGAAACTTAGTCCAAAATGGTAGCCGAACAGCAGTTCACCCATCCAGATTCTACCCAGAGTAAACCCAACAATTTGTTATTTCTTATGGCTTAATTTGCTGTGCAACTGAGCCATAGTTTGTATAAAGAAGCATGGTTAGCATGGGATGTTAATGCAGTTGTAGTTCACTTAAGTAGAACTTACTGCCAGAAAAATGCACACCAAAAAAACCCAGTCATTATCTTTCCTTCTATGCTCCTTCCTATTTCCCAGAAAAAATATAATACATGTTACATACAAGCTGTAGGACATAATAACTGAGTTATGTGTCTATCAACTGACATCAGGGAATGCACTGATATGACAAACAGGTAGAAAATGTAATACTCCATAATTGCATTTCAGCTGAGCAACGTACTTTGCATGATTTGATCATTAAAAAAACATTCCAAAGAAGCTTGACTCTTCTCTAGAGTTTAGATAAAAATGAACAACCATTGTGGGCCAACTGACTCATCTTTTTCATGTTTTAGTTATACCCTAGAAAAAGGAAACCACTTCTATTTTAGAGCGTCAGAAGGAAGAAGGAAGTCAAACACATCCATAAAATGAGCTCTTCATTTGGTGATTGCATGATTTCTAGGAGCTAAAATAATAGGTGAATAAACAATCTTTAATTTTTCAATACTCGGCTTAAGACTGTAATGGAGCCTGTTCATTAGAGTCATAAGTCCTGATGGTCATAAAATTGGTTATTCACATGATCGACACAAGTTTATGACCTTTTTTGTGATGGTTCGCTAGGAATTGGTTTTGCCAAAAACAGGAAATAAATGTTGGTTTTCGGAAAACCATCATAAAATGTGGTTACATGATTGTAAGATACTGCAAACAGCCATAAATGTGGACTAGTTCTGAGAGCCCAACATGTGGTCACATGAGGAACCTGACCAATAGAATTGGATTATAAGTACTACCAGGAGGTCAATTCTAACCTCTAATGGTCACTAATTGACCATGAGTTTCACAGTCACCTATGTGCCCACAATTAGTCAGTTTCTTTTGAAGTCTAGACTCAAGGAACATCGACAAGATGCAGAAAATGAGTAGGGACATTTACCTATGCCAGAGCAGTAGTGGGTTAGGAGACCAGCAGCCTATTCTACTGTATAAATGTGTACTGCAAAGGTTCATACCAAACTTCATTCTTTCCATATGAGTACCAAGAATCTATAAGCATCTATCTGACATAAAAGTGGGAAACCAAAAGTGTGAAAAAGAAGTCACATATCACAATAAAAAGATGCTCTCCATAAAACAGTTTCAGTAGGATCCAAGGGATGTTAAAATTTCATCAAGGAATAACAGAATTCCATCCATAGTTCTGAGAACATTATTGGGGCTATGATCTGAAGGTTCCACACATCGGGTAAATTTACTGAGTGACACCCTATCATCCATTGTCCACTGTCTCTTCCTTTAAAATTCTGCCCAATGATTACTTTGTCAGTGTTTTACTTTCTTCAGGTGCCGTACCTTGTTTCATTTTAGTGCCAGATCATGAATCAATAAGAATGCATTGATGGGAACTACATATTTTAAACTTGGAATAGCTTTTTCCCCCAATTTACATTATTCAAAAAAATATTTTCAAACATTTGATGCTTTTAATATTCATTTTCTGCTATGCAAACAGGGATTCATGTGCATTATACTTTATGGCTATCTATTTTTGGATGTTACTCAAGAGAGCTGTGGCATAGGGTAACAAATAAAAGGAAAGGAAAAGAAAGTATCAATTAAAAGAAATAATTCATTCCTACAAGAGTATTATGTTAGGCTGCTCTTAAAGCTGTATTAGATTATTTCTGTAGGAAAAAAAGATGAAGAAGATATTAAAAATATGCAGAGAAAATGGTAGGAATGCCCATTTCAATTTTGCTTATGTTCAACCATATATCTATTCAAATATCTACATCTTTTCATTGTTCAGTGGTAAAGAACTGACTTTACATGTAGTCCTTGACTTACAACAATTCATTTAATAACTGTTCAAAGTTACAACGGCACTGAAAAATGATTTTTTTTCACAGTTACGACTGCATACAGAACGTTGCTGGTACAAGCCCTGGGTTTTTCAAAAATACCAGTACATAATTCCATGCCAGATAAGTAAACAGTCTGACCAAGAAGAAATAGTTTCCTATGTCTCCTTTATGCTGGAATTATTACAATTGCTTAATTGAAGGAAAAACGGACTCTTGTTAAAATGTATAATTACTCTCAGTATCACCAAAACACATCGGAACTCCATATATGGGTGTTGTTTCCTTCTCAATGAGAAAAATACTAAAGCTGTATCCTATGTTCCAAAAATCATCCTTTTCTAGATATATGGTGCACTACAGCAAAGACAGCATGCTTTCATTTTTCTGGAGAAATAATTTAAAACCTTTACAAAATGGATCCCTGCAGTTCAAACAACCCTGTGGTTCTCCTGTTCTTGGGAGAAACCTACACAAATGCCTTTCAACATTAAGAAGAGCCAAAGACTATCAATGTTTGCTCAGTATTCTCAGTGAAGAACATAAAATGCCACCACAGTTGAAATCCTGTCCCACCCTCCTGCTTAACTAATAGGTCACATGCACATTTTTATTCATTGGCTCCATGACTGAGAACTGGCAAAGTTATTCAGACTGTAAAAAGCTAATTAATGTGATACAATTTCTTCTAGTTTTGCAAAGCACCAGGAAACATCTATTCAAAAGCCAGTTGAACAGCAAAAGGCAAGGAAGTGAGGCAGTTACCTAATTGTGTGCTCAAAATAGATATCATCCACTGAAGCTGTGACGCAGGGGCAGCCTGCATGCCTCTCAGCTGAAAAGATAAACAAACCACATTAGTTATGTACATCATTGCACCAAAAAGAGCATGGGCGGGGAGGGGGGGAAATCCTAGCTGCTAGAGCACAATCTACCCCATGGTATACATTGTAAGAACTATGGGGTCCAATACACAAGGCTTCTCCAGAAAAGAGGATTTATGGGACCGGGAAAAATTCCAAGCATGTGAATACTCTGTTGTCCAGAAAGCTTATTGATGAAAGGCCACTGAATCTGAAAAGAGGGTTCAGCTTTTTTGCAATGCCAACTCCAGAAAATGCATAGCTAGCTTTCCAGCATTTCCTTTACTAAAAGATTGCCCACCTCTTCTAAAACAGTGATTATTTCTACAATTTTATGGGCAGGTCTAACTTGCAAGTCCTAATTTCATTTCACAGGGAGTTATCTAAGAACTGTACAAGAAACTGTATAAGAACAGTCTCTATCAACAGATGTGTTAGATCCCATTTAATGAGAGAACAGTCAAAAGATATATAACTATTTTAACTGCCATGTTAAGGTTTAACTGAGGAAACTGTAAGGGACAATTTTAATTAACGATGCTTGGTGGGAGTAAAGAGGAGCTTCTGCATATACAGCATACCCTGCTCTTCAGAAGATTGTTAAATATGGCAGAACAGTAGGAACCTAGTCTCACTTCTTCTTTCCGACATAATTATTCACCTGACAAGATTCAGGAGCCAGGCCAAAGATGCAAACTTGCTTTTATTCTCTGTTGTAATCCAAATGCCAGTTGACAGTTTCAGAATTCTTGTTGCTCAAGATTTTAGTGGCAAGTAAATGGCTGAGATTTGTATCTTTGGTTAGAGTCCATAGCCTGCTAATCGTATCAACTGGATCAATCAATTCTAACCCTTTGGAGACAAGAGGTGTGCCCAGGCTCTGATTAGAGATGGAAATTGGCAAAAGTATTTGGGTTATAGAAAACTGCAATTAATGGGAAAATGTAACAGAAAGCCTATTCCGACCAGATTTAATTTGAAAAAGGAAGTAATTAATAGCAACAACGATGAAAATGTTGGTTTAGATCAGTGGTTCTCAACCTTTTTAATGCCACGACCCTCAACCGGTCATAAGTCTAGGACTAATCACCCGGTCGTAAGTCGAGGATTACTCAACTGGTGCAGCACCGTTTGCAGAATGGGACTTTTGGCGGGCTCAGCAGGGCAGAGACAGCCTGGACAATTCCTATTGGCTTTGAAAGCCAATAGAATTAGACTCTATTCAAGAGAGTCTATTCTATTGGCTTTCAAAAGCCAATAGAATAAAAGGGAATAGCACAGCTAAGGAAAAGGGGAAAAAAATGGCGGACTGCATTATTTGGCGACCCCCGGGAAATGGTCATTCGACCCCAAATGGGGTCCCGACCCACAGGTTGAGAACCACTGGTTTAGATGAAATTGAAAGCAAAGAATGTTCTCTCAGGAAGCTTGGAGGCTTATTGTCTCAATTATATACACTATATGTGTCTGTTTAATCACTGCTTAGAGAGTGCCCCAAAATCAACATGGTTAAATAGTAATATGAAAGAAACTCAAGAGTCCAAAGCTGCTCAAATGTTTTCTTCCCAGAAGTTTCTCTGGATCCTCATCCTATACAACTTTCTTCTACTACATCATAGAAGACTGCTAATAACTGACTTCCGGTTTGCCATTGGGGCGCTGCGGCCGCTGGAAGGCGAGCTCCGTGTTCAGTTTCGCGTTCGGTTTTGCTCTGCTGGGGGACCCTGGATAGGGTTGAGAGTCGCCCTCTGGGGGCAACAAGCAAGGAGGGGACCCCCGCTTGATCACAGGAGGGCGGTAGCCCTTCCGCTCGATCTGGGGCAGCCCTCCAAACCGGCTGATGAAAGACCGGCCATAGAAATATGGCTCATCACTAGGCTACAGACAGCCGAAGTCAAATTTACCACCAGGCACTTCTAAAGCAGCGCAGATGAGACTGGGTGAGATCTGAACCTCTCTTCAATCCTAAGTATTTTCTTTTCCTGTAAAAGCTGCCCAAAGCATCTTCTCCCCTGTGAGAGGGAAGGGAACTTCTATCCCACCCTCTAAGAATAGCGGCGACTGACTATCCAGGGGAGTTAAAACACTGAAAGAATAAACTTAATCTAACTGGATTTAAATGCTTTTAAAATTTGGGAACCAAAAGATTTCTTATCTTTACAGAAGACTTTGGTTTTTATTTACAAAAAAGAAATAAAATTGGAAAAAAAGGATTATAAAAATTTTGGACTTAAAAAACCTTAAATGGCATTGGTAACATCTTGTGGCCAAGTTTGATATTACAACTTGTTATTGTCTAAAGGAGACTTGGCTTGAAGCCCAGACTATAGATAAGACTTTTTCAACCTTGACAAATACCAGCTGTGAGAAGCTCAGCTGTGTCCTATACCCAGTTATAAAATTATTTTTATTTTCTGACTTTAAAGCCCTCAACTTAACACACCATCGAGAGAATATGGATGAAGACCAGGAACAGATTCTTTTTATGGTTGAAAGCAATACATGAAGCCATTCTTTCAGTTTGTGATGAAATACGATACTACAGAAAAGAACAAAATATCAGTCTAGATATACGAACCCAAATTTTGATCACAATTAAAGAATCAACTACGCAGAAGATAACAGAAGAAGTAGAACAATTAAATACTATGATAGAGGATTCAACTGACAAATACAGTCAATGGAAAATCCAGAAAAGGGACTGACAACAATGAAAATGGAAAAGAATTTCTATATAAATTAGAAGAAATTTGAGGAGCAAGAAAAAGAACAGACCGAAGGGAAGACAAACATATCAGGACAACTATGGGGATTTGGAATAATAGAGAGACGATTCGTTAACCCTTCCAAAAAAATGGCGACTGGATGGTCTCTCTTATTTCAAATAATATATATACCAACAGAGGGAGATCTATTTGATGACTTAAAAGCACTAACATGGAAGGCGAGCCGGCAAAGGAAGAAAGCTACAATAAGGCTGAAGAAAATTGGGGTTTTGATTTATTAGAGAGGATTTTATATTTCTAAGTAAAATAGAACATACTCAAATAGACAAGATGTGTATTTTGAATACTAGATTTTGTATGAATTTAGATTAAAAAAATTGGTCACTTAACTTGGAAGTATAAATATTAAAAGTTAATTTTAAATATTGATGGGAAACTAAAAATTGGGAAAAACTAATAACAGGACATTGATTGTCTTTAAAGATTGACTGTAAAAGCAACTAGGATATGTATAAGCTAAAAATTTATTGACAAATGTAATAATGCTATTTTTACTCAATTGACATAATAAGAACTGTATTAGTTCAAATATGAGACAATAGGTATTAAGAGAAAAAGAGAGGAAATATTTGATGTGGTACCTTGAGATTTGTACTAAAAAATTTTATATGCTATTGAATTATCGATTAACCCAGCCACCATGTTTAAACATGCTTTTTAAACACGTAAATGTAGAAAATTAATAAAATACTAGAAGACTGCTAATAACTATAAGGAAAAAAGGGGGAGGGCTTAAAAAACAGCTAACAGGGCTTAACAGTTCCATTGATGGCACTGACTATACTAATGTGCTGTAATAAAATATAAGATGATTTTGTTTATTTCGTTGTTCATTTATTTCTCCCGCCGTTATTATTTTTTATAAGTAACTCAAGGTTTGAGCATTTCCAACATATCTTATTTCTCCTATTTTTTTCCTACAACAGCCTTGTGAGGTGGGTTGGGCTGAGGGAGAATGACTAGGCCCAAAGTCACCCAGCCAGCTTTTTCAACTCCCTAAGTATTTGAACAATTTATATTTTAGTAAATACACAGTAGTCTTTCAAAAGCCAGATTAAATATGTTGCCATCAAATACTGTGATAGATTTTTTAAAAATCCAATTTCTCAATGATTTTGTCCCTATAATTGTATTGATCCTGAAACAATAAAATACAATATTTTATTGTATTGTGAATTTTACTAGAAACTATATCTGAACTATTGTTCTGGATAGAACATCCAAGTAATCATATCAAAAATTGAAATAGATGCACTATTAATTTCATACAATAATTCCTTTTAAAATTGTGTGAAATTGATTAATTACCTATATTTTATTTATCGCCTTTTAAAAGGAACCTCTTTGCAAGTTTTCAAATCCAGACAGCAATGAAGAAATTAGTTATTCTTAACTTCTACCTCAGACACTCTAATAAAAAGTGTTTTTTTAAAAAATAATGTTAGCATTTTTAAATATATAAACAAAAAGCCCTCACTGAGGAACAAATTAGTATGGCTTCCTGCCCAGGGAATTTCTAAAAGTGATATCAAATTGCCTAGCATGAAAATTATGAGAAATGGAGTATTTGCAGAAGGCTTTTTAACTGAAAAACCTTTGCAACCACTTTTATTCATCTCATTCATAAGTGAACAGAACTGAGACAGCTAAATAAATAGAAGGCATTTCAAATGGAGCTGTCTAAGCTGTTTGAACAGGCAAAAAATGGCAATTATGATTTCCTACATATGGGGGTAACACACTGTACCTTGAAGAGTGATATAATAATCAAACAAAAAACTGAGATCTTGTCATGGTCACTCACTGAATGAACACCTTGGAGCAGATAGCAAAAGAAATAAAAGGAGGGACAGAGACCCAGGTTAAGTCTATCCTCAGATATGAACACTTGTTGGGTGACATTTAAGTAGCCATTCTTTCTCCTCTCAGCAAATCTCCCAGGGCTGATGTTGAGGGAAACAACTAGATAGACAATATGTTATATGAAGAATATATCTGACATTCATACTTGATATACCTTAATACTTTTTATTAACCAGTGATGCATTGCATTTAAAAGGTGTCCCACCAAAGTGTCAGTAGATTTTTTTTTTGCTCAGCCGGAGAAATGATTAAAAGTATAAAATGACAGAGGTATTTATAATGATGATGCAGATAAAATGAATACATTTCTATTCAGGAAATCAAATGTCAGTAAGTTCAGGGCAAAGAAATATACTGATACCTAATTAATTTATGGAAGACACTGCTATAGTGTCTGGTAATAAGCACTAGTTTAGGGCACTTTTTAAAAAAGTAATAAACAGCTTCAAGAAAGAGAAGTCTACTACCCATCATTACCATGAACAGCTAGGAAACCTCTCTAGTTAAAAACAATTTGCCTGGATATCAGGAAAGCTAGGTGTTGTAGCCTTCATATCCCTAGCTGCAAGGATGTCTCCAATCAATCTATGGTTTAAAAAATAGGGTAAATCCTATTATTTTCTTACAAATTAATCTGAGTTAGACAAACTTTCTATGCAGCTTAAGTTGTGACATGATAATATTCAAGCATTCACAACCATAGGATTATTTAAAAAGTTGAGCTGGACTAGCAGAACTTGAATTAATTGTTGTCAATCTCTGAATTAATCGCCTTACAAATGAAGAAGCAGGAAAGTTTTATGAAGCTAAAAGAGTCAACAAGAGTTGAGATCCTTTGCAGGAAATCTGTGATCTTCAAGAGTTCATCCAATTATAACTTTCCATAATTTCTAAGTATGCTGGTTAGTGGGAGTAACTTAAAAGCAAAAGTTCTGCAAAAGCGAGTACTTGCATGCTACAATCAGTGACCATCTTTTTTCAGTTGTTTCTGTGCGGCCCACTAGATCTGGCAGAGTAGCATACTCTGGTTTCTGTCTATTAAGCAGTATCACTTGGCAGGACCCAGAAAGTGGGCCTGCTCTGTTGAAGCGCCCACCCTTTTAAACAACATGCACCCTGAGCTTTGTTTAACCCCAGTTCTGCTACCATTTCGTAAGTTCTTGAAGACTGGATGTTCCTCCAGATATGGAGCCTGTAGTTTGGGTGAGCCTGTTGTTGTGGTTTTCTTTGGTATGAGATGGGGAGGTGGCTGAGCTGATTGGCTTGAGGCATCACTATGTTATTATTATGTTTTTAGTCATCATTTTTGTTTTGTTGGTTTTTACTTCTGTTCCCCATCCAGAGTTAAGATGGCAAAATGGGTGGCTATATAAAATTAAGAAAATAAAGGTTCCCTCCAAGTATTTTGGACCAGAAGCCCTTTCAAACCCTTCCAGTAAAATCCAAGGATTATAAATAATGTTCCAATAATATTTGGAGAAAACCAGATTCCTATTTCTCCACCCACTGACTAGGCTGTTTTCTGCTTCTAACCTGGTGATGGTCAGCAAGAAATTAATGGGAGGTCAAAGAACAGAGGTAGATCGGCCATATTCTCTACTCACTCCTTCCAAATCTAGTTATAGTTCCTATATTCATCCATCACCGCACTTGGTCTACTCTAAGTAGACCTTTGAATGTTAAACCCTAAGCTTGCTTTCAGAATAACAGAATAATAAAGTTGGAAGGGACCTTAGAGGTCTTCCAGTCCAACCCCCTGCTCATGCAGGAGACTATACCATTTCAAACAAATGGTTGTCCAATCTCTTCTTAAAAACTTCCAGAGTTGGAGCATTCACAACTTGTTCCACTGATTAATTATTCTAACAGTCAGGAAATTTCTCCTTACTTCTAGGTTAGTTCTCTCCTTGACTAGTTTCCATTCATTGCTTCTTGTCTGCCTTCAGGTGCTTTGGAGAATAGCTTGGCTCCCTCTTCTTTGTGACAGCCCCTCAAATATAGGTAATCCTCGACTTACAACAGTTAGTTTAGTGACTGTTAAAAGTTACAATGGCAGTGAAAAAACAGACTTATGACCATTTTTCATTTACGACCACTGCAGCATCCTGATGGTCATGTGATCAAAACTCAGATGCTTGGCAACTGACTCATATTTATGACAGCTGCAGTGTCCCAGGGTCATGAGGCCACCTTTTGTAACCTTCTGACAAGCAAAACCAATGGGCAAGCCGTGTTACTAACTTAATTGCAGTGATTCACTTAACAAGTGTGGCAAGAAAGGTCGTAAAACGGGGCAAAATTCACTTGAACAAATTTCTCGTTAAGCAGCATAAATTTTGGGCTCAATTGTTAAGTCGAGAACTACCTGGTATAGCAAGGCTGCTGTCATATCAACCCTAGTGCTTCTCAAACTTGAACTCTTCCAATGCCCGAATTATGATTTCTCAAATCCGGATTCAGGGCCCCGATGATCGGGCACGCCGTCCCTTGCAAAGCACTCTTGCCGGGCGATGGACCCCGGCAGCACGAATCCCAGCAGCCTAATCGACAACGGTTGCCGCTTCGAAGAGGCTCTAATTCCCTAATTCACCCGGTCCACCTTAAGAGCGACGCGCGGCCGCGCTAGCCCACCCGCAGGCTCACCCCCCCCCCCACTCTGATTCAACCCAGGGCGGGTTGCCAAGAAACGCGTCCCCGCCCCTCCGTCTGCCAGAGGCCGGGAGAGCAAGCGCAGCTTACCCGAAAGACAGGCGGCCGTGTCGATCCACTTCAGCAGCTGCCCGATGCTGAGCTCCTGGCGGTAGTTGGTGTGGCAGGGCTGCACCATCTGACTCATTTGTACCTCGGTGGCGTTCCGGTAGCACTCCATGGCGCGCTGCGGAGGGTCCTCCTGGGGAAGCGCCGAGTTTCCCTGAAGGAGGGCGGCGCGAGTGGGAAGGCAGAGCCGGTATCGGGAGAAAGAGAACAAAGCGAGTCACTCCCGATGAAAAATCAACCGCAAAACCAGAGCCTCGCAGCCGCTGGAACCCCGCTCGCTCATTCGCGAGTCCCGGCGATCTCCGGATCCAAGCCGGTCCGCGAATAAAAGCCCAAGGCGCGCACACCCGCCTTCGCAAAGACGGCTGCTCTCGCCTCGGCTGGATCCGAGTCGAACGAAAGTTCAGACTTCGGGACTTGCCTTCTCCCAGTCCGGCTGGGGCAATAATTCGGCCAAGCCAGGAGAAGGGCCGGCAATTCTGGAAGTGACATTCCAATCCAAGAAATCGTCCATTAGGAGTGCCCCTCCCCCCGCTTTACTTTTCCATGGGAAACCCTCTCTCCTTTTTTTGAGTTAACTAAAGACGGCAGGTAAAATTACCTGAAGGACAGGTCTGCAGCCCTTTGCATAAATGGCAAAAGCCACTCGCCCCGCACTGGATCCCCTTCCGGAGAGTGAATTTGCCAAACAGGGCAACCTGAGCTTTCGCGGAAGTTGGGCTGGGTGCGTGCAAAGAATAGAGCAGAGCGGAAAAAGTGAGCAACCGAGGCTTTGCCATCCAACGTTTTCCTCCCGCCTCAAGAATTCTTCTGCGGAAGGGAAACCCTGGTGCAATACTGGTCAAACGATTGATCCCGCATTAAGCCCGAGAGTTTTAGGAAGGCTACTCCTTATGCCCCTCCCACGACGAAACCCATTATTTTGATTATACAGTACTTGGAACTATGTCCACTTTTTCTAAGGAGGGACTCTGGTGCTCTCCGAGCTTGGTTTTTTTTACAGACGTTTTGTTAGCCAATCATATATGATCATCCTCAGTGCGTGTTGATGATGTTACCTAGTTAGGTAATGAAATGTCTGCAACAAAACCATGAAGCTCAAAGTGCACAAAGGACTCCACACTTCAACCCTGAGCTACAAATGTTCTCTTCTACAGGTAGTCCTCGATTTACAACAGTTCAGTTAGTGACTGTTCAAAGTTACAATGGCCTTGAAAAAAGTGACTTATGACCATTTTTCACACTTGCGACCACTGCAGCATCCCCATGGTCACGTTATCAAAATGTGTACGCTTGGCAACTGGTTCATATTTATGACAGTTGTTGTGTCCCAGGGTCATGTGATCACCTTTTGTGACCTGATAAGCAAAATCAATGGGGAAGCCAACTTCATTTAACAACCGTGTTACTAACTTAACCACGGTGATTCACTTAACAGCTGTGGCAAGAAAAGTCATAAAATGGGGCAAAGTTCACCTAAATGTCTCCCTTAGCAACATAAATTTTGGGCTCAATTGTGGTGGTATTGGTTTCTTTTCAAGTGCCTGCATTTTTACACTGGGCGCTGACAAAGTTTTGTTAGATCCTTAGATCCATCTAAGCAATACTGCATCATTAAAAATGATCATACTCTCTTCCCCAAGAAATATATGTTGATGGTGTTTGACTGTGATTCATACCATATCTAATGTTTCTTCATGGTCATAAGACCAATGTGGAAAACATGATGGATGAGAATGGGAAATTCTTCCTCCTCACTTTTTATTGGTTAATGATGTTTGATACAGAACATACAGTTTCAGGAGTATGAACAGTTCTCTCCCAGAAGACAGGTTTAGCAATAGCACAACAATATTAAGAGCTTTTCTCACACTCCAGGGCACAACACATTTTCTATTTTGTGTCACAGAAGTGTGCAACCTATGGCCAACAACCTTGAGAGTAAATTTCCAGAGTTGTTAACTGATTGTAATGTAACAGGAATGGGCCAAATTAAGTACCTGACAGTCCCTCAGCACATTTATCTTTGTAGTAGTAGCAAGAGTGTACAAAACATAGGGTTATAAAGATATTCCCTGACCTTACATTCTCCAATACATTGCAAGGAATAAGTTGAAGAATACAGATAATAAAGTAACAATAATGTCTTAAATGTATTTAATTTGGGTATATACAATTTTCTGACTTTACTATTCCATTCCATATTTTCAGGGTTTTTATAGGTCCCCAAAGTTTCATAAGCGCTGGGCCCTCCATATGTTGTGCCTGATGGATAACACAGGCATGAGTAAAAGAGGGAAATGGCAAGACTATGGAAACCAATTTTTAAAATGTGTAAAATATGCCTTCAAAACCTCTTTACAAAATGTGCCTCCATGTCCTAAAAGTGAAGTGAAGGAGCTGCAGTGCTTTGCTGTAAAACGGGTCCCTAAACCCCGGTCCGTGGTCTGGTACAAGGCCGAGGCACGCCAGCAACCGGTCCACACAAACAAGCAAAGCCCCATCCACAGGATGCAGGCAGCATACAAAACCACGCACTCTCCACGGAAAAACCTCTCTCCATGGATCTGATCCCTGATGCCCAACAGGTTGAGGATCTCTGCTCTAAAATATCTGCACAGTCTGGGGGTCTTAATAACTTGAAGAGGTTTCAGTTCTTGCAACAGCCAAATAAAGCCTAACAACAGTAACACAATGTGACTTGATAAAGAAACTATGTTGCCTCCCTGGTGTAAATTGCATAGTTGGAATTAAACGTAGCTTTCATTGGGGATAATTCTACATTTACAATTCTTAAATTTATACCTAAATTAAATACTGATAGTCCTCAACATGCAATAGAAGAATAGTCTGTCCTTCACTAGTGGTTTGCTATGGGTGCAATTTTGCCCAAAACTGGAAGGGTTGGTTTTTATCAAAACCATTGTAAAAGAGAATGCAACACCTCCTTTTTTATAAAGGGCTCACAATCACACGGTCAAATTAGCTGTGCACATAGTTTGGCACTTCCACAAAAGAACTGAAATTACAAGTCGAGCTATTCTAGCTTCTAATATCTATAGGTAGTACTCAACTTACAAGAGTTCATTTAATGACCATTCAATATTACAAAGGCACTGAAAAAAATGATTTATAACAGTTTTTCACGCTTATGATTCATTTAACAATTGTGGCAACAAAGGTCATAAAATGGGGCAAAATTCACTTAATCGTCTTGCTTAGCCAGCAGAAATTTTGGGCTCAACTGTGGTCATAAGTCAAGGACTACCTGTATACTGACCAGGTACAGTAAGCACAAGCACTCTGATTCCCAAACTGGGCCGGATTAGTGTAGAGCAGGGGTAGTCAACCTCAGCTCTTTTATGACTCGTGGACTTCAACTCCCAGAATTCCTGAGCCAACTAAGCTGGCTCAGGAATTCTGGGAGTTGAAGTCCACGAGTCATAAAAGAGCCAAGGTTGACTACCCCTGGTGTAGAGAGTACTGTAAGAACACCAAGCAGCTCACAGATTGGTCTAGGTTGGAATCAGACCAAAGGACATGGCTGGGATACCTATTGTGTAATCCTGTTCAAGGGAGCAATAACAGTCTACAAGAATTGTGCTATCTAAAGGAAGAGATGTCACCTTTGCTCTAACTATTTCCAAATGAGATAGCTTTGAAACAGTCCCATTCTTTCTCAGAAAATTTGTTGCCCAGGTGCGATATGACTAGAGTGCTTTTAGTAGAGTTGTGAAAATGACTTAATTTGCTAAAAAGGGGGAAGTGAGAAAACTAAAGGGGCTTCATACACTACATTTTATTGCATTTGCATTCCTATTGTTCAGAACCAATAAAGGTAGAGAAAAGAAGTATTTTCATGATTAAGGTGGCTTAATAAGTTACTTTTTCTCACTACCAGACTTCAAAAAAAAGGGTGTGTCTTTTGGCGCAAACATTGGTTTCTGATATATATTAACAAGTTAGGTGTGCATATCAGACTAAGCCCATAATATAGCTTCTGTCATTTGGGCATAGCATATTGTATTAACTCATTAATCAGGAAACTAATTCAACATAAATGAATCCAACCAGTTGCCTCCTTTTAAATGTTCCAGAATAATAATTTAAAATCCTTGTTGCAGTATTGTGTGTGAGGTTTGATACAATCAACAATCTTAGGCTTTCTATCTAATTTTTTTTAAAGTAGATTTTAAAAAACAAACTTGGATCCCATGCCCTTCCTAAACAAAAACAATCCCATTGAAACAGACAAGGTTCCATATAGGTGAGGGCATGAAAAACAAGCAATTATTTGCTTAGTTGAAAACACAAAAGCTGGGATTTTCAGAGAGGTTTAGGTCCTCAACAACCACTGATATTCAGTGACCCTCATAAGCCATAGACACACAAAAAGGGCCGTTCTGGCTTAAGTGTAATTCCAAGGCATGGCCTAACTCAGCATTTCTATATGACCTTGATTTTTAGAAGTATTCTACAAAATGTGAATGAGCCCCATCAAATTAGGACCAGAACTACGCTATTTTAGAAAAACCCTTATTTTTCACTTTGCTTTTGCCTATCTGAATAAAATGCTGGATCTTGGTTCGTGAAATAAATGCTCCCTTAATATTTCTTTTCTAGACATCACATGAAGGTGAGCCTTTAAAGATGGCTAATGGTTTTTGAAAGAACTATTAGATTATTGGGAGTTGAGGTATACTAACAATAAAATCTTTACTCAATTCTAAGCCTAGGTTTAGAGGACTCATCATCTCCAACTCTAGTTTTAAATATTTGAATAAATAATCTGGATATCTACCTGTTGATAATCATAATGGTGGCATATAAATTTAATAAATAATAATAAAAGGTTATGGTTATCACAAATCATGCGTATTTCTATGTTGCTACTGAAGTACCTTAAAGGGTCCATGTGATGAAAAAAATGCAATGAGTCCAAGACATCTGGGATGATACATTATAAATGTTTGTTAAAACTATATGCAAAACACCTTTAAGAGATAACTTGAGCAAAGGAGCAAATGACTCATTTACTGTTCAGAATAGATCAGACTGCTTGTCTAAAATCTTATTTCTTCTCTCCTTCTGTATAAATCCCCATACCCTTTGAACAACTAATATGAAATTATTTTTTTTAAAGGACAATTTCTTCCCCCAAATTAAGACAAGCTCTTGTCAGAAATAAGGCTCCATAAAATCAACAAGATTTAGTCCTATAAAACTGCAGCCACAATGGTTTAAAATTTGGCCACTAATCTTTTAGTAAACAGCCCTGTGAAAATGATGTCACTTAACCACAGAGGATATGAGCTGTCATTTAAAATATTTTGGGTTCAAACACCATGGAAATGTCTACTTCTTAAGATGGTAATGACTTACGTACAATACAAAAACTTCACCTCCTCCTAGGCCAGTTATTAACCCATAGAAAAATTAACAGCTTACCTATTTTCACCTTTTATTCCATGAGATCACATCCATGAGATGCTTAATCTTAAAAAAATCTCACTATTCTGGCCCACTGAAATAGTCACAAGTGTTCTACCTTCAGACAACCAGGAAGAGCCTTTAGAAGAACATCAAGAGAGAGTCAAGGATTTTCTGTCTTCTTTGACAAGGACATCTGTCCTCCCACTCTCTTTAACAACCCACAAAGGTCCCATGCCATCAACTGCAGCATCAGGGGTGAAGCCGTGTAAAGCTGCTGCCTGGGGTTTTGCCACACAAGTTCCCATAAGAGCAGTGAATCAGAGCAAATTTCTGCTGTGCTCAGTTCAAATGAAAGGCGTAGCTAAGTGTCCCTGCAATCACAAATTGTGATCATCAAAGGCATTGTTGTTTCTACAATGAAAAACGTGGGAGAGCCTTTTAAAATACAAGAGAGATCAGGAACAATGCTTAAATCTGAAGCCCATCTTTCTGCTTCCAAATGATTCAGAATCAGACATTTTCCTCAACTTGCTTTCCTCAGGCTGTGCTTTTGAAAAGGGACTGAGAATGCCAGAGGCAAAAATGTTAGCAATACATTAAAAGAAGGAGAGTCCATGTTTATTTTCTGATCAGGCTCTCTCCTGAGTCCAAATGTCTCCTGGTTTCTTGCTAAATTCAATTTACCTTTGGAAAAACAGGAGTCTTTCAACTAGGCAGTATTACTGGTAGTCCTTGACTTAAAGACCGTAATTGAGCCGGGAATGGCAGTCATTAAATGGGTCACCTCATGATCATGCCCAATTTTATGACATTTTTTTGCAGTGGTGTTAAGCCAAATATGACAGTCATTAAACAAACCCATTACATCCAATGGGCTTTTTTTTTTTTTTTTTTTTTTTTTGCTGGAAACCAGAAATAAATACTATTTTCTGGCAGAAAAAAAATAATGGCAAAAATCACACGATCACTGGAGAGTGCAAACAGCCATGAATGTGAGCCAGTTGCCAAGCATCCAAAATGCAATAATTTGTCCATGGGGGGGGGGGGAGGGTGAGATTGACAGAATTTCAAAATTGGGTTTTAACTTAAGTAGCTCTGGGCAGGTTCATCGTAACTTCAAATGATGGCTAAGTAACTGGTCAGAAGTAACAAAGCAACAAAGCAAGATGTCAAAGTAGAGATAGGAGAGATACTTGGGAAACTGTCTGGAAAGCAATTATATCCCAACTTAGATAGTCAACCACTACCCAACACTATTGTAGGCAACATAATTGGAGTCAACAATAAAATGCGATCATAAAGTCAACTGTAATGGCATTCCACAAACAGCAACATGCTTGTCTTTCATTCTGCTACAGATCCAATCCAACAGTTGTGGATGATAGAGTAGCAATAACACTTAGCACTTAGACTTATATACTGCTTCATATGGCTTTACAGCACATTGCCCCAAGCAATCTGGATCCTCAATTTACCGACCTGGGAAGGATGGAAGGCTGAGTCAACCTTGGGCCCCAGATCGAACTCCAGGCTATGGGCAGAGTTAGCCAGCAATACTGCATTCTAACCACTGCACCACTTGCATTCTTCATCTACTTTTTTCTAAGGTTTTGGCAGCCCACAGCCTCTTGGGTTCTAGCCTGGTGCCTTAACTATTGGGCCATTTTTTATCTAACATCCATCTCCCTGCTCCTTATTTAACTTCTGACCATTATACTGTGATCAGTTTCATGCTGATCCTCTTTCTGCATCTCAGCAATACCAGGATACAGCATATGTATTAACATGATTCATTTGCAAGTATTTCCCAGATCAAAGATTGGTAGCATAGTGCCCAGAGGTATCAATGTAATATGATATCTGCAAAAGACCCTTCATATAAAATTTAATATAGATGTTTTAAAAAGTTGTAGATTTCAGGAAACCTTGTATGAAAAGTAAGAGGCTTTCAAACTGAGATCACATGAAAGCTTGGCAATCTTATGTAGGACATCTATAAGACACCTGCAAGACACCTCAGGATCTCATGAGACCCAGCAATCTTGCAGAATCTCCGCCATTTTAAAAAAATCTCTTTTAGATTTTAGTGGCCAAAAAAGCCACCGAGCACTTTAAGCACTTTAGCCAAGAATCCTCTATGAGTTTTGCCTAAATGGCAAAGTCTGCACACCCAAAGAAGCAACATCAATGACTTTTTAAATTACTTCCTTGAAATGTTGTTATTATTGTTGTTATTATTATTGGTTAACCTTCAATTTGATTCACAGTCTGGGACTGGTAAAAACTTACCAGTTCAAGTCCCAACCATGGACCTAAGAGCTGTTATGGTAACATCTGAGTATATAGACAGTTCTGAGTAAGGTGTTTTTTTGCAAAGTCAGAATATTCAGGTCTAATAAGTTCAAAATTTCCATGTATTTAGGCAACCCTTTGGGTATTGCTCCAAGGGCTCCTATTACTATTGGTACAACCATTGATTTCTTCCTCCACAATCACTTTATTAATGTATGTTCAACTACATTAATGAAGAACACATACAGATAAACTACTAATGGATAAAATTTTCAGTATGGACCAGAATTTTATCAAAGTTCAGCCAATATCTTTTCTTGGACAGGGTCGTAGGAAAAGATATTTTTGAGAGTTAGACTTATCAGATGGCACGATTATATGTGAATCTCTTGGTTCCCTATGCTTATATTTTTGAGTCAAAATACCAAAGAAGTATATAATTCCATATTGCGGTTACCAAAATTATTCCTAAAAATTCATGCTGGGGTCTGTGTAGGGAAGAGTATTTGAGTGACAAATAGATAGACCGTTTGATAGGTCTTATGCAGCCCCTGAAAATCAGTTCCAAAAGAGAAATGCCCACCTACCAATAAAAATGGAAGAGATACACAATGCTAATTTTCCTATCCAGGAATGAATTCTAACAGAGGTTTTGATCAGTGCTTGGAAGAGAAGCTTTTGTTTACTTGCCCTTCAGGAAAGGAAAGCTAATGATACTAATAAATGACTATTCAATACACGAACAATGAGGCAGAGGAAAAGTGACAAGCTGTTAACTAGACAAGCTGTATAATTAAGGTGAAGCTGGTGGTGGAGGCTGATTCCCCCCCCCCTTTCAGGAAAGAAGGAATTTGGAGCTACAGGAAAATGTCTCTGTTCTAACAATGAGGCTATAAAATGAAGAACATTTACTGTAATGAAGACAAACTTGACATCATCTTTGTTGTCATATTGAATTGCCGGTCTCAATGTATTCAACTACATAAAAAAGGAATTAAGGGATAGGTTCTAATTGCTTCAGCCTCCTACAAGAGATTTCTTTTTCTTCAGTTTTAACGGTAATTATGTCGGACAAGATCTCTGCCATTAATCAGTTATCTTCTCTTGAAGTTAACAAATCCTGCTTGGAGAATGGTTCTGGTGTTAACATGGGGGGGGGTGATTAGAAGGGATGCTAAACCTTTGATAAGTCATTCGAAATTTGGTCTAGCCAAGCAGGAGTCAATCAGCTTTTTTCTTTCCATTTTTCCCCCCAAATAGTCACTTCATGTATGTCTCTGCAGAGAAGACATTAAAAACCAGCCTACAGAATGCTGGAGAAGAAACTGCAGGGGAGAACTTGGTACTAAGAATCAGATATCTGAATGGATCATTTTTCGATCATTTGGTTTCAATCACAGGACAACAGACTCCCAATGTGCAGGAATGCAATTTAATATTCATGGTGTAGGGTTCATAAGGAGTCGCAGCACGTCTGTGTTACCAGACAGGTCAGATATTTATGTATGGTCCTCTAAGTCATGTCGAGGAGGGGTGGACTTCTATGCTCATGGCTACTTTCAATTCTTCCCTGCTTAGAGGAGAGATAGCATGCAGATGCTGGCATTTGGAGAGAAGAAAATGAAAGAAAATAAATGAGAATATGAAGAGCAATGTTGGAAAAACCAACTCACACTATCCAAAAAAGCCAGAAATCCAATCCAGACACACAGCTTGAAGAAAAGGATAAAGAACTATAATGATATATGAAAAATAGACAGATGTACACACTATTGTTACCTGTAAATATCAGATTACAGCAAGCACCTTTATATTGTGGCTCCCAATATAGCCATTGTGCCATAATTTGTGTAAATAGGATTAGTCTATACCAGGAAACAGGGATGTAATTTACCTTTAAATGTCTTTGGATGACCTTGAAACAATCACATTGCTTTGGCTAAATTACCTTTGTAGAATTATTGGTGAGGTTAAAGTTGGAGAGAGCCAGTTTGGTGCAATGGTAAAGGCATCAGTTAGGAGACCTTGAACTTTAGTCCTGTGTTAGGCACAAAATCAGATGAATGACTTTGGGCCATTCCCATGGCCCTAAGAAGAAAGCAGTAAAAAACCATTTTTGAAAATTTTACCAAGAAAACTGCAGACACTTGTCCAGGCAACCTCCAGGAGTCTATAAATAAATAAAATTAAGTCTAGCAGATTGGTGCTGCAAAAAATCAAGGAGCAAGGCCTAGTTGATCCATGGTTCGAGGAATGCAAATAAAGGTCCTTTTGATTCAAAGCAGATGATGACCAGATAAGTAGACTAGAAGGAATTTAAGGAATGATACAATAAAAAGGACTAGGATACAACAGCTCTAGAAGCCTTGATAATGCTGGTAGATTACACCTTCTGAAGGAGAACATCCCAGATGTCTGGTCCCTGTAGGGAATCCTGGGATCTTCCTCTCTAAATCAGTTTGCACCAAGGCTTGGCTAAGAGTTAGATGACTTTAGGATGTATATGGCTGTGAAGTGAATGGTTGTTTCCCAATAAAGGAGAATGTTTGTAGCTCAGAGTTGAAATGAGGGGGTCCTTGGTGCTCTCAGAACTTGGTTATTTGCTTGCAGACATTTCATTACCCAAACTAGGTAACATCTTCAGCGATAGCAGTTTGGGTAATAAAACGTCTGCAAGGAAACAACCAAGCTCAGAGAGCACCATGGTTGCTTTCATTACGATAATTAAGGTAACTGATGACAGATTGAAACAGTTGAAGTAACCTGCAAGATAGCCCAAGGTTACCTGGGACAGAACATCTGGGGAACGGGTGGAACGCATAAACACACACTCAGGATTGAGTATAGAAAGCTGGACCATGAAAAATTAAGGCACATCTGCTTGCAAAAACTAATGTTAAGTTAATGATAGGCTTTATCCTCCCACCCCTACATCTCCATCACAGGAGAAACCTCCCGCCTCTTTTTGAGAAGATTCTGAGAGAAGGCTTTCACAATGCTGAGAGGAAGGAAAACAGGAAAGGAAAACAGGACTCACAGCTGCTGAAGGCTTTCCCTTTTTCTCCTTTCGTAGCTGCTGGCTGGCAAATTTTGGCACAGATTGCAAAATAAACAGCAGTTGTGCTTCAAGGAACATACATAAGTAATTGCACAAAACCCAGCATTTCCATTTTGCCGACTTGTTGAACAGTCTGCTTTGTGTGTGAGCAGCTTGCTGACAGAATAGTCTAAGCATTTGGGGGGGGGGGTGTCTATTCCTGTGAGCAGGCACATACCACATACAGATGCTCAGATCAAGCTAGATCCATTTTACTTTTGAAAGCTTTCTTAATGCAGGTTTCATTCAATCCTTCTCCCTGGTATCTCTCATTAAAGCTTTTAAAGGTTTGCCTTCCCTCAGCACGGAATAAATACAGTATGCGGTTATGCAGTGCTTCTTTATGCAAAATTTTTCTTTTCAGACAAAAAGGGAACCACATTCCTAACTTTACAACACCTTCCAAAAAGTATTTGTTTGCATATCCTTGTCACACTTTTAGTATGAAAAGGAAAGTAGAAATAACATAAGGTAGAGGTAATCCTTGATTTGCGCACACAACTGAGCCCAAAATCTCTGTTGCTAAGTGAGACAGTTGTTACATGAGTTTTGTTCCCATTTTACGACCTTTCTTACCGCAGTTGTTAAGTGAATCACTGCAGTTGTTAAAATCATGCAGTCGTTAAGAAAACCTGTCTTCCTCTATTGACTTTCCTTGTCAGAAGGTCGCAAAAGGCATTCACATGATTCCAGACACTGCAATTGTCATAAATATGAGCCAGTTGCCAAGTGTCTGAATGGGGATGCTGCAATAGTCGTGTGAAAAACAATCATGTCAGTGCCATATCTTTGAACAGTCACTAAACAAATGGTTGTAAATCAAGGACTACTTGTATGATCATTATGATAATATGAGGGTGGAAATTGGGTGAATGAGTTCTATCAATTTCTCAGGAAAAAGAGAAATTCTCTAGCCGTTCTTCAAAAACAGGAATCTGCTCGAGAGTGACAGTAACCCTGCTACTGAAAAGTAACCCTGCTACTGAAAAGCCCAACAGGAGATATACCAGGTGCCTTCTAGTGGGTTTTACCAGGAAAGTGTCATAGTTCCGACTAATGAAACACTTCAAAGAACTTCCAGGCATGTTTATCCTAAAGCCTTTATTAACAGTGTTACAAATTGATGGCACTTCATGGAGGTTTATGCCAGAATCTGAATTCCTCTTGCTGGCATCTAACTTTTCTTGCTAACCCCTCCCTTATCTTGCAGTCAAAAGTCTCATTTTCCAATTAGCCCAGAGGGCAGAGATTCACTTCCGTTCCTTTTCCCGGGCTTTTGTTATTTCCCCTCCCTTTTCTCTGTCATCTGAATTAACTCTAAAAATACCAGACAGTTCTGCATATTTTGTCAAAGCGAGAATATTCAATATTAGCAGCATTGACAGAAAGCAGATCACCAAAGAGAAGATTGTATGGTGAAAGACTAGACCAGGAGTCTTCAAACCTGCTGACTTTAAGATTTGTGGACTTCAACTCTCAGAATTCTCCGGGCAGACTGGGGAATTCTGGGAATTGAAGACCAGAAATTTTAAAGTTGCCAAGTTTCAAGACGCCTGGACTAGAGAAGCATACATAGACAGATACCAAATGCAAGAATATCACTCCACTTGTGAAAGTTTCATTGAAAGTTCCTTCTCTGGTAGAATTTATGGAGTCAAATTTCTTTCATTATAGAAATTTTAAAAAAAGCAGAACTTTTCCTGCCCAGTACAGTTTCAGGTCCTCCAACTGCGTGTAGAAATCTATAAGAAGAAACTTCAGTGCAAACAACCAGGCTTACCTTAGAGATGACAGAACTATGAGGCACTCTAGGCAGTGCCATAAAAGTGAGCTTACTATTTTTGGTCTCCCAAGTGATTCTTACTAAGAATGCATGAAAGATCAATTTAATAGAGCAGGGGTCCACAACTCCAGGGCCACGGCCCAGTATTGGGCAGAACTGGGCCACACAAGTAGCAGGTGAGCACACGAGGCTTGTTTGACTGGATCAATTGATCCTTTCTTACTATTCTCACATTACATGAATCCCCTTTAAGTGCAGTTAAGGATGTTGTAGGAACCTGGTCAATGATAAATACCTACAAAAATCCCTGATAAATGAAAACTGGAACTAAGAAGTTCATTAAAACGGATTATTTTAGCTGTAATGAATGTTAAATGAGCTTTAAATCCCAACAGCTCCTAATGAAAAAAGCATCCAGTGGCAATTCCATTGCTGAAACTGATTTCGCCACATCTCTCAGATTTGCCCAGGCCATAGGTTTAAACAATCTATGTTTTGTTTGATTTAATTAGAAAATGGAAAGTATTGCTAACTTAATTAAATAGCCTCAAAAGAATTAATGGCATTGGGATATTACAGCATTGCTTTGGCCAATTAAAATAAGGCAGTGAAATGAATTGGTTTAATTGGTCAACAATCGTCTTTAATAGCTACAGTTGCTCTTCGGAGGGGGCAGTAGGCCATCCAAGTTTACAGATGAGGTCCAAAATACAAAAATGTGAGAAAACACGGCTTAGTGGGTGCTATAATGCACTAACAATTAATATGAAGGCCCAGAATAGTAAATGAGAGAAAATAAAACCTGCCATTAAAAACAACAATGTGGAACTAATTACATTACCTGCTCTGCTAATGTAACAAAATATATCTACATTATCTCCAAAAGTAATGAAAAGGTAGGGCTCTTCCTGTACAAATGATAGTTATTCTGGGAAAGAAACAAAAAGGACTAATAAAACACTATCTTATGATTTCCACAGCTTCATAACCAGAAGAAACTAATAAACAGTACAAAACTACGTTGCTTAAATAATGCTGCTGCTGCTTTAGGTACCGAAACGGCAGAGAGGACACCTCCATAATTAATTTATATTCTGGAAACATTCATAAAGTTGAAGAATATTTTCCAAAAAACTGATCATTGAAACTAACTGTCCGTCCTCATTAAAATCTTCAATCTCAGCCAGCTGTCAAAGTGTTGAAAGCTGATGCAGCCTTTAGGGACACCATGGCAACAAGATCCATTACCTAGGCGATAGCGCTCTTATTCTAGCAACCCTTGAGTGACCTAGTTCTAGCCCCCCCCCACTAAAAAAGTTTACATAATAGTTTGCACATAAGCCTACTCCAAACCAACATATTAGTTTTTCGTTGTGATTAGAGAGGTAATCCAATCCCAAATCCCTACAACGAGGAACAAAATATTTTTTAAAAAAGTCGTTTAATTTTTCATACCAGCTTGAGGGGAATTTTTCAATCCTCCTCGCTATCTATTTGTTACTATGTACATGTCTGATGAGCAAGCAACAACTTCAAGTTCTTTAAAACAAACTTCCTTATTGTGGCTCTCCAAATTTCTTAGCAAATTTCTCTCATCTTCTATTTTCTTCCCAAGTTGGCAGGTCAAGCTGATTATACCAGCTACTCCGCAATAAACAGAAATCATCCTTTACAAGATATAATCCGAGTTTACAGATCGTACTAAGCTATCAATGATTTCACTGTAACTGCTGAATAAGCCACAAGGGACTGGGTTTATACAACAAACTAAGTCAAAATCAAATAATTTATTATTTATTGTGATGCACGACTCTTTTAGCGTCATCTCTGAATGCGTTGAGCAAATTTGTCTCAACTGGTATCTGTTGGGACTGCTATTTCTAGAATTATCAGAGTGGGTGTATTCTGGAATTCAGTGAAGAAGAGGCAAACTACTTCCATACTGCTTCCAAGAAAACATAATGGATGCATGCTTGTACCACACATTCAGCAACCATTTGAAGTTATGATTGTGCTGGAAAAGGAGATTTAGGACCGGTCCTTGAAGTTGCAGTTGTCACAGCATCCCCATGATCACTTAATGACAATTGGGGTGCTTGGCAACTGATACACATTTACGACCGTCACAGTGCCCCGCAGTCTCATAATCACCATTTGCTACCTTTACAGTTGGTTTCCAAAAAGCAAAGTCAACGGGGAATGCAGAGGAAGTCACAAGTTGCAGTCATGTGATGTCACACCTAATCACCACCGGTGATTCATGTAGCGGCAATGTGGAAGACCATTGTAGTTTGAGGAGTTTAGTAACATATTCTGATTTCTCCTTCACAGTAAGAAAACTCTAGAGCCAATGAGTTTGGAACTAACCTGCTTGTTTTTTTACACTTCTTTGCCGAATAAAGGAGAAGGGGAGGGAATTTCACATTGCTTCAAACCTGGGAAGTCTCAGACTTTCACTTCCATTCCAGACTCAGGTGCTATCCAGTCAATGTCAAGTCTTGTCTCATGACCACAGAAGCAGGACCATGAAGTCTTGGTGCCAGGTTTTAATAAAAACCTTAGTATTGGCCTTTAAACAGGGAGCTCCTGCACAAAACTAAGCACTGAGTACTGTGGAAACCTGCCAGCCTTGGAATATCTCTGATATCATTTTTAAGGACTCCTGATAGCTTGTAAGAGATTTGGGTATCATCTTGCTTGGTATGTATGCTTTTTATGTTAACAATAAAGCTTAAATTCCCTTTATTCACTGGTGTGCTTATTGTTTCTGGATCTAAAAGAACCAATTGTCTGGGCACCTGACACTTGGCAAAACAATCTACTAATAACCGCAGCCAGAACTGTCCCTCTAAGTCAGGGGTGTCAAACTCAATTTCATTGAGGGCTGCATCAGCATTGCGGTTGCCCTCGGGGGGGGGCGGGGGGGCAGGGTGGGTGCAGCCTACTGGGTGGGCGTGGATGGAGTGGGTGTGGCCTACTCAGTGGGCATGGCCAGCTCTACATCGTTCACGTCAAGGGTGCCTGTGGGGGCCTGGGCAGAAGTGGGACAGATCTGAGAGTCTCTGGCAGAAGGAGGTGGGACCAGGGCAAGCGCCAAGGCATGGTCCATTTCTAAATTCCTCACAAGGATAACACCTCCCCAGCATGCACCCAGGGGGCAGGGCCGACACGGCAGGGGCTGGTTCCTCGCTGTTTCTAGACGGCCTTGTGGAGCTAAGACTGAATGCGTTTCAGCATAGATGGCCACCACAAAATTGTACATTGGCTCCCAGCCGGCCTGGGCCAGGGCCAGGGCCAAGGCAGCGGGGGCCGTTCCCTCACTGTTTCCAGGATGGCTTCGTGGGCCACATGAAACCACTTCGCGGGCCGCATCAGGCCCCCGGGCCTTGTGTTTGACATGTCTGCTCTAAGTTGAGCATGGTCACGTGATGTTTTATTTTACAACAATTTATATTTACATGAAGTTACTCTTTATAGATTTCCAGTTCAAACTGCAGTTGGTAAGTGAGGACTACCTATAATCACCAGGAACTGAGTTGGATTTGAGGGAATCTTTACTTTGACCATTACTCTGGAGAAAAGGGTGGCTGCCAGACTGAGCTAAACAAGAAATGAACAAAAATATCCTATAACTCTATTCATCCAGGTTCTCCATCTCAAGTGGCAGTCATTTTCAGACTCTTTAGGAAACTCGTTAGCAGCACAGGGCCATCTAAAACATTCCAGATGGCAGACACTAATTCATTTCCCACTCTCTAAAATATATGGATTCTCTACTCCAGAGAGGAGTCTAGCAATCTGTTTTGGAGAACAAATTCCACCAGTCATAGCTACTATCACAAATAGTAAAGATTGTGAGAACAGTAGCCCTCCCAAAGTAGAAGAGGCTGGTTTGGCTACCTTAATTCTACACACACAGGGGGACCATCATTGTCTTTCCACAGTGTTCTGGAATGATGTCTTGTCAAAGTTATGTATAAAATATTAAAATGGCAACTATATTAGAGTAAAGTAGCTCCTCCTTCCTCCTTCTTTTCCTCCTCCTCCTCCTCCTTCACTACTACTACTACCACTACCACCACCACCACCACTACCAAAGTCAATAGTTGGGAAAAGTTATAAAGGCTGACATAAGGGACCAAAGCTTTCACAAACTGCCACACATATTTTGTCCTATTTTAACAGTGTGTATCTAATCAAGTTATCTTGAAGGTCATATCTCCTTGAGATGTTACTTTAGGATATTAAGCAACCTTCCCGTATGGCTTTGTAAATACTTCTGGTTATAAAGTGCTTTCCCAAATAGCTGTAAAAGATCAAGCCACTGTGGAATGTATCAGGAACAAGGCTAGATCTGTTGGGGGGGGGAGTTCTAGACTTCCAATCTCTTTTGCTTGAGATCATTGAATGTTGCATCCATTCTCTTGAAAAAGGAGAAAGCAGCAATCTCAAAAAAGTGGATACTGCGGAAAAATTCAGTTCACCAGCATTTATACTTTAAATGGAAAGAACTTGTATATTAAGTAGGTCAAATCTTGGGACAAGAAGATTGGTCACTGAATGTACATAGCAAGCTAATCCACATAAACACTGTGATGGGAAACTTTTAACCCCACATTGGTTGGGAGACAAACTCAGCTAAGCATGATCCTACCAGGAAATTCCAGATTTGTCTTGCTGACAAATTTGTTTTTCAGAAGATGGAGAAATGAACACAGAAGACATAATTGAGGAAACAGAAGTAGCAAGCACACTGAATGAAAGTGACTTTGTAATACTGAGGTTTTGGAGTTTACACCAACAATGTAGTTAGTCAAAACACATATCTTTAGACTTCAAAAATGTGGGGTTTAATGAATCCAGAACAATGATAAGATCCTGGAGAGGAATCCTAGCAGAACTGCAAATTATTCCAATGAAGAGAAAAAATGAAGGACCCAAAAGAAACCAAAGTAGCTATGCAAAAAGATGTGAGAATAAGAAAAGGATGCAAACAGGAGGTAGATAGTTGAGAGAGGATGCAGAAGATTATTGGATAGATGACTCCAGATTATAGGCCAATTGACCTGAATCATCTCTTGAGACTGGCCCAGAGGTATGATTTCCATCACCCTTTCTGACAGAACAAAAATAAAAAAAAAATTGGGAGGTTTAAAATAGCTTAAGCAACACTATTTGCCACCACCTGGGAGACTTTTGCTTTTCCAACTTGTATCTTAACCTAGATTCTTCTATGCTTCTTCTAATATATTCCCAATTTATACTTACTGGGAATATTTAAAAACAGAAAAATGAGCAGCAATTGTGATATTCTCATGAGGGGATTATTGGTGTATAATTAAGAAATATCCATAGTAACAAGTAAATCTGCATTAGCCTGACCTACTTTAAAAAAATTCCATCAGCTTTTAGGCCCATGACATACAAACTGATTGAGTCTCCCCTATTCTTCACAAGAAGGGCAGAGTGTAGAAATATTAGGAGGCATCAAAACACAAGATCTTAAGGACCCACTGATATACAAATTACAGATTTGGTAGCTTTGTATTCACCTTTACAGAGATAAAATGTTGACCTATGATGAAAGGAAATCCCACAGAGAGGTACAGAAGCAAATGGATAAAGATTGTTAAATACATATCATGTTAAATGATCAGAAAAGATGTGATGGACAAATATATATTGCAAACCTGCAACAGTTTGCAGTTTTCTACATTTGTTGTTTCATAGGTAAGATCACTGCACATTCAAAAGGTTGAACTACTCTGCTAAAAATGTAATCACCAACAAACTTTCCAATAAATCTATCAAAACTCATCAGCACATCCTAGATGCAGATCTCCATTTTACTTCATCCTTTTTCTTCCTCTTCCCCACAGATCAGAATGCCCTTAATAACCTAGGAAGCACAGGGCAATAATGTTCTTGAGAAAGTAAACATAAAAGTCATTCTGCTAAAAACGGTTCAAAATCCTAATTGTGTAAATGAGGACTAGTATGATGCAGAGACAAGAGTTTCCTTGTAATAATGTTTAAAGAGTTTGGGCAATGACAGGATATAGGCTAGAGTTCATTGTGAGTGAGGAACATCTCTGCTTCCATTAAGCTCCTGCAATTTCTCCAGGAGGAACTGAAAGGTGTTAGTTGCCCAGAAACTATCTTTGCCAAATTGCTGCTCTCTTCTTGTGCTGTCATTCATTTTCCCACCATACTATGGCAGGAATAATTAAGACATCCTGTTTTTTTTAAATTTAAATAGAATTTAATTAATTCTATTAATACTAATAGAAATAGTATTTCTACTTACTACTTTAATTCTTTGTGTTTTATTCATAAAATCAATGGGAAAGTGCACTACTTTGTTTTGGTGTTTTTGCACCAAATACAGTGGCACTATCTTTGAAGACAGCAAAAAAAAAAGAGGCCTGAGACTTGAAGTCTGTCCCCCTCTGGTGTGTGTAAATGGCATCACAGCCTCCCCTTAAGCACCTCCAACAGTGATGGCGAACCTTTTAGAGACCCGAGTGCCCAAACTCCAACCCAAAACCCACTTATGCATCGTCGGGTGCTGGGTGGGCGTGACCCATTGGGAGGGTGTGGCTCATTGGGTGGGCGTGGCTGCAGTGGTAACAGCAGACTGGGTGGGACTAAAAAGTTCAATCAATCAATTCCAACTTTGTAAGATCTTTTTTTTTCCCCGCAAGAAGTTGAAATTGACTGATTGATTGAACCTTTTTTTTGTACACGGCGGCGGAGGCCTAAAGTGAAAAGGTTTTATAAAACCCAGCTGAAGGCCTAGGACTGGGGCAACGGTGCGCGTGCCCACAGAGAGGGCTCTGAGTGCTGCCTCTGGCACCCGTGCCATAGGTTCGCCACCACTGACCTACAAGATTGAAGAAAAACATATTTTTGCATATTATTTAGCATTTATTTTAAAACTGTGGTACATCCCATCTACACAAATCCAGAACAGAAAAGAATGCTGCAATATAACTTATATGTACTGGGAAGCTGCTAATGCAGTATACAAGAGTGAAAGTTTTGTTTATCCATTAAAAAAAGTTTTGTAAATACTCTGAATTTGGTCTCAATTGTGTGAAAAAGTTCAACAACTCAGAGAACTAATAGTCTAACCTGGATAACTCCTATTTCCCCTGTATTAAAAAAAAATCCTATCAATGTGGTATATCAAGTTGGAATTGAAATTAGTATAGGTAGTCCTTAGTTAACAACAGCAATTGGGACTTGAATTTTGTTGTTAAATAATGTGGTTGTAAAAACACAACATCACATGCTTGTGCCGCTTAGCAATGGCAGTTCCAGCGCTTCTGGTTTAGTATCATTAACCAAATCCTGTGCTGTCCTTAAGCACAAGGTCACACGGTCATCATTTGTGATCTCCTGCCAACTTCCCCATGGCCTTTGCTTATGGGAAACCAGCAGTGAAGGTCAGGATTAGCAATCACATGACTGCAGGACACTGCAACGTCACAATTGTGAGCCAGCCACATAATTATGGGGATGCTTCAACGGTCAAAACTATAAAAATCAATCATAGATAGCACTCGCTCAGGGCTGTCAGAAATTTGAACAGTTGCTGAACAGACCTTAAGTGAGGACCACCTGTACGTAAATATATGACAAATGAGAGAATGAAAATGGAACACACATAGCACTTACAAAACATTAAATTCTTCTTTAAATAAGAGAGGTGGGGTGGGGGTTTGAAAACTGGTCATGTTGTTCCCAGCCACACTTAAAGCACACTTATTGCAAGTAATCCATTTATCTTCTTTGAACAGAAGCCATTCATATTTTTTTGTTATTATTCACAATCATACATCTGCATATCTTATGGCAAGTACCTAAACAATGCACTTCGAATGTCAAGTACTATACTTTTGTGATTATCAAGAAATAAGAAGCAAGATCGTGTCTCAGATCCTCCCTATCAATCAGTTGCAAAGGAGGAAGGATCCTGAACAATGTGGATGTGTGTGTGTGTTTCTCTTGTGGGACAGTCAAAAGAATTGGAAACTATTGCAGTACTCCAAGGAACATTCTGCCAAGTTTTCCCGATTGCATCAAAGTTCAGGCTATGCCAAGAAACAAGAACAAAAACACCTTTCAAACTCATGTTGGCAGTTTTGATTTACACAGAAACTACTTCTAAAAAGAAAAGCAGCATCACACACCAAAAATAAATCTGTCTTATGTCCTGTCCAAAGAACCTCTCTATCAGGAAATAATTATTTAGCTCCACTACATAATACATTCTTCTAGCATAGTAATCACGATGGTAAATTCATCAAAATCTAGCAGAACCGTTGCTTCATGCCCTCCCTTTCTATTGCTCTCCCCCACTCCCAGCTGCCCCCAGGCTCACCTTCAGCAGAGGAAGCTGAATACCGTATAGCAAAGAGGTTTTCTTACATAAGGGAGACGCACTTGCAGTGAAAGATCAAACCAAGCAATGGCTTTTGCCCAAGAAGGAACAGCAAACCATCTGCTTCAGTACTTTGGAAATACTCAGCCTCCAATTCACTCTCTCTGGCTTTCCCCCACCCCTGCACGGGCTTCCCTAGACCTTTCCAACTTCCAAGTAGAACTACAACGAATCTGCTTTTTGGATCTCTAGGGAGCGATATACCCGACTTCCCATTTTGGAAAAAAAAAAAAAGTTCATTAAAGCTTTTTTAAGGTGGAACTTCCTGTACAAACTCACTAGCAATTTGACAAAACCTCTTGGGTCCTTCTTAGGAAAGAGACATTTCTTCGCAGTTTTCAGAGATTTTGACCATTAATGGTTAGTAAGATGAAGATCCCACCTCTGCCCTGTTTACGTATTGGTCCGTTTTTTTTAATCTAATTTTTATTAACTTATGTTTGAATTTGCAATGTTTTACTCTTCTAATTGGGTTATATTGTAGTTTTATGATGTTGTAAGCCACCCAGAGTCACTCAATAATGATATGAGTGGCAGATAAATTTAATAAATAAATAAATAAACCATGAATTCTGGTTTTTATACTGCACTTTTTAAACTCATAGGCAGAAAATAAAATGGAAAACCTTGATTTGGGAATTCCTGGGCATATTGCCATTGCTGTTTCATTTCCCCCACCTGGTATCCTGGAAGTAGTTTAGAGTAAAATGCAGTGAAGGGAAAGATTTCTTTTCATTTTGACTGTGGAGAATGGAAAACACTAACACGCATCTTGTTCCTGATAGACTGGTATAGCACCTGCAATCACAGAAAAAAAATAATAATCCATCATTATACATAGGGCAGTTCATTTGTTTGCACTTGGTCCTTTTGATGCAAATTGTAAGACAACTAAGGCATGCAGAGTAAAAGACCCTGCAAATGGCCAGGGCTTACTCCAAGCACATGCAGTAAATGAGCAACAAAGGAGGGAATAGAGGCCGCAGCTGTTGCACTTGCAGAATGATTGTGAGTTCATGACTGCTGAGCTATACGAACAAGGATTCACTTGTCTCCACTTTGTGGAGCCATTGTGCAGCGTATTTTCTACACTGATTGGCAGAGGCTCTCTAGGGTAGCCAACAGGCTGGAGAAAGGGGTGGGTAAAGCTGTCAACCGATCAATGGTGTGCATAGTTGGTCTTGCAAAAAAAAAAGGAAAAAAAGGCAGAGTTGACGGCAGGAGAGAATTGGGTTCATCGTGCAATGTAGACAAGTCGGCATTGTCTATAAAGAAATAAGAGTTATGATATGAAGAACTAGTTTCATAGACTTTAGTGATGCTTGCGAATACAGAAGGGGGTGCCCATAATTACATTTCAAGCAAGGTAATGCAAAGCAATTATAAAGCAATCTGGCAATATCTAGCTGACTTTGGCTGATCTCCAACGACCTCGGCAAGGTTGGACATGATTAATACTTGATTGAAGACCATCAGAAATGACAACATTTTAGGTTAAAGTAGGAGATTGGGACAATGTTGGGGAAGCAAACAATGGAAAGTTGCCCCCATGTCTGTTAGCAAGAAAACAACATGGATGTTTAACAAAAGTCAAGCATGACTTTAAGATGATTGTATTTTTATGACTGGATTGACTTGCCTCAAATCTTTCTAAACCAGCTTTTATTTTTAATTGAGCTCAAGTTAAAGTACAGCAGGTGAACTGTATCTCAGCAAGTATTTACTGCCAATCCCCACTTTGAAGAAACTAAAGGCTATTTTCCATGTCTTCCTAACCATGTACAAACATGCTCCAGTAACTATTTTTTTCTGCCAAGAATTCACAACGTGCCTTCATTCTATTCCTGAACCATGCCAAAGCCGCTTGAAATTATCCATAGCTCTTTTAAAGTATGATTTCCCTTCTCCCAAGACTTTTGGCTGTAGTTATAACCTGGTTTCAGTGATAGGGGTGCTGAGACAGTTATCGAGAATCCACTCAACTCCTATATCAAGTTGCCGTGGTCCTGCTTTTCCCCCAATCTCTGAGCATTGCTGTCTCCAATCATTTTTGCTTGGACTGCAGAAAAGGCTGGAGGATCTGGCTTCCTCAGAGTCATCTGCTGACAAAATGCCAGACCGGTATTTTCATAGCCCTGGTCAGATCTAATGCAGGGCTCTTATGAAACACAGATTTAGTACTCTTTTGAAGGCGCATTCAGATGGGTTTTTTAAAAAAACACTGGAGTTAGTTCTGCATTGCAGAGAAGGTCAGTTCAAACCATGAAGCCAGCCAGGTTCTGACAGCAGTGTATTGTTAATTCTGGCACTGCTGAGCAGATTGTAAGTTTTCCGTTGCTATTGTTGATAAAGGATTTCAAGTTATTATACTATTTTAATGCTACAACAGCCAAAACAGAGTAAGCGCTATTGGCCATGAAGTCAAACTGGATTCCTTGATTAGTCATGCCAGTGCTGCATTCCCTTGCGTGTTACTATTATTTCTTGTTTCTGTTGAGTGATGCAATAGTATTTTCAATTTCATGACTGTAATTATAATGCAAACGAAAAGTAAACTAAGTGATCCTCAGTGCATCAAAAGTTTTCTTTTAATACCACAACAAGAATATAGATATGTTTTCTACTGCACAGAAATACAACAAACACACGTTTCGTTTAGCCCTATGAATAAGAGAGTATTTCACAATAAGTCTTGCTATTGAATAAGCCATCCTGTGAATACATGCTTTACTTCTGCTTTCTATTTTAAATTCATTGTCACTAATTTGCATTAGTGTCTGGATTTTTTTAATGGAAGATTTGCAGACTTCAATTTAAAAACAATAGCCCAATGGATGAGAATCTAAGATTAGCTTTCAGCCACTCTTATGCATGAAAAATTGAGTATCGCTACATTAAGTACAAACACGTTTTATTATCTCTTGAAAATTAGAAAAAAACATTAAATACTTTTTAAAAGTATGTTCAACCCTTGCAATGGACTCTGCATAGACATAGCCAGTTTACCCTCCCTGAGCAATCTTGAAATGGAAAAGAGATGTTTCTGTACCGGGTCACACTTTAGTTCAAGCCAGATGTAGATGCTGGGAGGCAATAATTCCTGGATAACATTTTAAAGCCAACAGGCTCATTTGCCTTTGAAATCTGGGTACTTCTGAGGAATTTTATTACAGCATATTTCAGTTACAGAAAAGGTTAAAAGGGGATTGAATAAAGCAATCACACCTTTTTGTCACGATTCATGGGAGAGTAAGGTCTCAGCTTCTAAAGCTTTGTGTTTATTATCCATATGCCTACATTTCTTTAGAGCTGTTCTTTTCTATACTTGGATGTTTGCTCTCAACCCTGGAGACTTCCTGCTGGGTGTTGCCTGACTGCACATATTTGGCATGAGTTTCAAGAGAGAGAGTAAATAGAGAGTTACATAACCAGAAATCTGGATCCAAAAGACAATTCTGACCAGATTAGAACAATCTGCAAAGAATTACATTAGTTCCTGTTCTTAACAAAAGCTAAGTAAAACAAATAAAATAAAATTTACAAAGACGACAAATATTAACCGATTGCAGGAGTTCATTTTGTTAAATTTGTAATAACAATATCCACAGCATTGTTGGGTTCTTCACATAGCGGAGAAGAACTCAGAAAAGTATATGCTGTTGTATGATTTTAGTTGACCTAATAAGGTTATTGTTCTAAAATGCATTTAGTCTGATTCTCTTTTCTTTTCTATAATTTTAAAGCAAACTTCTTCAACCTGGATGACTTCTGGGTGTGGAGTTCAACTTTCAATATTCTCCACCATGACTGAGAATCACAATTCTGAGATTTGAAAGTTCAGACAACAAGAGGTTTAGCAAACTGGAGCAGATTGATATGGAAGGTAGTAAATTGCACGATTTAACAACTCTGGGTAAAGATGATTTTATATCACTGGAAGCTGGAATTTTATTCTCTAGAAATACATTATCTCTAATTAATAAATGACCTAATTTGGTTGCTGCATTTTTTAACCTAGTCATTTCCAAAGTTATCTCCAGCTTTGCTCCCATAAAAACTTACATTTTCTTTCTGGCTTAATTTTCTCTCTCATCTATTCTTTCCAATCTAGTTTCCAGCAGCAGCCATAAGAACCACGGAAATGCATAGGGAGATTCGTTTCTGGAGTGTTTTTCTCCACTAGCCCCATCCACATCAAGCCCATTTTCAAACCGGCTTTATTTTTATTTTATTTTTTTGCCAAATTCTTCCCCCCCACACACACACACATCAAATTTAATTCTATTTTCTTCTGTTTTCAAATAATCGAAGGATAGACAGCATCCTGACTACCATTGTGCACTTGCTTTCCAAGATTCTGTTGGGTTGGAAGAAATAAAAAAGAAAAAATTAACTCTCTTCCCTGGTCAGTATGAGATACCTTCCTCTCACAAAAGGATCACCTACAGCAGAGGTTTTCAAACTTAACAACTTTAAGGTGCTGGCTGTGGAATTCTGGGAGTTGAAGTCCATAAGTCTTAAAGTTGCCAAGTTTGCAGACCCCTGACCTACAGGACTGCAGCATTGCTGGGTTGGTAGTCAGCATGGCCGATGAAAAAGGTACCCAAGTGAAAATGGAGAAAGGAGAAATACTCCACCCTGATGCCTCTCCATTAATCCTTAATCAGAAGCGTAGGGAAGGAAGAGCCGTTTCTCATTTCCTGGGATTATGAGGTGCATTACACAAATCTACTATATAACATTTGCGCCAGGAGATAGGATAGGAAAAAAAATGTTAATTACATCACAATTGCCTTTTCTGCTAGATTGGCTATCTCAGAGTACAATATAGCTTGAAAGCGGGAAAGAGCTTTCGACAAGATGTAATGTAATCAAGGTGGGTTACAAGTGGCATTTATCTTCCCAAGAACAGGTGTATGCATAAGAGAAAAATTCTTGCAACATAGTGAACAGGATTTTTCTTTGCAGGAGAAGGCATGAGGAGAGAGAACAAGCTGAGAGGACATCTTGGGAAAGAAAAATGGATTCTCAATTCAAGAAAATTCCACTATCCAAGAAATTAAAAATGGAATTCACAAACATGGACAATCTTTTGAAAAACTGGCTGAGATGATTTGCTGTTATTGGCTTAATACCCAAACCTAACTATGGTGGCATATAAAATCCTGCTTTATTTCTTTATACAAAGAAATGTATAGGAATTTATATTCATATAAATTATCTACCATTATCTATCAAGCAAATCTTTATAAAAAGATAGCTTGGTAGATGATGGCGAGATAGAATCCACTACTGGCACCAAAGTACCCTAACCCTAACCCTACACTGAAGAATATATACAGCATATACTTATGCTGAACTGATAAAGTCAAGAAATTAGCCTCTGAAATGGAAACTAATGATAGGCTAAAATGAACAGATCATAGGCCTAGATGGTATTTGTCCAAGAGAAGTTCTAAAGGAAATTAAATGTAAAGTTGCTAGCAAAATCATTGTGTAAGATATTCCTAAAATTGCCTCTCCATTATTTAATTAAATGATAACCAATGCAATATCTGTTTCTAAACAACTATGTATAAAATTAGAGGCCAGTTAATGAAACCTTAAGAAGAATGAGTCTTGAAGCATTAAAGCACCCATGTCCTTTGGAGGACTCACGCAGCTGCTTTGAAGGGAGGGGCTGGTTTTCTGCAATGCTTGTGCATCCCCAGATAACACTAGTGAAGTGAAACAACTTTGCAGACATACTGACACCCAAGAATAGCTATAGCAAATGACGGAGGAAAAGCACTTCATTTACCGCTATAATTTCCAAACTTCTTTTTCAAAAATTAAAAATTACAGTAGATAGGTTACTGACTTCAAAATACAAGAATAAGTGTTCGTTTCCTGAAAATTTAACTATTCTGGATTCTCCCTTTTTCCTTAATGTAGTAGTTAGATTATTTTAACCTGATTATATTATACTAAAGAGAAATATTACCTCCTTGGGATTTTTTTTTTACAACTAGCTATTTTTTTACCTCTAGCATGTAATTTTAAGATTCAAATTTAAAGGTTCATCAACTATCAGAGCACCTAACCCAATCAGAATTTCAGCATGGCTATATTGCCCAGAGAAAGAAAGAGAGCTACACTCTTTTCATTGTTGTGTAATCAATATTGAACAGAAAACCTGTTAAGCAAACATTGGCTTTGCCACTGAAGACGAAGCACTTGAAGCAACTATATCAGAGTGTTTATGGCATATCATCCATCTGGCTCAGATTCTATCTGGAATACATATCCAGCACATCTCTCCAGAGATGGCATTTTCCAAAAGATTTTATCGTGTTGTTTTTCTTCAACAACACCCCCCAACTTCTGCAGGCTTGTTTACAGTATATATGTTTTTATGGCTGAGGAAATAAAACAAACTCTATAATCATACAAGGCAATCAACCCTCATTATTTACTCTAATGATTTTACAGTAGTTTTACACTAGTCCCTGAGAAATTTTAGTCTTCCCAAAGAGAACAGGTTGCTTGTAACCATTTGTTAATTGCACGTATGAATGTCAATTAATTCACTTAGCTAATTATCCACTCTATGAGCATCATGGCCCAAAGAACTGTAAAAAGACAGGCATATGGTAATAGATTTAGAAGAGAATACAGCTTGTTGTTGTGTATTCATTCAACAACTTAGAGGAAGACTGGAAGAAACCCATTAACAACATGGAACTCATCATGACACAATTGATTTTAACACTTTGCTCTTTAGAAGTCAGAATGTATGGAACAGTAAATCTCATGTATACTAAGGTGATTGACTAAAGTTTGGCGAAAGGCAGACTGTCTCTGTACAATAATGTATAAACTACAGATTGGCAGTTCTAAATACCATTTAATCATTGCTTTTCTGCTATTAGCAAGACTGAGAACAACAAATATTTTTTCCTTGCATTTGGAACACAGCATTTTGTGTGCATAGGGATTCTGCCATTTCTGTCCACATTAACAAGCATCATGACTGATAAAAAGTTATACGTCTTAGACTGCTAATTATAAGTTTTACCAGCTTTTTTAAAAATAAGATTAAGCATATGCTTAATGCAATAATGCAAAATAATATCTATATATACACAGAGAGAGAGAGACAGAGAGAGAATGGAAATGGCACATCCATGTTGTTTTCTTGGCAACCATAGAAATGCAATATTCTCTTGTAGATTCCACATTGTATTAATATAATGAAAACAACAAAGTTGTCTCTGGAGTTGTTTTCATTTTAATAAGCACTCTTTCCCCAAGCACGTATTAGTTATCATTTGATTACTTGTGGCACATAAGTTTATCTGGCTAGTTCATACTTAAATAAACTGGGGAAAAAAAGATCCTTCCCTTCGTCAACATATATACATGCACCTAACTTGAGCTACAAATTCCTTACTGATATGAATTGAGGGCTGTCAACATTTATGTATTTATTGGCAAGAATGCATATTATGGATATTATTTCAGACCTGGGCTACACCATCAACAGAAGTAGAATAGCAAGAGCACTTAGACTTATATACTGCCCCATAGTGCTTTGCAGCACTCTGGGCGGTTTACAATGTCAGTATATTTCCCCCAACAATCTGGGTCCTCATTTTACTGACTTCAGAAGGATGGAAGACTGAGTCAACCTTGAGCCCTGTCAGGATCAAACTCCAGGCTGTTGTCAGAGTTTGCCTGCAAATAATGCATCCTAACCACTGGGCCACCAGCAAAAAGCATTGATGAGAGAGCTGATTATTTAAAACTGTCTCACATCAATCTGTACAATGTACCAACTGACTACATTTCTCCCAAATCAAAGAATGAGTGGAAAATCTTCTAGCTCTGGTATCTTTCCACTATGTAGCACAACTTCAAAAGCCTGATGCAAAATTTGAAGTAGTCTCAACTATTTCCTCATTTTGAAACTCCGGTACCTCACTAGTCTCTACTTATTCTGTTCAATACATATGTAGATTCAATTATATAATTATTATATTTATCTCAAGAAAGAACTGTTTTATCGTCTCTGGCTATTTCTCCTTTAGTCACTTATGGTGTCTTCTAGTGCAGAGATGTCCAACCTTGGTAACCTTAAGACTACCGGACTTCAACTCCCAGAATTCCCCAGCCAACATTCCCCAGATATATGGGTAACCCCTGCCTTGCTGGCCTTTTAAAACATGGCTTTTCCCCAGGCTTTGAGTTGTGGTGCTTTTCTGTCTGATTTGGACTCTGCTGGAAAAGCGTTCGATTGCTGTTCTTCCGGATGACACTATCTTTGGAATTGTATTGTTGCTTCTATTGTTTTGTATACATTCAGCTATCAGAATTGTTTTGAGTTGGGCAGTCTGGAAATGTTATGAACAAATGAAAACATAGATGTTAAAGCTCAAAAAGCTGGCTATCTAAGGACACACTATGAGCTCAAGATCTGAATTCCATGCTACATTATTAGCATAAAATCATTTCATACATTTATAAGAGAGGTTGCAAGATGGGTTTGTGCAGGCTCTTGAAAGCTGGACATAAACTTTAATCTTCTCTTACAGATGAAGAGGAACTGAAGCATCACAATTGATCCCAGGATGCAAGAAGTCTAATTTATAGAAGGAGGGGCACACAAACTCTAGCGTTGCTCTGTAGAGAGCATTCTATAACCTGGAACTCTTGTACTTCCATCTGCAAAGTGGATAATAAAAGCTGTCTTGCATACATCTCCAGTGGAAAAGGCTCATTATGAAATGGGAAGGAGGCACTAGCTGGCACATTAGCTTAATACATCAAAACCTATTGGATTCTTTTGCATTAGCCAGCATAGCTTATGGGAGAGCTTGAGTTTCTGGCAGAGAGATGGAAATCCTAACCTCAGTATTAAACCTTTGTGGCTTTGCTACCAAACCATCTTCCTTCCTCCTTTCCATTCCCAGCTACAACTGTCCTATTTCATGTCACTTTCTTCTGAAATCCTTCAAAATTCAAGGCAGGCCAACAGACTATGATTAAAAAAAACCCGACTCTCTTCCTGTTAGGCAGATTTGGAACTATCATTAGATGAAAGTATATTTTGATAGCAGTAAGTGCAAGATTGAAAAATATGGAGAGACCTGGCCCATAAAATCGCCAAGAGTCGGACACCACCAAATGGATATCATCATCATTGTCATCGTCGCCGTTGACATCATCATATTTCACTGGGCCACATCACTCTCACCTATGTATAAGCTTAATAGTCCAGAGGATACAAAAAAACCTTAGGAAATGCATATCCGTAACTGAATAACAAAATAACTGAACATTTAAAAGGAGAGAGAAAATTTAAGGTTGATGATAGACACATAGCCCAAACCCAGATTATAGGCTTTCCTATAGACTGTGCTCTCTTCTCTTCCCCCAAATGATCAAAGACAATCTATTACAGTGAATGTTCTTAGAACTTCCCTTCTGCTTCTTTGCAAGTCTGGCTTTGTACTGCTTCATAAAAAAAGTTCTCCTTCTCATGCCATAAGGCTACCAACACAGACAGGAAATAGCTGCATCTGCTGGGCTCTATCCAAGAACTTCTTGGAACTCAGAAGTCAGTGTTAGAAACCCTATGTCATGTTTCCGATAGACGAGACCAGTAAAAACAGAACTCCAAGGCAAGAGGTTTCCTTAAAGAACATATTTATTGGCTATAAAGTATCGGCATGATCAAAAGTAAAACCAAGACTGAAGTTCCCTCCCAAAGATTACAATGTTACAAAATTGAATTTCCCACCCCAGTAATATGTCATAAATCACATTCCCCAATAAACTATTTTGGCGGGCGTTCTAACGGAAGCCTCAGCCTGCCAAAACTCAGGCAGCAATGACCTTGGTTCCCACAGGACAATTTTTTGTTTTGACTAAACTTAAAAGTACACATCTCCCCTCCCAACACTGTGGCAACTGAAAAGTGGAAATGGCTTCAGCTAAATTCATTGCAGCATTGACACCCTCATATTGCAAATGGAAGGACCCCCATATGGCTTATCATTTGGAGTTGCTTAGTTCTTCTACTCCTCTTTTTTTTAAGTATCAGTTACACACATGGAGATTCTATAGAACTCAAAAACTTCCATCGTCTTTTGCATTTTTATAGAAATTGTCCAACTTTAAGTTCTAGATCTGTTGTCCCTTCTATATAAGCATAACTTTCTTTTTTCATTTTTGTTAAATAACTTACAGATGTATACAATGGCCCTGAATTGTCATGAGTCAAATCAGATCTGTTTTCTACAGATAACAGGAAAACCAACAAAAATGTATACAAACAGAAGAATATGTTACATTGTCTCAAAAACTGGTTCATTGTAGTACATATTATACATTGTATAGTATTGTTAAAGGTGTTCACAGCAGCCACATTCAAAGGATAATTTAATTATGAACAGTAATGCACAAGGTTTCTGACTCTCACTTGGCTTTTCTCCTACCACAAAATAATGAATCCAGATTAGTTTAAGTATGAATTCCTAGCAAGCTGGAATTATAAACCAAGTACAAACCATGATTAGTTCTTGGGCAAACTAGCTTCCAATTCAACCATAGTTGAAACAAAGCAAGGACAGTCATACAAGTTTGCTTAGTCAAACCTGCTGACAGAAGGTTTTAAAAAAAAATTAACAAGTATATTCAACCAACATGCCACTTATTCATAAATTACAAACTGAGACCAAAGAATTTTTGAATCATTATTTAAAACCATTACAACATCACCTGGAATTTCATGGCATGTGTTCAACAAGTTTTTTTTTTTTTCAAAAATACTGAACGACTAACATTTTCAGGATGAATTGCAGGAACCAGCTTTCAAATAAGATGGATGATACAATTTTCAGGTAGCAAAGACTGTTCTGCATGACATATACATTCAGTAAACATCACCAGCTTACAGGGATATGCTATCTGCGTTCTGAGAAAACACATGCCCTTGGAAAGAAGAGATGAACAATATATACTGGTGTATACCACTGTCTCTCAGTCTCAACAACTCTAAGATATGTGAACTTCAACTCCCCAAATTCCCCAGTCAGCATGTTGAAGTCAACATACCTTAAAATGGCTGAGCTGAGAAACACTGGTATATACTGAATATTTGTATACAGGCAGCTTAGGTAAATATTACAAAACAGTAGCCTGCTGAGAATTCAGTTGCAGTTTTTATAGATATGTAGCTCTGCCTATTGGTTAAAGATCTGGTTACTTTAAAAGGCACCCAACATCACTGTTCCCCAGGTTTTCATCATATCTAAACCTAGTCTTAACATTTAAGAATTACTCCACACAAGCAACTCTGTTTCTCTAGCACAGGAGTTCCCAACCGGGGGTGCTTGCACCCCCTGGGGGTGTGAGACGATATTCCAGAGGGTGCGAAAACTTTGGTTTTCAAAATTATAGTGTATATGCATAATTCGTTGCCGTTATTTTGAACTTTTGTAAGGGGTGCGAGAATATATCACAAGCGTTCTAGGGGTGCGGGGTATAGAAAAGATTGGGAGCCGCTGCTCTAGCACAAATTCAATTTGATATGTTGGAAGGGGATGTAATGAAGTAAAGATCTTTAAATTCTTATCAAAATAATTACCACACTATTTTAGAAATGCAATGTTCTCCCTGTGGGTAAACAGCAGGGGTGTTTCTCCTACCAATAACACCATTATTCAGTATATGCTAAATCAATCATATGATTGATCTGGAATATCCTCAGTTTGCAGCACAAGCCATGTTTACAAGACCAAGAAGTGGGAAAAGACCATTTATACAATCAATGCTTCCTAACCAATAAAAACACTAATGCTTTATTATTTTTCTATTTTCTACTGATTTCTAAACATGACTAGTTTTCTGCTTTTAAGCGTGGTTCTGCAGCAATTTAGCTTGTGCTCCTAGTGTCTCAATAATACCTATCTCACATTTCCTACTGGGAAGGAAGAGACCTACCCAGTAAGTAGAGATGAAAAATTAATTTAAAAGGATTACGGTATTTGCATGCATACATAAATGAGATGTATACTGTATCACAGAGGTCCCCAACCTTTTGAGCACCAGGGACCGCTTCTGTGGAGAGAGGTTTTTCCATGGACTGGAGGGGGTGTGGTTTTGTGTGCTGCCTGCATCCCACGGATGGGGCTTTGCTTGTTTGTGGGGACCAGTTGCTGGCATGCCACAAACTGGTAACGGTCCATGGACCGGGGATTGGGGACCCCTACTGTATCATATAACCCCCACCAGCCCTCTCAAAATGCAGGTAGTCCTCAACTTACAACAGTTCATTTAGTGACCATTTGAAGTTACAATGGCACTGACAAAAGTGACTTATGACTCTTTTTCACACTTTTATGACCACTGCAGCATCCCCGTGGTCACGTGGTCAAAATTCAGATGCTTGGCTCATATTTATGATGGTTGCAATGTCCCGGGATCACGTGATTCCCATCTGTAAACTTCCAACAAGCAAAGACAACGGGGGAGCCACATTCCCTGAACAACCATGTTACTAACTTAACAGCTGCAGTGATTCACTTAGCAACTATGGCAAGAAAGGTCGTAGAGAGGGACAGCAATCACTTAACAAAAGTCTTGCTTAGCAACAGAAATTTTGGGCTCAATATTTGGTCGTAAGTCGAGGACTACCTGTAAGGTATAGCATCTTAAAGACTACTAAACATTTCGCCAGGTGCACAATTATCCAAGTAGAACTACATTTAACGCAGGAAAAGAAGTAACACAGTAATTAAAAAGCAGCTCTCCCTGTTTAAATTCACTGTTCTAGGGGAAATATTGATCACTTGTGCAATCTAGTAAGAAAAACAGATGAAAGGGCAAATAAAGAAGTTCAGAAAGCTTAAACTTGTGCACGTACTTCTGCCCTCTTCTGGAAACAACTGAATACTGTAGTGAACTAACTTGTAGCACCATGTGCGCAAACCTTCCCACTAAGCTTCACTTGTCTTTTATCCCACCACAGTGATACCTATCTCAATTGCACAATACATGTCCCAACCGGTTCACTGATGCTGTTTCTCTCATCCGAATTTTCCTTCTGAATGCCTTTATTTCTGAAAATCCTTGTAGAGTGCTATTCTTGTGACTGCAATTTCTTTTATGTTTCCAGGGTATGTTGTAACTCAAAACACTGGAAGTTTTTTGGGGGTTTTTTTTTTGCACTATTCTCTCCCCCCACTGTGTCCATGTATACACACACACACACACACACACACACACACACACACACACACACACACTCCTCCTCTGCATTCAGGCAGGATTTCCATGATTGATTCCTCTGCCAACTTCCATGCTATTTTTTTTTAACTGCATATCTACACAACTGAGCCATAGTGAATCACCTACACCAGTGGTTCTCAACCTGTGGGTCGGGACCCCATTTGGGGTCGAACGACCATTTCATGGGGGTCGCCAAACAACGCAGTCCGCCATTTTTTCCCCTTTTCCTTAGCTGTGCTACTCCCTTTTATTCTATTGGCTTTTGAAAGCCAATAGAATAGACTCTCTTGAATAGAGTCTAATTCTATTGGCTTTCAAAAGCCAATAGGAATTGTCCAGGCTGTCTCTGCCCTGCTGAGCCTGCCAAAAGTCCCATTCTGCAAACGGTGCTGCACCAGTTAAGTAGTCCTCGACTTACGACCGGCTGGGAGTCACGGCATTAAAAAGGTTGAGAACCACTGACCTACACAATCATCCAGCTGTGAATAACTATCCATCTCAATGGGTTCCTCTGGAGCCTGAACTAACAACATAAAGCCACCTGCGTAGCTGTGGAGGTACCTTAGTAAAAAAAAAAAAAAGTGAAAACAATTGGAAATGACAGCATTGACTCCCGCGATTACAATCCTAGAGGTGGCTTGTGGTATAATACTCACATAATAGTCTGCATAATCCTTCTAATTCTATCTTATTGCAAACAAGTAAAAGTGTACACATTGTTGGATAGCTCTGGGTTGAGTAACGCATTGCATTTACTAAAGAATGCTTACTGAGCAACCGTTAAATTTGGAGAAATAATATCAGCCTAATCATACTACAGAACCCAGCACATTGTGCCAGTGTTTACTCCCACTGTTACCTTTAAGTAGTAAAATCATCTTTGAATCCACTTAATTATAAAATAGCACAGTTTAACTAGAACACGGCAGACAAAATTTGAGGAGTCCTGATCAATTAAAAACAAAACTAGAACACAGAAGTTCACCAACCTAACCAAATGCAATATAACCCTAGAAAGACCTTTGTGCTTAGCATTTGCTCCTACTATTAGTGCTGGAATTGTCACACATGATTCTCACCCCAAACTTTCTTCCAGCCCACTAAGGAGCAGTGTTTTTATTGTTGCTCTTAAAAGTTAGGAGTCACTCAAGGCCCCATTTATCCAGGGGATCTTGATCTGCCTTCATCCTGCAAAAGACTTCGATCTACTTTCTGCCATACTGGTACAGATGAATCCAATTAAAATAGTTTATTTCAGTTTACAGATGCTAGAAATGCAGAGACTTTTTTTTTTTAAAAAAAAATCATTACAGAAAACATGCCTTTTCAATTTAAGTCTAAAATGACAGTTTAAACTCAAGTTTTAACTTTTAAAACAAAATAATTCTGCCTTATACATTATATTTGTAGGCACATGTGTAAAATTCTCAAGCTAAATCTTGATTATGCTAAAATGTCCGTACGGCAGAGTGCATTTTCAAAGTGGGCATGTTGCAATGCTCTTGGACTGAGAATCACCACCTCTCCTTTATTTCAAAATGTCTGCTCCTTATTTAAATATATTTATATATTTAAAGCACCGTACGTACAAATGAAAATAACAAGTACCCATTCTGTACAGGTCGTTCTTTACTTACGACCTCAATTGAGCCTAAAATTTCTGTTGCTAAGGAAAGAAGTTGTTGAGTTTTACCCCATTTTACAACCTTTCTTGCCACAGTTATTAAGTGAATCATAGCAGTTGTAAAGTTAGTAACACTGTTGTTAAGTGAATCTGGCTTCCCCATTGACTTTGCTTGTCAGTGGGTCGCAAAAGGCGATGACCCAAGAATACTGCAATTGCCATAAATACTACGTGCTAGTTGCCAAGCCTCCAAATTTTGATCATGTGACTCTAGGGATGTTGCAATGGTCATGTGAAAAGCAGTTTTGAGTCCCTTTTTTCAGTGGCTGTTGCAACTTTGAACGGTCACTAAATGAATGGTTGTAGGTCAAGGATTGTCTATATGGGTTTACGTGTAGAGGCTAAAGGTGCCAGAAACTAGAAGACATTGGATTCTAATCCTGTCTTAGGCACAGAGCTAGCTTGGTGAGTTTGGGCTAGTCACTTTCCTATGAAAAAGGGAACAGCAAACCGCTTCTGAAAATATTGCCAAGAAAACTGCCAAGAGGTTGCCAGAAGTCAAAACTCATTAGAAGGCACAAAAAACAGGCTATTCTGTAGGTTGCTTCAGTTCAAAGAGATTCTGTGGTCTGTGGAAGAGTTCCTCTTCCAATAAGAAAATTACAAGATTTAAAGGTTTCAAAATGTGTTTGTATTCCAATGTAGGGATACAAAGCATCCTACAGGAATTCAGTGGCAATGGGCTCACCACTCCTGACAATTCTACGATCTCTTTAGAAGCCATGTTTATTTATTTAAGAAAATTTTATGGCTGCCCACTCACTCTCAGGGACTCTGGACAGCTCACAAAATTAAAAAAAAAAACAATAAACAATGTTGCTGGGAAATGCCCAGTTACACCTAATACCTTACCTTGCAGATCACTAGAACTCTTTGAAGCTCTCCCCCTAAGTGCAGTCTACAGATAGTCCTCAATGTATGTCCACAATTGAGCCCAAAATGTATGTTGTTAAGTGAGAAATGTGTGAGTTTTGCCCCATTTTACGACTTTACTTGCCACATTTGTTAAGTGAATTACTACAGTTGTTAAATTAGTAACACGGTTGTTAAGTGAATCTGATTTCCCCATTTACTTTGCTTGTCAGAAGGTCGCAAAAGGGGATCACATGACCCCAGGACACTGCAACTGTCATAAATGTGAGTCGGTTGTTAAGCATCTGAATGTAAATTATGTGACCATGGGGATGCTGCAATAATCCTAAGTGTGAAAAATAGTCATAAGTCACTTTTTTCAGTGCCATTGTAACTTTAAACAGTCACTAAACGAACTGTTTTAAGTCGAGGACTACCTGTATTTCACAGGAGTATTGCTGTAGGGATGATAAAAAAAAGGGCAGCCTTCGGATACCATGCTGAACATCGTAAAAGAAAAAAGACAAGAACAATTTCTCACAGGCACCACAGACTTTGAAAAGGTTTCAGAGCCAACTGTTCCAACAGAAGAGACACAAATGTGAAACACAAAGCATCCTTCATCTCCATTCTGTTTGAACATTGGAAATTCTGGCTCAAGATGAGTCATAAACCAACATATCTAGAGGGCCAGTTAGATAACACTAATACAATGTATGAAGACATCAGGTTCTGCAGTCACTAGGAGAGTCAGGAAGGGGCCAGAATTCATCAGGAGAGTCACTGCTACATATGCAAGTTAGGCGGACAATTATGGACATAACTGGGAAACAATCTGGATTCCACTAAGAACATAATCCTAAATCAGATGAAGTCCCTGGGCTCTCTTATTCTAAAGTCTTACTATATATTTCTCATGGAGCCAATAGGTTGAAGCAGCAAAATAAGAACAGTTTCAGAATTTAAAGAGTTTTGACTATTCTGGAAAGCGCTGAAGGAAGCGATGTGGTTAATTGTACGATCTGCAATTCTTTAGGCCAGCAGGGGCCACTCTGGCAGCTCCAGAACAATGCTAATTATTATTACCAGAGGCCTCAAGTAGTTCCTAGCATACCCCCACATGGATGAGAGAGGGCTGCTTTGTAGGGGAATCAGATGCTGGTTTCAGGGGAGCGTGCTAATTCTGCCTCTCTGATGAAACAGGCTGAATTCCTCACTACTAGGCCCCGTGACATTCAAGGGTGCAAGCTCAGAGCTGGGCAACAGCTTTTGGAGTTATGAACTTCGATGCAACAGCAGTGCTTCCTCCTGGCATTGCACAAGGTCTCCCAGAAACTGGGATACCTTCTCTTCACTATTCCCAAAGTCTTTTGCTGCCTGCCATCATCATCGGTGGGGTTGCATCCAGCAATCTCTGGCCTATCTTGCATGAAATGACTGAGGTAAGGTAGGATCAGTTGTATGATCCATACCATTTCTGCAAGACAAAGAAAGCTTCCTAGAGAGAATAAAGACCTGCTTCAATGGAGGCGTCTAGCGCTCCCCCCCCCCCAGTCGCCCCCGCCGCCTTCTCGTCCCCCAATCTCCAGGGCTCTAAAAACCGGCTGAGGGAAAGAGGGCGACTGCTCAGAAAGTCAAATTAACCGCGGCCCCACATGGACTTGAAAAGGGGGCTGCCGGGGACATCGCGGCAAGGATTAGTTTGTGCTCTTGACCTTCCCCCTCCGCCCCCCAAGCTCAATAGCGAGCCTTTCCCGCTCCCCGCAAATTAGGAAATGAAATGTATTTTCTCTGGGGGAGAACCCGCGGGTCATGGATGCAGGGCGGTGGGCAGATCTCTAGGGGGCAGTGTTGCGCCGAGGTTTTTTTTGGTTTTTTTTTAACGGCGAGTCCAGTTCACACAGAGAATACTGTATTTCTGTTCTCAGAAATATCCTCAGCTTCTGCTACTGCCGCCGCCACCCCGCCTTTCATCCCCAGCTTTGCATCCTCTTTCCTCCCTCCCAAGTGCCAAATGTCAGCCTCAGGAGGAATTAGCCATTGCAAACCCCCAGGGAGGAGAGCCGCTGTTGCAAAGCAGAAAATGCTAGGGTTTTTCCACCGTCCAGCCTGTCCTCTTCCCAGGCGCTGCGGTGAAGAAAATCGGTGACAACAGAGAGAGTCATGCCCTTCTCGTTCATTTTTATGTGATGTGAGGTGGTGTATGTCTACGTGTCTGTTTATGTGGCTCTCTCACCTGGTCTGCAAGTTAAGACGCAAGGGGAAAAAAATATAGCAGGCACAAAGCCACACACCTCTCACAGTAGGACCGTTTTCTCTTCTGCATGAAAAAAAGATCAGAGTCTCGGCACCAAATCTGCAGGAAGTCTTTTCTCTAACATTTCTCAGTCCTCCTCTAGCCTTAATATTTAGCTCCAGGGGAAGATACCCATAGCAAGTGGCGGAGCAGCTCCTCAAGCGGGAGCGCGTGGATGCGCGCGCGTACTGAACCTCTCCAGATGAATGAATGCTTCTTCCCCACGGAGGCGGCTGTGTAACTCAACGTTTGCAGCAGATCGAGGGAGGCGGAAAGGCTGGATGTGTTTTGCGGTACATTTCCCTCTTGCAGCACGGGGGGTGGGGGGAAGAGAAGTATAGCCAACGACCCCCACAATCTCGTTAATATTATTGACACCCGTGAAAGTGAAAAATAAAGGTTACGCCGAAAGGGGCTTTGCTTGTAAGCACTGAGGCGGGGGGGGGGAACTTTACAAAAGAGGAAGCAAACTATATTCACAGAGCCCTTTAATTAAAGCCATCTCTGCATTGGGAGGGGGGGAAGTGTTCTCCCCCCCTCCCTCCACCCAGCATGATATGAAATCATCATAAGGAGCATGCGGGGAGAGAGACCAGGTTTTGAGACCCTTAGTATTAAATTCTGCAGGCGCCGGAATAGTTTTGATACTATGGTTACTTGATCTGACCAAAACACGCAGCAAAGCCCACTGACAACAACAATAGATCAAGCAGCAAAGGAAATTCCTTCCGGGATGGACAGAGTGGAGGGAGGAGAGCTGCATGGCTGGAACGCTGAGACGCTCGTCTCGGCCAATCAGCAGACGGCAGCCAGCAGTTTCAAAATGCCCCTGCTTTACCCCCCCCTTCCCCTCCCTTTTCCCTGCTCCACACAAGAATTGCTGAGACGTTTCTCTACACACGTCTCTGTAACCCTGCGTGTGCTGCAGCAGGAATAGCAGCCGCAGTCGCGAGATTTGCGGCTCCCCTCACCAGAAAAGCGCAGCGCCCGCATTCAAGTTTGAAGCAGACTTTCCTCTTTTCGGCCCACCCAGCCCCTTTTTTTTCTCCTGTGAAAGCGGGAAAAAAAGAGCCGTCCTGGCCCCCACATACCTGCGTCCCTCCGAGCTAACTTTCCCTCCTGACTGACGCGAAGGGTTAATTCTGCCAGAAAGTATGGCTATTCATATTGTGAAGGTTAGCCGAGGAAGTATAATTTGGATAAAAAGGCTAAAAGCCAAGGCTCCCAAAACGAGGCTACAAAAATAATGAGTAATAAAAGAGGTTTTGCGTCCTGCCGATCTTCAGAGATTACATGACTAGACAATTTTGAGCATAACGTGCGAGAGTCCATTGCATTTAGAGGCAAATTTATCTGTGGCATGGGGGGGGGGGGGAGAAACCCAACTCGTTCAACAATTAATTGGAAAATACAAGTATAAGGAGAGAGAGAAAAAAACTCAGCAAGAAGATATCTGGTGGAGCCTAACCATGCTTGCTCCTGGGAATATATTCTCTGGTGCGGCTATTATAAAATAGGCGACTAAGTTGTCATGACATATTACCTGCCTCTCAAGATACGAAGTTCACAATAGCTCTGCACTTCGGTTGTAAGTCAAGAGTTTGTTATTTTTAAAAGAAACCTTCCAATTTCCTCTTTATGAATAACAAAACTATTAATTATGCATATGTAGGAGCTGTAAGCAGATTGCTGCTTCCCTCCTCTTTTAACTACTACTAGATTTTTTTAAAAAAAAAGGGGGGGAGGGCAAAAGAGGCCATAGCATTTACTGCACACTGCCAGAAACTTCAAAGACCTTTCGTTTTCTAAAGAGAAGGAAAACGGTAAACATTTATAGGATCTTTCACCAAGCCGGCAGCAAAAGAGAGTTTTAAGACAGAGCTAGAGGGGCATAGGAAAGAGAAAAGGTATTAGGGGCTGCCTTGTGGTTACCATTAAATAACTGGGTTCCCACCCCCATCCCAGGTTCATAGAATCATCCCGGCAGCTGCTCTGGTAAACAGGAAACTAGCAGTAGCTGGAGTGGGTAGCATTGCTAAGGCTTGCTTCCCTCCTTACTGACCCTTTAAAACAGATAATGCAGAACATACACATTAAGATTCTGACCGCTGTGAAGAGTCAGCGTCTAATGAAATAAATAAATGAATAAATAAGAAATCTAACAGCCATTTCCTTCCTCATTGTTTGCACATTCCTTCAAAAAGGAAGGAAAAATGGGAATTGGCAGGGAGCAGGGATTTCCAAACTAGTAAATCGGGAAAGGTCTGGATTAGGCAGCAGCACTGTTAAGATTTCAGAAGTCCTCCAGCTTTTCTCAACCTAGATCAGGGGTAGGCAACCTTGGCTCTTTTATGACTCGTGGACTTCAACTCCCAGAATTCCTGAGCCAGCCATGCTGGCTCAGGAATTCTGGGAGTTGAAGTCCACGAGTCATAAAAGAGCCAAGATTGCCTACCCCTGACCTAGATGTTCTTCCAGTGTGTAGATTTCCATTCATAGATGCTTCAGCATGAGTCTGTGATGGCTAGCAAATTCTGAAGGCGAAAGCCCACCCGGAATATATGCCTCGCTTAAATGGCAGAAGGCTATCCAACCCACACAATTGATCACCCTGTGGCACATCAAGGGGGGAATATGGTTTGGAAAACAGAACTGTTCATTCAGAGGTACGCTATGGACATAAATGTGTAGCCACCTTTGAAATGCTTCCAGAGGGAGGAGTTTTGATCTCACCCATCAAAAGACACGTTTCTTGCTCAAGCAGGCAAAGGATTGCAGATCTATAAATAAGGCATGGAAGTTGCCTTGCCTGGAAGAACCAGCTGTCTTCTTCTCATAAACTCTTATCACATCCATATAATCTACAAATCAGATGGCAGCATCGAGGCACTTCCAAATTGGGGATACTAAGAAACAGAGACATTCACAAGTTTGAGGAAACCCCAGTTGGATCAACTACATTTTATAAAAGAAAAGAAAAATGACTATCTTAATAGTTATGGAAAAATGTCATCAAGAAGTGGTGGAGTGTAGATTGAGGAAAGGAAAGGAAAGGAAAATCCTGTAGAAGACATGTCTTTACCTCGTCCAGTCAGGAAATAAAAATGCAATTTCATTTACTGGTACAAGCCCTACTTATTTAAGTTGGGTGTTAAAATACTCTGCCACAATTGTAACATGACAGTGGAGTAGAGACCTAAAGCATTCCATTTGGCAAATAGCTGCATGTCGGTGCATTTGCTACTACTTATCCTGTGCAAAAGAAGTCAGAAGCATTCAAATAAGACACATCCTAAATTATCTGTATATCTGCATTCTCATTCCCTTTAGAGATACCAGTATATAAAAAAAAAAAAAACTCCAGCCTGAAACAGGCAGAGCCGTTGGGCCTGCACTTACAGTGTTAAGTGGCGTCAGACATCTGCATTAGTAATTATGCCCTATGAGGTTAAAAAATTGCTAGAGTTGTTCCAGATAAGTCTTACAAAGCCAGTTTTACTACTTGGTTTGCAATTGTGAGTCAACTGGGATGCAGCTCTGTATTCCCAGTTTTGCTCTCACCATTAAGAATGCATACTGACTAGTTAAGAAGCCCACACTGGACACACTAGATCTGGGCTCCATAACTCATAAGTCCAATGACCACTAAATGGAAGAAAAGGGTGCCACCTGGTGAGCATTGGGATTTTTGCAGACCTACGGTTGTCAGGCGTGAAGGATCAGGACCATAGGCTAAGTTGCAGTTAAATTATGTATTGTTCCAGCTGATACACAAGAATCTGGTCAATTAAAATTTAATACTAAATTGGCACCAGATAAGTGTCAATAGAATTCATGAAGAGTTGGACTTAGACTATTTGTGAGAATGTAACAATTCTAAGCTGATGACACTCTTAACTCCATCTCCCTAGCTTTACCTGCTCTTCTATATCAGTGCACTCAAAGAATTCATTTCTGACTGTGCATATGACTGAGATCGGGAAGGGGGGAGGGATTTACAGCTCAATTTTCCAAATTAGTATTATTTGTGTTCAGTTTTTATCCAACAAGTTCAATATGAGACCTTCTTATTTACAATATTTTAAAGTTATGTTTCCATAGAGAAATACTGCCAGAAACTTATCTAGAATAAATGGTTTGAAAATAACCATATAATTCATATAAAAATCCAACATAAAGCATTATCTGGTCTGCTGATGGACTCTCAGGCAAAGCTATAAACCATGATTTAAAATTTAATTGTCTAAATTCATGCAACACTCTGAAAGTCCAGTAGATACCATTTTATGGTTTAATGTGAGATGTGAGTTTGCCTGTAACTTGCCTATCCACTCACAATACTTCAACAACAGCAACAACAAACTCTGAATTATATAAAGAAAAAAAATGGCAGCTCTCTCTCTCCCTCCCTCCCCCCCCCCTCTCTGCAGTTTTCATGGCAATAGGGCCCAAGATTACTCAGCTGGTTTTATGCCTAAAGCGGGACTAGAATTCAGGGTCTCTGGTTACTATTGGCATGTTTACTCACTGCACATAAAACTTGACAATTTCCTGGTTTCTAGTATAGTGCATAACCACTCATCTCACTTACTGAAGCCCTAATTTTCATTATGCATCTGCATGAAGAGCTGCTATTGCGATATGAAAAGGAGTGATATCCCACAATAAGACACATTTACAATCACAGGTAATTTGGCCTTGATCTGATCTGAAGTTTGGTTGGCCCTTGATTATTTTTTTCCAGCATTTTTAAAAAATGGATATTTTTCCAGGGTTCTATGTTCTGCCTTGGGATGCTCATTAAACAAATTGCTATACAGCCCATGAGCCACAGACCTTTTATAATAATGTTCTCAGGATGTCAACTTGACAAGCCGGTTGACTAATCTCTGAACATAGCAACTAAAAAAGCAACCACATCCACGAGACAAGTATGTTCAATGAGATACACTACAGGGAGTGGTCCATATGGTTTAAGAGTCTTTATTGTTTGCAGGCATCTGCTTGCTTAATTCCTGCTCTGTATGAACTCCCAGCCAGCAGTGATTTGCTGAAAACTCTTGATCAGAAGTTAGTTTTGTATACACGAGAGACCATTTTAAGTGCTGTATGCCTTGTTCATCCTTCCTCCATCAAAGTGTTTGGCTAGCACTTCCAACCCAATTATTTGGGAATCTAAGAGTCACACAGTAGCAGCCCCCCCCCCCAGAAGAAAAATTTTATTCCAGGCCTGCTAACTTCATCCTTATCAATTCAACATGTAAATGTCCTTTCAGAATGTGAAGCAAACAGGCCACAGGAGCAGGTTTTTATAGGCCTACCAGCAACAACAGGCAAACTCAGTTCAAGGGCTGTGATGTGTTGCTTTCTAGCAGCATTTTGTCTCTCTTTCTGAAAAATGGAGGGTCTCAAAAGACATAGAGCCCAGGCCAACAACCTTTGCTGACTTTCAGCAAAGATGTTATTGTATTGCGATCACTTGTGTATGTGCTGCTAAAGGAGAGCTCAGAGCCAAATTGGCGCTCTGACAAAAAATAAAAAATAAAAAAAGACCCTAACTGCCTGTTATCCTGCAAGTGGCAAGCACAGCCAGTAGTCCCCACAAGGAAATGTGCAGGATTTTATTTGGAAAGTGCTTTCAAACATGTTTGCTGTATCAGCTTTACAAAGGGATCATCACCTCTTAATGGTGAATGGCTTTCTTTCCACATTACCAATAGGACTGTACATAGGGAGGATACTCCTAGTTCTGGATATTTTATCCTGGATTGCTTCTACCATTCATCTAGTCCTCTTGGGAGCAGTTCCCCAAAGCGATAAATCACACATCGCTACCAACCCACCCCCACCAGCTTGCCTGCATGTCTTTCCCAGACAAAGATCCAGGTTGCTTAAATAAAGAGCAGCCCCTGGTAATGCGGTAGAGCATTTGCAGGCATTAAGGAAATCAGGTAAAGATTTCAGTCTCTCCAGACACTGTCTGGAACAACTCCTTTGCAAGACTTCATTTAAATGCAATCGGCACTCAGTATTTCCCTCTGCCGCTGAGGTGTAGAAGTCTCCCAGAGAACAGGAGTTGCAGACATTGTAAATGGTCCAAGGAAATCCTTAGGCAAAAACAATGGAAACACCAGTAGATGACAGACAAGCATGTGCATTTTTAGCCTGATGTGGTTTTATATGATGTATGTTTTGAGGGAGAAGATGCTAGCATTTTAAAATATTGTGTACTGAGGTGCAGTAGGCTCAGCCCTGTGATAAGCGTTAGCATAAAAACAGATATGTGAGCCTAACAAAGATGATAAGACCTCAGTTCCAGCAGCCAGCTCCCAGAACTAGGGTCTAATCTAATATAAAAATATAACAATGATGACCATAGTGCGAGTGCAGCTTTTGCCAAGCGGGAATGAAAGATGCAGGATTGCATACTCTGGCTTCCCAATATGTTTGAATCCTGGTCTTTACTAAAAATTAAGCATTGTTTCTCTTATAAAATGAGAACATTCAAATTGATTCAACTAGGTCCAAATTAATTCCTTTCTTGGGCCCTAAACCTATCTTCCTGAAACTGAACCTTTTCGATATGTTGATTCTTAAATGGGTAGTCCTTGACTTAACAACCATTTGTTTAGTGACCATTCAAAATTACAATGGCACTGAAAAGTTACTTAGGACTGTTTTTCACACTTACGATTGTTGCAGCACCCCCAGAGCCATGTGATCAAAATTCAGATACCTTGCAACTGGCATATACAGTATTTATGACGGTTGCAGTGTCCCTGGATTATGTGATTCCCTTTTGGGATCTTCTGACAAGCAAATTTGCAATGGGGAAGTCAGATTCACTTAACAACCATGTTACTAATTTAACAATTGCATTGACGCGTTTAACAACTGTGGCAAGAAAGGTTGTAAAATGGGGCAAACTCACTTAACAACTGTCTTGCTTAGCAACAGAAATTTTGGGCTCAATTGTGGTCGGGAGCTGAGAACTACCTATATATCATATGGTGTTTGGCTTGATGGGAATTATAGAAATAAAAACCCAATTTATGGGGATCCCATATTGGACAAGGCTGATCTAATTTTTTGCATTTAAAATTTGTTACTTAAAGACAGATTGTACTCTGCTTTGATCTATTCTACGCAGAGGTCCATTTTGTTAAATCTAGGGAAGAACTTCATCTCTAGCATCACTGTTCAGTGGTTCTTACCCAAACAAACAACAAATAGGTATAGAATGAGAACAAATGGAATGGAACAAAAATGCTCAGCTACTGCTGCTTGCCTTTAATTACTTAAACATTTAGATGCTGCAACATGGTAAATAAGGACAAGTGTTAGAAATCGCTAAAGAAATCGTAGAAGACAGGCAGAAAAGATGCTGTATTCATGGATGAAAAATAAATTTGCCAATATCATAATGCCCTTAACAAAGAGAGATTTGGGATACTTTTAATCATATTGCATAGAACTAGAAAGTAGTAAATAAAAATGATCATGGTTTGATCCAGTGTAGTAAGATAAGGCTCTGTCATAAGGGGATGAGGAAAAACACTGGGGAAGATAATCAAGACTTATAAAAATATGTAATATCATGTATAGGGTTGACACGGAAAATATTTTTACACTTTTGTACAGGTAGTCCTTGTCTTACAACCATCCATTTAATGACCATTCAAAGTTACATCCCTGAAAAAAGTAACTTTATCACGATTTTTCATACAACCATTACAGCATCCTCATAGTCATGTTCATCAAAATTCAGATGCTTGGCAATTGATTTATACTTATGACAGTTGCTGTGTCCCGGGGTCATGTGATCACCTTTTGCAACATTCTGACAAATTTAATGGAGAAGTCTCTTAACAATTGTGTCACTAACTTAACAACTGCAGTGATTCACTTAACAGCTGTGGCAAAAAAGGTTGTAAAATGGGGCCAAACTCACTTAGCAACATAAATTTTGGGCTCAAAACTACCAGTATGATATTACATCAACCTTCCCTTGGCTTGCTGTAGCCAGATTCAGGGAAGGCATTAAAAGAAGTATGAGAAAGCATATTTGGAAGCAGTGAACATTCAGAAGAACTCCTCCTAAACCACGGGTAGGCAACCTTGGCTCTTTTATGACTCGTGGACTTCAACTCCCAGAATTCCTGAGCCAGCCATGCTGATGGGAAAGGGAAAGGTTTCCAAGCTGAGCCATGCTGACTCAGGAATTCTGGGAGTTGAAGTCCACGAGTCATTAAAGAGCCAATGTTGCCTACCCCTGTCCTAAACCAAAGTCCTGAATCATCCGATCATGGCACCCTCGAATTGTATTAGATTGCACAATGCACTACGGTCATTGCTTGAACTAACTTGGATTTGATTGAGTTGACTAGGTTCCATCAAGTATATGTTGACTTTTAGTGCCCATATAAACAGATTTTTGTCCTTGACAATCTGTCCCTAACCTAGTCCTTGAGGTCTTCCATCAGCGTACTCATTGCTACTATAACAGAGTCCATCTACCTTGCTGCTGATCCTCTCCTCTTTTTTCTTTTATCTTTTGCTGCACCAGAGTCTTCTCCGGAGAAGTAAGCCTTTAGATAATGTCTCCAGTTAGGATGTATCTGAGCTGAAATCCAATATATCTGGTAAACCCCCAATTGTGGAATGCTGCTAGATCTCTAGATCTCCAGTGAATCTGATTGGCAGAAGGATTACAACACACAAACAAAAGAAAACACCTATTCCCTACAGTTGGTGCATAACTAATCCATAGACTCTCCCACCAGAAGATGTGGTGAAGGCCATTTGCTTAGATGTCTTCATAAGAGGATTAACCAAATTCATAGAGGATAAGGTTTATCGGTAGCCGCAAGTAATGCTGGGTATATGGAAGCTTCACATTGAAAGAAAATGTAGCCCTAAATACTATTAGTAGGAGAGCCATGAGAGAGGCAGCTGTTAACCTCTTCTGCTTGCATGTTTCCCAGGATTATCGGCAGGTTTGTTTAACTAGCTGTCAAATCCAGCAGTCTCTTCCTATGACCTTAAGACAAAGCTAGGGAGAAATTCAAAAAGATATTGCCATGAATCTAGCTTAACCAGAAACACAACGCTAGTCAGATTTAAAAAAAAAAAAACCTAATCTTCCCTTAGGGTTTAAAATAACTGCAGGCTTAGACATAGTTTTTTTGGCTATTCATCCAAGTTGTATGCAATGCTTTTTCATACTGTGTAAAGAATTAATCTCCTCATTTACATGACTATCTCAGTCTTCTCTGTGGCAAGATTCAGACCACACCATGTATTCACTAAAATCTGCTTTACTCATTCCTTGAGATGTGTTAATGTCGATTAAAGGCTTTTTAGTTTGCTAATTCTCAGTTTCCTGCATGTTTAATACTATCAAGCTTGCTTATATTCAGATGTTTTTGTATTGCTTTCTATTCTAAATGCAATATTCAGACACCTCCCCCATCTTTTCCACATGAAATTTCTGAACTAACTGCAGCTCCTAGTGACATGCAACCTGCCGAATTCTCAGGGATCCAAAAATATTATGAACAGTGGCCAGAATAGGAGCCTCGTGGTTGCAAAAGACAGGCAAATCGTGAGCCACCTTCCAAGAGCAGATGTGAAAAGGGACTGGTTTTAGTATTCTTCTGTTAGATATTACCTGACACTTGTAACTCCTATCACTGTTGCTTACAGTCTAATCTCTGTTATGAGAATGGCTTTAAATTGCAACTTCCTGACTGAAACATCTAGCCTAATGTTTGGATTTTTGTTCCTATCTTCCCTGGTGATGAATTCTGGAAACCCTACAGCTTTCATATTATTTTGAATTGTTTTGCCCGTCTCTTATTATCCAACTAGGGATCTGGATTTGTTTCCCTTTCTGGATAAACATAGCTAAAATTATTATTATTGTTGTTGTTGTTGTTGTTGTTGTTTGCCTAAATTGGAGGTAACAGCTTTGACTTTTTGGCTTGCAAGCTTAAAAGGTAAGGCGAGAGGAAGGAAACTTGACACCAGTAGTTTTCACCTAGTTGGAAATAATGATTTCCCAATATATGTGAACTGAGCCATTCGAAGTTTGCTTGATCGCTACAGGTGTATATAAATGGGAAGGATATCAGCTTCATAAATACATTTAAAATTTATACTTTGTAGTTGCAAATCAATTAGATGTAAATATGAGAAAGGCATAGATGACCTTCACTGCTGATGCATAGATAAGATTTAAAATTTCTTTAGGTGTCCTAAGCTTATAAGAAAAAAGAAAGGCACACCCACCAAAACTTGTTACTGAAAAATTAGATTACTTGTCTAATGTATTTGATAGTATTCCTATTCTCTTGCCATCAATTACAGGGAGTTCTCCTTTCACAACTACTCATTCAAGTCCATTCAAAGTTATGACCACATTGAATGAGGCTTATGACTGGTTCTCGTAGTCATATCATTACCATGGTCACGTGATCATGATCACATCATAGGCAACTAGCTCACAATTACAATGGTGACAGCATCTTGCAGTCACATGATTACTATTTGCGATCTTCATCACCGGCTTCTGATGAGCAAAGTCAGTGGAGAATTATTGGTCCCAATTATCATTGTTAAGCAAGGACTGTCAGTGTCTCATGCTTCATAGTTTCATTTTGCAGTTGCTGCAAATTGTTGGGGTTGTTTATTCTGCTGTTCTTCAGCAGTTGGTATATAAAGTGGTGCACTCATTCCATAGTAGTGATCTATGGCACCACTTTATAGACCATCATACGGTCCTTTATGGGAGACATTTTGCCTGATGATAGATGTAACCTGAATTGATAAAAAAAAAAAATTCCAAAAAGTCAAAGAGCCATGACTAAGATTTGTTGTATTGAACTAAGAACCAGACTGGAGGCTGCAAGGAGTACCAGTAAAACATTCCAATTGAACAGAACTTTCCATCCTTCAAACTAACTGTCCCTCTGATTCTTCATTTGACACCTTCTGTAATATGGTCCTGAACTGGTTTAGCAATTACTACTATCAGGAGGGTTAGGAACTGGTGTAGAATTTCTCTCTGTGTTTTTTTCAAACTACAATTTCTACAACTATGTTGTTGTTGTTTTTTGAGAGAGAAGATGCAACAGTTAGTGTAGTGCAGTGATGGTGAACCTTTTAGAGACCGAGTGCCCAAAACCCACCCCGTCCGCTCTACCCCTGCCCCCACTCCATCCCCCCGCCCTACCCCCACTATGCCCCTGTCCCACCCACCCGCAGGACTACCCACCACCTCCACACCCCTCTGTAGCAGATCGCCCAGGCGGCCCAGCAGCGTAATGGCAGCCATCCCCTCTGCCCGCACCCCGCAGCATCATCTATGCGCTATGGGGCACAAGAGTGGAGTCTTGTCCCTGCTGCCATGTGCTTGGGTGCGCTGCTCCATGCGGGCCGTGCCTGGGGGTGACTCTCAGCTGGGGGGGCTGCTGGTAAGGAGGGGGCCGTGGGGGGAGGCAGGGCTGGGGCAATGACGTGCATGCCCACTGAGAGGGCTCTGAGTGCTGCCTCTGGCACGTGTGCCATAGGTTCGCCACCACTGGTGTAGTACTAAGCCAGCATGTGTTTGTTAGAAATACCTTGTTGAAAACAAAAGGCTAAAAATTCACCTTCTGTTAGCTCCCCTGTTATTAGATCTTAGTAATGATAGTGTGGTAGATGGTCAGCTGCTAATGGTCAACAGTGAGATTAGGGCAATGCTGCTAGATTCATGTACTGTTATTATCGTAAGAGGAAAAATGCTGGCAACCGATCACAGAAGTGTAGGAATATTTAATACAGCCTGGTATTAAGATAATGACAAACACTTGCAATTCTTCCTTTCCATAGCAATGTAATGTAATTAGGAACACAATCTGGAAACTATTTGGAGACATCATACATTATTCTATAGTAAGGGCACTATAGCATGCTTAATCTATTAATATTATTACTTATATATTGTATTAATACTCTTTTATTAATTTCATTTTAGTAACACTATTATTAATATCAATGCTATTTAATAATAAAATATTTTTATTTTCTTAATAGTATTCTATTAATCTACCAAACTAGTGCGAATAGCTAACATTTGGGAAGATAAACTCAAGATTCAGAAGGATCTTGACTTGAACACTGGGCTCTATTCAAGAAAATGCAGTTGCGTGGTGAGAAAAGTAAGATCCTATATTTAGGCAAGAAAAAACAAATGCACATCTATAGAATAGGTGGTACCTAGCTCAACAGTAGTAACTGTAAGAGTCATTTAGATGTCCTAGCAGACAACCACTGAAGTATGAGCCAGCAGTGTGCTGCAGCTGCCAAAAAAGCCAATGCAGTCTTAGGGTACACCAACGGAGGGATAGTATCAATATCATATGAAGCAATGGTGTTGCTCTTTATTGCACTTGTCAGATCACACTTATAATACTGCATTCATTTTTTGATCCCCATGATATAAAAAAGATATTGAGACCCTAGAAAGAGAAGAGCAACAAAGATGGTAAGGCAGATATGTCAAACACAATGACGTGGTTTCATGTGGCCCGCGAAGCCATCCTGGAAACAGTGAGGGAATGGCCCCTGCTGCCTTGGCCCCGGCCCAGGCCTCCTGGGAGCCAATGTACAATTTTGTGGTGTCCATATATGCTAAAACGCATTCAGTCTTAGCTCCACAAGGCCATCTGGAAACAGTGAGGAACCAGCCCCTGCCATGTCGGCCCCGCCCCCTGGGTGCATGCTGGGGAGGTGTCACCCTTTGTGAGGAATGAAGAAATGGACCATGCCTTGGCGCTTGCCCTGGTCCCACCCCCTTCTGCCAGAGACCATCAGATCTGTCCACTCCTGCCCAGGCCCCCGCAGGCACCCTTGACGCGAACGATGTAGAGCTGGCCATGCCCAACCAGTAGGCCACACCCACTCCATCCACACCCACCCAGTAGGCCACACCCACCCTGCCCCCCCCGAGGACAACTGCAATGCTGATGCGGCCCTCAATGAAATTGAGTTTGACACCCCTGTTGTAAGGGGTCTGCTGGCCAAACCATACAATAGACAGTTAAAAGTACTAAATACATATAGTCTAACAAAGAGAAGGACTAGAGATGACATGATAGCAGTCTTCCAATACTTGAGGGTATCTCACAGAGAAGAAAGGTTGACCTATTCTCCAAAGTATATGAGGGCAGGACAAGAGATAATGAAGAGATACAATTTAAAACTAAGGAGAAACTTCCTGTCAGTGAGAACAATCAATCAGTGGAACAACTTGCCTCCAGAGGTTGTGGGTGTTCCATCATTGGAGGTTTTCAAGATGAGATTGGACAGCCATTTGTCCAGAATGGTATAGCATCTCCTGCTCAAGCATGGGGTTATAGAAGAAGACCTCGAAGGATCCTTCCAACCCTATTGTTTTATGTTCTGTGTTCTCAGGCAAATAATAGTACTTTATATTAAGGTTCTGTTTATATATTCGTAGGTAAATTGTGGGTGGGAAATAAGCTCTTTTGCATTAATTTGATGGCAAGCAAGCAACAAGATTTGTGTAGAGCAAGGGGCTTCAAACTTGGCTCTTTTATGACTTGTGCCTGGCTGAGGAATTCTGGGAGTTGAAGTCCACAAGTCATAAAAGGGCCAAATTTGAAGACCCCTGGTGTAGAGCATAAATGGCAACCTAGCTCATTGTAGACCTGTGATATCTGAGGCCTGATCCACACATTCTGTTCACACATATTGAAACATATATGTATAGTAACAACCCATGGCACTTTACAGGGCCATTAGGCCTTCAAATAGCCTCCACTGATATCGATGGAGGTTATTTTAAAGCCCCACATATATTAGAGAAACATTGGGTCAAAGAAGAGAGGAGCTGGAGGTTGAATGTGGAAGCCCCATAAGTTTGATTCAGCCAGCAGGGAGGAAATTCCCATGCCTTCATTTGCTGCAAGTGGTTTTGCAGTGAATAACCTCTTAGCTGATATGGCAGCATTAAAAATATGGATGAACTGTAAATGCTGACAATATCAATCTGCTCTTCTTAGGAACTTTAATTTATTCTTCCAAAGACCTATTTGTTTTCAGACAATCAGGCTGGACAACTTTGAGAACCCTATGAAACCTGGGTAAACACCACAAAGAACTGGTGTCCAGCTGTAACATTTAACATGACTATTATCCATCTGTAATATTTAACATAACAGAAGCAGTTAATTGTTAAATGCACAATTGGAGAGTCATCATAAAAATATGACTAAATTATACTTAAATTTAAAGACAATGAAACAAAATAAAGTTTAGTTTTTGCCCTCACCTAATGCTCTTCTTGGGGGAGAGGGTGGCTATCAGTGACTTTTATTTGCAACGGAACAGCCTGGCCTTAAAGTAACAATTACTGTGTTAACCGAGGCTTTTAAAAAAAGTTAAAAGGGGAACTGCTCTGAATGATCACTATCTCTGAATCTAGCATTATGTCTTGCAAACTAGTGTCCTAAGGATAAAAGTCAAAGAGATGTCTATCAGACACCAGGAAATTGTTTCATTTTTAACAAGGAGGGACCACTCCCGGGAGACAGGAATGTGGTTACAACATCTGGTCTGTGCTGTGTGGAAAGTGCTCAATGATTTTAGGTAAATAGGATAAAGCAGGAAGAATGGCACCTTATTAAAAATAAATATAGCTCTTTGGGAATAGACAACTGGGTTGAATAAATAGGGAAAATGAATTGTATACTGTATTATATTAGTGTTAAGTCATATGATTTGCATACTGTAGTTTAGCTTTCATATTATCTTTTACACAGGAATTGTAGCACTTCCATTCAGTATATAGACCGTGCTTTGTAATAATCATTGTATCGGGATTATTATTTAGTTCAAAGGTAGGCTATGGGGACCCTAGCTCAAGAATGGCGCTCAGGTTTCATTTTGTGGCTCCAGAATGTCTTCTGAATATTGCCCAAACTTTTTTATTATTCTGAGGCAAGGAAAGGCAGAAAACCTATAATATTAATCTTAAAAATAGGGCTAACCTTTTTTAAAAAAACAAAAACTCTTAAAAAAAAAACCCTGAGTAAACAGAAAACCCCAGTCCTATTCATGTACCAGACAAAGCATCATCCACTTTCAATTGTTATCCTGCTTATTGAAAATAATACGGGCTGATCCCAGAAACACTGTCTGACTAGGACTTCTCAGAAGTGTAGTCTAGATTGGGAAACCGGAAAAAAAAAATATCCTGGAAGATGACAATGACAAACCATTGCTGTACTCTTGCCAATAAAACTACATAGAAGTGCTTTTGTACCACCAGAACGGGAGCTCAGCTGAAGGAAGTCATTCTCTTAATCATTAGTCATCAAGAAGTCAATAGATCAGGGTTCCTCATCCTTGGCCCCTGAAGATGTATCCACTTCAACTCTCAGAATTCTCCCACCAGCACGTTCTCCCACCCCTACGTTCTCTACCTAACAATTTTGTTATTGTAAAGGTAAAATGGATATTATTTATATGAGTAGTGTTGATAGAAGAGAATATTTGTAACTCGCGGTTGAATTGTGGGGCTTTGGTGCTTTCTGAACCTGGTGGTTTTCTTGTAGATATTTCATTATCAAACTATGTAATGTCATCAGTGCACTGTATGCCACATAGTGTTTTGAGCTACTGGAGGAAAGAGGGAATGTAAATCTAACAAATAAATAACTGAGATAGAGGAGTGTCGAGTGCTGGGTTACTTTCCCTTTTATAACTCCTTTCCCATCAAACGCTGGAGGAAAGACTGGGAAGAACTGCAGATTCTTGAACCAACCTAGCAAAACTATGAGAAATTTAATAGATCATACAGCTTTGTTATGTTGCTTCCCTTAGCAGTGTTTCTTAAGCTTGACAACTTTAAGGTATGTGGACTTGTCAGCCATTCTGGGCAAACCAGCAAACACAACTGGATGAGTTAAATGTAGTAGGCTATATCAACAGAGGGGCAGTGCGGTGGCTCAGCAGTTAAGACACTGGGCTTATTGACTGGAAAGCCTGCAGCTCAGGTTTGAGACCTAAGCACCAAGCAAAGGGGTGAGCTCCCGTCCTCTCCCCAACTCCTGCCAACCTAGCACAAAAGCCTGCAAATACCCTCGGCAATGACTAGCAGAGTAAAATCCGTGGGGAGGCCTACATTTATATTAACGGAATCTTGCTAATGGGAAAGTACAAATCTTCCCATAGTCACTTTTAACTAGTTGATCCATTAGGGCAGGTCCTTTCTAAGGTTCTTTCTCTGATTGTTAAACCACTAGGGGCTCCTGCCTCTTTTGTCTAATGGTTTCATAGGCGCGATCTCTTCCCCACTTTTCCCAAAGTTATTCCCACATTCCATTACTGGACTTCAACCCCCAGAATTCTCGAAGGGGAATTGTTGGCTGGGAGATGAACTCTACACATCTTAGAATTGGCAAGGTTGAGAAACACTACCTTGTGCATTAGAGAGTATTGAAGTGTCAAAGTCTGAAACAAGTCAGGTCACAAATATCCTGCAACACCAAAAATAAAAGCCACTCAATAATCAGGGGAGCTAAATATAGATTGAAGTCAAATAGTCATTTTTTCAATATATTTCTGATTAATACTCTATTTCTCACTTGCTTCCCTTTTGATAGACAAAATGAAACCTGGTAGAAAAGGGGAGGCTGAAAGTCTCCCCCACACTTTTAAAATACTATACTACCTAAATTTGTTTTGTCTCTGTTTTTTAAATTTGCTACCATTTTAAAGTTATTGCCACGGGCTGCTAAAAAAAGGTGGAGGTGAGGAATACATTTTACTGAACACAAACTTGTATGCTGCAGAAGAGATCCCCCCCCCCTTTTTGGGGGGACAAATAGAATAGAAGCCCTGCATGTGAATTAATTCCAAGAAGAATAAAGGCAATTAATCTAGCAAATTACCACCAGGTAATTCCTGGCTCAAGAACTCAGGGAGTTGAAGTCCACTGGTCATAAAGGGGCCATAGTTGCCCAGCCCTGCCCTTGTTCCTAGTTGCTAAGAGATTTTTGGCCATGCAATTTTAACACTTATTCAAGTGCTAGAGTGATGTCAGCATTAGCAATGTACAAGTACACAAGTCACCTGGTTGTATTTCTCTTTGATGTCAAATAATAGCAGGACCATCCTTACCTTTAGGACAAATGAGGCAATAGCATAGTCAGCAGACCCTGGCAGTGATGGTTTCTTTGTTTTTTGCAAAAGAATAAAATAGTCTGGGCCTCTTAAATTAGCCTATGATTCAGCTGAAGTCAAGAATTTTTTTCACATGGCGTTGAAGTAAAATCCAACTGCCAACCCATCCAAAGTGAGAAGTAGTAATATTTCCCTTTGGACAATGAGATGGACAGTGTATAAATTTAATTAATTATCATTTACATTATTTTTATTTATATTAAATTAATTTTAAATAAAAAATATTTAAACATATTGTTCTTCACTTCGTGCAATAGAATAACTTGAACCATCTCTTAGTGGCAAAATAAAGATGATTTTAAGTTATATAGTATTATTTGGAAATATCTTAGGAACTGCAAGGACCTTAGGTGGAACAGGAAGACTGTCAGGAGGTTTTGGGATTTTTTAGTCTAGCCTACAGCCCTGTGACTTCTTTTGTTTTTTTATATATGTAATTTCACTGTATTTTTGAAAAGTAGAAATGACAGCAGTTGGAAATAAGCTTATTAATTCCACTCCGTACTATTTAAAAAAATCTATATATGTTTAAAAAAATCCTAGAAAGAGTGCAGAGAAGAGCAACAAAGACAATAAGAGGTCAGCAGGCAAAATTGTATGATCAAGAGCTAAAGGAACTAGGTATGTTTAACCTAATGAATAGAAAATTCAGGAGAGGCATGATAGGAGTCTTCCAATAGTTGGGCTGCCACTGGGAATATTCTCCATAGCACTTGGGGGCAAGACAAAAAGCAATAGCAATAGCAGTTAGACTTATATACTTATATTAACAGTGTTTTACAGCTCTCTCAGAGTGGTTTACAGAGTCAGCATCTCTGGCTCCTCATTTTATTGACCTTAGAAGGATGGAAGGCTGAGTCAGCCTTGAGCCGGTCAGGATCGAACTCCTGGACAGAGCAGTGAGTTAGCCTGCAGTACTGCATTCTAACCACTGCGCCCCCCACAGCTCTATAGATGGAAGTTTGTCAGAAGAGTTCCAACCTGGAAATAAGGAGAATTTCCTTGCCATCGAGAACAATTAACCAATGGGACAGCTTGCCTCCTGGAGTTGTGACTGCTTGTCACTGGACGTTTTCAAGAAAAAATACTATTTGTCTGGAATGGTATAAGGATTCCTGTCTTGGGCAGAGGTTGGACCAAAACGGGTCTGCAACCCCTGGGCCATGGAATGAAACTGTGCTGCAACCTGCCAGGAAGTGGGCCATGCAAGTGAATGAAGCCCCATCCAAGCAAGCATGGGATCCAGGCAATGTGTGAAACCATGCATCTCTCCCAGTTCATGGAAAAACTGCTCTCCACAAACTGGTCGTTGGCACCCAAAAGTTTGAGGGCACTGGACTAGAAGACCTCCAGGCAGTGGTGGGATTCAAATATATGAACAACCGATTCTCTGTGTGGATGCCGCTTCTGGAAGTCCTTTCTGGGCTTCCAGTTCTGCTGAAGTGGTTGTGAACCAACTGAATCCCACCACTGCCTCCAGGGTCTCTTCCAGCCTTACGATTCTTTGAAAAAAGACTAAATAATGCAAGCTAAAAAGGGGGAAAAATTATAAGAACATACAAAAACAAAGTTTATCTATTTTTTACAATACAAAAATAGTAATACAATAATTAAGCAAATCATTACAATATAATTTTAAATAACTAAATAAATCTAGATAATTAGACATATTTTCCTATCTTGTCTCTAAAGCCCTGCTGGTTCTACTAACCAGTTATGATCCTGTTTAGTTTTTCTCAGGGTCGCTCAGTGCACAAGTATTATAAGAATACTTGTGCTAATTCACACAGTTGCTAATCTTTAATGTGAGCTGTTGAGTCCGTCGCGAAATGGTAAGACACGGGAAGCAGTTGTAGTTCTCAGGAAACCTTTATTCTTCAGTTCAGCTTACATTGGAATATGGCGGCAATGCCCAAAATTCTCGGCCTCCTTTTATAGGCCTTTCCCAGGTCAATCTGTTACTTTTGGCGCGCCAGCACCCGCGCATGCGCACATGTACTGGCGACAGCCTGTCTGGTCCCAGGCAGCTTGCACCTGCCCGGGACCGTCCGCAATGCCCCAAGCCTGCTTGCACAGGCTCAGGACATAACACCCCCTCCCCCCGGGCTAAAACTATTCCTTATATCATAACAACACATAACTCATTTCTGTAGTGCAGTGCCCTGCTCCCAATACCATCGGTCTCTGTGCCTCGATTGTTACTGGCTCTGTTTTGCCAATAGTGTTATGTAATCTTCTAAGTACTTAGGAGATTTCCTCGCTCTCTGTGACCTCCTAAGCTCTGGGTGCCTGCCAAGTACCCCTTGACTGAGGGATGATGCGTGCCTGTCCCCCTCGTTATGCCTTGGTGACTCCCAAGGGCTGTGCTCCAATGCCTGGCCTGCTTGCTTGCCCACCGGGCTCGTCAGGCCAGGGCTTCTTCCAGTGTGTGACCTGGTTGTCCCGCCTAGCTGTAGGCTCTCTGGCCCTTCTAAGTGACTGTCACTGTTGGGCATTTCTGTAGAACCTCCTAGGTCCATCCAAGACCTGTCAGGAGGCTGTCTATCCCCTGAATCCCGTTCTGTGTCCGGGCTTGTGTGGTTTCAGTACTGTCCCAAAACTCAGTTGTCCCCTGAGTGTAGTCAGAGGTGTTGTAGTCGGGATTTGGTTCCTCGACCACCTCCCTATGTGTTTGCCCCCTTCTAGGGATAGGGTTGAAGTCAGGCCAACTAGGAGGAGTGTGTGCCAGCTCTCTTGCAGGGAATAGATTGTTGGGATGCTCCCGGGTATTCTCTCTGACTGGAGTACTGAGTGATACGGGTGAAAAGTGATCATGCCCCCAGGGTGACTCCCTGGCTGGAGTAGGCGTGAATGCCTGATAACTGGCTAAGCTCCTAGAATTCCTGTTTGGAGCACTCGCGGAATTTTGGGATGGGCCATTTGTGGCTCCCTCATTGGTAATGGGCATCATTCCATGCCCCTCCCTTTGCCCAAAGGGCTCCCCCTCCCCCCCTGGAAAAGACCCAGGAGTCTCAGCGGGAAGGTCCCGTCTAGGGCGAAGTTGGTCAGTGTGCCGACACAGGACACGACCGTTGTCCAGGGATACCTCGTAGGATAGAGGACCTGTGACCCTGGATATAGATGCAGTGACCCATGTATGACCGGGCCCGTAATTACGAGTCCAAACCGGGGCACCCACAAGAAGTTGCCTAGGTGCCCTGGGGTGTGAGACAGAAGGAGGTAGTTTTTCTGGATGCAACCGGTCAAGCTTGGTAGTTAGTTTGCGCCCCCAACGAAGTTCAGCTGGGCTTCTCCCTGTAGAAGTGGACGGTGTAGTGCGATAAGAAAGGAGGAAGTCAGCCAACCTGTGATGCCAGTCTCCATGAGTTTCTTCAAGGCGTCCTTGGTGATGCACACCATGCGTTCAGCCATACCATTGGTGGACGGGTGGAAGGGTGCAGAGGTGGCATGACGAATCATGTTAGCCTGCAAGAAAGCTTGGAATTCGGAGGAGGTGAATTGAGGGCCGTTGTCAGACACAATGATGTCTGGGAGCCCGTGTGCAGCAAAAATCCCCCTCAGTACCTGAATAGTCTTTGCAGTGGTGGTGGAAGAGACAGGTACAACCTCAAGCCATTTTGAATGGCTGTCAACGAGGACCAAGAAGAATTGACCCTGAAAGGGCCCAGCGTAGTCAATGTGCACCCTAGACCATGGAGACTGTGTTTCCTCCCATCTATGCACAGGGGCTTGGGGCATTTCAGGGCGTGAGCGTTGACAAAGGTGGCAAGCATGCACCTTAGCTTCTATGTCTTTGTCTACACCTGGCCACCACAAGTGGCTGCGTGCAAGAGCCTTCATGCGTACAATGCCAGGATGACCCTCGTGGAGGGAATCTAGGACCCTAGTCCTCATTGAGGTGGGAATGACAACTCTGCTTCCCCAAAGCAGACAACCCTGAGAGGTGGACAACTCATTCCTTTTAGACCAGAAACTCTGAAACTCAGGACTAGGACAGTGCTCAGGCCATCCAGACAAAACCCAAGAAAGGACACGTGAAAGTGTGTGATCTGTGCCTGATTCAGCGGCTATATCCCTGGCACTCAGGGGGGACTCGGGCAAGGCTTGAATGGAGAGAGTATTGATGGCTGGCGCGGGGTCAGCCTCTTACCAGCAGGGTAATCTACTGAGGCCATCAGCATGGCCCATTTCCTTCCCAGGCTTGTGAAGTAGGGAAAAATCATATGCAGACAAGAAGATAGACCACCTGAGCATCCTGGGGGAGATGATTTGGGGGGTTTGTTTCCGTGTGGTAAACAGTCCCAACAAAGGCTTATGGTCAGTGAAGACCGTGAAATGCCTACCATATAAAAAATCATGGAATTTTTTAATTCCAGCAACAACAGCTAAGGCCTCCCTGTCTATTTGAGCATAATTGCGCTCAGCTGAAGACAATGTTCTGGAGTAATATGCAACAGGAACCTGAGTTCCATCAGCCCTGAGGTGGCTCAGTACAGCACCCACCCCATAAGGGGAAGCATCACAAGCGATGCACACAGGAAGGGACTCATTGAAGTGAGCAAGTACACTGTTAGAAGTGAGCAAGGCCTTGACCTCATTGAAACTAGTCTCATGAGTTTGTGACCACTGCCATACTGCCTGTTTATCTAATAGCCTGTGAAGAGGCTCAGCTACACTAGCCTTGTGTGGAAGAAAGGAATTGTAGAAATTCAGAAGGCCCAGAAAAGCCTGTAGTTCGGCCTTAGACTTTGGCCTAGGGGCTTGCATAATGGCTTTTAGTTTGGATTCAGCAGGATGAATCCCAGCAGCATCAATTTTGAACTCCAGAAACTCAGTAGAAGGCACCCCAATTTTACATTTGTCCTTCTTGAGTTTGAGTCCCGTTTTCCTGAACCTTAATAGGAGAGCCCTTAGCCTTTCAGCTAGAATGTGTGTTGAGTCTCCTGCAATTAAGACATCATCAAAATAGGGGCAAACCCCTGGTATACCCCGTAGTGTGTTTTCCATTACGCTTTGGAAAATCCCAGGAGCGACATTTACTCCAAATTGAAGTCTCTTTACCTTGAAAGCCCCTCTGTGGGTCACAATAGTCTGAGCTATAGCAGCGTCATCATCAACAGGCAGCTGTTGATATGCTTGAGCTAGGTCAAGCTTTGCAAAAACGCACCCCCCCTTGAGGGAGGCCAGGATATGACTGACCACAGGAACAGGATAGGCATGTTGCTGCAATGCCTTATTTAGAGTGCATTTGTAATCAGCACAGATGCGAATGTCCCCATTTGCCTTAAGAGGCGTGACAATGGGGGTCTCCCATGGACTGGAGTCAACTGGTTCTAGAATTCCCTGTTGGATCAGTTTATCCAATTCAGTGTCAATTTTACTCTTTAAAGCAAAAGGGACCCTTCTTGCTTTAATTCTAATGTGAGTGACGGTGGGGTCTAGCTTTAAGGACACAGGAGGTCCTTTGAACGTGCCCAGCTGGGGGCTGAAAACATCTGCAAATTCTTTGCAGACTTCCTGTAGGTTGAGTGTTTGTAGGCTGTTGAGCCCTGTGACGTGTATTCCCAAGGCCTCAAACCAATCGAGTCCTATGAGACTCGTTCGTTCACCCCCTACTACTATGTCTAGTGGACTTTCAAAATCCTTATGCTGTACGTTAAGGGTGGCCTCCCCCTTAACACACACTCTGGAGTTTTGAAAGTCTGTTAACACAATATCAGAAGGCCTCAGCTTGGCCTGAGTTCCACTACCGGAACAGATCTTCCTAAAAGTGTGCATAGAAATGATCGAAAGTGCAGACCCCGTGTCCAGTTCCATAGTTAATGGAACCCCTTGTAGCTTCACAGCTGTGTGCCTGTCCTGTAGATGCTTCTTCGCGAAGCGCAAAACCCCACCCTATTCTGGCTGGGGACCCTGGTACCTTTCAGGCGCAATTCTTCCTGAGGTTGTACCTTCTGACGGCCCAGGCACACAGCTGCAATGTGTCCTTGTTTTCCGCACGCCCGGCAGATAGCGGAGCGGAACTTGCAGTCGGCTCTCTTGTGGCGACCTCCACAACCAATGCACTTGGGGAGCGCTGAAGAGCTTCCTCTTGGTTTTCCTTCCTTTGTGGGGTGGAGACGGTCCACTTCCTCATCCGGATCCTCCTCGGAGTTTCTTTGGACTTCTTCCTGGTGCACGGATGCAGCATCTGGACTGTTTCTGATCAGCCGCATGTTCTTGATGGCGCCGCCCGCTGCTTATTCTGCGGTGACCTCTCTCAAGGCATCTTGGAAAGACAAGTCCTCCTTGGCGAAAAGTCTCTGTTGCAACTCTCGATGCCTTAGCCCGCATACAAACCGGTCCCTCAATCATTCTTCAAGATCCTTGAACTCGCAATGTTTGGCGGCTTTCCTCAGTGCGGCGATGTACTCCTTGGCCGATTCTCCGGGTCGTTGATCCCTCTGCTCGAAGGTGTGGTGCCACGCGATGATGGACATCTTAGGTTGGAAGTGCTCCTTCAGTAACTTCTTTAGATCTGCGTAGCTGACAGACTCTAAAGGAACAGGTGCTGCAAGGTTCTCCGCGATTTCGAATGCGTCTTGACCGCAAACGCACAGCAGGGTGGCAGCCTTCAAGCTCTCTTCCCTCACCTGGTTCACCTTGAGGTAGTTTTCCACCCTGGCTGCGTAGGACTCCCACCTCTCTGGATGTGAGACGTCGAATTCCGAAAGCCTTCCAATCTTTGCCATTTCGTATCAGGAAGGGTCTATCAGCCAGCCTACCCCCGAATGCACGCTGGATTGGCGGGTAGCTGCCGAGTCAACGCCGTTCCTGCCGCTCCGGACTCACTCGGGTAAGCTTACACCTTCTCTTTTCCGATGTAAGGCAATCCCACCTTTGTCGCCAGTGTTGAGTCCGTCGCGAAATGGTAAGACACAAGAAGCAGTTGTAGTTCTCAGGAAACCTTTATTCTTCAGTTCAGCTTACATTGGAATATGGCGGCAATGCCCAAAACTCTCGGCCTCCTTTTATAGGCCTTTCCCGGGTCAATCTGTTACTTTTGGCGCGCCAGCACCCGCGCATGCGCACATGTACTGGCGACAGCCTGTCTGGTCCCGGGCAGCTTGCACCTGCCCGGGACCGTCCGCAATGCCCCGAGCCTGCTTGCACAGGCTCAGGAGATAACATGAGCCACTTAGTTTAGAGCGCTATATGACCTCACATTTGTGATACATATATGGTTGCCTACGGCGCAGCCAACAAATTGTGGCTTACTCAATAAATCATATCCAGTTCTAGTCTCTGAATTTAAACTGATCAAGGCTTATTTGGATTGCCCACTGAAGTTCTAACCTGCTTTTGGCTGATGGCAAGATCCCATTTGAAAACTGTATAATCTGTACATTGATTTAAGCAGACTATCCACTTGCATCTACCATGGGACTGAAGCCTCAGCCACAGTCTTGAAATCACACAGGCGAGAAAGTAGTATACAGTTATGGGTCAGTAAGCTTCCCAAGACTCTAATTTGTAAAGGTTGTTTGAGTTTGACATCATAATTCCAGTTCCTGCAGGCCCCTCACCGCTTCTCTCTTAGGCACATTTCCTGCCCTTCAAAGCATTTGTTTCTGCTGTGAAGTTTACTTTAAGTATGATAAGCACCAAACAGACAGCTCTGGGGCCTGCCATCCTCTACCAAAAGAAAAAGAAAAAAGGCAGCAATGGGTCATGGGAAGCCATGTCCATATGTATGTGGTAGGAAATAAAAGCTCAACATCTTGTGCCCTCATAATTTCCACTGAAATCTAGAGTTTCACTTCTGTATTCTAAAACATCCAAATCAGAAAAACAATAATGGAAAATAAATAGTTTTGGTCTGTTAGTTGCATAGGTCTGAGAAGTTTGAAATATTTGATCTTCATACTGAAGGCTCCAAAGGACACTAAGTATTGTATTTTCAGCAACCGAAAGGAATTTCACATGTCACACTGAATCTTTCCATTGTTTTTGACACCTTCACTGTCTGCCATGTCATTCATCCTTCCCAAGACCAAACCTTCTGCTCTGTGATAAAAAGTAAAGTTGGCAAAATTACTATCTGAGTGTTTCTAACGCATTCCTCATTCTTCTTGTACAAACAAGGGATTTCTTTTCATGGCACAAGACATAGGACAGTGGTGGTGAACCTATGGCACGGGTGGCAGAGGTGGCACTCAGAGGCCTCTCTGTGGGCACGCGCACCGTCGCCCCAGTCCTAGGCCTTCAGCTGGGTTTTATAAAACCTTTTTGCTTTAGGCCTCCACCACCATGTGCAAAAAAAAAAAAAAGATTCAATCCATCAGTCAATTTCAACTTCTTGTGGGGAAAAAAACATCTTGCAAAGTTGGAATTGATTGAACTTTTTAGTCCCACCCAGTCTGCCGTTACCATCACAGCCACGCCCACCCAATGGGCCATACCCTCAAATGGCCACACCCACCCGGCACCCAACGATGCATAAGTGGGGTTTGGGTTGCAGTTTGGGCACTTGGTCTCTAAAAGGTTCGCCATAACTGACATAGGAGGTTTAGACACAACATTAGAATATAGTAATTTGTCAATTGGCTTTGTTTTAACATGAGGCAAGATCAGGCAATATGATCCTGTGTGGTCTAGGCTTAAGTTGATGTTTAAAAATTGAACCTCATTGATTTGAAAGCCTATAAAATTTAAATCTTTGCATCAAAGAAAAGGAGATAAATCTGGAAACATTAATTGTTGTATATTGTGCACTGGTGATGTTACTAGTTTGGGTAATGAAACATTTGCAAGAAAACAACCAAGCTTAGAGAGCACCAAGGACCTTTCATCTCAACCCCGAGTAATAAATATTCTCCTTTATTGCTGTATATTACTTTTATCAATTTTTTGGTGTGTGGTTTTTTTTTGATAAACTATTTTTCTATTTTCTTTTTTATTCTCTATTTTTTATTATGCTTGGCTTTACTTTTTAAAATTAGCTTTATTTAGTTTCTTCCAAGCAGATCATTTTTTCTTAATAGTTTAGTGCCTATATTTATGCTACTAAAGATTATTAATGTTTATTAATAATATTATTAATTAATATTAATTTACTATTTAAAAAATGTAAAACAGCAGGAAAAAAACCCTCTCACTTTCATTGCTCCCTGGCCCAAGAGAGCAATAAAACATACTATTTTTTTTATCCCAAATAAAAGAAAATACTTGAAATGGGGAAGGGGGGATAGGGGAAATATTGACAACAATTATTCTTAAAGTAGAGAATAATTAGCTCAAGCAAGTGTCCATATCAATATTTTAGGCTTGTTTTTTTTTTTAAAAAAAAAAAAAAACACCATGTACAATATATCACAAGCTTGATGGGCTACCCATCCCCTGACATTTTGTGATTGGGTGCTATACTTTTCATAAATTTTTCCAGCATTTAAAGCACACAGAAAGAATATTGAATAAGCAGCCTAACCAAGAGGAAGAATATATTACCTTAAATCTTATGCATCTATTTGGGGGTTATTTTTTTTTTTTAAAAAAAGCAGAAAATGGTAACAGTGGAGACCAGTTATTTGTTTCTGAATTTCATTGGGGTGCGATTTTGGGAAACACCTCAGGGCTATAAAAGTAGGGTTGGGAGCTACAATTCAAAGATGAAATTTCTTACAGAACCTTGAGAGGTGGTAAAAAAATTGTTGCGCCCCAGGCTGAAATAGGCAAATGGAGAGAAAGGAAAAACAAACAAAAAAACTATAAGCAGCGGAAGGTACATCTAGTCCTAGGGAAAATAAAATACTTTCAGTTTAGTCATAGGTTAAGTGGAATATTAATAATATATTCAGTTTCAGAGTATTAATTTTTTTTTAAAAAAGGCAAAAGTCTTTTTTTATACATAGCCATATTTAAGGAGTATTTTGACCCCTGAAACAGCTAATTGAGGATACATCAAAATATAATTCTAGTACAGCAAGCACCGACATCAAAAGAGGGACACCTAGGTTAAGTCTTTACATTTTACATTGAAGGTTGGATAACATTTCAAATTGTTTCCAGTTACTTGCTTGATATTCGTGCCAGCTTCAAAAGTGGAAGGAAAGTAACACTAAACATGGAAATAAGGCGATAATAATAACTCCTATCGCTTGTTCAAGCAGCCTTTGACTCAATGATAGTTTTTCTAAGGAGCAAATCTATCTTTGTATCCATAAGGAAAAAAGCTTCCTGAACAAATTATATTCAAGGAGGAGGAGTCTAACCTAGAAAAGACAAGCTAGGTATCAGAGTGGAACTGGAGTAAGTCATGAGCAAGCAGAGACATCTCTATTGAAAGGCAAATTAAATTCAGATCCCGAATGAGAGTCACAAATGTGCTGGTGTCCAGGCAATCAGAAGATACAGATAATTTACATCAAGAGTATTGAATGAGCATAATAGACATAGAAAGATTACAGGTAGTCCTCGACTTACAACCATTCATTTAGTGACTGTTCAAAATTACAATGGCATGGGAAAAAGTAACTTTTTTCACATGATCATTGTAGTTTCCCAGGGTCACATGGTCAAAATTCAGACACTTGGCAACTGGCATGGATTTATGATGGTTGCAATGTCCTGGGGTCATACAATCAACTTTTGTGACCTTCTGTCAAGCAAAGGCAATGGGGAAGCTTGATTTATTTAACAGCTGTGTTAATCCCTTAACAACGGCAGCGATTCACTTAACAAGTGCAGCAAGAAAGGTCATAAAATGGAGCAAAACTCACTTAACAGCTGCCTTGCTTAGCAATACAAATTTTGGGCTCAGTTGTGGTCGTAAATTGAGGACTACTTATACGTTCAGCATAGAGCAGGAAAAAATAAAAAAAACAATGAGATCTTGAACAGAATTAAATCAAATTAAATAAAAATTGATTGACTGAATAATAATGGTGTCATATTGTGGAGACCAAATAGGAACTGCAGCAGTACAGAACACATGTTCTATGCAAGCTGTACAGGAAGTGACCTGAGGGAGGCCCATCCAAGTGGTCTTTCTTGGAGGTGGAAACAATTTAGGATTGAGCCATTTTTCCCCCACTCAGGTGCTCATTTGACCAAGGTACAATCCTGCACAGCAGGTAACTGGCTTGCAGACTATGGGCCTTTTCCCATATCCATCATTCTCCAAAAGCATATTATTTTAATTTAATCAATGAAGGATATATAGAAGGTATTGCACTACAAACTGCCACTAGTAGCAGATGAGAGGCAACTAGTTTTAGGAGAGCCACTGGGGTGGGGTATGGGAGATTGAGTGGGTAAGAAAATTTTTGTACATCTGCTTTACGGCCTTACAGTTCAAGGCTGTGGTTTTTCTCTTGCTACAGAAAATAAATCATGATTATGAACAGAGTTGCTTACTTCAGAAATGTATGGAAGCTGAGTACACATCATAATATTTCTTGGTTTGTTTACTCGTGTTTTGTTAAATAAATCACTCTTGACCGATCTATACTAAGCTATAAATAATATATACATTGAATATATAAATAAAAATATAAACAAGTTTTGCAAGTCAAAATAGCTAAGTTCACAAATGCAAAATCCAAGTTTCCTGTTACTATTCCAGACTTTTAAGATAATGAAGTAGCAATAATTACGTACTTTTCCTAGGCTACTAGAAGTAGAAGGCAGTCTTTATCATCCCAAACCAGAAGTTCTTACAGCAATGAACATGTTTCTGCTTGTCGTAAGAAACTAGTGCCAGTCCCCACAATCTTTACATACTAATTAAGCCGAAACAGGAAGAAGTGTGACTCCACTATTATATCTAGCTTGTCTCTCAGGTGCAAAAGAATTCTACTCCTGCTTCTCTTCCCATCAAATGCCGATTATATTTCAGTCTACAAACTACAGATAATCTTCGAGTTACGACCAAAATCAAGCCCAACATTTCTGTTGCTAAGTGAGACATTTGTTAAGTGAATTTTGCTCCATTTTACGACCTTGCTTGCCACAGTTGTTAAATAAATCACTGCAGTTGTTAAGTTAGTGACACTGTGGTTAAATAAATATGGTTTCTCCCTTGACTTTGCTTGTCAGAAGTTTGCAAAAGGGAATCACATGACCGTGGGACTCTGCAACTGTCATAATTATGAGTCAGTTGCTAAGAATCTGACATTTGATCACATGACCACGGGGATGCTACAATGGTTGTAAGTGTGAAAAATGGTCATAAGTCACTTCTTTCAGTGCCGTTGTGACTTTGAACGGTCACTAAATGAACTGTTGTAAGTCAAGAACTACCTGTATCCCACTCTCTTCCTATATTTGGCAGGTTGCATGTTGCTTTCCTTCCTTTTCTTTCAGGTTATGGCTTTATCTCTGCTACAGCTACAACTGTATATTTTGTCACAAAATTACATAGTTCTTTGACCTACTACTACTACTAGTAGTAGTTGTAGTAGTTAGAAGCAACATTCAATCTACCAGGAAGGAGTTCTTTCTCTGCCAAAAAGAAAATTATCAGATGGAGACACACAGAATTTTAGTGATATGATAATTTTAGTGATATGAGACAGCTTAGTAACATGACTCACAATGCCTCTGGACAAATTCAACTTGGAATTTTACTCCCTTCTCTCTACCTCTTTCCCACTATTATGTAGCAAAAAAATGGGGGAGAATCAAAATGGCCAAAATTAAACCTTTCTATACTTTCTGAAGAAAATCAAAATCTGTGGTGAAATCAAATTATATATACAATCTGGAATTGTTAAATGTTTTTATTTGTTTATATAAAATTGTTACCTTCCTGGCTAAGAACTAAAATGTACTAAAAGAACCACCATCATCACCAGTTGAAGAAAACTTGTGCAACGGCCATTTTTAGGCCAAGGTTGTGATGACAACACAAACTGGAATTGTACTTTACAACATTGGGGAGGCAGAAATATATGAATGCTGTTGTGTAGTGTCATTGGATGATTTCTGCTGATATCTTGTTTTGCAACTTACCATAATGCTGGTTTGCTGAGTCTTTGCACCTTTTTTGCCCCAAAAGAACCATCCATATTTTCTGTTCGACTTCATATTCTGTGACATTTTTGTCTCTTTTCTCTCAGTGATTATCTGCAGAAAACAAGATTAGGGGAATTAGCACTATTTGGTCGTTGCCTAATTTAAGGTTCTGTTGTCCCAAGTGGTTCTTCTCTTATAGCCAACTATTTCAGTATTATAAACACCACAATGCCTATCTGGCTAGTTATGTTACTCAGAATCAAGGAATACATAATGCAGTTGCTAAGCAACATAAGCTTCACGCCCTAACCTATCTAACAGAAGGCAGTAGTCCTAGAGCCAGTAAAAAAAGCTGCAACTCCTCTGTTTCCCCCCCCCCCCGCCTTTTTTTCTGGAAAATGTTATAGAGGTAGTCCTTTAATTACAATTCATTTAGTGATCGTTTTTCACACATACGACTATTGCACCATGATCATGTGATCGAAATTCAGACACCTGCAACTGGTTCATATTTATGGTGGTTGCAGCATCCCAGGGTCATATGATCTCTTTTTGTGAGCTTCTGACAAGCACAGTCCACGAGGGAAGCCAGATTCACTTAACAACCACGTTACTAACTGTAGTAATTCACTTCACAACAATGGCAAGAAAAGTCATAAAATAGGGCAAAATTCACTTAACAACTGTCTTGCTTGGGGTTCAATTGTCATAAGTCGAGGACTACCTGTACTCATTTTCTCCAAAAATTCTGCATGATCTGTTGGTGGGCATCAAAGCTTTCAAGTTGTGTCTACCAACCATACATACTAGATCCAGACTTCCTAGAGTACCTTACAGAAGATGTATCTGTCAAGGATTATACTTGGTGGATCAAGATACAATTTTGTAGGTAGTATGATATAGTCATACTAGCTACAAAATTGTGGCTATCTGGCAGGCACTTAATTATAATCCTCCAGCCTTACCTAGATTAGGCAGAGGTTTGTTCATTTTCACTCCTCCCAAAACTATATTAGAATTTTATTATTCTAATAATTGTCCTGAGGTTTGTAAGAGGGTTATATTGGACCTAGATCAGTGATGGCGAACCTTTTAGAGACCGAGTGCCCCAACTAGCCCTGCCTCTGCTCCACCCCCTGCCCACCCCATCCCGCCCCCACCCCGCCTGCCCGCAGGACCATTCACCGCCTCCAGGGCCTGCCAATCGCCCAAGCAGCCCAGCAGCACCATGGCGACCACACCCTCTGCCCACGCCCCACAGCATCAACTCTGTGTGATACGACGTGAGGGCAGAGTCTTGTCTACACTGCCTGGCTGCCATGTCCTTGGCTGCGCTGGTCCACGTAGGCCACGCTCGGGGGTGACTCTCCTCCAGGGGGGCTGCTGGTGAGGAGGGGATCACGGGGGGAGGCAAGGCTCAGGCAACGGCACATGTGCCCACAGAGAGGGCTCCGAGTGCCGCCTCTGGCACCCGTGCCATAGGTTCGCCACCACTGATCTAGATGATGAGGCTGAGAGAATGGTGGCTTAGACCAGGATTTCCAAGGATATTCCTAACTTAAGACAGGAAGACTTTAATCTAGGAACACCCTGGCTTACATTGTATTAGCCAAAGCACTGTTTTCCTGAATCACCTTTGAAACACCAGAGACAAATAGTTAGAAGAAAGGCATAAGGCCTATGCTAATGTAGAGAGCAGTGTGATAGATTAAAAACACCCCTTTTCCAAACTAGGCAACTCTTAACTCAAGCCCTTGTAACTTCCTGAACTTTAGTGCTCCGTGCAAAGAACACAGTCATTTGCCACTTTTTGTTTAAATACCAGCGCATATGGAAATGCTACCACAAGTTCAGCAGCAGATCTCTGAAAGCAGTTGCCATAACTGGTTTCTATATCTCACTTATCCACGTTGCTCATAACTGGGTTTACTATGCCTGCCATTAAACTAGGTGTACACTGAAACAATTCCAAGAACACATTCCACCAATTTGCCACAAGCAAAATGAAAACAAAATAAGAAAAAGTGCTATTAAGTACAGGGAACATATAATTAAGCACTGATCCAGAGGCATAATGTGAAAACTTTCCTAAAGGAGATAGGGTGGGAAGATAAAATCAAAAACAGCAGCAGCAACAACTGTACTTGCCTAGGAATCCATCTTGAAATAGAGTATTGTTAGGTTAATATTTTAAATCTACTGGTTTTGTTTATCCAATTATGAACCACTTCAAGTGTAGAAACATTTCTGTATCATATGCAAGGTGGCCCACTTATATCTCTTTCATTACAGTGGATAAAGCAGAGCATAAATAGTAGCATTAAAGTGACTGCTTTCTATAATAGGTTCATTGGAGTAACTAACATTCAAGGCTTGGAATGATGTTCAAGCATTGTTTGCCGGCCACGAAAGTGAGGATTTAATTTAAAGAAACAGCAGAACACTTAAGAGTCCTGTCTTGCTACAGAGTAGAAAAATATTAACTAAGTTCTGAAGACCATCGATGGATCCTAAAAGTCTCTGAAAATGAATTATTATAACTAAGTGGGAGGAGACTGTAATGACTTTTTCACATTCCATCTGTTGCCATGAAATGATCATATGGTCTTGGTTCCACCAACTTATATCCTCCATATATCTCTACAGGTACATCTTCCTTAAACATTACTCATTACTAATCATAATATAATCTCATTTATAATTAAGAGCAATAGGCTAAAATCTCCAAGACTTTGATCTAATTTCCTTTTTAGACTAAGAGATTATTTTGTTGGACCAAGTCTGTGTAGGACTATTGCATAGGGTGATATAGAAACATGAGTGCAAGAGAGACTATAGCCTTGTTGTGCAAACCTATATTTATCCAATGATATTTATTTGGATGTCCTAGGCTGGTAGTGGCAAACCTATGGCATGCGTGCCAGAGGTGGCACTCAGAGCTGTCTCTGTTGACACATGCACCGCTGCCACCAGCAGCAGGTTCATCAGGCCACCACCGCCCCCCAGAGCAGGAGGTCCGCCCAACAGAAAGGAGACGAAGTGGCCAACTAGCAAGCTCGAGTAGAGATGGTAGAGCAGAAGTCACCAACCATTGTCGATTGGTGGACTAGAAGAAAAGGGAGGAAGCATTTTACATGCATGCATGCGCACACGGGGCCGCGAGCATGGACGCGCTACAAATGGGGTAGGACTAGTGCCTGTATGATACTCACTAGCTCTGCCCCATTCTTATGTGGTGCAGCACCTTGTATCTGCACCCCGCGGCATGGTGGCGGCTGTTTTTGCGCCTTGCAGCATGGTGGCCCATTTTTGTGCCCCCAGGTTTTGCATGCCAGAGGCAACACTCAGAGGAGCTTCCCTCCTCCCCCCCCCCCGAGGGCACTACAATACTGATGCAGCCCTGGCACTTTGCAATAAATAAGTGGGTTTTGGGTTGCGGTTTGGGCACTCGATCTCTAAAAGGTTTGCCATCACTGTCCTAGGCTTTTTGCTCCAGAATAGCAAACAAAGCTCATTCACCTTTACCTTTTTGCAATTGTACAAGGAATGCACTATTCCAGTCAGAATGAGTTCCCTCTGGATTGATGGCATGACTTTCCTCAATTGAATTTATTTTGCTGCTACTGTCACATTTTTTTGCAGTTCTTATCAAAGTTTTATTGTGAAAGTTTATCATATTCAATCTAAAATAGCTGAAATAGTTGAAATAGCTTTAGCAAATAAATAAAACAGCCTATATATTATCACTGTCTTATCTTCTTGAGCACTCCACATGTAAAGGTTCTCTATTGGGGCAAGAATACAAGACGGACAACTTTATCATATAAAGCCCCCAAACTTCACTAAGCATTGTGATCTATGGCAGGAAATAACCTACCACACTTGCATTAAAATATAGTTATCTTTTTAAAACCAGGTTGTAGAAAAGCTAACTGTGCAGTAAACTTCTATGGCATCTGGTTAGGTAAGATATTTGATAGATTGGAATTGAATCATTCAGAATAGAATTTTTTCCTTTCCCTTTGCCTAAGTTGAAATTCAGTATAACGATGACCAGATTAATACTCCCAGAATATACAGATGAGGCAGTGAAAATACACAAGCAAGTACATAGGCCAAAAATGCTGCTTCAAACACCCTGTGAAATTCAGAAATTTTCCTTCTCAAGATGAGAACAGCAACTATCTGAAATTTGTAGGACATGAAAGAAGCATGAGCTGTTTATCCTGGGCACTTTAGATAAGCATCATTAACATTACAAGTTATCAGATCATTGTTAGTTTTGATATCTTCACCACAAGTTTTGGCCTGACACAAAACAAGTTGGCCATAAAAGTCAGTAGCTCAGTTTCCATCAGGACTATTTGATGAGGCTCAACAGATTCCCAAGAAGGCTTTGGCCCAACTTAAGATGTTGGACTAAAATACACATCAGTGTCCTGTCACATGATCAAGAGCAATTTCACAAGAGCTCTTTGAAATGCTTCGACATCTGTTCTGAACTTCTATGTTCTTAGTTTCCATATTTGGCAATTGGACAGATTTATTTTTGGCTTAGATGCTGTGTATCAAAAAAATGGCAGGTCAAATATTTTGACTATTCACAAATTCTTGCAACTCTTTCTTATATATACAATAGTCCTGGTCTTCCACATCTGGATTATAAAGAAAGATATATTTTAGCTTCAGCATCTTCCCAGCTTCTCTGTTTTTCCAGAAATGTGCTGCAGTATAGCCTTGGATAGACTGGGAGCAAGGAAGGGAAAGCAAAAGAAGGAAAAAGGAAGGAAGAGAAAGAGACTAAATGAAGAGACTGTATGGATGGGTTAGCAAGCGAAAACAAAAACAATAGTATTATATGTTCAAGCAATATCAAAAGTGTCCTTCTTAACAAAAGGAAGTATTGAAATGTCCATGAGTTCCCTAGTTGTACCTTCTGGATCCCAACATGTCTTCATTTTAGAGTTCAGTCTTGTCTCAAAGAACAATATGCAAAGGGACCTTTCAGTGACGGGTGAAGTTAGCAAGGAGGGGTGACGAGTAGTCTAAAGCCAAACAATACAAGAAACAGTATATTTGGTCATATCTAACTTTGATAAATACAAAGTTACAGACGAAAAAATGTTTAGGCATTTATGTATGTATGTATGTATGTATGTATGTATGTATGTAGACAGAGAGAGAGAGAGAGAGAGAGAAGCAAGTCCTTTGCCTGTTGTGCAAGTTGATCTTCAGAGCTAATGTTACTTGCATTTGCAGGAAAGGATCTTCTCTACTCCGAGTCCTTGACTTCCCACAATACACCAAGTTCAGAGAGAAAGAATTATGGCAATGGCTGCAGGCAATCTCTGACATTTCCTCCACGGCTGAGTTGAAGTGGTCTCCAACCACCCTTGAGTCAGCAGAAAACCATACCAGCATGAAATTTGCTGTACCCACTGCTAATCTCTATCCTGTCTCTATTGCCTGGGGCTGGCGGGGGAGTTTATTTATTTATTTATTTATTTATTCAATTTATACTCTACTTGATGGCAACCAGCAACATTTATAAGAGGGGAAAAAAAACCCTGAAAAGTTTAAGTCAAACCTTACAATACTAAAATTAATACCTGTATGGGCTAAGGTACTGGGCTAGGAACTGGGTGACCATGAGTTGTAGATCTCCCTTAGGAATAAAAGATTGGATGACTTTGGACCAGTTGGTCTCTGCCAGCCCAACCTATTTCACATGGTTGCTACTGTGGTGAAAATAAGATACTGGAGCAGGATGTACATTGTTCAGTTGTGTAAAGAGGAGGGATATACTGTAGAGCAGGGGTCTTCAAACTTGGCCCTTTTATGACTTGTGGACTTCAACTCCCAGAATTCCTCGGCCAGGAATTGCTGGCCGAGGAATTCTGGGAGTTGAAGTCCACAAGTCATAAAAGGACCAAGTTTGAAGACCCCTGCTCTACAGGTAGTTCTTACATCCACAATGGAACCCAAAATTTATATTGCTAAGTGAATTTTGCCCCCATTTTATGACTTTTCTTGCCATATTTGTTAAGTGAATCACTGCAGTTGTTAAATTAGTAATACTGTTGTTAAGTGAATCTGGTTTCCCCATTGACTTTGCTTGTCAGAAGGTCACAAAATAGGATCACATGATCTCCGGACACTGCAACTGTCACAAATGTGAGTCAGTTCTCAAGCATCTGAATGTAAATCATATGACCATGGGGTTGCTGCAACAGTCATCCGTGTGAAAAATTGTCATAAGTCACTTTTTTCAGTACCGTTGCAAACTGTTGTAAGTCGAGGACTACCTCTAATTGTATTAATACCATTATTAAATATATAGCTACTAATGGAGCTATTATTTAACTGAACTTCAAAACAGCCAATCTGTGGCTAAAATTCATACTGATGGATCTCACAGTAACTTGCCATTCAGATCTCTAATAGTAGTCAATGTGCAAGTCAATGTGCCTGTAGATTTAATTTGAAAAAAATAGATGTAATGTGGCTGTCCATCAGTGTCTGTCTGTCCATTGGTGGCATATAACACATTCCGAGAAGTCAACATTTGAGTTTGCAGTTTTTAGGAGCCAACTCACCTGCATTGCCTTTCAGTTTTAAAATAATAGATTCCTTAAGCACAGAAAAACCCAAAGCCATCAACATTCCTTTTCTCAGCTTCTAACATTGCTGATGTTCAGTATTGATTCAGCATTTAGGCTGCTTTCTGTCAATATTATCTGATATTCTAACTTTCTAGGTGATGTGAAAGTGATGCTTCCTTAAAGTCAAGAGCAACTCCTAGTAATTTCATGATATAGCTATTACTTTTCTTGGCAAAAATACAGAATGCCCATTGCCATTTTCATGGGTTTTTTTTTTTTAACCTTTCCAATCTATCCTACAGAGATTAACTAGTAGTTTTCCATCCAAGTGTTTACAAGATCTGATCATGGTTAGGTTTCTGTTTTTTTATTCACAGAGTTGGCTAGGTTTTGCTACCTAACTGGGCAGAGTCCTTCTAGGTGTTAAAAAAAAGATTGAGTAAAAATTCAGAATTTTGAGCAAGGAACTCAGGAAGAGCTTTTCTACCCTAAAAAAGAAACTAATCTGAATATTTTTTTAAAGGAATGACTGTTATCAAAGAAGTCTAAGGATAGAAAGGTTGTAGTTTGGCATTATAATAGCTATTTCTTTGTATAGTATTCCAAGAAAACTGGTTTTCATTTTACTTTTGGTTATTGCATAAGCTTTTGCATTGCACTCCCATCACCCACAGAGTATATTTTTGCCCAATCTTTTAACCTCAAAAAGTGCAGTTAAGGAACACAGGGCTACTTAACTGCATGTATCAATTTCATCTGTGTAATAAGAAACATACTGAAGTGCGTAGTAGACAAAGGCAGAGCTTCTGACCATACGTTTTATAATCCGAGTAATCTTTTCATTACCTGGGATGATGGTATTTTACAGTTTGATTCTTAAGCTACTGGGGTGGGGGGGGGAGAGAGATTTCTGAAGCAGTCCTTTTTTCCCTCATCTATAACATATAAGGAGAGCCAGTTTGGTGTAGTGCAGTGGTTCTCAACCTGTGGTCCACAGACGCCTGGGCAGGGGGTGAAATGTTGTCGCAGGGGATCTTGTGAAGGCTTGACAAAATGTTATGATTTAAATCTTAAGTCTTGGGGGTCCGTGGCCACGGTCTGTGGCCACAAAAGGTTATTTAAAGGGTGCCGGTGGGGAAGAAAAGGTTGAGAACTACAGGTGAATAAGCATCAGGCTAAAAACTGGGATACTGTGAGTTCTAGTTCCACTTTAGGCACAAAGCCAGCTGTGTGACTTTGGGCCTTATCATTTTTGCTCAGATTTAGGAAGGAGGCAGTTCTCTGAGAATCAGACAAGACTGAATGGAAGAAAAAGAAACTACCTCCAGCAGAGAAGGGAACACAGCAAATATTTTGCCAGTTCCACTAAACTATATACTAAGCTTTAAGTAGTTTCTTTACTTAAGAACATTAGTTTAAAAAATGAAAAAAAGAATAAAAGCTGCAAAAGGGCCTCTCAAAAGCTGCAAGTCACATACCCAGAAAGTATCTGGAGGAAAACAATGGGTTAAATATCTAACTCTCATAATGCAATTTTTGCAAGCCTTAAGTACTGTACATTTTATTATTGTTGGCATTGCATTATACTGTGAAAGCAGCCTGGAGAAGGAATTAGCTACTCATTTTGAAAGACCTTTCCCCATTCTCTTGATGGGAGTCTACTTATTCAAACAAAATTCTCTGAGGAAGAGGGTCAGTAAGCAAACAATTGTCTTTTTTTGTTACTGATTCTGTAACCTTTCCTTTTAATTACAAAGAGCCATGCAGAATTCTAACAGGTGGAGAATTTTTTCTAAAACAGAACTTCCTAGTTTGCACTCTACACAACAAGCAGGCAGAACTAGCACAATTTAAAAACCAGTTTTTAAAAAAACACGCTGCAAGCTCCTGTCGGCAGGAGAGTTGTTGCCACCACAAGAAATTACTAATATCCACACCATTTCTGAAGAAACAAATTCAATGTAAACCACATCTGGCTCAAATTACAGATAGCAAACTTCAGAAGGTCTTTACATAATTGAGTCTGAAGATCTTACCATTAAGCAGTTTTGCAGAATACATACCAGAAATTCACCTGTGACAAAAGTCTTTATGCCTGCAAAGATGGGTGCACTATATCACGGAGTCATAGTCTGCTGTACTGTCACCCAGACACCTGCAGTGAGTTATTATCACCTCTTCTTAGCTCATTTCCAGATTGGATAGAAGGATTATATCCTCTTTTGGAAGATAAGGAGCCCGAGATAATTCTTGAGATTGCAAAGGTTACATTTGTGGCCTGTAGAATTTGTGCATTGTTGACAGCTAAGTAGGTAATACGCGACTACAACTTTTTTTATCATGCCTTTTTATTATGCCACTTTGCACTTTGTATCACAATTTTTTTTAAAATAACATCTGAGTCATTGACCTGTAATAAAGTTTGAATTGACTTGAAAAATCAAAATTATTATTCAGTATAGAATGTTTTAAAAGCACTTGATTTATCCTTAGCAGTTAGATCTCTCTCTCCCACTTGAAAAAAAAAATGGGAAAAGGTTTTTCCATATTTGTCCGAATTTGAATTTGAAACAAAAAGTTTTCAATATTACAGAATTTCTTAAAGATCTGCCATGGCTTTTTCTGGAAAAAAAAAAGGTTTGCTTAACCAATTAATGTCTCCACAGAACTTTAATAAAGAAAATGGCAAAATTGGAAAAATCTTCTTAGTAATGTTTGCTCAGTTATGGAACTCTTGCTGTTGATATTGACTTTACCATATCAACGCAGGACCTTAAGCAGGCCTTCAACATTTCCATGAAAGAATTGATAGCTGTCCATTCTTAAGCTTAATAATATATCAGCTGTATATTTACACATGCCATTTTCTGATGTGTTGCTTTCTGGTGGCTTACCCAACAATACGGTTTAAGATTTGCAACAAGCAAACCTCAAGCCAACATTTGAAAGTAGACATTGATCATTTCTACCTGCCTACCTTGTTGCATCTTTTGGAAGAATATTCCTATGCCTATAGAACAGGAGTCTCTAGACTTGGCAACTTTAAGACTTGTGGACTTCAACTCCCAGAATTCCTCAGCCAGTTTGGAGACTCCTGCTAGAGAGCAACGATGCGAGACATTGGAATTCCACCCCCAACAGTTCCAGCAGGAAGGGTAAAAGTATAGTAGGAGTTATGGTTCATCATCCCTTGGAGGGTAAATTGTTCCCACTTCTATGAAGGATCCTGCCAGATTTCTTCTATGTTTAAATGTGAAAAGCAAAATATCCAAACTACTCAAGAAAAAAGAAATCCACTCCCCCCCCCCCAAGCTGCTTTTTCTTATAGAACAATTCTCTAAACTCAAGTTATTCAACCCCCACAATTTTATCAGTAGAGGTAATTTCTTTTAAAGACACAGGAAAAATAAGATGGGTAAAAATCTGAGTATGCTTCTTTCTTGGCACAGCGTTCTTAAAGGTACAAAAGCTTATACCTTATTTTGTAAATCTTGTATTGGCCCACTTATCATAATGCCTCAATATGGATTTTGTTTCAACTAAGAGTGGGATTTCTTCATGCCAGATCAGCAAGTTCTTCAACAAGCAGTACAAGAAAATCAGGATCAAAAACAGGGAGAAACAAGTCTGTAATCCCCATTTTCAATGGCAAATTGTAACATACATTATTCCGGATGGTATGAGCCACTTTAGGTATTGAACGTTATAATAGGATAAAAAATACAAAAGATTCTTTCTTGCACAGGAAATAATAGTCATGATTATAAAATAGTAATGTTTGAAAAAAATGATTCTTATGATGGAAAAGGAAAAAAAGTATATATAAGGAAGACAAAGGGCACAAAGGCAGGCAGAGATAGTTTGGATAAAAGTTGCTTTAAATGAGGTAGTCTTTCTTCCCTGTCCATAAGTACTCATTTGGATTGTCTGTGGAGATTCTCAATGTGTTAATACCACTTTACAATGCCTTGGTAAGGCCACACTTGGAATACTGCATCCAGTTTTGGTCACCACGATGTAAAAAAGATGCTGAGACTCTAGAAAGAGTACAGAGAAGAGCAACAAAGATGATTAGTGGACTGGAGGTTCAAACATATAAGGAACAGTTGCTGGAATTGGGTATGTCTAGTTTAACGAAGAGAAGGACGAGGGGGGACATGATAGCAGTGTTCCAATATCTCAGGGGCTGCCACAAAGAAGAGGGAGTCAAGCTATTCTCCAAAGTGCCTGAAGGCAGGAGAAGAAACAACGGATGAAAACTAATCAAAGAGAGAAGCAAACTAGAACTAAGAAGAAACCTGCTGACAGAACAGTTAATCAGTGGAACAAGCTGCCTCCAGAAGCTGTAAATGCTCCAACACTGGAAGTCTTTGAGATTGGACAGCCATTTGTTTGAAATGGTATAGGGTTTTCTGCCGGAGCAGGGGGTTGGACTAAATGACCTCCAAGGTCCCTTCCAACTTTTTATTATTATTGTTGTTGTTGTTGTTGATCATCCAGGTTATAGTTGTGTCAAAGGTGCTTTTTCAAAAGGCAACTGGACTGTTTTTTTCTTGAGGAAGAAGACAGCGTTTTGCTTCTCGTCCAAGAAGCTTCATTAGTTCTGGCAGGATGATGAGGGCTATGTCAGAACTAATCCCTCCATAGCCCCCACTATGCTTCCAGAACCGATGAAGTTTCTTGGATGAGAAGTGAAACTTCTTCTTCCTCAAGGGAAAAAAACAGTCCAGTTGCATTTTGAAAAAGCATCTTTGAGAACATTCACTGTAGTCTACATATTCATTTCCTGGACAGGGCAAATTATTAATCCACTTACAATTGTTAGGACCAACAAGTAAAAGGCTTCATGTTTTTCTGTCTTTTACTAAGAAACCATAATTATTCATCAGATGAAGACTATGTCATCAATCTATCCCATCAAGAGAGTTTTAATATAACATTGTTTTGAACAGTGCTTTTTTTGTAAAAAAAAAAAAAAAAAGGTGCCGGAACTCACACACATCATACAACCCGCCTTGCCTATCCTACAAGGTTCCATCCAAAAAAGGTGCCGGAACTCCATTCTGGGCGTTCTATGAGAAAAAAAGGCCTGGTTTTGAATATAAGGGCCTTTGGATAGTCATTCTTTCTTTACTAAAGCATGGGAAGAGCGGGGAGGAATATCTTACGAAAATACAGTAAAATTTAATGTCTGCATATACTTCATGAGCCAGTGTGATGCATTGGCTCAGGTATTGGGCTAAATGCAGAAAGATTCAGATTCTCACCTTCTCTCAGCCACAGAAATTCACTACTTTGTGGGATTGCGGGTTGTGACAAAATCTAGGAGGGAGTGTAAAATATACCACCTTAAAATCTAGGTTATAAATAAACAGGGATACCTACATTATGTATGAATTAAAAATGAAGAGTGTGTTTATTTGTGGATGCACACTAATGCTGGAAAGCAGTGCTCGCTTGAACGATTGCATCAAAACACTTTCATTTCAATTAAAAACATTATTAAATTTCAAAATAATATACAAAACTGGGATTCCTTCCTTACTGGCACATGCCGAAGCATTTTCTAAATATAGTCTCACAGAATATTTAAGCAAAAACAAGTCAAGAAAGCTGATAGGAGAGGAACACTGGGGGGGGGGGACTTGAGGAAATACTGACACTTTTACAAAATCACTACTGTAGATGGAATACTGCTTGAAGGAGACAAGGCTGACTGAATTCAATAATGTCTGAAAAATTGTACTTCTGAGTATTAGTCATTCCTTAAATATCTTAAAAGACAATGTGCTTAAAAGACAAATGCATAGGAAAACAGACTTGCATATTACTTTATCAAACACAGACATATCTCAGTTAAAAATAGACAGGGTAGAATCTTGGCATCCATTTTTTTTGTCTCTTTCTCCAGTGTTTCCTTTTCATTTTGATCGACTCTTAAAATCTACACTGCTAAACCTTCAAAGATATACACAGATGTTTAAATACATTCCTTAATGCAAGCCTTTAGTTCCAACTGGATTACTTCCAGGAATAACTTTTTTTGAACCCCCCACACCCCAAATGTTTTATAGCTAAACTTCTAAATGCCCCAAAACTGCCTCTCCTAAGTGTCAAATCTTTATTAAATGGCAAAAATTAAATATTTTAATGACATTATTCCATGTAGAAAATGACTACTTAGACCTCCCATGGAAAGAAATGGCATGCATTTATAAAGTATTGCTAAAAGACACTGTGGAATTAGTAAACCAAGCAGAGGCTGAGCAGGGGTGGGGATGGATAGACTTAATTCTTTAAATGTTGTTTAATCCATTAGCCACAGCCATTGGTGTAGGAAGCTGAACAACATTCCCACCACTATAGTGTCTCTTTTTCAAACTCTGCAAGTAGCATGAAAAGACTTAATTTTGACCCACTTTCTTAAACTACTTCAGTACATGAATAAATATTACTTACATTACTTTTTGAAACACTGGCACAGAAAAGCTTATAGCTTTAGTTTCTATAGCAATGCATCCACCATCTTAGTGACTTGAACATTGTTGAAATCTACAGTTAAGTTGGTAACAAGGTCATCTATAGATATCTTTAACCCCAGTTTCTTCAAGGAAATGAACAAAACAAATCCAGGAAACTAGTACAAGCAGAGCCTTGTTCTCAATGCTTAGAAGTAAGCTCTTCTAGGTCTAGATTGACTTTAGTAGATTCCCTGTAAACTAATTGATAATCAGATGGGAAAAATCTGTTTGCAATCATATCAAGGTGATATATATTAAGGAGGGTATTGTTACCTTTTTTTTTACAACCTGATGCCTTTAATATTATCATAGAAACAGAATCTCTCACAAAACTCAGCATATTAAATTCATCTCTGGAAAAAAAATACTTGGTTTTGCATAATGTGACATAAGCTTTAATGTAAAATAAACTAACTTAAATGTTCTTCTCCTTCAACTTTAAGATGCTCTCATATTGTTCATTCTCATTTGGGTCAGAAGCATCCCTAGAGATGACTGCTATTGTGAAAGAGAAATGTGGGCATTATAAATGTTCTTTCCTTTGCAGCTCTACAGTTGTCAGATATAAATGCTATTGCTAAAACTGATCCTCAGTAAGTAGGTATAGGATTGTGAAATAGTTTTTTAAGGCTTGAGCTGCCCAGCTACTTAAGGTGGACACTCCATTTTCTATTTTTATTGAGGAATTGTTCTAAATTTGATTATTAAATACAGTTTATTAATGTTTCTTAATTGTGTCTGGGGAGCTTTCCTGAATAAAAACTTACTTTAAGGTTGGGCATAGGACAACCTCATATAAAACTACAGTAAAATAAAGGCTATGTTTTTGCTAATCAGTTCTCCAGAAAAAGGGATTTCAGCAGGTGTAGCTTGTTTTGGGAAGCTGTGGTTGCTGCATAGTCCCCTTGCACACAAATTAAAATTGATAGAGGCGTGTCCTTTTTCACATCTGGATATATCATTCTGAACTGAGTTTTGGAAATGAGTATGTAAAGAACAACAACTTGCATGTAGAATGACTAAACTTAATTCCTTTACAATTTGGTATTTTCAGAAATGTATGCTGAATCTTTGAACCAAAAGCTTACTTAGTAGTATTTCAGTACTTACTGAAATATTTACATATAATATCAAAGAAAACCTTGTACCAAGCTCTGAGGGAACTTATACTTCCCTGAAGGCAGAACAGTCAATAAAAATGACCAATAAAAACAGCTGAAAACCCACAAAATGCATACCTGTTTTCTCCCATTTCTCACTATTCCTATAAAGCCATAGCAATGTTTCATCAAATTGGAAATTTCATCTATTATTTGTAAAACAAGGCACCCTTGTTTCTGTACTTTTCTAACTCATTTTGTTCAGCACCTCTGCCTCTAACATCCTAGAGCTTCTGGCTATTGTTCAACAGTGTTTGAAACCTTAACAAGTTTCTGTGGATATTAGGAAATTTCTATCTTTTTTTGGTTATTGTTCATTGTTGTTCAGAAGACAAGACATCTGGCTCAAATGAACCGTTGTTGATATGTCTTGCAGTCTTTACAGATAATGATAAATTTGGAAGAGACCTTGGAGGTCATCTAGTCCAACCCCCTGCTCAGGCAGAAAACTCTATACCATTTCAGACAAATGGCTGTCCAGTCTCTTCTTAAAAACTTCCAGTGTTGGAGTATTCATAGCTTATGGAGGCAGATTGTTCCACTGATTAACTGTTCTAACTGTCAGGACATTTCTCCTTAATTCTAGGTTGCTTCTCTCTTTGGTTAGTTTCCATCCATTGCTTCTTGTCCTGCCTTCAGGTGCTTTTGGAGAATAGCTTGATTCCCTCTTCTATGTGGAAGTCCCTAAGATATTGGGACACTGCTATCATGTCACCCCTTCTCTTCATTAAACAAGACATACTCAATTCCAGCAATCGTTCCTTATATGTTTTAGCCTTCACTCCCCTAATCCAGGGCTTTTCAACCAGTGGTACAGGTACCACCTGTGGTACATTGGCACCTGGCAGGTGGTACATGAGCACCCTAGAAAAGTGGTAGCGGGGGAGGGGAATGAGCTGAACCGGTGGCAGCACTGCACAAGCCTGAGTGAGAGATGGCTGGAGCTGCAGGGCTGTCAGGGCTCAGTGGAAGCGCCAGAGCCAGGCTCCAGCTGGAGCTCAGGGCTGATCCTGGCACTTCTGCTGAGCCCAGAAGAAGCACCGATCAGCTGGAATGTTGCAGCATCTCCAGGGTCTTGTGATTTACATTCAGATGCTTGGCAACTGATTCATAATTATGATGGTCACAGTGTCCCAGGGTCATGTGAAGTGATTAAAATCTGCTGCAACCACCCAGCAGAGGGGGGGGAGGGGGGAATAAAAAAACAAACACCCCCCACCCCACGCCCATTGCCAATCCTCAATAGAAATCTCACAACAATGAAAACCTCGGACAGGAGGAAGAGTGCCGCCAGGCGGGCTGGCAGGTGTCTTGCTTGGCTGTGGCTTGGGGGGGGGACTTTTTTCAGTGCTATTGTAACTTTGAACAGTCACTAAGCATACTGTTGTAAGTCAAGGACTACCTGTATTTTATCACTTTTTTCCTTTTCTTTTTTTTTTGGGTCATCAAGTTTTTGACACCTTGCTAGGTGACTGGTGGTACTCAGATACTGCCATATCCTAAAAGTGGTACAATGGGTGAAACGGTTGAAAAGCCCTGCCCTAATCAATGCCTGAGATGCCTCTTGATCCTTAATAGAGGTTTCATGATTATCCAGTTGTTCCTTGATCATTAAAACATGGATTTAGAGCTTGTTTAACTGAGTCTTACCTACCATCCAGTGTTCTGCCACATATCATAGGCCTTATATGCAAATTGAAAACTAGCAGGCCAAGTTTCTACTCCTTTGTAACACTATGAAGAAACTTCTGCCATGCTTCATTTGGAGTTGCTGGATGAATGGCTTCCTAATGGTAAGAATTCCCACCTCACTCTCTTTGCAGGATTGCCTTCTTTTCTCCAGCAGCAAAGGCATCATCCTGACATTTTAAAGTTGAGAGGAAGGGTCTGCTGCAATATTGCAGAGCAACCAACGGCTCTTGTGTTAACAGAATAACAGAGTTGAAAGTGACCTGGGAAGTCTTCTAGTCCAAACTCGTCTTCTTAGAAACCTCAAGTGTTGGAGCACCAAAACTTTGAAAGGAAAATCATCCCAATGATTCATTGTTCTGGCTATCTTCCCTTGGCTAACCCCTCCCCCCCCAGCAAAATACAAACAGAGTGAAGGAGATATTAGAGATAAGATATTCGTTGGTTGCTATTTTATTCTGCCATCCCATTGGCTGAATTTTCAGAATTATCTGAGGAACTGTCTCACCTCACTGGGATTGGCCCATTCCACCCAAGCCGGCAGAAGGGGCCGGCTGAGGATCCTGTCAGTCAAGGAATTCAGGCCGATGGAATCTAGGAGAAGAGCCTTTTCTGCTGTGGCTTCTGCCCTCTGGAACACTGTGTCGCATGAGGTGAAATCCACACCTATCCCTTTGGCCTTCTGAAGGGCCCCAATGATCTGGCTCTGCCAATTATCCTGGGCCCCTGATTCGGGCATATCATACTGGAGATGGTTAATTGATTGAGCTAAGACTCCACCACCTCCCTCTTGCTCCCTTCCTTGCCATCTTCATTCATTTTTAAATCAATTTTAGTGTCAATACTTGTTGTTTTAATGTTTTATCTTGTTGCTTTTATTGGTTGTAAGCCTCCTAGAGTTGGCTATAGGCAAGATGAGCAGTACAGGTAGTTCTCGACTTAGAACAGTTCATTTGGTGACCATTCAAAGTTACAACGGCACTGAAAAAAAATGACTTATGACCGTTTTTCAAACTTATGACCATTGCAAGCACCACGGTCACATGACCAAAATTCAGCGCCTGGCAACTGACTTATATTTATGACGGTTCCAGTTCCCTGGGGTCATGTGAGCACCTTTTGCAACCTTCTGACAAGCAAAGTCAAAGGGGGAAACCAGATTCACTTAACAACAACCTGGCCAGAAAGCTCGTAAAATGAGGCAAAACTCACTTAACAACTATTTCACTTAGCAACAGAAATTGTGGACTTGATTATAGTCATAAGTTGAGGACTGCCTGCATATACAGTTAATAAATAAAATAAATACATTCAGGCTGGCAACAGGATACACAGAAATGGGGGCATGTGCCCAATACTGCAAAACTACTGAAGCTTGTAATAGTATGAAGGCAGTGATGGCGAACCTTTTAGAGACCGAGTGCCCAAACTGCAACCCAAAACCCACTTATGCATCGTTGGGTGCCAGGTGGGCGTGGCCCATTGGGTGGGCCTGGCCCATTGGGTGGGCATGGCTGCAGTGGTAACGGCAGACTGGGTGGGACTAAAAAGTTCAATCAATCAATTCCAACTTTGCAAGATCTTTTTTTTTCCTGAAAGAAGTTGAAATTGATTGATTGATTGAACCTTTTTTTTTGTACGTGGGGCGGAGGCCTAAAGTGAAAAGTTTTTATAAAACCCAGCTGAAGGCCTAGGACTGGGGCGATGGTGCGCGTGCCCACAGAGAGGGCTCTGAGTGCCGCCTCTGGCACCCGTGCCATAGGTTCGCCACCACTGGTATGAAGGTGTTCTCAGACCTGGCTCAGACATTGCACCTAGTCAAAGAAGGTTTGCTTGGTTTTTTGCTTGCATATGATAGAAATTCAGCTATTGTGGCATATTCAATGTGATAGGTCATATTTATTGTCATGTTTCTTCTTCGTCATATTTTGTGATTGAATCATGATTAATTCAAATCAAATTGTTGTGAATGGCTCCATACTAAATTTGAATGCAACCCATAATTGATTAGAATCAGAATCAGAATAGAGCTGGAAGGGACCTTGGAGGTCTTCTAGTCCAGCCCATTGGTCAAGCAGGAGAACCTATAGTATACCATCTCAGACAAGTGGCTGTCCAGTTTCTTCTTAAAAATTTCGAATGATGAAGCACTCACAACGTCTGAAGGCAAACTGTTCCACTGGTTTATTGTCCTCACTGTTAGGAAGTTTCTCCTTAATTCCAGGTTGCTTCTCTCCTAGATTAGTTTCCATCCATTGTTTTTTGTCTTGCCTTCCGGGGCTTTGACCCCCCTCCTCCTTGTGGCAGCCTCTCAAATACTGGAATATTGCTATCATGTCACTCCTAGTTCTTCTCTTCTCCAGACTGCCCAATGGAACAGTTTTGAACCAGCCAGTACATGCCAACTTCCATTTGATTCATGTCGTCAGGAACAGTGGGATATGAGTGCAGAATAAATACCCTATACCACTCCCAAAAGCTTGTAGACTGCATTATCAATCAGACTGTCAGTTTAGTGATTATATCTGCTCCAAGAGAATGAAATTAGGGAACTGACCTTGGGACTTCAGTTTGCCTGGACTTACTTTAATGCTTGCTGTCACATCATGCAAACCCTAAACCAGGCAAATCACATTATGGTTTAGCACAATGGATGGCCCAGCCACTGTTTCTCCTACAGACTCCCAAATAACATGGGGAAAGCTGCTTAGCCTTGAAGTAACAATCATTCTACACATAAACCTATCATCCATGTCTTTGGTCACTCTGGCACATCATGGCTCCTGTCTCATTTCAGACAGTCATTATATAGTATGAGATAACTTAGCGTCCCTGAAGTCTTTTGTCTGCTGGGGACCAGAGTTAATATGTTGATCAGCTGTGATTGGTATTCCTATAAAGTAAGGCAAATGTGGGAAAGTTAAACATTGGTGCCATGTCCACAAATAATTACAACCCAGTTAATTGGAATTTGGGTTGCGTAAGTAGAAATCCTGAAAATGAGTCAAAAGAAATTGTGCTGCAAGCTTTATAGAGATTTTGAGATAGCCTCTGGCTGACTTTGTTTACCTCATGTTGTTCAAGGGAAGGGAAAAAGCCCTTTCAAAAAAAGTGTGTATGTGCATGTATACCCCAAGTTTCCATTGCTAATCAAGGCAGTTGTTAACTGTGTTTTGCCCCATTTTACGACCTTTCTTGCCACTGTTGTTAAGTGAATCACTGCAGTTGTTAAGTCAATAACATGGGTGTTAAGTGAATCTGGCCTCTCCATTGACTTTGTTTGTCACATAGTCACAAAAGGTGATGACATGAGCCCAGGACACTGCATCCATCATAAATATGAGTCAGTTGCCAAGCGTCTGAATTTTGATCATGTGATCATGGGGATGCTGCAATGGTTGTTAGTGAAAAATGGTCATAAGTAACTTTTTTCAGTGCCATTATAACTTCTAGTGGTCACTAAATGAACTGTTGTAAGTTGAAAACTACCGGTATAACATTGCAAATGAGGAACTGCTCAAAATTTGCAGATCTATAAGAACATTTCTTTAAGTGAACAAAATAGCAGGCTGGATAGCCCTAAAGCAGTTATCCTCAATATTCAGTTATGGTTACAAAAGGTGATAACACAGGTTGTTTAGTGACCATTCAAGTTTCAATGGCACTGAATAAAGTGACCCATTTTTTACACTTATGATCATTGCAGCAACCCCATGGTCACCTGATCACATGATCGGGATCATGTGACCATGGAGATGCAGCAGCGATCATAAGTGTGAAAAAAATGGGTTGCAAGTCACTTTTTTCAGTGCCATTGTAACTTTGAATGGTCACTAAACAAATGGTTGTAAGTCAGGAACTATTTGCATTGATCCAAAGTACACCTGGATAACACTTGGGCACTGAAAAACCAGATGGTCCCAGCTTATGACAACACTTCTGACTAATGTAATTCAAATGGTTACCCTCCCTCAAGACTGCCATGTACACCCTCAACTTTCTTTCCTTTTCCTTATTTAAGCTTTGTATTCTCTTTTAGTTCTACTTCTCTTTAATGAAATTTAAAATCTAATCGGACAAAATGATATCCATGCAATGGTATCTGGAAAGGGAATTCCTGTTTGCTGGCAATTGTACTTGTGCTGCTTCCCACCCAGCAGCTTGGATTGTGCATGGGTCTTATCAAGAAACTGATAATTATATTCATGAAAGCTTTTCCCTTACCCCTCTCCACTCCATAGGCATTCTGAGGTAGCTGTTATTGTTTGATCAATATGGGCATTGGGCAGGGGCCTCTGTGAGATTTCAAAATGGTAGGCATGACCAGGTGATCAAAAGTCCTTCCCTTTTTAATGTGCATGCATGCATCGCATACAAATAAAAATGGCAGGGGTTTTAGTCACCCAGTTGACCTGCCATTTTGATGCTATTGCTCTTGGCCATGGAGGTCCACAGGAGAAGCAGATGGTAACCCATGTGTGATGTTATAAACCAAGGGTCTCCAAATTTGGCATCTTGGAGACTTGTGGACTTCAACACCCAGAATTCCCCAGCCAGCATGCCATGACTTACTGTATGTACTTGCATCAGACATCCTGGCACAAGGATGTAATTGTCACATTTGTATGACTGTGCATCCTTTGTCATTCTGGCACATTGTCATTCAAGTCTTGAGGAGCACAGTACCAGACTGTTCATAAACTTATATTTCAAATACCTCATGGGGGAAAATATTCCAGTTTGTTTAAAGATGGACAGTAATTCCATTGTCATCTCTCAGTTACTTTATTGGACCTTACTCATCTGATCCAAAAATAGCTACTTATGTTCAGTGATTAGTTATGATACTGCCATATTATTGCTGTGAGAACTGCATTGATTACAGACATTTTTCCAAATGCAATTCAGAACTTGATACCTATTGTTCAAAGCCTGATATTTAAAAGGGCCCTTTTCCAAATAGATTCTGCATGTACCTTAAACATTTAGGGTTACCTCTCATAAATGTTTCAGAGGTGAAGTATTAAATTATTTCACATATTCAAATTATCATGTAAATTCTAACTCAACCTAATTTGGAACTGTCTCCTTTAAAAAGAACAAAAACTAAAAATCCCTGGGGCATTTTCTCTTAGTCTACTTTGTTCTCTCTGTAGATCTTTGAAGTCTTTCCATATAATTTCTTATCATTTGGGTGTGAAAGCTTTGCTGTTTATCTTTGAAATACAGGTAGTCCTCGATTTACAAGAGTTCATTTAGTGACTGTTCAAAGTTATGACACTGAAAGAACTGACTTATGACCATTTTTCACTTACAACCATTGCAGCATCCCCATGGTCATGTGATCAAAATTCAGACGCTTGGAAACCGTCTCATATTTATGACATTTGCAATGTCCCAGGGTCATGTGATTGTCTTTTGCTTCCTTCTGACAAGCAAAGTCAATGGGGAAGCCAGATTCACTTAACAACTGTGGCAAGAAAGGTTGTAAAAGGGAACAAAATTCACTTAACAAATGTTAAGGAACAGATATTTTGGGCTCATTAGTGGTTGTAACTCAAGGGCTACTTGTATTGTTGTAAACGTTTATTATAGATTTCTGGCTGAATTTTCCGAATTATAGTCACATCTTCACTTTCTTTCTGACTTCTAACAAATTGGCTAGAGGAATCTTTGACAAAAAAATTGCAGCTCTTTGGTAAAATTTCAGGTAATGTAATAAAAACAACACCTTTAAGAAAAGCAGAATTTATCCATTCCTAGTAAATGTCAAGAATTTATTGGTGAGTTCTTCCTAAACTTGAAATGGAACTAAATGCATTTTAATTAGGGATATTGATCATACTATTGGATCATGAGATTGTGGAACAGATTTTAATTTACCTAAACCTAAATAGGTAAATTGTGAGAAAATGAACCTGCTCATTTCTAACACTGGACTTCAATGGAGTTTTGTTTCTGATCTGTTGGTTGGACATCCAGAATGTTGAGAATCTATAGTAAATACAGTAGATCTTTTTTTCTGTTTATGTAAAATAAAAACTTCACAAGGATTAAAGGGGGATCATGGAGCTTGATGACTGACAAATCTGCCATCAAATTAATATAACTCTGCAATCAGGCTGTCACAGTGTTTTGGTATGTACATGTGTGCAGAAATCCTGAGGTTATAAGACTGTAGCTTTATCGTTTGTTATAATCCATTGCCATCCAGTCTCTCTTCTGAAGCATTTGTCTAGGGGTGCTTTGTGAGCTCAGCTGACTGACTGCCCTATTTTCATCAGCTGACTATTTGTATTGGTGTATTGATTTATTTATTTTATGGAATTAACAAATGATTATATACCTCTTATTTCTGTTTCAAACCCTTTAAGCCAATTATACTACAATCAGAAAAGGGCAAAAAACTCTTAGGAAATCTGGTAAGATTTGCCCTACTGTAGGTTATTCAAACTGCAAATTTCATGACATTTCAATGGAAAAGGAACAAAATTAAGAGAAAGAGGAACAAAATCAAGGGCATTTTAAAGAACCAAACGGCTGGGACCAACCTAATCTCACCAGGAATGCTATTTCAGAGGAGGGAGGAGTAAAATAGCACGGCTACCTTGTTTGCTCCATAGATAAAAGTCACCAGCATTAGGGATCCAAAGTACTCTTCCCTTCCAACTCATATTGGACCGGCAAAGATTTATCTAACGTTTCCTCTGTTAAGATATTTAATTTAGTAGCTGGAACAGTGAAGTGTACAGTGGGCCAGAACACACATTTATAGTTGATTGGTTGGAGAATGCGATCTCTTACATGAGGCAATCTAGGCTATGATTGGTTGCTGTGGTGTGTAAAGTGGGAGTTTCCCTTTTTCCCCATCTTTTTCTTCTGTGTGCCCTGTATGCTGTTTGATTTACCTCATGATGGTCCCTGACCATCTTGTCTGCTGTAAATAACAGATGTTAAGTATATTTATTTATATAAAACTACAAGTTCGAGTCAGTGTCTCTGACTTCATTTGGACACCCCCTGCGCAACTCCCTGGCATCCTCCCTGAACTCAAGGTAGCTTACACAGGTATCTCTATTTTTGACACTCAGCAGCAAATCTGTGCATTTTCATGGATAAAAATGGGTTCAGTGATGTCAGGCAATTAAACCTTATCTTGTTTAATGTGTATGTGATGCACATTAAAAAGGATGCCGTTTTTGATATCACAGATACATCTTCCCCCACCCATTGGTTGCCCATGGTAGACTTGAACCTGGATCTTCCCAGTTGTTCACAGGTATCTTAATGAATTGTTCAAAAATACCTGAACTTATTTCTATGATAACTAACGTGATGATTCATCTCTTCATAATATTCTAAGTCTTACTATGCTACTTTAAAAAAAAAAAAGTTGCAGTGACATCTATTTTCCCACACTAAACTGTGGAAGAAGAAATTTCTGTTCTTCTAAACTTTGATTTGATTCTAAGCACTGAAATCTCCAGAATGACCTGCACCAGCTCTTACCATTTTTTGAGCTCCTGATTTGGGTCCCCAAGTCATATGATCTCTGCAAATACACAAGTTCAGTCTTAGGTTATAGTACAAATACACTTTACATGGAAGAAACTTCTATTCACTGAGAGAGATACTTATTCTGAATGTCTCAGCTGGAGAGGGATCAAAAAAATCAAGATAGTTCAGGCTATTTTCTCTCTCTCTCTCTCTCTCTCTCTCTCTCTCTCTCTCTCTCTCTCTCTCTCTCTCTCTCTCACACACACACACACACACACACACACACACACACATCCCATGTGTAAAACTAAGCTCCTGGGGCAGATAGAGGTGGATCTTGGTATGAATCAACCAGGATCCTTAGATGCCAATTATGTTGTTGTTTGGCAATTATTACTATGTTAAACAGGGGTTAAACATTTCCTTTGGTATATTTCTGTAGATCAGTCTTCCTCAATACAATGTCTTTAGATGTTCTGGGATTGCAAACCACTGAAATTCTCAGCCAACAAGGCTAACAAAAGATTGCTGCAGATTTGCAGATAAGAATTATTGGGATAAGGAAGATGTAAACTGTGCTAGGTTATGTTCTCAGAATATACCCTGTCAAGGTCAGTGTGAGAAAATGGCACTTTTTTGGACCAACATGTAATTATAATGTCAGATGAAATAACTCCAACTGAGTCAGTCATTTGATACAAACACCATAACCCATAAGGAGACATATTCAGGGTTTTGCCAAATAATTTAAAGCAACAGGAAAATGAAAACCTTGTGTAAATGTTGCTTTCTTTAAGATGCCTCAAAGTTATACTGGAAAGAGGGGAGTTATAAAAGCTTGTATCAATCTTTTTATTACTGTATTGCCAAGGTTTGCATGGATCACCTCAAAATCACTACAAGGACTCACTAAAGATGGGGTGATATTCACGAGTATTGGAGGAAAGGAATTAGAGCATGGAAAATGTTGGTGTGGGGAGGAAGCATAGACTTTTCCTTCAAAACAAAACAGCAGATCAAATGAACAGAGACCGCATACCATTAATAGCTACAAAATATTTTTAAAAAAGGATTCTGAACAGAGAGTTCTCTCTTTCCCCACAACACGGAAATCAACAGGGAAAGCAGCTTTATAAGGAAACAGCATGGAAGCATCATCATAGAAAAGAATTCAGTGTAGTAGAGAAAGACTTCTCAGAAAAATCCATCCTTGACAATCAACATCAGACTATTGGCTCCAAAGAAAGAACACAACCAGACACCCCATCTTTACAAAAAGGGAAGAATCAAACAAAACTATTATAGTGCAGAAAGAAATCACTATAGAAGAAAATGACAAATGAAGTACCTGACAGAATTTCTCAATTTAGTAAAATCGAAGAACACACAATCAGGATAGCAACTTCTACTTTTAAAATTGGATTTATTTATTTTAGAGACTTTGGGGGGTTCCAAATGCACAGAGAATAATTTCTCAAAGAACAAAATGTTCCATGACAATATGTAAATGAAAAACAGACATTAAATGTTGGACTGCATCTACAAGATTCAGTGTTCATAACCAGACAGGCAAATATATGAAGAAATAGCCAGGATCAGATCATTTATAAACTCAAAAATACAAAAACATTTTACTAAAGGAAATGTGCCCCACCCCCAAACTTCTATATAAAAGAGTTAAATATTCTGAAGATACTGTATCTACTTTTTAAAAAGTGTCTCTTCCGTTTATTTAACAGTGAACTTTTTGGTCCTGGTTCCACTGATGTCTTTTACCTCAATAAACTATTATTATAAAAAGATGACAGAACTGAATGATATTGATATTTATTTATGTAATATATGGCATAATAAATGTCATGTTGTTTTAAGTGGATAAGTTGCTTTTAAAATGTGAAAATTTATTTTGATTTTAAAATGAAATTAATGCAACAGAAAATGGTGTTTCATGAATACTTCGGTGAATCTTTAATTAAGATGTTGCAATTCCCCACTTGATAGAGGTACAACTCACACAATTTAGGCTTGTCCTACAGCTGCAAATTGGGGCTAAAATCCACAGCATTGTTAAAATGAAATGTACAGTGCATTCAGAAAGTATTCAGACCCTCTTCACTTTTGTCAATTTTGTTATGTTGCAGCCTGATTCAACAGTTGTTGAAATTCATTTTTTTCTCAATAATCTACACTCAGTACCCCATAATGACAAAGTGAAAACATAATTTTAGAACTGTCTGTAAATTTATTAAAAAGTAAAAATCTGAAATATCACATTGGCATAAGTATTCAGACCCTTCACTCAGTACTTTGGTGAAGTACCTTTGGCAGCAATTACAGCATCAAATCTTTTTGGATATGACATGACAAGCTTTGCACACTTGGATTAGGGGATTTTCTGCCATTTTTCCTTGCAAATCCTCTCAAGCTCAGTCAGGTTGGATGGCGACTGTTGGTGGACAGTCATTTTCAGGTCCTTCCAGAGATGTTCAGTAGGGTTCAAGTCAGGGCTCTGGCTGGGCCACTCTAGGACATTCATAGAGTCATCCCTAAGCCATTCCTGTGTTGCCTTGGCTGTATGCTTAGGATCATTGTCATGTTGGAAAGTGAACCTTCGGCCCAGTCTGAGGTTCTGAGTGTTGTGGAACAGATTTTCACTGAGGATATCCCTGTACTTTGCTCCATTCAGTTTTCCCTCAACCCTGAGCAGTCGTCCAGTCCCTGCTGCTGAAAAACACCTCCACAGCAGGATGCTGCCACCACCATGCTTCACTTGTGGGATAATATTGGGCAGGTGATGAGCAGTGCCTGGTTTCCTCCGGACATAACATTTAGTTCAATCTTGGTTTCATCAGGCCAGAGAATCTTGCTCCTCATAGTCTGAGAGTCCTTCAGATGTTTTTTTGCAAACTCCAAGTGGGCTTTGGTGTGTTTTGCACTGAGCAAAGGCTTCCATCTAGCCACTCTGTCATAAAGCCCAGATCAGTGGAGGGCTGCAAAAATGGTTGTCCTTCTAGAACTCTGTCCCATCTCACACACAGGATCTCTGGAACTCAGTCAGAGTGACCATTGGGTTCTTGGTCACCTCTTGGTCACCTGTAAATTTAATATGTTTATACACATTTCTAAAATTCAGTTTTTACTTTGTTATTATGGGATACTGAGTATAGTTTAATGAAAAAAAATGAATTTCAACAACTGTAGAATCAGGCTGTAGCATAAAAAGTATTGACAAAAGTGAAGGGGGTCTGAATACTTTTTGAATGCACTATTTTGTTTCTGGCCTGTACCCTTATTATTTGGAGTCTTTTAGTAATTCTGGACCTTTTGTACATTGATGGTGGTGAGACGAATATTATACATCATTAGGAGAACAAATTTATTCAGATAGTTCTCAACTTATAACCACAATTGAGCCCAAAATTTCTGTTGCTAAGCAAGACAGTTACATGAGTTTTGCCCCATTTTATAATCTTTCTTGCCACAGTTGTTAAGTGAATCACTGCAGTTGTTAAGTTAGTAGTACTATAACAATTCACTTAATTCTATCTGGCTTCCCCACTGATTTTTGCTGTCAGAAAATCTCAAAGGATGATCATATGATCCTGCAACACTGCAATAAATACATGCCAGTTGCCATCATCCAAAATCTGATCACAAGACCACAGGAATGTGAAAAAACAGTCATAAGTCACTTTTTTCAGTGCCATTGCAACTTCAAATGGTCACTAAACAGATGATTGTAAGTCAAGGACTAACTGTATTGGATTTGCTGATGTAGTATTTATCAGCACTTGAAATGTTATTTTTACGTGGGGGCAAGAAAACACTTTTGAGCAATTTGTAAATGTTGCAGATGTGGATTACTTTGTTAATGATATAGTGCTCCAGACCATTTTTTTTGTCTTTTTCCTTTCTTTGAAATGTTAATATTGCATTACTTTGTTGTCACAGTTTTCTATATAGATTTTGTTTTGTTGGTTTCCTTGATAGCAATAGCACTTAGATTTATATACCGCTTCATAGTGCTTTACAGCCCTCTGTATGTGATTTATGGAATCAGCATATTGCCTCCAACAGTCTGGGTCCTCATTTTATCAACCTCAGATGGATGGAAGGCTGAGTCAAGCTTGAGCCAATCAGGATCGAACTACTGGCAGTCAGCAGAATTAGCCTGCAATTCTAACCACTGCACCACCACTGGCTCATCTCAGCCCCATATTTATTTATTTTGCTATGCATACTACTCTCTATGCATTCTTTGGACATACAATCTCTGATTTCAGATGTCAACGTTATTATCACCAACTTCACTTGATATTTTTAAAAGACATAATATTACTTCAAACTTGCTAACTTGCATATACACTACACAGCATGCTACCTGTGCAATAAATAGAATTTTAAAAGCCAATCTCCCCAGTAATATTTTACACAGCAATGCCATGTCTGGCATTCAACGGTTGCACTTCAAAGACACTGTATTTGCATTATGTTCCAGATGCATTTGCTTAGGTCTTATAAAAAAAAAAGCACATTTTTCCTGAAATCATTTTGGCAAGATCTTATTCTCTACCTTCGTGCTACAGGATTTTGGAAACTGTACAGTGGGGGAAACACTTTCTCACTCATATTTTGTTGATTGGGAGAAGCACTTTACTGATGGTTGACCTATCCCTTGGTCTGTAGGTGTTTACACTCTCGCCTTGATGTTATTCAAAACATCAAAGTACATACAGGAGTTTTGTAGAAACTTTATTACTACCCTTGTGTCTACCTCACAAGTGTCAGAAGTGAAATGACTGCACTCCCAAATGAAGTCACCCACCGAAACAAACAAAAGTCACTGGAAACCTACTTTTGATAATTTTAAGGGTGCAAACTGAGTACAAATATTTTTCCTTCTCAACCAAAAGCTCAGTTACAGACTCCCCCCCCCCCAACATACACACACTTACAATGACCAAACATCTGTTCTCATGGAAACTGTAACCAAAAAGGCAATAGCTGTGATCAAGAGTTCTTGCTAGGTTCAATCTCTGCTGTTTCCATAGAAATGAATGACAGAATGGCAACGACAAGGAAAGGAGAAAGTACAATACAATGCAAGGGTTTACAAAGTTTGCCCTCTGGAGAACTGGATGAAAACCTAATGAGCTGAAAGCAGAAATGGGACCCTCAAGTGGCTTTTACAATACATCTGAGACTTTTAACTTGCTCCCAGCTTAATTTATTCTTTTATAAAAAAACAAAAACAGAGGAACATCCCTGTCCAATATATGTATGACCCCTACCCTATCCTTGTTTAAATGGTCCATAAAAACATGACTTTTCCATCAGGCCATATTCCTATATGGCAAAATTTCCCAACCTTGACAACTGGAAGATGTATGCACTTCAATTCCCAGAACTCTCCAGACATTGAATCTTGTCAGAATTGCATTCAGCATTCCAAGATCCTGTTACTGTAACTTTATAATAAAGTAATATTAGCATTCATAACTCTGGCCTCCTACCTTGAAGGATTGACACTGAAAATGACCACTGAGGAAGGAAGTGAGCTACTGCAACGCAGTGCCCCATCCCCCCAAATCCCCCAAATGGTCCAGAAGGATAGATGCCATGGTCAATGGTATCAAATGCTATTGAGGGATCAAAGAGCACAAGGAGGGATACACCACCCCCATCTCGGTTCTGCCAAAGGTCACTGATAAGCATGACTCTTGCTGTCCCTGTACTATGCCCACACCTGAAAACTAACTTTAATGGGTTCAAATAATTCATTTATTACAAGATCGTGCATAGCTACCACCCAATCATCTTCTGTACAACTTTCTCCACAAAAGGAAGATTGAAGACTGGATGATAATTGCCTAGAACGAAGGAATTATATGATGACTGCCTGCAGAGGGGCATAGCACCACTTCTTTCAAGTCCAGAGGGACCACCCATCTCCTTTAAAGAGTACAATACCACCCTATAGACCTACTCCTTAGACATTTCCTAAGCCAACTTAACAACCCAGGAAGGGCAAAGTTCAAACTTATGGCCAAATTGACAGATTGAAGGACCTTGTCTAGTTCCTTGGAACTCACAGAATTGAACTCCATCCAGATAACCTCACAAGACAGTGCCTTGAACAACTCTTTATCTTCTGAGGGCAACCCAAATTATTAATGGTATCCTTGAGGGAATGAATGGGCCATTAACTCCTCAGCTCCCAAACCATTAAAAAGGTGTAAATAAATGGTCTTCAATGCAATATATGGACAGTTACATAATTTGAACCTCTGGATTTAATCTCTTAAGAAAGGGCTTTTATAAATGTAAACTTCCCTTCAAAACAGGTCATTCAGTCTGCTGTTCATAGCTTGCTATCCTGGCCACTCCTTCTCTTACCAAACCCTGGACTTTGAACCAAAGTCTTTTCTTAACAGCACCAATCCAGGCTATTAGGAAGGAGTTGCATTAGGAGACATTTGGCCTATACTTGAAATGAGATGAGATTTTGTAGTTTCAATGAGTTAGTTAAAAAATAAAGAATTAGCATGGGGTTCCATTTATCTAAAAATAACACATGGGTACACGAAATAGACATAATATTCAGAGAAGTAACTTTTACTCCAAGCTTTGCCAATACATACTTGCTTTCTGCATTACAAAATTGAAAAATGTTTCTTAACATAGTATGAAACATTCTAACTCCATTGCCTCCCTAACCTACTGCGTCCAGGGGTTAAAAATCATCTCCCACAATCCTCAGATAGTATTGCCAGAAGTTTATGAATTTAGGATTGAAAACTCAATAAATACATGGGGCACCAAGTGAAAGGCCACACTCAACAGTCAACAAGTACTAAACCATGTTGTGGTAGACAAGTAGGTAGCAAATGAATCTTGCTGAGGATCACTGCGTCCATGAACTGAAATGCTTCAGCATCTATAAGTGATAAACATCTTTTTTTTCTTTTCACTCCAGTTGCCACCTCTTCCATCTTTCTGTTTATTCCATTTCTATTCTGATTCCACCATTCCACTTGCTCTAGTCCCTTTTCCCCAAAGTTGTCGGCTAATTCTCCCATTGTCTCTTCTTCACTGAGCCATGGTGCCACAGGGGTTGGAATACAATATTGTAGGCTAATTCTGCTGACTGCTGATTGCCAACAGTTCGGCAGTTCGAGTCTCACCGGCCCAAGGTTGACTTAGCTTTCCATCCTTCTGAGGTCAGTAAAATGAAGACCCAGATTGTTGGGGGCAATATGCTGACTCTGTAAACCACTTAGAAAGGGCTGTAAAGCACTGTGAAGCGGTATATAAGTCTAAGTGCTATTGTTACTGTCATCATCTTTTGAAATCTGATTGGGCTTGGATTCCCAATCTAACTCAAATAGCTTTATGAGTACCACTGAGGTATAATACCCTCCAGATGTGACATATTGTCCTTTAAAAGGCCTTCTGCTGGCTCAACAGGCCACCATATCTTCCCACTTCTTAATAGCATATTATAACATATTAATAGCATATAGGAGCACTCTGCCTCAACTTTAACTTGTCACTGCAAGCCTGGAGCTAAAGTTAAAATAAACATAAAAATAAGTTGCGTGTGAAGTCACTTTATACATTTGCTGGAAAAAGTGAAAGAGCGAGAGAGAGAGAGAGAGAGAGAGAGAGAGAGAGAGAGAGAGAGAGAGAGAGAGAGATTTGATTGTGTGTTTTAGGCACAAACAGCAATATCCTAAATGAAAGCCAGATGTTTTCATCTCTACCATCATTTGTGACAAAGACTTCAGAGTGAAAGTGTATCAGCCTTCTTAGTCCAGAAAGGTATCAAGACTAGGGGTGACATGATAGCAGTGTTCCAATATCTCAGCGGTTGCCACAAAGAAAAGGGAGTCAACTTATTCTCCAAAGCACCTGAAGGCAGAACAAGAAGTAACGGATGGAAACTAACCAAAGAGAAAAGCAATCTAGAACCAAGGAGAAATTTCCTGACACTGAGAACAATTCATCAGTGGAACGTCTTGCCTCCAGAAGTTGTGAATGCTCCAACACTGGAAGGTTTTAAGAAGAGATTGGACAACCATTTGTCTGAAATGGCATAGGGCTTCCTGCCTGAGCAGGGGGTTGGACTAGAAGAAAGACCGCTAAGGTCCCTCTCAACTCTGTTATTCCGTTATAATACACGAACAGATGAACACGTCTACTTTATTGTAAGTCTATATTAACACAGTCTTGCAAGTTTGATAGTACAAATCTCTTGAGAAGTTAGGAAGGCTCCTTTCTGAGTTTCTTTCTCTGCTCAATATGCAGCTGTGGGCTACGGGGTCTCTCAGCTGATCATCTCTCCAGGCAGCATCTCTCTCTCCTTCCCCATCCCAAGGTCATTCCCACTTACCATTGAGAGGTTTCAGCCTTCCCTTACAGAAATTCTCTGGGTTCACCTGCTTGATAGCTCCTGTTGTCACTACCTGTGAGGGATACCTTTTTCTTGGCATCAACCTGCTTAATCCTGGTGCGTGTGAGAGGTGAGACCCGCACAACCTCTATCTTTACTAGCTAAGAGAAGGAGGGAAAAAAGGATGATAAAAATTAAATGAATTCTGTAGCACCACCTTTGGGGTTGTTATAGTTTCCATGTACGTGAATGAGAAAACCACCACTCCAATAGGAGTTAAATTAATATCCCAAGGTATAATTAACAGTAGGGTTTATTTAGAAAATGAAATATCATAATACAAATAATTCCTATTAAATAATAAGAAATTGCACATAGAAATGGTCAATGGTGGAAGAACTTTTTTAAAAAGTGCTGCTAAAATTACCATCAGCACCTTAAAAGTATCTCCCATAAAAGGCTATAAAAGGAAATATAAGCTTGGGGCAGATCACCAGGTGAGATGCGTCTGCCACTACCAAGATCCAAAGAGGCTTAGAAAGTACAATAACATACAATGGCGGAGCTTGCATGGAGACAGTAAACATCAAAGACAATGAAAGATCTTAACTAGCACATGGAAAATAAAGAATAACTTTAGCACAAGGCTAACCAGATGTTTAACTCTGCCTATCCCACTAACAGTTCGTTCAACCTGAAGGTAGGATTGTTGTTATTTGGAATCATCTTTTGCTGGCCTTGCAATTTGTTTTTCTGGAAATTCCAAGGAGAACTGGAATTGCTCAGGGATTAGGGGGGTTTAGCAACCCAGACTTTCCAGCCTGTCATCCAGCAATTTTTGCTGTTTGTTTTAAAAGGACAATATGTTTTTCTCTCTAGCAGAAAGCAACACATTCGGATAAATTTCCAGTGTACACATTCAGGTAAGATTTTTCCATCTCATGAAAAGCAATCACTGTAACATAATAGGTAACGGAGATTCAGAACACTTCAATTCTTCCAAATACGGCTCCACACATCATCCTAAGCCAGGGGTAGGCAACCTTGGCTCTTTTATGACTTGTGGATTTCAAATCCCAGAATTCCTGAGCCAGCATGGCTGGCTCAGAAATTCTGGGAGTTGAAGTCCACAAGTCATAAAAGTCATAAAAGCCAATCTGTGTACAGGTAGTCCTCGACTTACAACAGTTCATTTAGCGACCGTTCAAAGTTACAACAGCACTGGAAAAAGTGACATGACAATTTTTCACATGTACAACCTTTGAAACATCCGCTTAGTCACATGATCAAAATTCAGACACTTGGCTACTAATTCATATTTATGATGGTTGCAGTGTCCCGGGGTCATGTGACCACCTTTTGCAACCTTCTGACAAGCAAAGTCAATGGGGAAGCCAGACTCACTTAACAACCGTATCACTACCTTAGCAACTGCAGTGATTCACTTAACAATTGTGGCAAGAAATGGGGCAAAACTTAACAACTGCCCTACTTGGCAATAGAAATTTTGAGTTCAATTGTGGTGGTTAGTCAAGGGCTATCTGTAATTCGAAAAACATAGCTGTGGCTTGTGAAGCCAACCAAGCATGGCTTATCCAATGGCTAAACAAATCAGGCTTTTGTACCCTGTGTTTACCTTTAGCACTGCTCCAAAGCTCAAACCGAAGTGGAACCTACTGATCTACTTGCATTTGCCTGCTTTCAAATTGCTAGGTGGGCAGGAGCTGGTTCTATACATACTTATTAAAACGTATTTATTTTATTTTATTTATTTTTCATGTTTAAAACTGCGACAAAATGTCATGCTTCTAGCTGTGTTTAAGTAGTTGGCCATTTGGCAGGTAAAGCATTGCAATACCTTTTGGTGGAAGGTGATTCCAAAGTATTCCACTGAATTCAACAAGGATATCTCCCCTGAAACCCTGAATAGGACACAGGTTTGCATTTTAACCAATTTGCCCTTTCAGCCCCTCCTTCCAGGATATTAATGTACTTCATTCCTCTTCTCAAGGAATAAAAAGGAGGCCTGCACCTGGGCAAGACCTCTTGGAGTGGGTAGGATGCCAGATTCCTCTGTTTGATTCTCCTATCTGCAAGCACGGACTCTGGGAGCTTGTTCTACCTGTTCTGTTTTTCCAGCCCTTACGTTGGATGTTGGAGGAGGAGTCTCTTCAGAAAGCTTTAAGGAGATTTTAAATGGAACCGGGCAGGACGAGATCAAGTTTCAGATCTGCTTGAGAGCTGAAACCCATCCATCCTATTTAACGAGGAGAACTTGCAGAAAGCTGCATGCATGCCTGCCACTATCACAGTCTGAAAGACACATTCCTGCCTTTGGCCGATCCTCTTTCCATTTTGGGAAGCTATTTCTGTCAAAAGCAGAGGCTGGCTCTTTCCCAGCCGATCATGTGTATCCACTTGGTTCTCCTTGCAGTGAGCTCAGAAAGCTGAATTTGGCCCTTCCCTTTAATCCTCCTGATACAGGCTGATGTCACCAAGAAGGGCTTCTTTTTCTGGTTCTACTGCAGCACCACACCACAAAGAAAAACAGTGCCGGGCCAAAAACCTGCCAGGAAAGCAGACAAAGTGGCAAGAGATTCTGAAGTTGTCATTAATGCTGATTTGTCTCAATAAGACCTTTCCTTTGTATTTCAACATGCACATTTCTAATGTGGGGATGTCATTCTCAGGAATCATAATTCAGAATAAAGCTGGATAGAGCTGCCATCGATTGTTTATTGCTTGCTTGTATTTCAGAGACTCAGTTCCAGGATTGGGGGGGGGGGTAGGTGGGAGGTGGGAGGAGTGGGCTACTTAGCACCAAAAAAAGATACAAAGATTGCCCTAATTAGATTTTTATTTTCTGATTTGATACAAAGCAAAAAAAAAAAAAAATCGCCTTCAGCTCCCTCTTTTCAGGGTAATGTTAAAAATATCATTATCTCTTACACCTAACTCAGGGGTAGGCAACCTTGGCTCTTTTATGACTCGTGGACTTCAACTGCCAGAATTCCTGAGCCAGCATGGCTCATGAAGTCCACGAATCATAAAAGAGCCAAGGTTGCCTACCCTTGACCTAACTGAACCCTGAGATACTGCTGCAAATGAAGACACAAGACAGTAATCATTCAATTGTTTTTTCTCTCTCCACATTTCTTTAGATGAGTTTGTTTTAAGAAAGGCTAACTCTAAATGCCAGTACTGCATTGCCTCGTTAACCATACTGTCAGCCTTGTGAGATAGTTTGAACAAGAAGCACACCCAGCGGTGCTAGCTCTGTTAGAATGTTACATTAACAGAATCTTGCAAATCTGAAAAGAATCAGTCTCCCGTCGCCATTAGAGTCCAAGAAACCAGGGAAGGTCCGTTCTGAGAAGGTTGCCATGTCCCATGCCTTCTACAACCCAGTTGCCTCTTATTTGGCTGCTGCCTAGCCTGCAACATTTCTTCCTGTCTCTCAATGTCATTCCCACATACCATTATGTAACGTTTGAGTGTCAAACTCAATGTCATTCCCACATACCATTATGTAAGTTTGAGTGTCAAACTCAATTTCACTGAGGGCTGCATCAGCATTGGGGTTGCCCTTGGGGGGCTAGGTGGGTGTGGCCAGAGTGGGTGCGGCCTACTGGGTGGGCATGGATGGAGTGGGTGTGTCCTACTGGGTGGGCGTTGCCAGTTCTACTGTCAATGCTGCAAATATCGTATATTCTTGCTTTTGACAATATGCAGAATTGTCTGGTAATTATGGGGTTAATACAGAGCAGAAGGGGGGGGGGTTGGGGGTAAAGTCCGGGGAAAGAAAGAGGAAGAAAACATTTGACCTTCACACTAATTGGACAATGTGAGATATGACGGCTAATTTAGGGAGGGAACATGCTGATAATTTAACTGCTCAGAGGAAAAGAACTTAGATCCTAGCATCCCTCCATTGTGCCTATGCCGACATTTTGTAACAATAAAAGACTTTTAGGAAAATAATGCCTGGAAGTTCTTTGAAATGTTTCATTAGCCGGAACCATAACATCTACATCATTCACGTCAAGGGTGCCTGTGGAGACCTGGCCAGAAGTGGGACAGATCTGAGGGTCTCTGGCAGAAGGGGGTGGGACAGGGCAAGTGCCAAGGCATGGTCCACCAGGACAAGTGCCAAGATGGCCACCACAAAATTGTACATTGGCTCCCCGCTGGCCTGGGCCAGGGCCAAGGCAGCGGGGGCCATTCCCACACTGTTTCCAGGATGGCTTCGTGGGCCACATGAAACCACTTTGCGGGCCATATCCGGCCCCCAGGCCTTGTGTTTGACATGTCTGATGTAACGTAACAGAATAACAGAGTTGGAAGGGACTTTGGAGGTTTTCTAGTCCAAGCAGGAGACCCTCTACCATTTCAGACAAATGGTTGTTCAGTCTCTACTTAAAAACCTTCAGTGATGGAGCACCCACAACTTCTGAAGGTAAGTCATTCCACTGATTAATTGTTCTAACAGTCAGGATATTTCTCCTTAGTTCTGCGCTGGTTCTCTCCTTGATTAGTTTCCATCCATTGCTTCTTGTTCTGCCTTCAGGTGTTCTGGAGAATAGGTTGACCACCTCTTCTTTGTGGCAGCCTCTTAGATATTGGAACACTGCTATCATGTCCCCCTTCATCCTTCTCTCATTAAACTAGACATACACAATTCCTGCAACTTTTCTTCATATGTTTTAGCCTCCAGTTCCCTAATCATTTTTGTTGCTGTTCTCAGCCTTCTTTCTAGAGCAGGGGTGTCAAACTCAATCGCATTGTGTGACATATCGTGATGTTTTTTGCCTTTGTGGCATGGGTTGTACCTACTTTACCCCAAAGTAGGTAAAACCCAATCCATCTGTCTTCATCCTATGACTCTGAGGCCAGTTTTTAATTTTAAATTATGCCATTTATGTAAATCACTGTGATAGCACTCCTGCCTTTCAAATTCTCAGGAGCATAATGTTATAAAAAATGGGGGTACAAAAAGTACTGTTCTCCCTTTGCCAGATTAAACCCCAATAAAGCTGAAAGCAGGAAAATGTAGGACATATTTCACTTAGCACATACATGAAGTGTGGACTTCATAAATATAATGAACATCAACTTGGTTGACTTTACAAGCAGAATTAGGCACATCCCTTGAGAAGATAGCTAGCTAGGCTGTCTTCTCATGATCCTGATAGGTCTCATGATTTGGCTATCATCATAATTCATTGCTAGGAATTTGAGAGGGATTCTGTTCTTCTCACAGAGGGTCCAAATGGCCCTTCTGTCAACACAGCATGCTGGACTTTTGGCTTCATCCCACGGGGCTTTTTTGATGCTCTTCAAATACAGCAAGTTACATTGTACTAAGAGAAGGGATGAGATCATCTCTTCAGAAATGTACCTGTATAATAATAACTGTCCTTGCATAACCATTGTAGTGTTTATATTTATTTATGGAGTTTTAAAAAGGCTAGCAATGAAAAACAATGTGTAAGAAAACAGAATATGAATAACAGGATCAATTATCTTGAACAGTTACAGAGGATGCCCTAAATTAGGGGTCTTCAGGTTTGGAGACCCTAGCCTAAATAAAAGACCAAATGAAATGGCTTCTGGACAAGATGATGCATTTTTTTTAGAAGCTATGCCAGTAGTGGCGAACCTATGGCACGGGTGCCAGAGGTGGCACTCAGAGCCCTCTCTGTGGGCACACATGCCCTCGCCCCAGGCCTTCAGCTGGGTTTTATAAAACCTTTTCGCTTTAGGCCTCCGCCGCCGTGTGCAAAAAAAAAAAAAAAAGGTTGAATCAGTCAATTTCAACTTCTAGCGGGGGAAAAAAGATCTTGCAAAGTTGGAATTAATTGATTGAACTTTTTAGTCCCACCCAATCTGCTGTTACCACCGCAGCCACGCCCACCCAATGGGCCATGCCCACCCAATTGGCCACACCCACTCAATGGGCCACACCCAACCGGCACTCAATGATGTATAAGTGGGTTTTGGGTTGCAGTTTGGGCACTCAATCTCTAAAAGGTTCGCCATCACTGGGCTATGCCATGTCATATTTTCCCACTGACTTAAAACACAGAACCATACGGCTAATGTGCTTTGTTTGGTCTAATGTGTTATATGAAGACTATAAACTATGTTTTATAGTTTAGATGTTGGCTATAACTATGGCTTAACCCATAGTGCATGTTAAGTAAACCATCACTTGGCCAGACCACAATTATTTGGTGTGTTGACTAGACCAAATGATCCCTCTGGATGAGTATATAAGTGGGAGTTGTTACAACAGATGTAATGGCAATATAAAAAATACTGGACAAGCAACCAATCATTTCCCCCTCTTTTACTATGACAAAGTAAACTACCTTGAGAAGTTTATCTTACAATAAACAATTCTGGGTAGCACAAAGGGTTTTTTTGCTATGAGAAGTGCAACATTACTTCTTTTACCCCTCAACTCTATAGTTTTCAGAAAATGATAATGCCCCTACCATATTTCAAACAGTTTTTCAAGGAGCAATTTTAACTTTTTGTATGTGAACAAATTAATCACAGTCATCCCATAACCTAGAGATAAAAAAACCCCTTAGTTTGCATCTGTGTTTCATCCAGCAACGTTGTATTAATTCAATAATGTAAACGGATCTATAGGTTAATCATAATTTTCCCACTCAAAAGGAAAGTAAAGGGATTTGGCTTGAGCAATATGATGGCTTCTCTTCCCGACTTTTAAAGTAACAACAGGCTAAACTAATTTAATTATTGTTGGCACAATACGGCTTTTTTTTAAATAGCTGGAAACAATTTTAAAAGCTCTAAAAAGAATGCCTTTTCCCCTTCTATGTGTTCCATGCCACCTACCGGGAAAAAAAATCTTATTTCAAACTTGCTACTTTTTACAACAGACTGACTGCAGCTTTTGGGCTTTCCTTTACGTTTCGCTAGAAGCCTCAGCAACCATGCATGGCATAGATTAAATCAAGGCGACTACAAAGCTTTGGGCTGTATCATTTTCTTGGGAGACTGATGGAGGGGCGACGGCGGAGAGGCTGGGAGAAAAGGGCTTTACTCTTAAAAAAAAAAAAAAAATTCCAACCCTAGATAAAACCTCTTTCTGCAGATACATTTACAGATCTCTGGAAGGATTTTTGTTACATTTAGGAAATTCTTTTTTTTAAAAAAATACGCCTCTGTGAACAATATCGCTGAACTTTAATGGGCGTGTGTGTGCGCTTGTAGTTTATATTAACTCTGGGGCTGAGTTTTCCTTCTTCCACTGTTTTTTTCCCCAGGACACTGACCTAGCCTTTAATTGTTTGGTGATAGGCATGTAAGGGGGAGGGGCGTTACTTGTTTATTGGAACAGCACAGTTTAAAAAAAAAAATCAACCTAGGCGAACAGTTTCTAGTCCCCCCTAAGGATGTATCCAAACAGGCAACCAATCAGCTCTTACACAGCTTTTTCAGCTTGTCTTTTTTAAAGGGACAGTAGCAAACGAGTTATATCACATTTAAAGAGAAAGATACCGACGGGGGAGAGGGGGCAGAGTGAGAGGCTAGAGAGAAAATTCTCCCAGTTCTTAAAAGGGTCTAACTTTAGGCTTCGGAGAGAGAGAGAGAGAGAGAGAGAAAATGAACCGCAAACAGGCGCCTATACTTCATATAGACGGAAAGGGGGGGGGGAATGGTGAGTTATTGTGACAAGGAGACAAGGCGCCCTTCGTGGGTGCAGGCATAGCCCTTGGCACATTCATCTCGGAGGTTGTATGATTTATAAGTCGCATATTTAAATACCTCCAAAATATATTATTTGAAGAAATGCCAAGGATACATCCTTTATCGATTTTTTTTTCTCCTCCCCGGCAAAAACAGAAAAGCAAGCAACAAAAAAAGGGGGGGGGAATTGATGGGGCTGATTCCATTTAGAAGCGTTTTCATTAAGTTTATGGTTAACGTGGTAACGTTTTCGCTGAACGATTTCAGGAAGAAGAGATTGCGCTCCCCCTACTCCGGTCGTAGAAGCAAAAACAACCGGGAAGATTAAACGAGTTGGGGTGGAGGAAGAGCGAAATAAACAGCACACTCCCATTAATTTTTATTTAGAATTAAGTCCCGTTGAGTTCCGCAGGATTCTCTTCCGACCAAGCTGTAATAAATATATGGCGATAGGGCTACCACGAGGCCCCTTTCCAAAACATTCAGCGCTGCCTAGAAACATTTCGGTTGCACCTCCAAAGACACGTTTCCTGGGAGATGAAGCCCCCACTGAACGGATCGGGATTTCCAAATTAGACGAGCGGGGGGGGGGGAATGCGCCCACTGCCACTCTCCTGGAAGCGCCTGGTGGTTCCGCCGAAGAGCAACCGGCGGTGGTGGAAGAGGCTCGAGCATGGCAGCTTTGCCTGGGCCGCGCTGAGCACAGCCATGTGGAAGGCAATGAGGGAGAGAAAGTGGAAAGCGGGAGGGCGAGAGGGAGGGCAGCCCGGGCGAAGGGGAAGGTGAGCATCGAGAGAGAAGAGCGAGAGGCAGCTGCGGCTAGGGCAAATGCGGGCTGGGGGGGGGAAACGAAGTGTGCGGTGGCCGGTGAGAACGGCATGCGGGTTGAGAGGCTGGAAGCGGACGGGGAAAAGGTGAATCGGGAGGGATGCAAAAAGAGAGCGTCTGGCGAACAGGCTGGGATTAGGGGAGGGTACCTGGGTAGAGGAGAGAGCCGGGTAAGAAAGGCAGCGAGGTCCCAGCTCAGCCCCTAGGCAGGAGGAGGAGCGGCGGCGGCAGTGGCGAGGGCCCCCCTCCCCGCCGGGAGGGTCTTTTAGGAAGCAGCCCAAGGATGCCTCGCTTTGCCTAGCGCCGGCTGGCAGCATCTCCCTTGGTGCCACCTTAAAGTTTCTATTCGAGGGCGGAACAGCCCTTCCCCCCGCAGACCGCCGATTGGCCGGGGAATGTATCCATTGTGGAACGTTGACGCCCGCCGCGTTCTATCCCTAGTGTAGCCACGTTCGGTTGAGCCGGGGGCAGCCGCGGTGGCGGCAGCGGTAGGAGCAGCTGGGAAAGGAGCAGGAGCCGAGGACAGGGGCAGGGCGATGGGGTCGCGGCCGGGGCTTTGACAGCTGCAACCAGGACGAGCGGTGCGGCCACAGCGGAACCCAGGCCGGCTCCAGCCGAGGAAAGGCGCGAGGTTTGGGAGACGGGAAAGCATCGGAGAATTGCAGGCAGCGGCGGCAGCTTTAGTTTCGCCTCTTTCTTACTGCGGACCATGTTCGCTAAAGGCAAAGGCTCGGCGGTGCCCTCGGATGGGCAGGCTCGGGAAAAGTAAGCGCTGAGGCAGCGGAGGGAACCTCGGGGAACTAGACTCGGCTTCTCCAGGCGGGCGTTCTTCTCGTTCCTTCATTGTCTTGTGGGGAGTTGGGGCATCTGGAAGGGAAGAGCATGGAGGCTGAGATGGGGGGAGGAGGTGAAGAGTCTCCTCGGTGGGGGATCTACGCCTTTCGCGATTCAGGCAACGGGTCTCCAAGCAAAGGGCGGCGGGTGTAAAAACATGATGGAGGAAAAGCATGCAAGCTCGCATCGTCCTTTTGTCTGGCGTGGCTGTCCGTCTGTGCAAGTGGAAGGGTGAAAAGGCTTTGTCCAGACAAGGCGCGTTTGGTTGTCTTCTCCTCGGCCCGCCTCGCTTTCTACCTTGCTTCTAGAGTTTCCAAGTTTGGCAAAAGCGGAGGGTTTAGGCGCGGGGTGGGCAGCGGCGCGGGGGGGGGAACTCCACTGGGATCGAACTCGCATCCCCAAATTCTTCCAGGAGCCGGTGAAGAGAGGCCGCCCTCCACTCCTCCACCGACTTGTAACGGGGTGCGGGACGCTGATGCCGGGCTGCCTTTGGAGAGGATGCGCCCAACGAAGTTGTATTTTGTGCCCTGCAGTGAGCGGCTCTCAACTTCTCTTTGAGCGGGATGGGGCGCGCTAGAGGCAGGTCAGGAAGTGTTGCGCCTTCACTGCCGCGGCTGAAAGCGGGGTTCATTGCCTCTTAAGCAAAGGGGGCTCGGTGTGAAGGGGGAACCCTCTCATTAAGTCCTCTGGCTTATTTTCCTCTCCTTCCCAGCGACTTTCCCTTCTTTTCCCCCCAGCTACTTTTTTTTTTAATCTTGTCTTTTTACAGGTTAGCTTTGTATGTCTACGAATACTTGCTGCACGTAGGAGCACAGAAATCGGCACAGACCTTTTTATCAGAGGTGAGTGACTTTGTTTACTTTTGACCCTTTCCCTCCCCCCCCCAAGATAGCCTTTGTTTTCAGAAAGCAGGCACAGTGGCCTCCATTTTGAATTTTTTATCACCTTTTGCCATTTATTGCTAGTTGGCCTCAGAGGCTCTTTTAGGAAGGGGGGGGGGAGCAACAAGAGTGGAAGAAAATGGCATCTTTTTCTTCAGGTCTGTGACCCCAAACCCTCTTTTTATCCTTGGCTGTTTACAGATCCGATGGGAAAAAAACATCACACTAGGAGAACCTCCTGGGTTTTTACATTCATGGTGGTGGTGAGTGTTGCTTTTTTTTTTTTTTACTTCTATGTTAAAAGTTCTTTATTTAACTAATTGGAAGTGTTGGGGAGGGAAGATTATCCCAAACAAACGATTTGGTTTGAGTTTGCATTTCTGTCTTAATCAAAACACATAACTCTGGTGTAAGCTTGTCTCCTCAGCCTGGGTACTGTAGAAGTTACTTATAAAAGTATTGAAGAGAATCTTGGGAACAATATTCTAGATTTTTTTAAATTTCTTGTATCCTCCACACACACACATACATACATACATGCATACATGTGTGTATGTATACTCTGTATATATACTTTGTGTGTGTACACACGTTATAAAAATAAATGGTTTCTTATTGTCAAAAGGTTATTTAGTGATGTTTTAACAAGAACATATGTGGAATATTTATGGATATAAAATGCATTGTTTTTCAGCTTAGCTTTTCATTGGGGACTAGTATTTTTGTAGATGATGCCTTTTCAGAATGCTTCATCTATTATAGATGAATAATTATATGCATCTAATGTTAGTGCTGCTACCAAAATATATACTTTGTTATGAGATTGGCATCTGAAGATCACTTATAAGAATGATAAACATTTGAGGGACACATGTTGCTTCCATAGCCCAATTTTCTGATGATGCTTTGAATGATAGAATGTAAGATATCATAGGGCCCATTAATCTCAATTCACAGACTACTTTTTTTACATAGTTAACTGTGGTTATGGAATTTGTCCCATTTTCTGAATTTGCATGATACATAAAATTGGCCTGCTAGGAACAGGAACAGCAAACTTTCATGAGATTTTCCTCCTTCTGGTTTGTAAGTTAAATATTTTTTGGGGAAAAGACAGGCTAGGCTGTCAGTTGCCACATGTTGATGCTCTTGGGACTGTTTCCCAATTTAATTTCATATTTGGCCTTCTTGCAGAGCATTGCTTAATTCACTCACTATTGGAGATAGCTGAGTTGAAAATAAAGTCTTAGCACCTGGAATCTTTGGTACATGAGGGACAATAATAATGCTGGATACTTAGGGTATTTTTTTTTACTTATTTGCCGGAAGGCCAAAGCTATGTTTGTAACCCACCTTTCTTTCAAGAACCTCCAGATGGCATACCTGCTTTTCCTTTCCTCCTTCTGCCCCCTTTGATAAATTTGAGATAGGTTAGGCTGAGAAATAATAAGGAACCATGTGAGCTTAACAAATAACTGAGTATGTAAACCTGAGTTGATTAGTGGTAGTTACGTTCATATTAGAGTGTGTAAAGTTTCTGTAAATTAGCATTTTTATATAGTGGATGCATTCTGAATTTTATTATGTGAGTGGGGGGTCTTTATAATGGCAATGTTTACATGTGCCTGTTTCAAGACAGAAGAGGAATCAATGTTGTATTGAATGCATGGCCTTGAACGTCAAACAGAAACAGCTGTAAGGGATTGCAGTCCAGTTTAGGAGAAAGCTGCAGATGTGGAGTGAGACATGATCAGATTTAATAAAGTAGTATGACAACTTGAATTGGCCCATAGTTTATTTCCAGCAATAGGGTGATTAAAAGCAACATTCAATAGATCCATATACAAACTTCTGCAATGAATTGATTGCAATGGGAAATACAGCAGTATAATCTAACTCTGGCACAGGAAACTTAACTTTTTAATATTGGGGGAAGAGAGAAGTAAAGCATAGAAAAGTAACCATTGAAACAGAGTTGATAGGTTATTAAAGTGGGGAATCTTCTTTACTGTATATTAAAACCTTGTGTATGTAAATAGATATCTTGTGTCTCTGTTGTTGAGGGTAAAAATCTCAAGTGGAACTAAAGTGCTATGTTCACTGCTCCTTGAGTAAAGATTGAACAAGATTGAGAAATGCCGTTGTTCCTGAACTACAAACTCATTTGGATAAACCACTATATGTCTAGGGATGTGTACTGTATACGTATTAATAACTAGTTCTTTCCTGCTTTCTTTTTATAGTGTATTTTGGGACCTTTACTGCGCAGCTCCTGAAAGGCGAGATACTTGTGAACACTCAAGCGAAGCAAAAGCCTTTCATGATTATGTGAGTAAAAAAAGTTATCCCTTGGTTAATAAACTTCGATTGCTACAGTTGTTCCAAAGCAGATGCAACTAGATGAGAGAGAAAAGGGTGTTACCACTGTCATTCTGATGATGTTTGAATATTGTTTTATAAAGTCACAGCTATGTGAATCCAGTTCAGTGGCTTTCCTTGAAGACTTTAAGGTGGAGCATATTGATTTACAGAGTCATGTGTTCTCCTAGGAGCACAGAGGATAAGGAGAAGGAAAGAGAGGCTATTTATCACGAGGAAAAATCTAATGTGCAAACTTTTGACATAGAGGCCTCCATTTGAACATGGTATGCTTCTTTCTTTAGAAAGGATTTTTAAAAATCTTCAAGGCCTGTGAGTATTTAAGAATTTATCAGAATGCTGCTGTGCAGTGTAATCCTGTGCATTTTTTACCCATAAGTGAATCCTATTGTGTTAAGTGGGGCTATCCCTCCCTAAGTATGCATAGAATTGCAGCCTCAGGAGAGCCAATAGCTTCGGTTCCAGATAGCAATATGAAGATTTTCCCCCCCTTTCTCTTAAGACTGCAATGCAGACTTCATTATTTCTTTAATTTTTAATAGGTGTGGGGATGACTACAAACTAGCTGCAAAAGGAAATTTTCAAGAGGCATAGGTGATGCATTCAGATGCTGACCCTAAAAAACATACTTTGGTTTTCTCCTCGGTTGTCATATGAAGCCATAAATGGTTTCTTACCTGGAATTAAATAATTGGTATTTGTGAATTGACTAGAGATTCAGAAAGTGAACTTGTCTAGAGCAATGTGTTCTCATAGCTCGAGGAAGAGAACACAATATGATTATCCTATTGGATGGGACATTGTCCCAAATGAACTGTCCCAGATAAACTTTTGACTTGTCATCCTATCTGATGTGTTGGTCTCCGGCTTACCTGTAATGGCAGAAAACATCATTCCCAAGAACATGTCCAAGTGGTTAAGGACTAAGTTTCAAAGGGAAAGAAAAAGTTAAAGTAGATTTATCAGCAAGTTAAATAAGTTGAATATTATGCAGTTCAAGAAATTGGAAAGTATGGGGGAATTGAGTTTGGCGTGGAGTTGACAACAGTTTCATTTAAAAAGCGGTAATACTTGGAAGGAGGACTCACTAATTTCAGTCACTTTTGTATCTGAGTTACAAGTTAAGACTCCTGTAGAAACTGCTTTGTAATCTCTAGTGACATCCATAGAATTTTCTTAATCCTATGGTTCTTTCTCCCTCTAATTCTTCAAGAAAGGGCTTCTTGGAAAGAACTGCCTAATTCGTAAACTTTCATGGCTGAAGTTGGAGAATCCTTGCAGGTTATTCAAAGTAACTTGCAGGAATTCCAGTGATCATAGATGCAATGAGTTTTGGTATGCTTTCAGAGTTGAAAAATACTCTTTTTTTGGGGGGGGGGGAACTCAGTTCAATTCACTTTGATAGCTTTACTTTAACCCTTCCTGATGCACCTATCTTGAGAATATTACATTATCTCTTAGAAAAATTATGGATGTTTAGCCTTATTTTCTCTTTTCTTTCTGACAAAGTTCCTAGAGGGACTGTTGTATTCAACAGAGAATAGTCTTAGAAGTTATTTTTCTGATTTTTTTGTTTATGCAAACAGTAGCTTTCATTTAAAAGAAGTATGTGCACTGCAATGACATGTGCTAATTAACAGCCTGGGTCGTGTTTTAAAATAAATAGTGACTACTTAGCCCACAGTCTTTTGAAAAATGTGCTTTGGTTTGCAACCTATGTTTCTCCCCCACAGAGAGAAATTTCCTGAGAAGGGAAGAAGAAAGTGATTAAAACATGTATTTAGATACATTTATCTTGCTGCTTAGAAAAATACTGTCTCCTGAAGTGTCTCATCTCAGTCAAAAGAGAAGACATGGGAACCTAGAATGATTCACCAAAAAAGATTATACATGCTAGGGATGGAAAGAGGGAAATCAGTCCGAGAATGCCAGAACAAAGTAGTGAATTTGTAAACCAATATGTAATGCATATCTAACTTTGACAGACAGGAAAGTCTATTAGTGATATTCTTTTTTTTTTTTTTAACAGAAGTTGCTAGTAGGTTTCTGATCAATAACAGAAGACAAGAATGTCCTTTCCTACAGTTGTGTAATTCTGGGGGAAACAATGCTGGAGCAGAGTAGCTATTGCTATAGAAAGGAGTTGAGCAACTATGGCCTCTTTACGGCCCATGGACTTCAACTCCCAGAATTCCTGAGTCAGCATAGATGGCTCGGGAATTCTGGGAGTTGAAGTTCGCAGGTCGTAAAAGAGCCACAGTTGCATACCCCTGCTATAGAGGGCAACCACTTACATGCTTGAGACCTGATCTCCTTATTGTCCTGATTTTTCCTTACATGTCCAGCCTTGGAATAGTTGGTTCTGTTGCGTAAGTGCCCAGCAGTAGGAAGGAGACTTCAGTCTAAACAGATCTTGGGGAATAATATTTTATTTTCTCTCCTAGAATAAATACTGGTTCTTTGTGTGATTGGCAAAAAAGATTAGTATTGCTTTTGGAATTAAATGAACTGGGACAAGCCTCTTCTCTTCAGCTATGGCCACCTCACTTTTATTTCCTAACTTCTGTTTGTTTGTTTATTTTAATATGCTTGAAAAAAATATTTCTTCCTTTAGCTCTTTATACCACACATAGGGACCAGGAACTTAACAGTTTAGTTGTTGGTTTTATTCAAGGTCATCTGCTGGTTGTAGATACTTTGGAGTTAAAAGTTATTCTATATGCATTATGGCTTAATTTTTTAAAAAAATCTGTTGGATTCTTAGTTACTTGGGGAAAAAAAGCCAGAATTTCATAGAGGGTTTCTTTATTACAGCCACTCAAATGACCACTCCAATTTATGCAAACTTTTGCTTTCTCACAGCTCTTCAGAAGTTAGATATTACCAGACCCAATGAATGGGGAAGAAGGATTTTCTTAATATAATATTTAATTGTGGTTGTGGTAGAAAACCCAATAGAAGGCAAAAATATGAAGGGAGTCTTTCCTCTTCTTGCATTCTGTGGCTCTAGAGTTCACAGCTCATGGCCAGGCTGGCTAGGAATTTGATGATGATTATCTCAGCACGCCTGGTGGACGTAACCTTGACGAAGGCTGGCATAAGGTATAGAGTTGTAGCGCTGGCATGCAAAATTCAGTAATGCTACATTAGCAGCAGCCTTATAATAGTGTCTGAGGATTTACTGTATTTAGAGAAATTAATCTTTTTTAGCTTGGTAATAATTCTAATAATAGGGCAGAGTGTATTGGATGATTCACATAAACTTCTTTAATACATGTTGCTTTAAGCTTACAGCAAATAGATACAATCCTCATTGAGGTTTTTAAAATTCTCCGTGTAAATACAGTTTTGTAACATTTCTAAGTACTTTACGTTTTTAGACTTTGTTTCCTGTTCTCATCCTTTCACTATACTATTTGTTTTTAAAAGTCCGCCTGATCACAAAATAGATAGTTAATATGTATTTTCATGACTGCCTTGGCTTTGGTTATTGATATTTCAAGCAGTAAAGATGATTTTACCTCTCTCTAGAATTAATACTTTCCAACAAGCAATATGTAGTATGCTGGCCATTATATACCAACTGGAGTCTAGTGGTGTGTGAGTTTATCTGTGTGTGCATATTGATACACACACTTTCTCAAGCAAGGTATAACACCAGGAGCATGTTAAAAACCTTGCCATATGGTTTATAGTTGCTGTGTCCACATAAACTAAAGGGCAGACAGGCCAATACATTTGAGGGAGTTTTGTTTCCATCTGCTGTAAATTATTTTCAGGATTGTTCTGCTTTTACAGAAATAGTATTCCTTTGGTTTGGGAGGGCGCATAGATGAAAAGGCAGTTTCTGGTGAACAGGAGGAGCATGATGAGATTTATACTCCCAGGCTATTCTTCTCCTAGGGAAGTTGGATCAGGTTTCAACTGTGGGTGGTTCTTGACAATGTCTGGCAAATCAGAACCTTGAACTATAAGATAGTTCCTTATTGGCCTGACATGTAGCTAGGATCTTTTCCCCCTATATGCTCTTTGCCTGTAACACCATAAGGTGGTAGGTAGAATAAGTGCTGTGTCTTCTGAATTATCAGTGAGTGAAGATACATTCAGGTTTCTAATCATATGAGAAAACAGTTGGTTGCATGGTTTTGGAAAGGCAGAAGATGGGACTTTGAAAGGACGCTTGATGTGAAAGATGGGTTAGCAGCTGTTGCTGCTTATGCTCTTTAAAAAAAACATTTTTACAGGTGGATAGGTTTTGCTGTGCACGTGGATGCGGTCAAACTAAACAGCTATTATAGATTGTCAAAATGATGGACAAAAGCCACGGATGGTTAATTGCTATTCAGTTACTTCTGTACAGAGGCATGGTTCCCAGTGTAAAGATTTATCTTTCAGGTGTTTGCAGAGTTCTCTACCACGCTAGAGACTATTTATCAAAAGAATCACCTGGCAGAAGACAAAAAGAACTTGCTTAAAAAGTGAGAGAAACCTAATGCTTTCTGTGTGAAAGATAAGACATTCTGGGTATATTGAAACGCACTGAAAATCTGGCCTCCCTTCTTTGCATGCTTCTTTCCCATTGTTTATAGTTGAGGTGTGGTTACTTGAATGCTTAAGAAGCAAATCTCTCCAGATCAGTGGGCCTGGGGAATACATCCTTCAAAGAATGGGAAATCAGGCTTCATTAGAGGCTTCTATAACAGGACTTGCATGCTGTGTAACTTCCATTTCATTTCCCAGTATAACTATATGATAATAGAAGCAGCAGGAGCAACAAGCAATTTCCCCAAAGAACATTTTTAATTTTTTTTTAAAAAAACCCTCCCAACAATGAGCTTGAGGTTGGTTTTTGCATGCACGTGTCTTGTTCATAAGAGTTCTCAGATCATTGACCTGTACTGATTTAAGAATTTTTCTGATTGAGATGCAAGGAGCACTAGGAGAAAAAGCACCAGCTAAACCACATACCAAACGCATGGGAAGTCAGTATGCTTTGGAGAAAAAACCTCTCTCACTCTTTCTTTGTAAATGGAAAGCAGTATTTTTTTTAAAAGAATATTTGCATTTCATTGTATCTGCTTGCTACAGGCAGGAGAATCTGGGAACATGTTTTCCTACAGGTAGAAATCTGGATGTTGCAAGGATAAAGTGTGGTTGTGCAAAGAAATCCATGCCCACTTATTCAGTCAGGATGCTTCCATCATCTTAGAATCAGACCCAGAAAAGTTCCCGATTGCCCAGTTAACTGTACAAAAATAACTCCAATATGTGTTCTCTAATATGTGTTTGGATTAATTTAAATGTTTGGAAAACACACATTATAAACTTTTTGCATAAAACAGAAAGTGAAGTTTTTAATATGTTTTTGATGAATAGGAAAAAAAAATAGAAAAATAGGAAAGTTATGCTATAACCACAGAGTAAGAGGCAGATTTATATGTATACGTATAACTGTTGTAAAGAAATTATTTCTTTATATGCTTTCTTTTTTGCCCCCGTGCTTTTGGCTTTGTCTTTTTTTCTCTTTTCCTTCTTCTAAATTATTAGTTTGCGTTACTTTTTATCTTTCTTTATTAAAATCTTTATAATAAGGTTATGTGGGGAAAAACCCACATTGGTTAGTTATTAAAATGTAAGAGTAATTTGAAGTTTGTGGCGATACACCCCCTTTTAATATTTAGGTCCATTTATCTTAGTATCTTACAGTAGCGTAGAGATGAGGGGGGGAAACCCTCTAGTGTTTTTGATGTGGTATTTCAGTGATCTGTGATTTGCAAAATTTTCAATGAGGGGTGGGTGGGTGAGTGGGAGACCCAGAATCCAAAATGTGCTTTCAATTTCAGTGTTTCTGTATATTTGTTTTCCAAACGAAAAGGCTGTGCTTTCTCTGGAGGTTTTCCTACTGTTGGCACAAGTTGCCTTTATCTTGTTTCTGGGCAAAGCCCCTCCGTGGGCACACTCGTATTACATTGTGGTAGCATTGCCAGACACTCTTGTTGCCGGTTTTATTGTGCATCTTCTGAGCTGGTGAGCTACAAAGGGATTGTACAGCATGACAGGGAATTTCAACTACCACGTTATCTTGGAATTGGCCGATTGATGATTGCAGTTCACAGTTTCAACACTCTGAAAGCCAATACAATTTGAGTTAGCTGTGATGACTGCCAGTTTAAATACCGCAGTGAATTTCTGTCAAATAGCTAATACACAGAATGGGGAATTGCAGAAAACTTGATCACTAGAACCAATTTAGTCGATTTTGGCCTCCAGCTACAGAAAATGAACTTAAATCTAGTTGACTGTCGCTACGTAGTTTTTGTGGCATTATTCTGTCTGCACAGGCTCCTTGGAGTGGAACTTTTGAGAGACGGCACAAAAATTCAAAGCTGATGTCAACAGATGATATTTTCACTTGTCCAGCAGGTTTCCAGAAGTAGCTGTCTTTTGAGCAGTATGTGTCTTATAAGATGTATCTTGGGAATTTCTAAAATCTTTATTTTAAATGTTTATTTTTTTAAAAAAAATGAAAATCAAGGCCTTTTAGATACAAGCGTAGAATGCGTTAAAGCAGCGACCTGTTTGTTACATAGATTGGGAGATTGTTGGAAATGGAATCTGCCTACTGGGCTTGCAAAATAGCATTTTAAAGGAATTAGACATCACTGCCTTTTAAAAAATCTTTCCTCCCTATGTTTTATATCAGAAAAGTTAATTATAATATAAATAATTCCTTGCAAGAGTAGTAGGTGTGACATAAATATTTTTTTTCTACACGATTTAACTTTAATTGCCAGGAGAACGTGACAAGAATTGCATTCTTCAGAACGGTTCTCCCCCGCCATGACATGAAACACACATGCATTTCAGATTCTCATAGCTGTCATAACTCTGGAGATCGGTTTCAGTTGAAAATAGTATGATAGCCTGGCAATTAACAAGTGCTGTGTTAATTCCATTTACTAAGAGCAGATATCAGCAATCCTGGTATGCGCAAAGCCTCCCATACCAGGAATAATAGATTTTTGAACTGCCCTATCAGCAGTAAGCATTGCTTTGCTTAAGCATGCTCTTGGATATGATTCTTCCATTCCCATTTCAGCACTGCCAAAGAGCTTGTACCTTTTTCAACCCAGAATGATATATGTGTTCATCTGGTTGAGTGAGGTGTGTGCTAGCTGCTTTACAAATAAAGAAATGGTACACGGGGGGGGGGGGGGGGGGAAATGTGGAAAATATTTAAGTGGATATTCAGTTTTAAACCTGGTACAGATGATGTGTAGGAGTAGAAGGTGTGAACTGTAACTTTGTTCTTATAAACAATTGCAGAGTTTGCAATTAAAATAGCCTTTCTCCTTGGAAAACATAATTTCTGCGTTAAATGGTCATGCCACTGTGTTGAATGTTGTACCTTGTTTATAAGGCTTAATAAGAACCTTTTTAGGAATAACTATAGAAACCTTCTCTGAGTTTCTTCCTATCCTGTCTTTCAACCTTAAGATTTTTAAGGGGGGTGAACAACCCCTTCTACCTCTGGATAACATGTGGATTACCATTATGCTTAAACTGGCCTTACTTAGTCTGAAATCAGAGGAGCCTTCCTTTTTTAAAATTTTGTGATCTTCAAGGTACTACTGTGACTAATGAGACGATCATTCTTATGACTCCTTTAAGATACACAAGAGAATTCATAGTAAGGTGCTTGGGGCTTCCCTTTACAGCAGTGTTTCCCAAACTTGACAATTTTAAGGCATGTGGACTTCAACTCCCAGAATTCCACAGCCAGCAATGCTGGCTGTGGAATTCTGGGAGTTGAAGTCCACATGCCTTAAAATTGTCAAGTTTGGAAAACACTACTTTACAGTTTCAAATTTCACTTTCTGGTCTAGGTTTCTCCTTTCACTTAAATATATGAAAGTTTACAGAGAAAAGAAACTGCAACACATTTTAAAACTTCTGTAGTGTGCATTCCTAGTAGCATGTTTTTCATTTAGACCAGAATTCAGTTTTGTTTGATATAATGAATTCCTTAGGACTCCCCTGCAGGTTAGCGGAGTGATTCTTGAAACATGTTACTAAGGAAACTTGACAATAAAATTTTGTGGACTGAATCTATGATCTTGGGGCCATGACTTTTAAAGCATCTTGTGTAATGCTTAATGTCCTTGGCAGTTGCTGTCTTCTGAGTATAACTCCCACATCGCATATTATCTATGGAGAACAAGCTCCATGTTAAAAAAAAAATAATCTGTGGGGTAATTCTCACATCCACTTGACATAGCTGACAAATAAATGAAAAAAAAATTATTGTAAAGAAAACTTAGGAGTGAGCATGAAATAAATAAGTGAACGGGTGAGCTGTTCTTGGTTATTCTTAATGAAAAACATCTGATTGAAATCAACATCATGGTTTAAAACAAGTGAAAGAAGTATTTGAGAACTGTTACTGATTTTAATTTTCTTTTGTTCTTCATTTTAAAGCCACAATTGGGCATTTATAGGGCAATAGATTTATATGCTTCTGCTTATTAGATGGTTGATAGACAGACAAAACGCATAAGCATACACAGTGCCCGACCCCCATAGAATGTCCCCAGTGCTCTAATTTGGGGGTCCCCAACCCCCAGGCTGCGAACCAGTAGTGGGCCATGGCCCATTTACATCGCACAAACAGCAGGTGAGTGCATGCAGCTCCACTTGCACAAGTGGTGGATGTGCATGCGAGTGTGCCACTAGCAGGGGCAGCCGCCTGCCACTCACACAAATGGAGCTGCAAGCACACGTACTCGCTGCTTGCACAGAACCATCCCTTCTCTCTCCCACTGCCACCACGACCACCGCTGGTCTGCAAAGCCAGAAAGGTTGGGGACCACTGCTCTAGTTGGTAGAAGTGCTGATGGTAGAAGAAATGGGGAAAATATCAAAAGAAAGATAGCAACCCAACTCAATGCATATAAAGCACTGTTGTTTGAAGCATAAGAAATGCTAATTAGTAAATACTAGGCCTGTTCAGATGATATTTCCCATATTTTCCAGTATGAGAAACATTGACAATAAACCAAAATCCACTTGCTCAAACTGCTTCTATTCACATCACTGCAGGGAGAAATACAAAAATAAAGGCAAGTTTTTTGTCCAGCAGAAGCAACATAATTTGTGGAGAGCATTAGTGCATTCTTATGCTTGTTTACTCAAAAGTAAGTCTCTGTTCGCAGAGCTTATTAAGGTTACAACCTTAGTTAATCAGTACTTGAAGAAAGATCAGGTTTTGGACTTAATGTGCTAATATCATACAAACAGGTAGTAAGCAGCTGAGTACACAAAGTTGGTGACTTTAATGACTTGATATACTTAACTCCCCAAATTAGTGATGGAGAAAGGGTCAGAAAAAAAAAAGGTCCAGGGAAGACTGAGTAGGAGTATGTAAAGAGTAAGGATGTGAATCTGTGTTTGGAGAAGCCTATGTTGTCTTTCAGTTATAGTGGACCTTTGAGTATAGCAAATTTTAATATCTGTGTAAAGAGCTCTGGTATCAAGTCAGCTTATTTGTATTGTTTCATTTGGTTTTGCGTGAAGAGATAGTTCTTTATTAGTATCTATTTACTGACTTAGTAGTAGTAATTGTTGTTACTATTATTATATAGATGTGTATTTTTGGATATAGTTCGGTAACGGTCTCGGGGAAGAGTAGCATATAAATAATTATGATCTTTAATTTTCAAAATGTGTTTCCTAATGTCAAGAGCAAGTGGAAAGTAATAGATATTATTGGAGACGGGTAAATACGTGCGCACGGGTTGAAAGTTTATAAAGCGTTCAGGGCAGATGTATCTGGTATGACTAATGAAAGCTATGAAATCAACAGCAATGCAGATTGTTGGATTGCATTACCATGCAAGCTTTGTTTAACTCTGGTGTTTCCAGTATCTGTATCTTTCCCTTTTCTGCTTTGTACAAATGTTGTACTTAGTGTGCTTTCAGTCATGGACTGAACTCTCACTGTTCTAAACAATTGTTAGTTTAGTTTGATCTTGATTTAAATGGGATATGTGTTCCTAGTTTGTTTACCCTTATTCAGGTATTTTAATTCAGGTATCTAATACAAAAGTAGAACTCTTAATCCCTATCTTATCTAGTCTTTTAGTTGGGTGGCAGGGTGTTTCTGTAGGAAATTAATTTGAAGGCTAGTACACCAGCACAAGAGGGGGGGGGTGATGGTTTACAAATGCAAACTATGGAAGCTTGTGCTAAAAAAATTGTGGTAGGGTTAGGTCTTAAAACTCTTCTGTCTCTCACAATAATAATAGGGTATTTCCTGAGGATTTGGGGATTGAAACGTTCACAATTCTCGTCAATCAGTCAATTCTGAGATTTAATCCCAATTCCTTGGGAAAATGCTTCGTTTGGTAAGATTGCTCTAGAAAGATTAAGAGATTTAGGAATCTATTTAGCATTGGGTGCTGTACAGTTTCAGTTTACTGTACAAACCATGGTATATATATCAGCAGTCTCTACTAACCTTTTGGGCATCAGGGACCAGTTCTGTGGGGAGGGTTTTTTCCACGGACCAGAGGGGGCGTGGTTTTGCATGCTGCCTGCATCCCGCAGATGGGGCTTTGCTTGTTTGTTCGGCCTGGTTTCTGGCATGCCATGGCCCAGTGCCCGTGCACGGATTGGGGGTTGGGACTGCCAGTATATATATAGATCATTTGTTAATGTTTAATTTTATCGAGGAAAAGCAATCTTATCTTTTCACAAGGAAGAGGATGCTGTAAGGAGAATGTCTTTCAAGGTTTCCTCCACCTTTTTTTTTTTTTGTTAAAAAAAGAATGCAGAAGAGATATGCCTAAGACTTATAGTATGCCTTGTTAAATGTTTGTGAAACAATGCAGGTGTGTGATTTTCTGAATAGGAATATAGGTCCTTTCACAAGCCATATTATTTGAGAAAGAAATTACAGAATTTTCTCTTTTATGAAAGAGAGAATCTTGTGTGATCCATTATTCCAAGGTAGACACTCAAATCCTGTCCTTAAAAATGAACTTTGTTTGTATCGCTTTTCATTCAGAATAATCCCTGGTTGATAAACCAGTGGCAGTGACTTTTACTATGCAAAAATAAAAAATGCATTATTAAAACATCCTCATTCATCTGTGTTCCTGGGATAAGATTGGGCTGTGTTTAAAGCTTTGATTGTCTCTTTGAAGAGGGTCCCTATTTGTCATCCAAATGAACTCATGTTCTTAAGGTAAAAGTTATTTGAACTGCATTGGAGCTGCAAGAATGGATGGCTGTTGGGAAGCAGTTGCTCCTTTTTTTTTTTAAAAAAAAAAACTTTTATTGACAAAACCCTCAAAGCAGGAAAATCAAGAGGTCATGGCAAAGCTCTTACGCTATAGTCCCTGTGATTGGGGAACCTAAATATTTATCCTGGTCTGTCCCTAATGAAAACAAATTGTCAACAGTTGTTCAGTAACTGACTAAATTAAAATCTGTAATTAGTCAATTAGATTAAAGAGTTGGCACAACCTGATTGTATCATGCTGGTTAGGTTATTAAGAGAAAGGGTGTGATTTTTAATTACTGCATGCTAATTTCGACAGTTTCAAATGGAAACAGACGTTACCCCCCACTACCCCCACCTCACAACATGCGGTTTTGATTTGAAAAAAAACAAAGCAAAATGTAGTTGCTTCCACAAAAGCTCCAAAGTTTTGTCTCTAAATCTAGGAAGTGTTTCAGTTGGGTTAGACCAGACATGTCAAACTCTCGACGTCATGTGACATCATGCAACGTATCGGGATAGTTTTGCCATTGCCGGCAATGGAGTGGGCGCGGCTTCCGTGTGACGCATCCGGCCCATGGGCCATCAGTTTGACACCTCTGGGTTAGACCCATAGGTTGTGGTCAGTGCCTTGGAATTGGGAGGGAGGGAGGTGTCAGGGAGAAAAGGCTTAATTAAATTCTGCTGAATTAATTAATTAAATTTTTTTGACCATTTACTTTAAGGGCAATTGATTCTTTTTGCCTTTTCTTTCTGAGGAAGGCCAGGGATAAATGGTTTTTCTTTTTTTTAACGCTGAAATGTACAATTTGACAAATCAGCTGCTGGATGTACTTTTGATGCTCTTGCTATGGCTTGTTTGTTAGAGGCAAATTGTATGGCTCTTCATTTCCTACTCCTCCTGTTTAAAAATGACCGGACAGCCTTAGCTAACGGATGTGGTGATGATGCTGGTAACATCAAAGTGAATCATCTCTCTTCCAGTCTCCCTCTGCTCTCCCCATTTATTCTACTGCTTTCAATAAGGTTTGAAAAAAAAAATGCATCTCAAAAAGTACCGTTTGGCTGACTTCAAAGCACTATGTTTCATCAAGGCAGGTGCACACCTTTGCACAACACATGTAAATCTCTCCTCTCTCCAGCGTTTTCCCCTCTCACAGACATATCCACACCATTTTGCTTCAGGACAGTGGGTCTTGTTCCTTTGGCTGTGCTATTGGTGGCCTCTGAGTGCATTTTGTCCTTCTGAGTTGACCTCAGCTCCACCCCTGCCAGAAGAAAAAGAAGTTTGTGAAGGGGTGTGTGCGCGCGTGTATGTGTGTGTCTGTAAGCTGCTGACAGATTTGTAGCTCTGAGTAAATACAAATCTTGTAAACCTTCCTTCATTTCCTTTCTGCCTGTCCTTTCAGAGGAACAAAGAAGCTCAAAGCCATTCACACACAAAAGCTAAGGAAGACTTTGCTTCGTGTTCATGCAGGAATGGGGAGAAGTAAGGAGGAATTGTTCTTTCCCTTTCGGAAAGCTGACAATGAAGCTTTTGCTTGAATTGGTGCATCGTGTGTTGAATATGAGTATGACTTTCCTGTTCTGCTGATCATTTCCTTCCTTACCTCGGAAGCTTGGATTTTATCCTACTTTTTTTGTAGCGCATTTTCTGTGTCTCATTTCAATACAATCCTTTTGATTTTTCTGATGTACTCCATTTACTCGGTCTTTGAAACCTTAATCTCAAAGCGGGTGGCAGATGTGTTTGCTTATAATTCAGTAAAGCAACTTTAAAAAGATGCAGTAATGTAATTATTTCTGCAAAGCAAGATTTGGGTGGAGATCACTGGTGTAAAATCGTGGCCTAGTGTTATAAGAGTTTCAGCAGCAGGTTTTAGATCAGTGGTTCTCAACCTTTTTAATGCCGTGACCCCCAACTAGTCGTAAGTCGAGGACTACTCAACCGGTCGTAAGTCGAGGACTGCTCAACTGGTGCAGCACCATTTGCAGAATGGGACTTTTGGCGGGCTCAGCAGGGCAGAGACAGCCTGGACAAGAGAGTCTATTCTATTGGCTTTCAAAAGCCAATAGAATAAAAGGGAGTAGCACAGCTAAGAAAAAGGGGAAAAAAATGGCGGACTGCGTTGTTTGGCGACCCCCGTGAAATAGTCGTTTGACCCCAAATAGGGTCCCGACCCACAGGTTGAGAACCACTTTTTTAGAAGAAGGTAAGGTAAAGGAAAAGTTGTTTTCTACTCAGACTTTTGGTGTCTGGGTGGATATAACCATGTCATTTTCCTGGCAACAGTGTGAAAATGATTTGATGTAGTCTTCCCAGGAGATGTTTTTTGGCTTCCTAGTACAGTTTATGAACCTGATATTCCCTGATAGTCATTGTCATTCAAGTACTGTATTCACCAGGGCCTTGCTTTACTTAAGGGCCAAGATAAGATTAGCCAGGTTCTACAGTTTTTAGGCAGGCAGAAAATATGCAAAACTTGGTTTTCCATTCCTGAATGCTTGCTAATAAGGAACACACTAGATAAGGGAATTGTGCAACTGCTTTAAAAACTTTAGAATCACTAAGTATACTTAGGAACACAAAAGGTAAATCTTAGTACATTGTTAATGGATGAATCCAGTAGCTGTTGTTTTGTATTTGAATTTTCTTTATGAAGACTATCTCAAAGCCATTTTCTGTCAGGCATAAACTTAGCATTTTTGCAAAGTTAAATATAGATGTTAAAAGTATCTTGAGGTAACTTAAGGGACTTCTATGATAAAAGCTGCAACAAGTACTTGCTTATCTTAGGGTGCTATTGGTAAAAGAATGAGGGAAGGTTAGTAAAATGCCAGTATGCGCCTTTGGCAATCCCCCCTCCCATCCTTGGTGTTCAAGATTTCAGCTGCCCAGACCAACGTGGAGTTGCGAAAGTAGCAGAATAAAATAACTGAAGGACGCCACACTGCCTACTGCTATTATTATATACCTGAGAATGAAGTAGTATATACGTGCTTTAATATTTCTGTCAAACTGGATATGATGGTAATAGTTACATTTGTTTATATAGGTTGTGAGAAAGAAAGAGAACAGCTAAAACGAATTGGGTGTAACTTTTACAAATAAAGATGTTTCATGTCAAATAGTTTTGAGTCATGTTTGATTCTGGGTGACCTCATGGACATGGATATGGAGTTTCCTTGGAAATAATACATAAGTATTATTGCCATTACCGTAGTTCCAACATATCTGTGGAGGTGTCCTATCCGTGTACTGGCCTGGTGTCATTCTTTTGATCTCATCCAAGATCAGCCAGGTAGGCTAGGGGTTTAGGAGATCTGAACTTGTCTACTTCTCCTTGGCTCATTAAATTCATTTCCTCTCATTTTGCAACTCCCAGCCTTCTTTCCTATCCTTGACATCATAACAAACACAACTATTCCACCATTTAATTTGGTCCTCTGAAGTCAAAGAGGCCAACTGGGAGATTACTTGGAAAAGTTGTTTTGGGGATTGTGTATTTTGTATCTTTTAAACAATTCTGATCTGTATGTGCACCTCTCTCTTTCAAATAGCTTTATTTTGAACATCCCACTGCTTTTTTCAATTCATAGAATAGCAAATTTGGGGATAAAAGTGAAAGGGAATGGAATGAACACCTTCATCCTATGCAAAATGTAGACAGCAGGTGGATGACAGTTCTCAGAAGAATGACAACTAGTTTTAAAGAGGAATTGTTTCTCGGGGTGTGCATACTTTCTCTGTTCCACAGCAACATGGGCTCAAACAGATATTCTATGTCAGTGGTTCTCAACCTTTTTAATGCCGCGACCCCCGACCGGTTGTAAGTCGAGGACTAAACCGGTCGTAAGTCGAGGACTACCCAACTGGTCATAAGTCGAGGACTTTCCCTGCCCGGGAGTGCCGTGCATGCGTGGTGCCGCCCCCTGCACTGGCCAAGGCGTAGCTGGCAAGCGGCAGAGATGGAGCAGGCCGACCACCGGCTGGGCCACCAGCTGGCCCAGCCCAAGGGAGGTAAGGCACCTGCCAGAAAAGGGGGAAAAATGGCGGACAGCCTTGCTTGGCAACTCCCGTGAAATGGTTGATCGACCCCAAATGGGGTCGCGACCCATAGGTTGAGAACCGCTGTTCTATGTGGTTAAACCCTTAGGAAATCCTGCTTAAAGGAAGTAAAAGTATAAGGTGAGTATAAGCCATTATGACTCTTTCAAAACATTTTTAATCATCTGAAGTGGCCATTGCCAAAAATGTAGTCATGGATGAGTTCATAGGGCTTACTGGCAGGCAGATAAATACGGTAGATATAGGACTGGGGCCTCTGATCTGCATATGCTTTCCCACTGTCTGCTACAAGGAGCAATGGCAACTTAGGACTTGCTTCAGACTTGACTACAGAAATATAAAGAAGACAGATAAGTGACATGTCACAGTCTTCTTGAATTAGTCAGAGAGTGCATATCTCAAAGAAACATGAAAAGTTGTCTTGCCAGGATCAAACGGTTGGTCCATGTTACTTGGTTGTGACTGTTCCTGATAGTAAATTAGCTTGAGACATGGTTACAGATGTTTTCCTTGAACTTTTCATCTGAAAGAAATTTGGATAATCATGTGATTCTTTATGTAAGCTGGCATGCGTGTACATAAAATATGTATCGTTTGTTTTGGAAGAACTAATATTATGAAGATGTAGGTATAATATATCAGAAGCAATGGTTTGCTAGGTAAATAAAAGCTACCGGAGGCAGGCGTACAGTCAAAAATGGTATATACCATGCATATTCTAAATTGGATGCATCTTTGGAAATAAAGCTGGTTGATTTCTTCATTAATTCTTTTCTTTCTAAAAATGACAACGTTTGCATCAAAATGTGACATAAGGGCATTTGCAAAGCAGGTCAAAACAAAGGTGGATCAAAGGAATCTCCAAATCATCTTCAGATCCTGTTCCAAGAATTAACAAACTCTACTTTCAGTTACTATTTTCATCAGTTGGTATTGTTTGCATAAATTGAATTAATCATCAAATAAGTGCATGGTTTTTATTTGGGAAGGGTTAAGATTTCTGGGACAGTAGTCTCAGTAAAGGAGGAGGAGCCCATAAGAGAGGTGTTTAGAAGTGAAGCAGAGGCAGAGGGGGGTAAAGAATAGGAGAAAAAGCTTGTTTAAAAAGTAGCAGGGAAGAGATAGAGAAAGGCAGGGAAAATAAAGGAAAGCTGAGCAGAGAAAAACCACTTAGTTACCTGCACAATCAGATTCTGAGGAAGACTTAGATGAATTCATCTTTAAGGACAGCAACAGGCCTTTCATTATTTTTTCCCTAGCATTCATTCCCCCCCCCCCTTTCCCCTCTAACTCCCTGTGCAATTATACTTAAGGAAAGATGGCTTCTTCCATTTTCCAAAAGCTGGGAATGGAGGATAGGGCATATTTCCACTGGCATAACAGGAAGCGTTTTTAAAGGTGAATTGTTGCACAATCTTCCATTGCTACCAGCATGGATAAACCCAGAGTGTGAGCTGGAGATGAATCACAGCCAGGGCTCATGCATCTTGCAGCTTCTACCTCAAAGGAGGCTATGGCCTAGCTTATCCATTGCACTAAGCTATAGTTTATTGAATGGACTGGATTTGCACAACACACTAAGCCAAAATCAAACATCGCAGCAGAAGCCATTCTTTACTGCATGAGAACCAAGATAGGCTTCTGCTGTTGTGTTTAATACAAAGGCTTTAATTCAGCTACCTACAAACATTACAGCCTGTCACTGGTGTGATGTTTGTAAATATTTGCACAAAAACATTTTAAAAATAATCATCTCTCCAATTAACCGAGAACACTGTCTTGATTGATCAAATGTGTTTAAATGTATTCTTAATCTAAGCAAATTAATTGGGTAAAAGGTGCAGTTGTGCCTGTGTAACAACATGGAAAGCCAAAACATCCCTTTGAAAACAATGCTGCATTTCCCTGGAAATAAAATTCTACGGTAGTGATGGATCAGTGTCCTTCTGTACAGTTTTAAAGCTTTGTGCCTGTCAGTTCTGTAGTTTCAGTCACATATGGAAGGGCAAAGGGAATGGGCTGCAGCATTTAGAAGCAAACTCATTACATTTGTTTTTAAGGGACAGATGGCAAGCCCAGTAGTTTTGCTGTTGCCATTTACAGCAAATGGCTCCCAGGTCTGCTCATGTAAACACACACACACACACACACACAAGCATGGTGCATGGGTTATCTTGTTGCATTTGCTGAATGTTTGAAACGCAAGCAGGTTAAATCCTGAATTTTATTTTTTTTAAGTGGCTTCATTCTCAGAGATTTGGAAGTCATCCCTTCTTCCCGCCCCTCTGAGTGTGCAGCTTCTGAGAAGACCTAGGCAAATTTGAAATCAACCACAGGCCTTTCCATGAGTCAGCAAGTCCTTCCCAGCAGCTAAGACTGAAGTGAGATTCAGATAACATCTGCCATGACGGGCTGCAAAACCTGTTCCTCAGGTTCTGAGTAAACAGACAATAAACACATGAATGTATGTTGCAATCGGGCCACCAGTGTATTTCAGTGAGATGGACAGGCCTTTGGAGTTGGGTTGCAGCTCTGATCACACCAGTAGCTAATCATAACAACCACAACACAACTGGAGACAATATTTTTGTCTTATAGATTAACTTGGCAGACTATAAGCTCCCAAAGGGTGGATGTGGAAGCAAGAAAAGAGGTTTCCTGTTCTCCCCCCCCTCCCCGGTTTATTTTCAGTGCACAAACAACAAATGGGCAGATTGGAAAGATGCTGTCTCTTTAAACTGAAGAGCTGTTGGTTTATTGCTACTGTGGGGGAGGGAAATCCTTTATGGCTGATGACATGTTCCCTGGTTAAGCTCTTGAAGCAGCAGGATGGGAGGAGTAAGGAGGAGAAGTAGCCACTGTCCTGATAATGCTGTGACTTTTTGCAGTGAGGGCAAGCAAATGTTGGGAGCATTTGCAAGAACAACTTGCTTTTGTTGATTGGGGAAGAAAGATCTGCCCTGCAAAGATGATTTGCTTGCCTCTAGGACTCTGAGTACTATGAAGGTGAAGAACAGTTATTCTTGGGGCATAGGACTCAAGGGGCACAGAAATGAGAGATGCCCAAGCTTTCTAACACTCCATTCTGTCAGGCCCCATTCCTTCCTACTGTTGAAATGGGAATCCCTTAGGAGAGGAGTGGTGAGCCCAGGAATAAATGGGTCCAGCTTTGAGCTTCAGGAAATTAGGGCAGGGGTGTCAAACTGCCTGCCTGCAGGCCAGATGCGTCATGGCAAAACCATGCCTACCCCATTGCTGGCAATGGCAAAAAAGTTGCGATACATCGCGTCATGCGACGTTACAAGTTTGACACCCCTGAATTAGGGGCTAGTTTGGTATACTACGGGGGTCTCCAAACTTGGCTGCTTTAAGATTTGTGGACTTCTACTCCCAGAATTCTGAGAGTTGAAGTCCATAAGTCTTAATAGTTACCAAGTTTGGAGACCCCTGATATAGTAGTTAAAATATTGGACTAGGGCCAGGGAGACTCAGGATAATTTCATCTTTAACCATGGAAACGAGTTGAACCAACTGTCCTTTCCCAGCCAACCTCATCTTATAAGGTTGTTGTGTGGCTACATGAAGGAAGATCTCCATGCTTGCTGCTTTGGGCTCTTGAAGAAAAGATAGCAAAATCTAAATTTAATTAATAAAGAGTGGAATTGCCTTGGGTCCTCATACTGGCCAGCAGAAAGTAAATAATGATTGTTACATTTTGACATGAAGTCCTAATGAAAGCTAGGATGTTTTTCTTCATGCTTGCAAATAACTCATACCTAATATTCTTTTGACTCTTGCCAATGAGTTGTGTGATCTGTTTCTTATCCAAATATGCATGAATAATCTGCCAGCACACAGGTTTGGGTTTGGCCATCTGTTCCTTGAAGTTTGTGAAGTGAATGCTGCGGAGTTGAGCAAGAGTTTGTAGTTTAGCCATTTTATTAAGATAGCTTCAGACTTGTGGCAGAATAAAAGTTCTGACTGTTAAAAAGGGAAGCTGGCAGTAGTCAACATATAGTGTGTACGTAAACTTTCAAGAGTCTGGCAAATCTTTAGTGAAGTCAAAACCACACGGTCTTATTAATGGTTTAGAACATTGTTTCTGATAAGAAGGAACCCCATTTGCAGTGCCATATAAAGCTGATTGTGAATGACAGTGATATATAGGCATGATTTTTATTTTGACCTGGGGCTTCCAGCTTCAAATATTCAAGGTTTCATTTTCTTACATTGGTTAAAGTTAAACACTCTCTCCTTCTCTTCTTCCATCATTAGATCTGAGCTGCACATAACATTTCTACCAGCTGACTGGTATCCTTTGTATTGGTTACATCTTCTGAACATGACCTACCACTTACATTTCATGCTTTGTGGTTCAGATTTCTCCTAAGATATGTGCTAAGAATTACCCATTTCATTAAAAGTTTGTTAAGGATAAAAACTACAGAAGCTAAGCCACTTGTCTATTGGGCTGCTTACGGTATTTTCATTTATAGAGACTGTAGGCAGCTGACAGCTTAAAATAAACAGTATATAAAATAAAGACAACAGTTGCTAGCCCTTCAGTTGCCTTTCTTGGCAATCCTCAAATTTAATCGAAATTAATTGAGAAACAGAGATATCTAAATTGTATGAAAATCTTGGATTCTCTAAAGCCTTGAGTTGCATGGTTCTAATAATGTATGGTGATAGCATTATTTTCTGGAGGATTGTCTACAAGAGGTAATCAATGAGTCAGCAACTCCTATGTGGAGTTCTTCATTTTTACCCGTTGAATAGCTAGGTCACAAGTTGCTTCTGATCTCAGTCACTTTGGAAGTAGAATTCAAGAGTCACATATATATTGATTGTTGTTAAATCTTCAAAGGAATCACCAGAATAATTTACATAGAAGTCTGTATATATGTTGAACATGTGCAAAGTACCTTTCCCTTATCACCAGAGCCAGGATTCATGAAGTTGGGCTTTAAGGGAAGAATTTACAGGAAAAATTTCTAATAACCAGAAATGGTTAAATCAAAGAGTTGATTTTTTTGCTGTTTAAGAAATTAACACAATCAGTGATAGTTTCTGCATTCAGCCTCTTTGGGCAGTTATTGGGCCTCTCTTCCCTTGTCATTGCCTGGTCCCCATACTTAACCTCACCTTCCTCCACCTCCACTACTCCCAATTTTATTCAGGAATCCAAGCATCACAAGATAGTTAAGTGTACCTGCATTCTAATTTCCTAGAATGGTCCTGGGAATTATGAGAATTATGAGAAGTTAAAATGGCAGCTGTTAAGAGTTTCTTAGAGCAAAGTTTCTTAACCTTGGCAGCTTTTAAGATGTATGGACTTCGATTCCAGCATGCTGGTTGGGGCATTCTGGGATTTGAAGTCCACATATCTTTGGACACATTGCCAAAGTTGAGAACACTGCCTTAGAGCACTGCCAAGAAACTCTGCCAAGATCTCTACTGACAGAGCTGCTAACAGAAGAGGAAGCGGTAGTCTGCCTCTTCATACTGCCAGTTAACCTTGTTGTTGTTCTTTATAGGTATGAGAATTGTGAACTATGTGTCAATCATTCTGTTGAGAGATGCATTTCTCTCCAAAAATAAAGACAAGACCATAGTCAGAAGAACTCAATGTGGGATACATTCAATACAGGATGTCCCAGTGTTGTCTTTTAATCTGGTACTTTATAATAAAGCTAGAATAAGAAATAGACAAAAGTGCAAATTGAGATGTTTGGTTGCTTAATCTGAGCCTAAGATGTTTGGTTGGAGGGCTTATTCTGTGTTGTAAGGCAGGGGTTCCCAACCCCCAGGCTATAGTCCACTAGTTAGCCGCAGCCTGTTTGGAACCAGGCTGCACCTACCATTCACACAGAACCATCCTCCCTATCAGGCCTCCAAGCCCGAAATGTTGGGGACCACTGTTGTAAGGAATAGATAAATTATATCTGAGGGGAAAAATATCCAATGAGGTTGCCATGTACATGCTTATTATTACTTTCCTTAGATCTGAAGGAGCATGACAAAAAAGAATATTTTTATGGCTAGGCTTGGGAGTGTTTTTCAAACTTGGTAACTTTTAAGATGTGTGAACTTTAACTCCCCAAATTCTCTTGCAGTGTGCTGTCTGGAACATGCTGTTAGAATTCTGGGAGTTGAAGTCCACATATCATGAAGTTGCCAAATTTGAACAATACTGCTCTAGGAGGAAGAATTATATAAAAATAAAAATGGCAGATCAGAAGATGTGCAGGGTCTGTTTTGATGCTATCTGGGATCTATTCTGGTAATACTTGAAAATTTCTGAACTTTGTAGGTAAAGTGAGAGCTCACTGCAAGTGAAGCTTGTCTGTGGAGGGAACACTCTTCTTAATACCAAGCGTTACATTACACATAAGAGGATTTCAACAGTAACTGTAAGCTCTCTGCATTGTGCACAAATATTGGTGTTGTCCACCCAATTATTTAGCTTTAAATCCTTTATAGTGGACTGCAGTCCCACAAAGAGTAGGTTCTTGCATTTTGTTTGACGCTCTCCAAACTGCAAAATTTCACAATGAAAAACTGTGTCTTATACTGTACTTGTCCTGAGCTTGTGTTGATATAAAATGAGAAAAATCCTGCTTGCTGTTTGGATTCCACAAAAATCTTTTTAATTTAATGTCTAGGCTTTGTTCCCATTTGAGAAAAAAAATGAAGGTTTGGGGGTGAGTCTCGATTTTTAAAATGGAGAGGGAAAGATAACAGATGGCTTGAGAAAAGTTTTGTTCTTCTGGACTTGGCTACTCCTGTATTGTTCCTAATTCATGGAAACAGTCATGAAAAGACTGAAGGTTTGTAAAAGTTAATATATTTCTTTTTTATCTTTAGAGGCCTCATCTCTTCCTTCTGGAGATGAGCCCTAGCTAGTTATAGCACTGGTGATAGAAGTTCTAAGGGTACAAATTGAGGTTATTGACACTATAAGTCTTCAGTGTTTTTTATATCAGTAGATTTCCTTTTTGGCATATTGATGATTCAGTCCAGGCACAGGTTACAGAACCTACATCTGTATATTGTTTGCTCAAAGGTGGAATGCCCCAATGGACCATGGAATTAGTCAAGCTGCTTAGCATTTGCTTGAAATAATAATACAGGGCTTCCATTTACATGCTCAACTTTCAAATAGTTAATGTGATTTGTGGGGAAAATGATTTCTAGAATCTTAGTCTTGGAGCAGATTTCTTTTTTTAAAAAAAAACACACTTCAATTATTTCTTGAAAAGTTTAGTTTTTCAACAATTAAATCCTGTTACTTAAAACAATGTGATTTTTGCTGTATTTTGGGAGGTTCTGCATGGACGCATTTGTGGGTTTTAAATCTTGTGCTGTTTTATAACAGCCCTAACTCATTTTAAAGAACAAATATTTAAATCTGATTTTTTTCTCTTCTGTCTTCCTATTTCTCGGTATTTGCTACAATAATACTCCTGATTTAATCCTGTGATTTGGGTATGGTATTGCTTATTAGGTGCTCAGAAACCCGATTAGGATTATTAGTTTACCAATAACATACATAGGTTCACATATGCTTCTACATAGAGGCACACATGGTGTCATTTGGAAAGCAGGTTTGGATATGTTACGAACTTCATAGCTTGCAGAAATTCATGTGTTTTTGGATGTATTCCCTGGGACTGAAGGAGATAATTAACAAGCTGGTTTGGCAACTCTCTTGCAGGTAATGTTGAAGTGGCTTGTGAAAAGGAAGGTGTGTACAGAAACGCTGTCAGTTCGAACACGATTTAACTTTTGAAATTCAGACCTGAACAGAAAACCTTTTTAGGGTGTATGAGAAATGATTCCTCTTTTAATCCTACTCTAGGGCTCTGTACAAGTGACTGCCCCATCTTTCCATACAAAGCACACGCACGCATGCGCGCACGAGAGAGAGAGAGAGAGAGAGAGAGAGAGAGAGAGAGAGAGAGAGAGAGAGAGAGAGAGAGAGAGAGAGAGAGAGAGAGATTCTGAACATGATTTGAGGGCACATTTTTTGCCATGATTTATGGTAAGAACCTATGGATGCTGTGCTGTTAAAGAAAGCCTTGGTTTTAAAATGTATGAAGGGGGGGGAGGAGATGGGTGAGGGTGGAAGGGAAATGCTCCATAGGCAGGAAGAAAGTGGAATGGAGGGGAGGGGGGAGAAGGAGGAGAAGGAGGAGGGACTGTTTGTGTTCCCTGAAGCTGAACAATAGGGAGGTAGCCTCCTCTTGGGGGGGGGGGGAATCGACCTAGAGCAGATGCAGGCCAGCCAGGCTAGAATGTGGAAGGAGATGGGGGAGGGCCAATTTACATAACTGATTGTTGCCCTGGGGATTAAGCAGAAGGGAGGGAGGCAGTGGGAGTACAAAGAAAAATACAGAGTAAAGAGTATTTTTTTTCCCTCCTCCCCCCCTCCAACACATGCGGTCACTTCTCCTGCTGGGTGGTGGCTGCTGTGTGGCAGCCTAGGCCTTGCCTGCTTGCTGACGTGCATGGCTGCTGGGCTTGGGCGCTTCTCCTGAGGGTTGCATTCTTATTTCTGCCTCCCTGCCCTCCTCCTCTGAAAAGAGGCAGGAGGTGCCTAAGGGGGAGGCTGGGTCTCATTGCCACAGAATAGGCCTTACCAGCCCCTGATGCTCGCTGTAGAGGCATGACTAGGCAGCCTGGAAAGTTAAGATAAAGTCCAAAAGCAGACCTCTGGCTGTGTTACAGGCAAACTTTCTGTGCAAGCTGAAATGTTTGATCTTGTGTGTTGAAAATGAGCTTGGCATTGTTGAGAAGCACCTACTCCTTGGCTGCTGTTCATCTATTATTTGAAATGGTTTGCATTTTTTAAAATAATTTGACATAAAGGTGTTTCTCATTTTGAAAGAATGTTGACCTCCGTGCCCAAGTGGAGTGTTAATTGTGAGCCACCTCAGTTTTATCTGCCATGTTCACACACACATCCTTCCATGGTAAAACATCATCCAGATCCCTTTAAAACCTTAAATAAAGGCAAACTGTTAATGCCACACATTACAGATGAACACTTCACACTGTAATGTGCCGCTTCTGTATTTATTTTAAAAGATGCTTCTGAACTCTAGCTTAGTTGCACAGGAATGCAGGGGAAATTTGCAACCAACAGAAGCTTACTTAGTACTGAGACTTTTCATCTATTGGCCTATCAGGCATAGGTTTTAAAACCCATTTTTCTTCTAGCAGTTGTTCAAAAACAGGGGTTTTGTATAGGGTTTGTATATATGGTATATTATAGAATGTTTTTAGAAAAATTAGGTCCTGTGCCCTGTGGATCCCACCACAATATATTTGAAAAGTTTTTTTTTATAAGGCTGTTGAAAAAAGTTGCAATATAAATAGTTTATAATGAGATACTATATTGTCTCTTTTCTACTGCCTAACATTGCAGTAAACAGCTGTCACTAAACTAAATATGACTTGGGGAAGTGGCAGCAAAAGAAGGTGACAATATTTCTGTTTTTCAGATAGAGCAGCAGCAACTCTGTCTTTGTTCTGACTCCAGTTTGCTATCTACGGGTATTATAATTCTCTTCAGTTTGGCTCAGACTTGGTAGAACTCTCTCCATTTACTTCAAAATGCACAGATTCTCCAGTAGTGTTTACCACTGTGGAGTTCATTCTTTTACTTAGAAATATCTAGGTAAAATGACGTTCCAAAATGATTCTGTGACATGCTGTTGTTATGGGCCTGATTTAAGTGCAATAAGATATTCTGCCAGTCAATATTTTAGTAACTCACATGAAACTAGAGTCCCTTGCAACATAAATATTTTTGTGGACCTTGGGCTACATGCATAGCAGCCCTCACGTTTTTTAATCATTCGCATAGACAGTGGTGGCGAACCTATGGCATGGGTGCCAGAGGTGGCACTTGGAGCCCTCTCTGTGGGCACATGTGCCATTGCCCCAGCCTCGCCTCCCCCCCGTGGCCCCCTCCTCTCCAGCAGCCCTCCTGAAGGAGAGTTGCCCCTGAGCGTGGCCCACACGGAGCAGCGCAGCCAAGGACATGGCAGCCAGGCAGCGTAGACAAGACTCTGCCTTCACACCCCATCGTACACAGTTGATGCTGCAGGGCGCAGGCACAGGACGTGACCACCATAGTGCTGCTGGGCTGCCTGGACGATCTGCAGCGGGCCCTGTGGGCAGTGAGTGGCCCTGTGGGCAGATGAGGCGGGAGATGGGGTGGAGTGGGGGCGGGGCAGGAGGTGGAGTGGGGGCAGGGTCAGTTTTGGGGCACTCGGTCTCTAACAGGTTCGGCATCATTGGCCTAGGATCATTGCTAGTCCAAAGTGGCTTATGATTGTATAGGAAATCTCAGTGAAAAAAGATATATTTGTCATTTGAAAGATTTCTTGAAAATTAAAGAGCCAAATTAGCATGGAAAATCCTTCATTTCTTGGTTTGGTCCTCAGCATCAACTGTTGTTATAGATTCTGGGGTTTGTTGTGGTTGTTTTGAACAAGTCTGCATGCAAACTCATTATGCCTCTTGTTTGATCTATGGAATTCCAATATGGCTACCTCTAAATGGAACCTTTTTGCTGTTCCCAGGGCTTTATTGCTGGATGTAATATTATGAGGGAAGATAGAAAACTAGGATTAATTACATTTAGATACAGAATGCCTATAAGTACTTACACAAATAAGCAGCTCAAATCAGGTTGGTCTGATCATAGCCAAGTATAATATGGCATGAGAAAATGAATAATAGCTTGCAACACTCACTGTAAGAGAGATTTTGTCAGCAATTTTAATATATAGTCCCCTCTGTGATGGTGTGGCAGCTGAGGGATGTCTCATGATGCTCCCCAATGCTAACTGCTGACATTACTTTAAGAAACTGGCCCAACTTGTAATTCAAGAGTCTTCACCGCCTGAACTGCAGTAGTTCTTCTATCTAGAGAATGAATAGAAGAGAAAGGATGCTGATTCAGGGTGAGGGGCATGGATAAGAGAGCTGAATGGAGGACTGAGGAACAATTAAAGCTGGCTCCTGCAGCATAGGTTGGGCCAGAGATTTCCTGAGCCTTGAAAAACTAAAGATTACTATTCCAGGCTTCTTTCGTGCAATTATGTATTTAAAGGCTGTTTCATATTCTAGCCTGTGCATGCTTTTGAGTTTCCATCTGCCCCAGCCTTCCTCTAGTGTTCCTAGCAGGCGAAAATGTCTATGTGCAAAAGTGCAAGTCGTTGGTTCTGAATTTATCGCTAAGATTGTTATTTAACACTAAGACAGTGATGGGTATTCTCTCAGGCTTTTCCAGTTTCCACATTACTGGGCTTGCACAATTCCTAACCACTATGGATATTGAATATGCTGACTAAGAATCTTAGGAGTTGTAGCTCAAAAGCTGTAGGTAGCAATAAGTTATGGATGTCTTTTGTTAGATCTTAACATTTTTAATTTACTAGTGGGGTCTGCATAGTTTTGTTATATAGGTGTATGGTTACTTCACTATAGGCCAGGGAAAAAACTCATAATCTGCTTTACAACAATCAACTCTTGCCAAACCAGCCCTTATTTGTAATTACAGTAGAGTTACTGCAAAGTTGTACAAGAAGGACCTTAACAATAGCACCATTCCTGGGAAAAAAATCCAACTTTTCAATTTAGAGATCTAAAACCCCAACAACAAAAAATTATTTATATGACTATGTCTTCAGCCTAGGTCTTCTGAAGACACTAACCCTGGCTCAAAGTTCTTTTCTTCTGCCTTAGTTGATTATACAATATGTAGCTTACTTGCAGGACATGGCAAGCTGGTGATGGTAGTCTGTGAACTGTTGCTTAATTAAAATAATTGACAGTCTTTGTAAAGAAAGCTACCCAATACACAATAATAAAATGATTTCCCTATATGCTTCTACTGTATTAATTTGCAGAAATTCTTAGGGTTTTTTTAAAAGTAGCTTGTTCTAATATAAAATTAGCTGGATCTTAATCAGGGATTCATGCAGACAAGGGCAATGCAGGTTGCATTGTATATTTTATCAATCCCATTTTTTTTTCCTTGTCCAGTCTGGTGCAAAATATGGTTATTGATAATCAGATTTAGATTTTAGAGGGAGTTACAATGCCAACTACAACTCTTCGTTTGAATTGTCTTAAAGCTAATTATTACAGAATTGCTGAAATACATGGTAGGTTTCAGAGTGAGTATGGCCTTCCACAGTGATAAATGTTTTCATGGAAAGAATTGTGCACAACAGAAAGAATACAAATTCCTACTAGTAGATCTTTAGTGGCAATGATGCACTCTATAGGGCCAGCATATCCATGGTGTTTATTTGAGAAAGTGTATTAAAGTTTACATTTTGCTACCAATATCCTTAGTTGATGTACAAAACTGAGATTATTGTAGATGGAAGAACCTGACTTAATATACATGTATATATCAACCATGTATGAAAGAGGTGATTAATATGGTTGTTCCTCTATTTCATTCCTGGATTAGCTGGGAATGAAATAGAGGAAGTTCCTCATGTAAGCTATAGGATATAGAATATATCCCGTATCCTATATGTAGGATATAAATCCTATAAATAAATAAATTTTCTCAAGCAGGAGCACCTTTTGCTCCTTGAGGGCTATAGATGGAATGTGTTTGATGTGATAGTCATCAAAATGGATTAAACCTGTCCTTCCTTCCTTCCTTCCTTCCTTCCTTCCTTCCTTCCTTCCTTCCTTCCTTCCTTCCTTCCTTCCTTCCATCCATCCATCCATCCATCCATAGGTATTTTAAATAAAGCTGAGGCTTGTGATGCATGTTCTTGTATTTTGTTATTTTATTATTTTGAATAAACACACACACAAAAAAAACCTCAAACTACAGAAAACAGCTATTTTTCTACCAAATTGAAATGACATAATTTTGGGGATTCTTGGAGATGTGACATTGTTAATAGTATCTGCTAATCCAGCCCCCTCCTCAAGGTAGGAGTTGGCACGGGTCTTCCAACGTTGGGATGGGCAAGCAGCATAAGTCCATCCCCAAACTAGGTGCTTACTCATTACAATAGAAATCAGTGACTTGGATTAATTTTTTGAGGCTGTGGAAACGATATAAGAGGATGTGGTAGTTGGTGACATGGTTGAAATTCAGCCTCACCCATTCCCTACTTGTTTTCCAGGCAGAATCTGGAACCTCTAAAGCAGGGGTTCTCAACTTTGGCAATTTTAAGACTTGTGGACTTCAACTCCCAGAATTCCTCAGCCAGCTGAAGTCCACAAGTCTTAAAGTTGCCACGGTTGAGAACCCCTGCTCTAAAGGTTTGTCCCTGATCACTCTACCATTCCGTTTTGTGGACCCCTGCAGGTGTTATCACAACCTATAATTTTATAACAATAGGCTTTTAATTTGGAGAGAGAAGAGCTAAATCAGAACTTCACAGGCAGGGGGCACCATTGAACTGATAGGTATTTATATATCTCAGGCTAGGATTCTATTCTTAAATAATTGGCTTCTGTGAAATCTTACCCCCTTTTTTCCTTGATACTGTACTCTGATATGAGAAAATCTGGTTCCTTTCTATTGAAGAGGCAAATATGTTTCTAGGATAAGAAGGAACTTCTTGTTTCTGCTACTACACTTTTATATTGTCGCAATGTATTTTAACGATGCGCTGCAATTCCCGGGAATATCTATTATACATCTTTTAGGAATCAAAGTAATTTGCTTACAACCCACACTTCAATGTTTGGATAATGTAGGATCAGGAGTTGTAAGCCTGAGCTAATGCTATAAATCTGTAGAGAATCTAGTATTGTGAACTAGGTAGTACTGCAGTGGTTAAAATTTGTCTTAATAGCAAAGCTCCTTTGTAGGAAATGGCGGGAAAAATTTTCAATAGGAAATTAGCTAACTTTTGCAGAGCTCAGTTGCCATTGGTGCAAAAATGGCACTTCCCAGAGTTTCAATGTAACTAAACAAGGTAGCAGTTCACATCTTTATTCATTCATCCAAGGTATAATGGAGTGAAAATCTCAAGCTACTTTCACATGACTGAAAGGAGTAAATTTGCGATATTTGCTGATTACATGCCAAAATGGTGACAGTGTGATATATGTTTTTACTGACAGTATTCCTCCCTCCCTCCCTCCCTCCCTCCCTCCCTCCCTCCCTCCCTCCTTTCTTTCTTTCTTTCTTTCTTTCTTTCTTTCTTTCTTTCTCCAATTTATATAAACACGTCTCTCATAAACAACTGCATACATTTTTTACTTCTGTGATATAAGAAACAAGGAGAGTCTTTTTAGAAGACTATTGGATTGTTTGTGTTCTAAATAACACTGTCTTGATAGTTTCTATTTTGCTTCCTCTTCCTTGTTCTCAGCTTCATTCTTTCCTCCCCTAAGTTAAACAAGAGATGCATTTGGCAACCCAATATAAATCAAACTATGAAGGGAAAATGAAACTATTATGTTCTTAGCACCCTAGTCTATGGTTTGTGAAGCACAAGAAGTGTTTCATCCCAAATCCTTAACTGTGACTATGTCACCATGAATTCAGAGAAGTCTTTCTGTTTAAAAACACACGATGAAGCAACCTTGAAATGGTCTTTGTTTTAATGGCTGGTTTCTTTCCACCTGATTCTAATGTTGTTTTCCACAATGTAAGAAAGTTCAAGAATCTTACTAGAAAAGGCAAGAAGAGTTTCTCCATGGATCTGCCCCCTTTCTTTTTCTGACAAGTTTCCCTTTTCATCACCTCAGTTATTGAATGGATGAAACATTTATTCCCAAACTCAAACAAAATGAGCCTTCTACCTACTGGGGTAATTTCTGCTGAAAATTTTTGAAGAAAAAAAATGTGGAAGATTTGTGTCATGTCAATATGATTCTGGTGAAACACATGAATTGTCCTGGCCTTCCATTTCTATAAATGTAGGCATATAAGAATAAAGAATGTGAGATGAATTTTCTTGAATATTACAGCAGAGGAAAGAGTTGGGTATAAGAGGTCATCTACTGTACTTCCTGTATAGTACAGGATCATCTCACCATCCCCAATAGATGACTGTCCAGATTCTGTTGAAAATCCTCTAGAGAAGGAGAAGATATCATTCAAGTGGTAACATTCCTCTGATTGACAGCTCTTTCTGTGAGAAGTTCTTGTGGCTACATCCTCGAGGTTTCATCCCATTGTTGGAATGAATAAAATGATGGGCCAGCATAAAGAACTCAACATTTTTTAATTAGATTTAATTGCTTGTGTGATTATGAAGCTCACTAGGTTTTTGGGGGGATTGGTCACTATGTCTGAGCCTACATTATTCTACTATTATAAAGATGAAATGAGGGATGAATCTTCTAGTATGTTTCCATTAATTATTGGAGAAAAGAATATAATGAAGTAGTAGCGATAAATTCATGCTTGATTTGTCAAATAATCTAATTTTGTTAAATGATCTGATTTTCTTGGAGGAAACAAATAATATTTGTGCATTTCTTAGTTCATGGAAATAGTTGATCTGCAGATTCTATCAACCCAGTTCAACAATGATGATGGTTATTAAAGTTGAAGGGAATTGTTGTCTGGAAGAGTTTAAAGATTTCACTTTGGGGCAGACTAAATAAAGACCATTCAGGCTAATGTTAAGATAGAATTTAGGACTCAAAATATTTTGTATAATCCCAGATAATGCAAAGAATACCAACCATTTTCATATTTGAAATGTTAAATGCCAATCACACAGAAACAGGTACACATATACTCAGTTGCAACTCATGATGGTTATTTTTCTTTTTATAAAAATACCAAGAAGAATGAAATGGTAATAATGTGGTCCTATTTGGAATTATTGCAAGAGCCTTAGATTCACATTGCTTCGGAATAAGGCCAATTAAGCACTTTCATGCATGCAACAATCACATGCCCAGGGCTGTGCTCCAGGTAAATATTGTATACATATGACTATATATACAGTACATATGCAAACATATCAGTCTATGGGTGATTGCTTAATCTCTGCAATGAAGGGAAGGGTAATAGATTGTTTTATTTCCAGTCTCTCAAGTTTGTGGAGAAATCATGGAGCCAAGTATTTCCTTGTCCATAAAAATAATATTGCCTAAGTTGTATTTTGATCCACCTTTTCAAAAGAGTGCCCATAAGCATTGGATCTGTGATTTCCTTTTGAAAGTGATCAGTCCATATACTGACTTTTAATATTTCTGCTCCATTTCTCTTTGTAATCAAGACTGGATTTCCTAGAGACAGTTTAGAGTAGATGTACTAAATGTAGGAATTCAGCCAAAGTAAATTGTTAGTGAAATGATTTGGGGAGTATTTTTTTTTAAATTTTGGTTTTAACTGTTCAAATGAATGATTCGTTTAATTCATCCAGGAATTTGGCACTTGTTTTACTAGTATTTTTCCTCATTTCTTTATCCATGGAAGTTTCCCCCCCCCCAGAGCATTTTAAGGCTCAAGTTTATATGCTGCATTACACAACTTCTTACTAGAGCTAACTAGCATCATGGCATGTACCAACAACATGTCTATTTTTACCTGCAAGCATCAATGCATTTTTCAACATTATATTTCCAAGGCTCTGAACTTTCGATTGCTTCACTGTACTGCACAATGGATTCTCTGTCAATATGCCAGCTAATTAAGTTTAACTTTTAATGTTGCTTCATCTCGGCATTCTTTCTGTGCAGTCCATTTTTAGTATTTGTGTTTTTTAGCGTATAGCCTCACTAAAGTAATGGATTCTCCGTTTCCCCTTTTCAGATCTCCTCCCTTTCTTTTGGCAAATCAGCTCCTTGCTTATTCTTGAAAGCCTTTCGGAGCTAAGAGAAGATTGGTTGGAGGTAACGGGGCACTTAAAAAAAAGTTAGGTCTCTTTCAGGAAAATAGTATTTTGGTTGCTGTGTGGAAAAGGGTCAAGGTAAAGCAGGCACTTAGCATCATCTGATGAAAATAACAAGCTATTGCTTCTCAATTTGCTGATTTTCACTGAAGTGCCTTCTAGAAAATGATCAGAGAGTTGAAAACCATATTGCTTGGCTCTTCCATACAAAAGTGCTCATTCATCATTCTTGCAAAGAAAACACAATGTGATGTAAATAGAGTTTTATGCTTCTTTTTTGGTGGAAGGACATGGTGCTCTCATTAACCATCTTGGAAACAGAAATATGTTATCCTACCTTCTGCTGTATGAATATGTTTGGGAAACATATAGATTTTTAACTTACCTTGGTTGATGAACTTTTTATAACACTGTTTTAATCTTAATCATGAAGAAGTGTGACAATTTCCAGGATCTGATAATGTTAAAACGTTATTTTAAAATCATTTACAAATTGTCTATCTGGTATCAAGATTTGTTTGTAAATCTGTCAATGTATCATTTTTTACTATTATTTAATGCTTAATAGATAAGTTAGAGCTATTCTAAAAGGTGCTTTTGTCAAACGGAAGTGAAACGTCTTCAACAAAAAATAAAAAACCCTCCCATTTCCGTTTGAAAAAAGCACTTTTTTGGACAACCATGACCTGGATGACAGAGTATCTCCATAGACTAAGCAAGAGCTATTTAGTGTGGTGATCAAGGTACCAGATTAGAAACCAGCAGACAGTGAGTTCTAGTCCTGTTTTAGGTATAAAGCCTATTAGTTGACTAGGGGCCAGTCACCCTCTCTCAGTCCTAGGAAGCAGGCAATGGCAAACCGCTTTAAAAAATGTTGCCAGGAAAACTGCAGAGATTTGTCCAGGTAGTTCTCAACAGTCAAGACTGATTCAAAGACATAACAACAACAACAACAACAATAATAATAATAATAATAATTGCTTCTGGCTGACTGTGCGATGATCGATAATAATAATAATAATATAAAAAAATCAGAACTTGAGAAACAGTATTATTTTTTATGATCATAATAAAATACTGAGAAAATAGAATTGTATGCTGTGTCAGGCCTACTGATGATATAAATAGAAGGATCTGGGGTTCCCAATAGGAATATGACCTGGTGCTAAAATATAATATTCTAGGTTACAATTTGTCCAAAGCAGAAAAAAAGAAGAATGTTTACTTTTTATGGATTGCAAACTATCCTTGTGCTAGTACTGCCTAAATTGTATTACCATGTTTTCCCGAAAGTAAGACCTATTCCAAAAATAAGCCCTACCCCCCAAAATAAGCGCTGGTTTTGGAGTGAGGCGCATGCCTAAAAATCAAGCTAGGGTGGGGGTGGGGGGTAGAGCTTATTATTGCAGCCAGACCTCCCATGAATTGACACTTGCCTTGTCTCGCCGTCCCACTTCTTTTGCGGCGAAAGGAGCAGCTTCATTCTGTAGCTGAGAATGGAGCTCCAGCCTGCATTTTGCAGTCAGAGGCCTTTCCTTTGGATGCAGAAGAAGTGGGCTGGCTGGGCAGGGCTGACGATGCTGCCTCTGTGAGGTGAGTAGAAAAGACACCCCCTGAAAATAAAACCTGGTACCTCTGGGTCTTATTTTCGGGGAAACATAGCAGTAGCACTTGTAGTAGCTTTGTAGTAGCCATGTCACATTGTGAATTCATATTTGTTTTGGGATCAATGGCAATAGTGTTCCCCCCCCCCGAAAATTCTTGTCAAGCTAGATACCTTCATTCTGATTTGAGCTTTGGTAAATATTGTTACGTTACTTATACTATTTGTTTCAAAATTGTTGTGAATTTTGCATTTTGTCTTCTAAAGTACTAAATCCCACCTAGTTTTGTATCCTCCCAAGATAGCTTTCTCTCTACTTCATTATCCTATCCACAAGCCAAGAGCAAACTCTTCTTTATCTCAAGCTATATATCAAGTTAATTGTCCTGTCAAAATTAGTTTTGTAATCAATCAGTTTATAGAATGTTTTGTCAATGTTTTGAAAATATATTTCACGTGCACAGTATTCCCCAAAATTACTCAGGAGGTGACTGATCAGAAGTTGAGACCAGGTTAATTTTGGCACGACTAGACAAGACAGGGACAGTACTTCCTCTTCTCCACCATGGCATTCATTCCCATTCGCCACAGAGGTTCAACTAGATTGCCAGAAACTTTCTTCAGTATCTAAAATGCAAGTCATCCAGTCCCAGAAACATCTCCTGTTGCAGACAGATAGCATTTACCTTTTCACAGAAGACAATAAATGAAGGGTTTCTGCATCTATAATGCTGGATCGTGGCTCTTGTCAAATGTGCAAACATTTTTTTTAAAAAAAAACATAGAATTACAGAGTTGGAAGACCCTACCGCGGCCATCAAGTCCAATCCCCTGCTCAGTGGAGGAATTCAAATATAAGCATCCATGACAAAGGTCTATTCAAGCTCTGCTTGAAAACACCCAGGGAAAGGATTCCATCACATCCTTAAATAAATGGTTCCGCTCACAAACTGCTCTTTTCCTAAGGCGGTTGAGGAAATCCTAACCATTTAAGTTTAGACCTTGTCATCTAAAACAAATTTCCACATAATTGTCACAGTGGGGTGATTTTGATTTTGAGTACTGATTTTTTTTTCAGCCTTTCCGTGCAAATCCTCTCTCCCCTGTGATTTTGTTGATTTTTTTTTTCATAGCCAAAGCCATGTGATTCTACGCAGGTTTTTTACATGCATCTTAAGTATTATACCTCCACTTATTTTTCCGAGCAACATTTTAATTATAATCTCACACTTCTTTTGTGAAGTAAAGGATATGTTGGAACTACCACTTGCTATTGATAGTTGAAAGACCTAAAGACAAGATCCAATGATAAGCTACCCGGTTGAACTGGGATGTCTGTTCTCCCAAACAATTTCAGAAGTGAAAAGTAGCAACAAGGAAGTGTGGATGTATTTTTCCCCTTGGTGTTAACTGATGTCTGGCACTTGAATACAAAAAGGAAGAAACTTAATACAGTTTATCAATATTGGCCACTCTCTTATCCTCTGTCCTCAGCCACACATGCTTTCCTAAACAGGTAAAGTATATACCAAGTTCAAACAACACGGCATGCAGAAAATAATTCTCAGTAGCCAGCAGTTGCATGTTATGAACATTGTAGTTGTTATCAATTGATTCAAAAGTCAAATGAGCAACAATCATAATTGTTAATAGCATCAGAGCTTTGTATAACATATGTGAATTGTACATTTTGCCCCTATAGGAAGCACAGAATATAAATTAAAAATAAACCCAGCAATGTTAACGTGAGCCTTGTGTTAATACATTTTCAGTACAGCATTAAAATACTGTATTATGATATGTGGTGTTGTCATGAAGTTAGTTTTTGTTTATTGTATTTTTATTTAATATTATTGGGAGCTACCTAGAATTATCTTGTATAAGAAAGGCAGCTATATAAGTTAACAAATAAATAAATTGCTTGTCCCTAAATCTGGTGTTATTTTCCGATGTCAAATGGATTGAGATTGAATTAGACATTTAAGGACTATCACATTATTAGTGGGATTTCTTGAGGGTCATATGTTATTTCCTTCCTTTAGCAGTTGTATGCTAAAATCACTCCGTGTGCTATCACTTACTCCTTTCTATTCTGGAGGTGACTTAATGTGCACTATGCAGAACCATATAGCTAAGATTGACTTGGAATGTTAAACTTTCTGTCAACTTCAGTCCTGACTGAAACAGCGATGTGGTTTCCTGCATTTTTTTTCTTTAAAAAATGCAATCACAGAAACAATCTTCTCCAAATATGAATTCTTCTTGTGCATTTTTTGATTTCAGACTAGTTTTCTACTGCATCCTGTAATTAAAACTTTTTAAAAATACATCTAGTTAGAATGGGCAAATTACCACTATCAATGATGGACAGTAATCTTGCTTTAGGTTTACTTTATCACATATTTTATTTCTTGTTACTTTTATTTATTTAGTTCCAGGACTAAACTGAACTTTCAGAACTAAGAAGATGTTAGTTTTGAAGTATAATGTTGGGTAGTCCAGGGGCAATGTTCTTTCAGTTGCAAAAAGCTGTTGAATTAAAGATAGACAGAATTAATGTGGTTTGTGCTTTTATTTATTAATTTATTTAATAAACTTCTACCCTACCACAGACAAATGACTCTCAACATTTTATATAATGTATGTAAACGCAAATTAAAATATTAACAGATTAAAATCAGCTACAAAAGTAATACCATAAAAATTCAATCAAACACCATCATAAGTAAATAAAAGAGAACAATGAAAAGGAACATATCAAGAATAAAGGAAAAGAACAAGATAGTATCAAATGTCAATTTAAGAAAAAATTCCTCAAATAATTCAGTTTTTAACTTTTTCTTTAAAAAACAGCAGTGAGGAAGCTAGTTCAATCTTAATTGGGGGCTATTCCAAGGCAATGTCTCTGCCATCAAAAAGCAAACCTTTCTAGCTTCCCCTATATTTCTTGGAAATTTGGGACTCAAAGTAGTTTTTCTTTAGATGTTCTAGTTAGTAGGTCAGACCAAAAATAGTTGGAGAAAACAGTCTCTGGTCCTTGTTCCCATGACAAGGTGAGTCTATTAATGCATAGTGAACTTTCCATGTCCTAATGGTTATAATACATGAATCAAAATGCCTTGTCAGTATATCACTCTTCTTTATTTCTAGTTATGAATTTTGCCAGGCATAATAGATGTTTAATGGTGATATACATCTTTAATCCAATTCTAAAGCCTATTGTCAAGATTAAAATATCAGTGTTTCATCTTCTAGATACTTTATTATAGATAGTCCTTGCTTAATGACCAGCCACTTAACAACTATTCAAAGTTATAATGGCATACAAAAAGTTACTTACAACCCATCCCAAAGTTATGATTGCCATACTCCAGTGTCACATGATTGCATTTGAGCTCTTGGAAACTTCATGTTTATAACTAGTTGTAGCATCCCATGATCATGTGGCCATGATTTGCGACATTTTTTGCCATTTTCTGGCAAAAAGTGCCCATTGGATATGGTGAATTTGCTCAATGACCACACAGTTTGCTTAACAGCCATGTAATTCTCTTAAACACTGTAGTGACTCACTTTAGGGCCATTATAAAAGTGGTTGTAGAATAGAATCAGGTCACATGGTGACCCGTTTAACAACCCACAACAACTTACAACCAAAATTCTGGGTTCAATTACACTTATTAAGCAAGGATTACTGTATTCATAAATTACAGCTCCGGCATAGTAGTGAGAGATAAAAGACTGAGATTTGGAGAGGGAGTGGACAGAGGAAAGAGATGTATATATATTTTTTAAAAAACATACATTTGATCCAGCTTTGTAATATATAACTTTTGTCTTTGGTGATCAGGTTTTCTTATAAGGATATCAGTGTGTGTGGAGAGATCATGTTTAAGTTGTTCTCTGATTACCTCAGTGTTTTTTCCCCTTTAAAACTGATTTATACACAACTGTCTTTTATTTTGCTTAACTAAGAAGCATTTATTTTAATCATACTTTTACCAGAATTTTTAAATATCTGCCACTCTATACTGTATCATGTCTAGGATCCATTTTGAATTGTTTTGCTAAATCCTAACTTGGGGAAGAAAGCTGGTTTCTGCATTCTTTTTTTTTATTTACTGGTTTTTATCAGCTAGAAAGCCATAATACTGTAGCTTAACAAATAATAATATGGTGCATGAGATGGTGTCATTTGCAAACATTTAAGCTTGTATTTGAGGGGAAGTTGTCAACAATGATCTAATGGAACATGGTGAAAGTGATTTTAAAAAGTCGTTGCTTCAACATGCAGAATATATCCATTGTATCTTTAGACATTCAGTCCTTTTCATAAGTCATTATAGTTTCATTTTGAACCTTGTGGGCCAGCTGTAACCCTATATAATAACATTTATTCTGGAACTCACCAGATTTAAAAAAAAACATATTTCTGCTTCTGACATTGAACACTGGAACCTAATAAAGTCACTACTTAACTGAGTCTTGAGTCTTCTCTGCTTACACCAATAGCATTTCTAGTGTGCTTGTGTGCTGCTGTTCCTTTGCTCCTTAAAGCAGAAATATATATTCTTAAAATTCTGTCATATGTTAGTGCAAGTCCGGTAGGCAGGATCATTTGTTACAAAGTTTTTGGAGTGCAACAAGTGTGTAAAGAAATGTGGTTTTAAAATTTAAAAGGTCCTGATAGTTTCCTTTTTTTAATGGAGTGAAAGAGTTTGCAAAAGTGGCAATATTCCTAGAGAGGGAAAAAAACCATAATTCAGTAGCCTCCCAGCCTTTTTAATGCAGTGGGAACGTTTTAATGAAAGCACAATATCACTGGCTTTTCTGCTAATTTGCTTCACTAATCTTTCTCTGATTCTTTGATCTTATAGTTGATTTATACTTGGAAGTATAAAAAGCTATTACTATGACACTTCACAAGAAAGTTAGTTTTTTAAAGATTCTTTTATCCTGTCTTTATTACTTTTGTAAATAACTCGAGAAGGCAAACATACATACCTCCTCCTTTCCCCCCCCCACAACAGCCTTGGTATGCTGGGCTGAGAGTGAGTAACTGGCCCAAAGTCACCCTGTCAGCTTTCATGCTTAAAGCAGGATTAGAACTCACCATTTCTAGTTAACAAATGTTCTGACTAGGCTTCTTCATTACTTCTGTTCGTGGTTAGGGAGTGTAGTCCATAGTCCAACTCTGAGTCCTTGTTTCAAGTCCTGTCTCGGCTCCAAAATTCAAATAGGTTTGGATAAATAACTATTTCTTTTTTCCAAACAGTGAGTATGGACTTTCAAGAATAAAGTATTGTAATAAAAACATTTAAGCATGATATGCTAGTATTTTCTGGTATGTAACTATGACAAGATGGCTGTTTCCATCTTCTATGTTGTAGAAAGACAGCTGTTGACTGTAGTTTGCAAGAAAGAGATCTCTACTGTCTATTTGTTGGGAGCATAGATACATGTTTGTTGGGCGTTGCATTGGCCTTATTTAATGTCTATTTAAACAAATCTGATATACATAAATAGGTTTGAATATTTGGTTTGTCAGTTTTTTAAAAATACAGGTAGTCCTCGACTTACAGCTACAATGGCATCCAAAATTTCTGTTGCTAAGTGAGACAGTTGTTAAGTGAATTCTGTCCCATTTCACGACCTTTCTTGCCACAGTTGTTAAGTGAATCAGTGCAATTATTAAATTAGTAACCCAGTTGTTAAGTGAATCTGGCTTCCCATTGACCTTGCTTATCAGAAGGTCGCCAGTGATAATCCCATGACCAGGGACACTGCAATCATCATAAATATGATCCAGTTACCAAGTATCCCAATTTTGATCATATGACCATGGGGATGCTGCAGTGGTTGTAAGTGTGAAAAACGATCATACTGTAAGTCAGAGGTCTCCAACCTTTTTGATTTGGCAGCCTGGAAAGGGAGGCAGGCACTGCTACATGCGCACAAATGGGCCACAGGCATGCGTGCACAAAAATTATCCCCACTGCAGGTGTGTAAATGGGCCACGCACAAGTGCTTGCACACATGCAAACAGCGCTGTGCAGGCATGAGTTCTGCAAATGGGCAGTGCTAGCACTGGCAGGATGCTCGGGGCGGTGCTAGCACCGGCAGGATGCTCGGGGAGGCGCTAGTGTGAGTGTGGCCATCCCTTCACACAGCCCAGTGGCCAAGCGGCCACAGCCCAGTAGTGGACCATGGCCCACAGGTTGGGGACCCCTACTGTAAGTCACTTTTTTCATTGTCGTTGTAACTTCAAACAATCACTAAATGAACTGTTGTAAGTTGAGGACTAACTGTACTTTTAATAGATATTGCATTTCTTATTGAAGAAATACTTGCCTGGAAATAGAATGGATATCTCTAGAACATGCTTAAATATTGTAGCGTGTGTCTTGTCATTTATAAGATGCTGGTGGAAAGTCAGCTCTGACCAAGCCCTTTTAAAGTGTGTAGAATTTATTCTAGAATGAACTAGAAATACTAAATTGTTAGCAACCATTTGCTGCTTACATACTAGTGTTAGGTTGTTGAGAATGGATATAGCAAACTGTTACCTCTTCTACTTCCAGCACACCAATGTAAGTAATTTTAGAAGGTATTTTGTTACCTTGTACAAAGTCTTAGAGTAAAGGGCTTGTGCTGTTAAAGCATGCTGAGCAGTTTCTCAAACATTCTGTATCTGATCTCTTACATGGCAAATGATCAAGTTCAGGTTAAGTGTGCTGTTCAGTGATAAAACTATAAAAAACAGAGGCAACAGAAACAAATCCCCATATTTGTTCATATTATCCCCCTATATTACTATCAAAGCTGGAATCCACTATCTCATTCTTCTACTTTTTGAAACCAATATGGGATTATATTTCTACTTGTCAGTGCAGTTCCATCTAGTACTATAGTTTTCTGGTCAGAGGATGAACTTTAAAAATATTTGTTTTTCCTATGAATTTAGAAGAGAAGACACTTAATTATTCCAAATTCTGGCAATGTGTTTATTGTCACCATAAAAACCCAGTACTTACAGGGTAAGTGGTCAAACCAAGAATTCTTCAAAATAATCCTATAGCAGACCAGAAATCCCATCTGATCTTCACATTGCAGATTAACAACTGCCATTTTTTCTCTTGTTAAATTGAGTTTGGCTCAGCCGAAATCTTTAGTCATGTAATAGTTTAGTTACTCATGCAATAATTTAGTCACTTATGTAAGGTTCACCCAAACGTGGTTAGATGTGACGAGACCAACATCTTTTATGCATACAAATGAGTAAGAAGAAATCCTGTTCAGGCTTCAACAATAACAGGCTTGCTAAGAAGCAAAATTATTAAACAAGATAGGCACCCATTTTTCCTTATTGCTAACCACTGAAATTTAGACATCCGAGACAATTTTTCTATTTAAAAAACAATTTCCTATGGATTTGATGTAGACAAGATTGTCAATCAGAGTCTAGATGATGTTTCATTTGGAATACCTGGCTATTGCCATATAGTGAATCCATCTAAAACCATCAAGTAAATATCAGCCAGAATGCTCCATGTATCCTATTACATTTATTGACAACTCACTTCACACTGAAAACTAACAGTGAAAATGTGGGGCTCTAAGCAGCCTTAAAAAATAAAAAATGAGTGAAATTAGGCCTTGTGCAACTTTCTTCCTTGGAAATGATTTTATTTTCTGCTTTCTTCCACTTCTGATAGTTGTAAGATGTACAGTGGGGCAAAAAAGTATTTAGTCAGCCACCAATTGTGCAAGTTTTCCCACTTAAAAAGATGAGAGAGGCCTGTAATTGTCATCATAGATAGACCTCAACTATGAGAGACAAAATGAGAAAACAAATCCAGATAATCACATTGTCTGATTTGGAAAGAATTTATTTGCAAATTATGGTGGAAAATAAGTATTTGGTCAATATCAAAAGTTCATCTCAATACTTTGTTATATATCCTTTGTTGGCAATGACAAAGGTCAAACGTTTTCTGTAAGTCTTCACAAGGTTGGCACACACTGTTGCTGGTATGTTGGCCCATTCCTCCACGCAGAGCTCCTCTAGAGCAGTGATGTTTTGAGCTGTCGCTGGGCAACACGGACTTTCAACTCCCTCCAAAGGTTTTCTATGGGGTTGAGATCTGGAGACTGGCTAGGCCACTCCAGGACCTTGAAATGCTTCTTACGAAGCCATTCCTTCGTTGCCCGGGCAGTGTGTTTGGGATCATTGTCATGCTAAAAGACCCAGCCACATTTCATCTTCAATGCCCTTGCTGATGGAAGGAGGTTTGCACTCAAAATCTCACGATACATGGCCCCATTCATTCTTTCCTGGTCCCTTTGCAGAGAAACAGCCCCAAAGCATGATGTTGCCACCCCCATGCTTCACAGTAGGTATGGTGTTCTTTGGATGCAACTCAGCATTCTCTCTGCTCCAAACACGACGAGTTGTGTTTCTACCAAACAGTTCTACTTTGGTTTCATCTGACCATAGGACATTCTCCCAATCCTCTTCTGGATCATCCAAATGCTCTCTAGCAAACTTCAGACGGACCCAGACATGTACTGGTTTAAGCATGGGGACACGTCTGGCACCGCAGGATCTGAGTCCCTGGCGGCATAGTGTGTTACTGATGGTTGCCTTTGTTACGTTGATCCCAGCTCTCTGCAGATCATTCACTAGGTCCCCCCGTGTGGTTCTGGGATTTTTGCTCACCGTTCTTGTGATCATGTTGACCCCACGGGGTGAGATCTTGCGTGGAGCCCCTGATCGAGGGAGATTATCAGTAGTCTTGTATGTCTTCCATTTTCTAATTATTGTTCCCACAGTTGATTTCTTTACACCAAGCTGCTTGCCTATTGCAGATTCAGTCTTCCCATCCTGGTGCAGGTCTACAATTTTGTTTCTGGTGTCCTTCGACAGCTCTTTGGTCTTCACCATAGTGGAGTTTGGAGTGTGACTGTTTGAGGTTGTGGACAGGTATCTTTTATACTGATAACAAGTTCAAACAGGTGCCATTAATACAGATAATGAGTGAAGGACAGAGGAGCCCCTTAAAGAAGAAGTTACAGGTCTGTGAGAGCCAGAAATCTTGCTTGTTTGTAGGTGACCAAATACTTATTTTCCACCATCATTTGCAAATAAATTCTTTCCAAATCAGACAATGTGATTGTCTGGATTTGTTTTCTTATTTTGTCTCTCATAGTTGAGGTCTACCTATGATGACAATTACAGGCCTCTCTCATCTTTTTAAGTGGGAGAACTTGCACAATTGGTGGCTGACTAAATATTTTGCCCCACTGTATATAGAAGAGATTCTAGTCAAACTTTGTCCAAATAGAGGGTTTTTTTTTTTTACTTTACAGTCTTTACAGTTGGGTGAAGGATGCTTACTTTTTCTCTTTTAACTCTTACCATCCTCATATACACTTTAGCACTAAGATACTGTAGTTTCATGATTTCCTTCTCCCACTTTCTTAAAATTTATCTTGTCAAATACATCCAGATATTTGACTTGTCTCCTCAGTGGTCATTCTTACCACCATCCACCTGTGAGAACTATCTGTAGAATGAACACCCACAGTCTTAAGAACTAACTTCTTGTGGTGAACTTCCTTCTGTTTCCTTGTGTTTCAAGACAGCAGCTCCAACCCACCTACCCCCCACATAATTGTTAAAGGGTAGAACATGGTAGATTTGCCTTTCCAATTCTGATTCTGTATTCAATTCTCATTAAGTTCCCCCCTGCCAATAATATGACCTTTGATAAAGGACTGAGGAAGGTTGTTGTAGAGTTTGAGGCATGTAAGACCAAATTTGTTGTATCAATAGAACAAAGTGGGAAAAATGTATTTTTGGATTCTGGGTCTTGTTCTTTTATTACTATTCTTAGCAAGCAATTTATTGTAACATCCGAAAATGTGTTGTGAACCCACATTAAAGAATTCATTTCTGGTAAGAGCTGGCCTTATGCTGCTGTTTTTTTAACACTTAGTCATGTTGCTGGAGTGTTCTTTCACCAAGACCTTTGCAAAGGGACAATCCATGGTGAATCGGAGTGTGTGCTGAAGCAGGGGCCTGCCTTGCATGCCCTGTTCTGTTGGAAAAGGAGAGGGGGGACCCGTCAGTTGGCAGTAGGTTGCTCTCAGACAACTGGAAGGTGTTAGTATACCACTGGCCATCTGTCCACTTCACTGTAGCTTTCCTCTGCCTTATGTTTACTACAGAAGGATTTAGCCATGTTCTGTAATACACAGCCACTAAATTCTGACCACAAGGAGTAGTAAAATTCTCTTATGCTTTGTTTCTTCCTATTTCGTATTCACAGCATGCTTCCCCCCAACACACTTGGGCATGCACACAGCTACACTCAAACACACACGCACGGCTTGGCAGAAGCTTATAAAAGTTTTTTTTTTGACCATATTTTTCTTTTATCAGTCAGTATTTTTTTTTAAAAAAAAATTCTAGGAAAACAGCCAAAGCATCAAATGTGGAATTGGGTATTTTCTCTTTTTTCCCCCATCTTTCTTAAGCAGACAATATATCCAACTTTCTCTCCAGGCTGCAGGATTATTAGCATTACCTTCCTCAGCTAGTTAAAGGGTTAAAATTATGGGGAAGTTCAGCTAGCACTTGCAAGATATGGTTGCCTTAGCAACAGGCCTTCTAATCTGGTAGGTGACCTGAGAGACTGTGGAAGATGCAGGGGTTGGTTTGGCATTTCATTTTTTTATGAGGGCTTCAGCTCTCCAGCTGGCTCATTTCTGAACATAAAGCGGCTGTTCTTGCCACTAGAATTACTGGCATTCCAAAACAAAATATTCCAAAGAGGAAAAATATATTTTAAGATATCCCTCTTTTGGATTTCACAGACTTGTATGGACGAGGTCCAGCTAAGCTTGAGCCTCCATCCTGCCAATCCCTTTATGTAAAATGTGTTTCCACCCCCCCCCCCAAGTCTCCCCTGTCTTGGTGCAAGGTGTAAATTTCTCTATTTCTGGCAAAGATAGATTGGCACAATTACACACTGACACTATTTTATTCTGTTTTAATTGCCATTTTTAATTGCTTTAAAATAAAACGGCAACATTTCTGGTTCAAAAATTTGGTGGATTTGCCCGAACTGTTCTCTGGACATTTTGGGCTGTAGTTCCCAGAACTTCGCCTAGCGAACTGAGAATTATAGGAGCTGTAATCCGAAACAACCAGAGGGCACCTTCTTAAAAAAGCTAAATTATTGCATCAATATTACGACTTTCATCTGAGTCTTGTGTTTTTCCCTGTGCTTCATTAGGGTTACTTGTTTATAAGATGTGAATATTTGATTTCAAACTTTCAAACTCGTTCTGTAGTTGTATTGTCTGAAATCCAACATATGAGGCATGTGATTAATTGAGGGGGAACAAATAAAAATGGGTGACATTTCTATGTGTCTCACAGAACATAGGAAACTTTTTGTAATTTAAATCTACAAGTTATTTTTATTGTAGCCAGCCTGTTGCTGGAATGACTTGCCACAAATTATCTCAGTGCAGGGAAGTCCATTTGATTTAGTAACATGTAAATTTAAAAAATAAATAGAAATAAATTTTACAAACTGGGGAAAAAAATTCGTTACTGAATAAGTGGGTTGTTGGCATTATTTCTCCCTCTTTTCATCACTTTTGTAACTTTTCGGGGTAAAGGAATGTTTATTTACTTGTTAGATTTGTACTTTTCTACAGCCAAAAGGATTTGGTAGGTTTGTTTTTGTTTTTTAATTGATTGATTGATTGACTGATTATGTGCCATCAGGGCGTTTAGAACTATAACCATCATAATAGATTTTCTCCATGAAGATCTATCCCTAACCTGTTGTCAGGCGCATGAAATCAAAGCAGTTTAAATGAATATAGGTTTAATACAGGCTAACAGTTTCTACAAGAATCTGATCTACTAATAATCAAGGCAAATAGGCCCTAGATCAGGGCCTTTCAACCTTTTCACCCATTGTACCACTTTTAGCATATGGCAACATCCAAGTACCACCAGTCGCCTAGCAAGATGTCAAAAACTTGATGACCCCCCCAAAAAAGGAAAAAAGTGATAAAGTACAGGTAGTCCTCGACTTACAACAGTTCGCTTAGTGACTGTTGGAAGTTACAATGGCACTGAAAAAAGTGCCCCCCAAGCCACAGCCGAGAAAGACACTTGCCTGCCTATCCAGCGGCGCTCTTCCTCCTGTCTGAGGTTTTCATTGTTGTGAGCATTTCTGTTGAGGATTGGCAGTGGGGGTAGGGTAGGAGGATGTTTGGTTTTTATTCCCCCCATCTGCAGCAGGTTTTGGTCACTTCACATGACCCTGGGACACTGTGACCGTCATAAATATGAATCAGTTGCCAAGCATCTGAATGTAAATCTCAAGACCCTGGAGATGCTGCAACATTCCATCTGATCGGCGCTTCTTCTGGGCTCAGCAGAAGCGCAGGATCAGCGCCAAGCTCCAGCTGGAGCCTGGTGCTGATCCTGGCGCTTCCGCTGAGCCCTGACAGCCCTGCAACTCCAGCCATCTCTCGCTCAGGCTTGTGCGGTGCTGCCACCAGTTCAGCTCATTCCCCTCCCCTGCTACCACTTTTCTAGGATGGTCACGTACCACCTTCCAGGTGCCAATGTACCACAGGTGGTACCTGTACCTCTGGTTAAAAAGCCCTGCCCTAGATAAAAGTCAACTGAATTCAAGGTGGGCCGGACTTAGATCTCTTGTGGGTGCAAAGGACTCAAGAATGATGACACACAACCCCTCCTTCCAGCTCAGTCTATTCTTTTTCTACATCTGGTCTTTCAAGTCTCTCAATGGTGCACTCATTGCCACTGCAAGTGAATCCATTCACCTTGCTGCTGATTGTCCTTAGAACCTTTTCCAAAGAGCTGGGTTTTTGCATAATATGTCCAAAGTAGGATGGTTTTGAGCCTGGTCATTTGTGCCTCAAATGAGAATTCTGAGTTGATTTGTTCAATGAACAATGGTTCAGTTTCATCAAAGAAAGATTTTATATATATATCTTCTCCAGAGATAGATAGATAGATAGATAGATAGATAGATAGATAGATAGATAGATAGATGCTTTCGGCTTCGTGCTTCTAGGAGCAATGTGTGATTGTAGCTGTTTCCTCCTTTTAACTGCCAGTGGGGGTATGAACTGATTGGATGAGAGCTTGGCTGTGTTCTGATTGGATGGAGGTGTGTTCTGATTGGTTAGGAGCTTGGCTGTGCTCTCATTGGCTGGGGGGTTGGCTGTGCTCTCATTGGCTGGGGGGTTGGCTGTGCTCTCATTGGCTGGGGGAGTGTTCTGTTTGGGTGGGGGCTTTGTTGTGCTCAGGTTAGTCTGAGTAGACCACTACATATAGTAGTAGACCACTACATATATCTTGGCCAATACATCTCAATGGAAGGGGATACAATAAAGGAAATTGAATGGCACGTTAAATGTAGTTGGCAGGCATTCAGCAAGCTAAGCGTAATTTTCAAGAACAACCTCACGCTATGCCTGAAGAGAAAATTTTTTGATCACTGTGTGATCAAACTGTGCTCTAACATATGCGGGTGAAACATGGACACTAACCTCACAATCGATACAAAAGCTATGAGTGGCGCAAAGAGCCATGGAAAGATACATGCTTGGCATTGCAAGACAAGATAAAAGAAACCTGCACGTGGATTAGAGCAGAGGTCCCCAACCTTTTGGGCACCAGGGACTGGTTCCGTGGAGAAGGGTTTTTCCAATGGTTTTTTGTGCTGCTTGCATCACATGGATGGGGCTTTCCTTGTTTGTGCGGACCAGTTGCTGGCAGGCTGCAGCCTGGTACCACTCCATGGACTGGGGGTTGGGGATCACTGGATTAGAGAACAAACAAAAGTATACGATGCCATCAAGAGAGTAAAAGAATTGAAACAGAAATAGGCTGATCACATAGCAAGAAGAACTGATGGTAGATGGACCAAGGCAGTCATAGAATGGATCCCACAAAAGAGGTCTAAACAAGATGGATCTACGACATCAGCAAGTATACATCCTGTAGTGCAGGGGTCCTCAACCTTGGCAACTTTAAGACTTGTGGACTTCAACTCCCAGAATTCCTCTGGGTGAGGAATTCTGGGAGTTGAAGTCCACAAGTCTTAAAGTTGCCAAGGTTGAGGGACCCCTGGTTTAGGTGATCCTTTGCAACTTACACAATCCATGATTCTCTATCATTTTAGCTCAGCAAAGGCTGCTTTTCAACCACATTATGAGCTGAAATGACCACTATGTCTGTCTAGCCATTAAAAGCCAGTTTTTGCTTTCTCAGTCTTTGCACAATAATTCTAAGCTGCTGCAATACCAAAAGTTGCTTTGGTTATTTACTTTTTTAGAGCAATATTTCTCAGCCTTTTCAACTTTAAGATATGAGGACTTCAGCTCCAAGAACGGTCCCATCCAGCCTTCTGGGAGCAGAAGTCTGCACATCTTAAAGTTGACAAGGTTGAGAAACCCTGCTATAGTGGATAGACAATAGCTAAGAAGATGACGATGAGTATGTATGTATGTATGTATTGTATGTATGTATGTATAAATAAATAACCATCAGAAGTAACATAATGGTCAATCTGATGGAAAATTACTCTGACTTTAATAGCTTGCAGAAAGCCAGTAGAATGGGAGCAGAGTTGGGATGATGACACGAATGGTCACAAGTTCGTCTTCCTCCAGGTAGGCCCCATAAGTGGTAGCGCAACAGGAATAGAATTGTTGAAGTTTTAGTACTTTTGAAACTTTCAGAATATTAGCACTGTCCATGGACACACCTAGTTAGACACATTAAAGAGGCCACTTTTTAAACAAAACACTTTCTCTTTTTTTTAATGAAGTTTTAGTGAACCTCCTGACCTTCAAGAGTTTTTGTAACTGTCAGTAAAGCAAATTTACAGAGTGTCCTTCTCTTGATCATTACTGTGTGGAGAAACGGAAATAAGATGGAAAGGTTTTTCATGCTCTCTACTTGGTTGTGAGTTTTATGGTGACAAATTCAGTCCTTACCAGACGAGTAAATCAAACTGAACAGGATTATCCTCAAAGACTTTCTGCCAAGCAACCAGTGTCCCCACTCATTTTCTATGTAGACTGTTCCTTGAAGGATACCCGTAACTTGAAGATGGCTACTACTGTGACATCTTTTTTTAAAAAAAGATTCATTTCCAGTACTATTTCTGACTTCACTTATCTGTCAATTAATATTAGAGCACCTAGCAGCTGCCCACAATGTGGTTTCCTCTAAATGAGTTGGGACTGCAAACCCTAGAACAGTGGTTCTCAACCTGTCGGTCAGGACCCCATTTGGGGTCAAACAACCATTTCACGGGGGTCACCAAACAAGGCGGTCTGCCATTTTTTCCCCCCTTTTCTTTGGCCACGCCCCTGGCACCCGGTGATGTATAAGTGGTTGGGGGTCACCACAACATGGGGAACTGTATTATGGGGTTGCGGCATTAGAAAGATTGAGAACCACTGCCCTAGAATTTCCAGTTGACAATATTAAGAATAATCTGCCTATATACTTAGCTTAGATCTTCAATTTAATTTGCTCCAGGCAATGTCAGCGGTAATATATTGAATTAGTTCAAGCCAATGGAACGTTAAGCAGTTGAATCTGGAGAAGAAACCAGTTCATTTTGAAAGTTTGTGATTTCACTGCTCTGAATATTACCTGACCCAATAAAATATCATGTCCAGGAGTCATATGCTCCTTGATTACATGATACCTGGGGATTTTGTCAAATCTATCCATCATATTTTCCTCACAATTATTCTCTTCACAATATTATTATTGGGTTCACAGTTCACAGCAAGGTGAACTGACATTTATCCTTTCTATCTCAGATTCAAATCCAGTGAAAATCATGAATGTCAAGAGATGTTATGCTAACTCTCATAGCTGTCTGTAGGTGTTTGTGTTGTAGGAAAAAAAATCAGAAAGGAAAACCCCGATTTTACCAGTCTAGGACATAAAAGTAAAATTTATTTCTCTTAGCACAGGGACCTAGACAGTTTTTTTTTAAAAAAAATAATCATTTCTGTACAGCATTTCCAACCTGCTGCTATGCTGAAGGAATCTGGTAGCAAGCAGCAAACCAAAGAAAATAGAGTTAAATACGACAAACCTCAACTAATATGGCAAATTCTTAATTAACCCATCATAGTTCCCCTAATAAGCTGGGGCTAAAGGAATGATAGAATAAGACTGTTTAGCTTGCTTCTAAAGAGCAAGGAAGCTGTGTGTAATTCACGGGAGAGGAGAATATGCAACAAAGTATGGGTTGTTCCCAAGAAGGCCTTCTGTTATTGTTGTTGTTTTTACACCCCAAGCATTTTAGCAGGAATAGAGACCCCCAATAAGCCTTCTTGTAATGAATGAATGGGATGGGTAGACTCTTTTCTAGTAAGTTATTGCCTGATATAACCCAGGACTGTGCCATAAATGACTTTAAAGGTTACATTCAGGTATTCACTGCACATTCGGTTGTGCCTAAAACCTAACCAGTTCCAGTGACTTAAAATAGGTATTATGCTGCACTGGCAGGGCTGATTCATCAGCACTGTAGTTGTTGCATTTTGTTCCGGTTATAGCTTCCAGGTGATACCCAAAGGCATCCCTATATGAAGTGTATTATATTGGTCCAGCTTATTGGTGATTAAGATATGAGTTACTGTTCCTGGTCCAGGTTGGATCATAACCAATATACCTGCTGAAGTTGGGAAAAGCCCTCTCCGGCCATAGGCTCCATCTCCTGTTTATGGGGCATTCCGTAATTGCAGACTGACTCCTTCAGGAGAAGTGCAATTCTGTCCAGAGTATCTGTTGGGATCGATGGTCTTTGGATGCCTCCTGATTTATTTACAAACAGCATTTCTGTCTTGGAGTGATAAAGTCTAAGCTTGTTTCTCCCCATATATTTCCACATGTGTCTAAGCCAAGACATCTAGACATCTCCTGCTGGACCCGGCTTGGCAATAAAAGCTGGTTGCCATCAGCATATTGAGGATATTTTATCCAAACCTCATATTCTTCAGAAGGAGCTTGCATTCAGAGACCACTTGAATGCATAAGCTCTTGAGATTTTCTGATAGTGACCCTTTCATGCAGCAATTGGGCTTGTTTTTACTTAGATTCCAAGATGAAACAAGATCATCATGTCTTAGACACCTCTCAGGACCCCAAAGTTGCAATGTATAGAATTTTGGACCACTCGATGCACTTTTCTATGTGAAATAGCTGAGACAGAAAACTAAAATTAGCTGAAGCCCATCCCGTTCCCCTGAGAATCATGAATGCCTGGTTCTCTTCAACAAAGCTCAACTACCCCCCCCCCCAAAAAAACCCCACTTAAAGGAAACCTCAAAATATATTTTCTCTTTTAATAAAAATGTGATTTGTGAAGAGGGGGAAAAAACCACTATAATCTCCTCTCAGAATATTTACTATCTTTTATACACAGATAAATGTTAAGTTGTGATTGGAGCTCTGGATCCTCATTTTCTACTTATTAGTGATTGTATAGTTTAACAGTATGCACCTTGTCTTCTCTTATCAATTTTCCAGTAAGACACCAACTTATTCTGCTTTTTGACTTAAGTCTGCTTCATGTTTTGTGTTTGGGCTATTCTACACCACTCATGTAGTGCTGCCACTACGAAAACGGGGCGCCACGTGGTAAAAATGGAGTGGCACTAGCACCCATGCGGCAAAAACGAGGTGGTGCTAGCAAGTGTCATGTGGGTGCTAGCACCGCCCCTTTTGTGTCGCACGTGCTCGCGGCCCCATTTGCGTGTGTGTATGTGCACACATGCATAAAATGCTTCCCCCTCCCTTTCCCTCTGGTCTGCCAACCGAGAAATATTTGAGACCTCTGCTTTATAACACAGGTGAGTCATATCTCTTTTAAATGTAAGAATGCCTTTAGATGGAGATATAATATTAGTATATTAGCATATTTTATCTCCTTCAATGTGTATTGTGGAAGGCTGTTGACCAAAACAGTGCTAAGATAAGGCAGGATTCATTCTTCTGTTCGTGCACAGTTTTAGACGAAAACAGTGGAATATCCTTCATTTACTATTACATGAATTTTTGAAACCTCTACATTCCTAAAGCTGCACTTATCAGTGACCCGCATTTGGCCTTTTCTTTATGTTTTCCAAAGGATTGCTTGTTTGTTTACCCCCACTTGGATAGCATCCCAAGAGCCATTAGACTGATAGGTTTTCTTTCTCTGAGATCAAAGACAGGGAACCCTGACTCCAACCTCAAAGAGGGGAATCCAGCATCAGATTGCCCATTTCCCACCAGTTCTTGTTGACTCTTTCTGGCAGGGAAAACATAACACTGGGAATTTGGGGGCTGGTTAAGAGAATGGAAGGAAAATGTAGGATATGAAGGATCGCCAGTACTTACAGCCTTTTGCCACATCCCCAGTCTAAAGCTGATGTAAATATGTTTCCCCTCTTTTCATGGAGTAGGAGGGAGATTGTTAAAATAACCTAAAAAGAATGAAGAGACATAGATAACAGGACCCCCCCCCCCCTTTGGCCTGCTATTCTACAGCTGGCAGCTGCAGACTTATAGACATTAAAAGAGGATTTAATTAATCAGGTATTAGTTTTGTTTTTTAAATACTATCCTGAATACATGTTGTAAAAACTGAAGATGGCAGCAGACATGTATGTATAATTTAAAAACAAAGCACACTTTCTAATATCTGTTTATCAGTACACTTACATATGGAAATGTAATTCAGGGTATCCGCTACAATTCAGGCAACTAATTAAAAGTTATTTAATCAGGTTGCAACCTAAGCTCTTATTCTAAGACCTTTGAATAATTTGCTGGTGTCTTTGTTTTTGTCCTACTAGTTTTTGATAGCAATTTTTAACAGCTTAATTTCTGACCTGTAAATTCCTCTGTAGTAAATACTTGGTGGCTCATATCATGATGGACAGGAGTTGTTAGTTCTAAAGTTATGTTAGGAGTTGTTCCTTCTCATATCCTTGACAATAAAATTTAGGATTGGTTTTATCTTGTACCTGCAGTTTCTTAGACTTTTAATTTTGAAAATCAAGCCATTTAATTCAGTATCTGGATTGAATGGAGATGACCCACTACATGTGTTAATTAAGTTAACCATGCTAAGAGAACTGTGCTATATAATCAGTAGATGTGCTATATAATCAGTAGATTATAGCTATTAACAATTATTACAATGATAATTGCACAAATATTTGCTGCTTTTATTGACTTCTCTGATTTTTTTCAAGTTTGGGACCATTTGACCCCATTGTTCATAGGTTTTTGATCACAGGCTTAATTAGAAAACCATTTTGTTAGTTTGTTCAAGTAGGGCTTTAAGTACCTTGCAAATTAAGTATACCTGCATACAGTATATGCTTACCTGAAGTCATCCTTTCTCTTTGCAGATCATGAGAAAACATGAAAAAATATTGAGGGTGCTGAAACTCAGTCTCCTGGCTCCAGATTGTTTTTTGAAGGCTTATACAAATTAGTATGCAAAACAATAAAAGCAACACATTTTATTCTGAACTAGTTGGTGTAGGGCAGGGGTAGGCAATCTCGGCTCTTTTATGACTCATGGACTTCAACTCCCAGAATTGACTCCCAATGGGAGTTGAAGTCCATGAGTCATAAAAGAGCTGAGGTTGCCTACCCCTGGTGTAGGGTTTAAGGCAGTGGTTCTCAATCTTTTTAATGCCGCGACCCCCAACCGGTCGTAAGTCAAGGACTACCCAACCGGTCGTAAATCAAGGACTACCCAACTGGTCGTAAGTTGAGGACTTTCCCTGCCCAGGAGCGCCATGCATGCGTGGTGCCGCCCCCTGCGCCGGCCGAGGTGTAGCTGGCAAGCGGCAGAGACGGAGCAGGCCGACCACCGGCTGGGCCACCAGCTGGCCCAGCCCATAGGAGGTAAGGTACTTGCCGGGCCCCACACGCGCCAGCAACCCTCCCTGTGCCTGCCGGCCTTCCACCTCCCACCCCTGGCCCTCTTTTACTTACATTTTTAGTAGTTGCTCAGCAGGGAGGGGTGGAAGCTTCCAGACAGCTCGCCTTCGCTGCAGACAAGTTGCAGCACCGTTTGCAGAATGGGACTTTTGGCGGGCTCAGCAGGGCAGAGACAGCCTGAACAATTCCTATTGGCTTTTGAAAGCCAATAGAATTAGACTCTATTCAAGAGAGTCTATTCTATTGGCTTTCAAAAGCCAATAGAATAAAAGGGAGTAGCACAGCTAAGGAAAAGGGGAAAAAATGACGGATTGCGTTGTTTGCCGACCCCTGTGAAATGGTCATTCAACCCCAAATGGGGTCCCGACCCACAGGTTGAGAACCACTGGTTTAAGGCATCAGGCTGGCTTAGGTACAAAGCCAGCTGTTTGACCTTGAGCCAGTCACTTTCTCTCACCTCTAAGAAGGAGGCAGTGACAAACATTCTGAAAAACATTGCCAAGAAAACTGCAAGGACTTGTAAAGGCAGCCCCTGAGGATTGGACACAATTGAACAGAAGAAAAAAAATAACAATTTTACTATATGTTATTTCTGGTTACTCACTTGTATTTCAGTCAACTTAAATTTTATTGCATTCTAGCTTCTTAATGAAGAATTAACCTTATCCAAACACCATTTTTCTCCTAGAAGGAACAGGAAAGACACAGAAAAGGGGGAAATTCTAACCTTCACATTCCCCAGTGCTCCATTCATCTACTATTCAGTTTATATTTTTTTTCTCTTCATGCATCTATAATCAGTTTTGCAAAATAGTTTGAAGATCAAGATAATCTTATATAATAAGAATCAGAAAAGAGCTGGAAGGGACCTTTGTGGTCTTCTAGTCCAGCCCCCTGCTCAAGCAGGAGACCCTGTATCTTTTCAGACAAGTGTTTGTCCAGTCTCTTGTTACAAACCTGCAGTGATGAAGCACCCACAATGTCTGAAGGCAAGCTGTTCCACTGGATAATTGTCCTCACTGTTAGGACGTTTCTCCTTAATTCCAGGTTGTTTCTCTCCTTGATCCATTGTTTCTTGTCTTGCCTTCTGACGCTTTGGAAAATGTTGACCCCCTCCTCCTTCCAGCACCTTTTTTGACAGATTTTCCAAGTTTTAAAAGTAACTTTTGAAAATTTGATGTTTGGTCCACATGGACTTGAATCTCCCTGTCGAGCATAGCAGATCGGCGGCAAAATCATTAAAATGGTGCATGCGGGTTGCTTGTGTGTCGAGTCCAATGCATGCGTACTTCGTCCGGCTGCTCGGCTTGTGGCACTGCTTGGCTTGTGATTGGTCATGTGGTCACGTGCTGAGTGCTTATTGCAGGCGAAGACTATTATGTTTCGTTACACAACTAACGTGTGTGGGTGTGTGTACAGTGATTGACTATGTGCAAAAGGTAAATAAAAGATTAACAAGATGTGAGTTCCGGCACCTTTTTTCTTACAAAAAAAGCACTGTGTGTGTGTGTGTGTGCACATGTACATACATATATATTTGTGTGTGTGTGTGTGTGTGTGTAGAGGGAGAGAGAAGATATAGAGATAATCAGTTTCTGTCAGTAGACAATCCTAGTCAGATGCTATCTCTTACTAAAGGTTCGTAAATGTGATTTGTGATTATATTTGTTGGAATATTTTCATGCTGTTTGAATGAGGGGGATTTCTTTGAAAATTTCTTGCAGAATAGTTTGGGATAGGATTAAGTGCAGTATAGAGTTCAGCAGCTGCGTGTTCACTTTGGTAATTGAAGGAAGCCCATCACAGACCACATGAAATGTTTTCTAGTAGAAATAAAGCTATTACATCTCCTTAGTGTCTATTACAGATTTGGTTTTCCAATTAGTTTTAAATGTCTAGTCCAGATTGCTGTGAAGTCCCTAGCTTAGATAATAGGAGTCCTCTATAACCTTGAATGCTGCAAGTTGCATCTTGGAACTGGACACTATTTTAAATGATACAGAACATTTAGCCACCAAATAATTACATATTCCCTATGTCCTGTGTACCTCACTATATTACAGAAGTGCTTCTTATTGTCTGTCCATATTCAAAGCCAAGGAGCTGCAAAAAACTATTTTTTTCCTTAGGGCTTTCTAGCTTAAAGGCATATTGCTTGTTTTTACCAAAGTTCTAACAGATACCATAACTAAACATACAAAAATCCAGGTACGAGGATTTTCTAACCTCTATTCAGCATGACAGGTTGCTTACCTCAGCAGTCTTCTGGGAAGTCGCCCAGTGAACACCTTGAAAATACTAGTTTTATCATTAGCCAAGATACAAAACCCATGGCAATGGATAGCAAGGATGCTGGTGACATATCTTAAGTAGGCCCTCTGAATGGCAGTCAGTCCCTAGACAACTGTGGCTGATTATGAAAATCTGCAATTGGATCTGGTTAGTACTTGAATGGGATATTATTGGGAAGCCTTCTTCTCAAACTGAGGAGGGAAAGAAAGAAACTCCTGGGATAACAGAGCGACAAACCACTTCTGCCTTCATGTGTCCGTTGAATAATAGGAGTCACGCTCAATCCAGAGGAGATGTTGGTTTCTTTTCCCTAGGCAGGAAAATTGTACAAACCACAAACAATTGTTAATCTAGGGCACGCTGGCTGAGGAATTCTGGGAGTTGAAGTCCACAAGTCATAAAAGGGCCAAGTTTGAAGACCCCTCTGCATATTTAGGAAATCAGCTACTAAGGTTGCCTTTTGTTTCCCTGATTGTAACTAAAGAATTAGTCATTTGGAGATTTGGTTTCTAGTTTGCACCAAGGCTTTTTTTTTCTTCTTCCCCCCAAAACAGGTGAGGAAAAAAGCCTTCTAGTATCACTCGTTTTCCCTGCTATTTTGGTTTTCCTTTATTGCCAGCCTCTCTCTTTTTACTTTCTTCCTCTGTTTTTTTGCTTTGTTTTGTAACATTGAATTTTGTTTGTTTCTGGGTTCTGACAGAACCAGTTTCTGGTTTTAAAAAGGAAACCCTGTCTTCTAGGAAGAAATTGTTACTTTTTCTTGCCCACTGCTGTACTTTATTAAAAATACATCTTATCATCACTTTTTAGGATGTCTTTATGTTTCAGAGTAGAACAATCCTGTTTCATATCTATTTTTTCATGAAACTGCTGTTAGCCTTAGGTGAGTGAGCTTTTCTCTCATAGCCTCCCTTCTGTTTAATGAGATAATGGTAGAATTATTGGTACTAGTTTTTGTTTCCAAATTGTCCTTAGGTTTACAGAACAGGTAGTCTTCACTTAAGAGCCATAATTGGAGGCTAAAACATATAAGGAACGGTTGCTGGAATTGGGTATGTCTAGTTTAATGAAGAGAAGGATGAGGGAGGATATGATAGCAGTGTTCCAATATCTCAGGGGCTGCCACAAAGAAGAGGGAGTCAAGCTATTCTCCAAAGCGCCTGAAGGGAGGACAAGAAGCAACGGATGGAAACTAACCAAAGAGAAAAGCAACCTAGAACTAAGGAGAAATTTTTTGACAGTTAGAACAATTGGAAGTGGAACAAGTGGAACAACCTGCCTCCAGAAACTGTGAATGCTCCAACACTGGAAGTTTTTAAGAAGAGATTGGACAGCCATTTGTCTGAAATGGTATAGTGTTTCCTGCCTGAGCAGGGGGTTGGACTAGATGACCTCCAAGGATCCTTACAAATTATTATTATTATTATTATTATTATTATTATTATTATTATTATTATGGACTGGAATTTCCATCACTAAAGTGATGTGAATGTAAAGTGTGATATCTCTTGATCGTGTTAATTTTATTTTAAAAATGTACAGCTATAGTGATTAAAAAAAACTAATGCAAACTAAAAAAGACAGTATGCAGAAAGGAAATAGAAAAATAGAAAAAATCGAAAAGAAAGAAAAAATAAGAATATAGTAAACAAAGAAATATACGAAGAAAAGACTTCCTCCTTCATCACAAGTATTAACAATTTTAATAACTTAGCTTCTCTTAAAATATAGCACGTGAACTCTTCTTCCCATATTCTGTCTCTTATCTATAAACAAATCCTTAAAAGCCTCATCATTCCAATCCTAATCAGCAAAAGTCCATATAGGGTTACCAGAGAAACATACTTATTTTAAACTTGATCAAATAAACCAACTTTATATTTCTTCCTTTAACTTTTAACAACCTTGATTTTTAGTCCCTTCAAATAAGATCCTAACACTTGATTTCTTTTCTTTTTCTTCTCACAAAATTTTTCAAATTCTCCCTTTTTGAAAACTCTATATAGGAAAATTATCCAAGTGAGACTCTTGATCTGTTATTTATATATCTGTTTTTAATTATTAAGACATCAGCTGGTTTCTTTTGCATGTTCAGTGTAGGATTTTTTTGCATTTCATTGTTGTAACTAGTCATTTTTAAATTTCAGATCAGTCTCAGTTTTGTTCTTCTTCCCTAACATTTTTAAATACAGCCTATCTATAGAGGTAGACACTCTTAAAATGAACTTTGGGGTATATTGTTCAAAAATATATTTCAATAAGTTAAATGTTAAAGTAATTTGCTCCATTCTGAATTAGTAAGTGAAATGTAGGTGTTCTTCTTTAATTGTATTCTTTAGTTCCTTCTAATTCCCTCTAGTGTCCAATATTCGAAGTCCTATCCCATTTTTTTAAGAATTCAAAACAAAGAGCATTTTTCACAAGAAGTATTTTTATAACTTTCTTACCTTAATTCAAATTTATCTCGATCCTTAGTCTGTTTGTAACTTTCTAAAATCAAAGTTTTAATCACCTTTTTGTTGTTTAGTGCAGACTTTTTTTTAAAGATGAGAATACTCTGTGCTTATTCAAATTCAGAGGAATAATACAGGGTTAAAACACCCTGGATGTTAATATGTATATATTTAGGGAAAGACATTTTCCTTTCAGCTAATGAAGGCATTGCAGGAGAAAGAAATTAAAATCAAAGCATGTGCTTGTAAAAGGTAAGGCCAATTCCTCTCTGCCTGTAAGACCTTACACTTGAAGTTTCAAGGATTCTTTGGAAGGGGAAGGTCAAGCTGGGCTTGCAGAAGTCCTCCTTTTCAGCTCTAGCCTGAACAAAAACAAAGCAAGACCTGTTCCTGCTCTTTCTTGTCTGTCAAAGTTTGAAGTAGCGTGCCTATACTGGTGTGTGATGTGTCTTTTTAAAATTCAGATTATCCTGCAAGTTTTGGCAACTCTTGTAAATATGCCGTATTACACTCCACTCCAATCCCTCCGCAACCCCTTTTTTTTGGCATTCATCACATCCAATCACAGCAGACTCAATTTAGTAAAAAGGTGAATGCTTGGTTCTACATCAGTTTTCTAGCTAATTATGCATCGGGGTTCTTTATCCAAACAGCTTTATCTGGGCTCTGAATGCATGGGATCCTGCATTCTGGCTTCTTGGATGGTTCTAAACAAGCATCCAACTGTTATAATGCAGGGGTTAACATAATCTTCATTAGGCAGCCCTTGACTGGAGCAATGGTGGGCAGACTGCATGCCCTTCAGCACCTCATTTAACACCCTGGGAAGGTGTCTCTGCCATCTGTCTGAGGACAAAAGTTTCAGAATTATTTGTTCTTAGGGGTTTTGTAAGGTTTGAGGGAATAAATTGGTTGCCTTAAGAACTGCAAGGCTTCAGATATCCATAGTATGTCTTAACAAACCTCTTAACCACCTCCAACTTAAGTTGCTTCTTATTCTGTTAGGTTGGGCAAATATAAAGGAGCAAAATGGGAACTTAAAAAGTTTCTGCAAAGTGGAGGGATTAGCCTCCTCCCAAGCCCAGTATTGAAAAAAATGTTAAGAAAACATTGGTTTCTATTCCAATGATGTCATGATACCAGGAGTAATTCCCCCAGAAGTGCCCAGTAACAAAGCAAAAGGAAGTACAGCCTCCAGGCTGAGAAATGCTGACTATTCCTGGGTTAAAAGTAAGGATTTTTGTTTTTCCTTTTTGCTGTCATCTCTCCTTTCTGTATGCCGTTCAGCATAGGCAGGCATCTGTGATGTCCACAAGAGAGAGTAGACAGTATCTTGTCTTTATTTTCAATGGTCAGTTGCACAGCAGTATGCATTGAAGAAACGGTTGAGTGGCATATATTAATTGAGTCAGGCATCCAATTTATTGGCTGTCTGTGGTGCCTGTTGAAACAGTGCAGGTGCATAGAATGTGTACATATGCTAGAATGTAAAATAACCACCTGTAGAGGCTACTACATACTTTTAAATAAAACGTTGCCTCTTTTAGCATACAAAAGGATAAAGGCAGTTGTGTTTCACTGCCATATATAACAATCTCCATTTAAAAACATGAAAGGGAAAATTAACAACCCCTCCACCAAATGATTCATAACCTAATTATTTTCCAAATTGTGCATGTGACAAATTTACTTGCTTTGGGCTGTATCTTTGACCTTCCAATTCATTTTTTATTGGTTTTGCTCTTTGTGACATATGTCATAGGTAGCTTGAATATTGAATTTTAATTAGAATATATTTTTTTCTACTTCCATTTAAATAGGAGGACTCAAGAGCACTTAAGCAATGTTTTGAGGGCTAGTTATGCTTAAGAAGGATGACTTTCCAAGAGTAGCAATGGAGTTGCATGGAACGGGAGTTTTGATATTTATTGGATGAGTTTTTATTGCAAGTCTAAGTCATAAAGCCTCCTTGACAATGTTGACTTCATTCTGCCTTCCACTTTCAATGTGTTGTGTTTCTGGCGAATCAAGCAAGTTTGCAGCATACTATTCTCCCTGCTGTTGAGTTAGTTGCTTACTGGTGTACACTGCTTAGAGAGTGCTTGCACTTAAAGCGGTATATAAGTCTCATAAATAAATAAATAAATTCAGATTCCTTATGCTTCATACAATGTCTCTCCTAGGGTTATCTGTTCTATAAAGCCTTGTTAAGGATTAACATTTTATGACTAAATCTTGTTTCATCAGATGGGCACATATCTATACACACATCTAGCTAAAAGCAAAGATATATTGGACAGAAATAAAGCACATTTCTTCTTTACGGAACTTGCCGATGCAAAATTAATTTCTTGATTAAAATACGTATTTAACATAAACTTGCTGTTATTTAACAAGAAAAATTAATGTATGTTGCAAGAAACATACAGGTAATCCATACAGGCTATGGAAAACCCGCTTTTCTAGCAATGCCTTGTACAAGTTATTGAAGGCTGAAATCCAAAGTTAGAGTATCCGAAAGACTGCAAGAGGTGGCAGTGTTTCACTTCCAGTTGTACAAGTACTAGCAAAACAACTCCAGCAAGTAAAATCTAGCTTAATGAAGCTGCTGCAACCAGTTGCAGCTTGTTCTAGTTCTCGCCCAATCGTTTGCAAATAGAATCAAAGGAATGGATTTGTTACTTATGCAAGGATAAAAACAATATTTCTATTACCAGTAGAAGCAATACTATTGCTCCTACTGGTAATAGAATCCATGGAGTCTACTTTGATACAGCATATATGTTATTACCGTACATATTACATGGAGGAAAAATTGGCATAGATGCATTGATATCTTTGGGACCCTTGGTTGATGCTTGTCTTAATTTTAGATTCAAAATATGATTTTTATTGTTGGGATTGTTAGAAAACTCATTCTAAAAGTACTGCATCCTAATATTCAGAATCCCAGATTGTATAGGAACTTGTACCAAAAAAATACCATTAAATCTAGGTGTAGCTGATGTTTATGATCCAGTATTAAACAAAACAAAAATTAGTAAAAGTAAATAGAAACTTCTCTGCTCGTTGGGTAGCTTTTGAATGCAGATTTAAAGGCATTTATGTTGCATATTAGTGATGTTCTAAGCATGTTGTCTTTTGACATCTGGTTTAATTATATCAATTTAGCTCTGGAAAATGTTAATTTGCTGGATAAAATTTCAATGTATATGTTAATAGGCAGGCCACCAACTTCACAAGGGAAAATACTACTAACTTTCTACAGTTGTTTTGAGTCTTTTTAGTTGAAACAATGAAAAAAGCGGGGCTTTCCCTCCCCTTTTTTTCTGCTGAAAAACATCTGCTCTGTTCTACAAAGGAATGGATTGATTGCTGACTTCACCTGGCTGTCTGCGTCTCTTGGTAAAGACTGACTCAGTTCATTATCATGCTCCCATGAACTGACGTAGGAGCTGAGTGTTTTGTGTGGTGCCTGATAAGGCTGCTGGACAACAGTGAAGTATCCGTATACAATACACCACACCCACCCGAGTGACTGTTTCCCAAAGGTCATGCAGCCTTTTTAATGGTTTCATTATGCTGGTGAGTGACACATAAAAACTTTCAAGGATGTTCTCTGTCCTTGAACGGAGATACCTAGGTCGTGCCTGAGAGTCTCAACTATTTTGTAATCATATCAATTGTTATGGCCAGCCGGGCTGGCAGCTGGCCATAGCTAAAAATCTAAGTCATGCTTCCAGAAAAGCGGCCTCTTATAGAACACTATATCCAACCTGAGCTAAGTTAGATGAAACCCAGCTTTGTAAACGACGGTTTATTAAATTGAGAAATGTCAGCTACGTTGGAACTCACCTCCTCATCCTTGGGTAGCAACTTTGACCATTTTTTTGTGGCTTGTTGAAACTACAGGTAGGTCCTTGACCCATGACCACAATTCAGCTCAAAATTTCTGTTGCTAAGTGAGATATTTGTGAAATGAGTTTTGCCCCATTTTATAACTTCTCTTGTCACGTTTGTTAATATGTTAACAACTGCAATTGTTAAGTTAGTCGCATGGCTGTTATCTGAATCTGGCTTCCCCACTGACTTTGCTTGTCAGAAGGTCACAAAAGAGGATCACATGACCCCGGGACATTGCAACCGTCATAAATATGAGTCAGTCACAAAGCATTTGAATTTTGAGCATGTGCCCATGGGGATGCTGCAACAGTCATAAATGTGAAAAACGCTCATGCCACTTTTTTCAGTGCCATTGTAACTTCAAATAGTCACTTTGTCCCATTTTACGACCATTCTTGCCTCAGTTGTTAAGCGAGTCACTGCAGTTGATAAGTTAGTAACCCAGTTGTTAAGTGAATCTGGCTTCCCCATTGACTTTGCTTGTCAGAAGGTGAGAAAAGAGGATCGCATGAACGTACGACACAACGGTCATAAATATGAACCAGTGGCCAAACATCAGAATTTTGATCACGTGATCATGGGGATGCAGCAAAGGTCATAACTGTGGAAAACGGTCATAGGTCACTTTTTTCAGGGCTATTATAACTTTGAACAGTCACTAAATGAACCGTTGTAAACCGAGGACTACCTGTAAGGGCTGTTTACACCTGAACTGATGAACTGTGATTTAATTTCCAAACTAGTCAGCTCAGTTAAACTCCTGTTCAGATACAGCTTGGTGGTTTCAGCACACAATCACAGATGAGCCAAAAAGCATGCAGCTGAGCAGACGAAGGAGTTTAAGGCCAGTGTTCATTCCTTAACTTGATAAGTTGCTGTCTGTATGACTAGGAACACTTTGTGGTGCGTTTATGGATAAAACACAAACTGTGCATCAGAAGTTTAATTCTTCTCTAAAGTATACATTTATTAGACAGAATTATGAATTACTATTTTCTTAGTGCATTGCTGAGAAGATGAAATTATCTCCAGTATGGTATACTGTACCTTGCTGAGCTGTTCAAAGGAGTATTAAGGTAATTAACACAAGTACTTGAAATGTGCTTTTTCACAAATCTGCTTTCCCTCAGTCCAAACAATCTTCTTGATCCATGTTTAAAAAATACATACCTCTCTTTAATCCTTGTGGCCAAGAAAAGAGGTGAACTGCAGAGAGTAGGTGAATTGAAATTTTACTATGTTATCTTTGTCACCTGTCATCCATTTTGGGGGCTTGGGGAAAAGCAGAGAGAGATCTTTTTCAAGCACATATCCATGTTTAAAAATAGCTCTCCTTGCTTCTGCCAAAAAATGGATAACAAGTAGGGGAGGTATACAAAAATATCCAGAAGAAAGCCTTGATAGGTTTCAGGTGGAACATGTAACTTCAATTTGTCCCTCTCTACAGCAGCTGCCAGCTTATTTTGGGGCTAGTGGCTGCGAGGAGTTGGCTGTGTCACAAGCAGAGTGTGGTGAAGAAAAATACTCAAGCTTAGATGTGCCCACACCAGCCAATAAGAGCTGGATAGGTCTCAGTCTTTTGGCTTCATTGGTGAAATATGCCCAATTGTGCTCACGGCAAGATTGATTTGGAAGAAGAAGCAAAAAGTTGTTTCTAATGGAAACTAAAAACAAATATGAACTATCTGCCCAGTGGGCTGGGAATGAAGCAGAGGCATCATCATCAGGACGTATCCTTTAATATAAAGATTAGCAAGGCACGTTCCACACTTAGTGGAACATGACGATGAACCCTAATTGTTGATGATAAAGAGTTCAGAGAGAAAAACAGAAAAACACGTTTAGTGATTGGAAAACTCCTTTAATGTTAATCCTGTTTGTTAATCAAATTTTGTGTTAATTAAAATTACCTACTGTATGTTTTGTTTCCTATAAAATATTCAAAAATTACGCTAGCTCAAAGTACAGAGAGTTAATGGTGATAGGATTTACTTTTATTTTTGTCTCATCTTTATTTTTATAAATAAATCAAGGCGGCAAGCATACCTAATACTCCTTCCTCCTCCTATTTTCCCACTACAACAGGGGTGTCAAACTCACAACATCACGTGATGTGTCGTGACATATCGCGACTTTTTTTGCCATTTCCTGCAATGGGCATCCGGCCCACGGGCCAGCAGTTTGACACCCCTGCACTACGGCAAGCTTATGAAGTGAGTTGGGCTGAGAGAAAGTGACTGGCCCAAAGTCACCCAGCCACACCTTTCATGCCTAAATTTGATGCATCTATGCAAGGAAGAGTGATTTGATAGGGACAGGAGACTTGTTGATAAACTTTCCAGATCAAAACCATGGCAAACACTATAAAGAAAAAAACATTTCATTCAAAAGAACCCCCACACCTTTTTTTTTTTTTTTAAACCACTCTGATTTGCAGCTCAGAGCACATACTATTTATAGAGGCAGGCAGCGGTTATAGCAATCCTTCTCTTTGTGTATATAACAGTTCTTTTCAGTGGAAGTTAGCTGGGGGGAAAAACAATATTGACTAGGTCACTTTTGGTGAGTGGGAGGGGGAGAAATTAAACAGTCTGGCTTCTTTTTTTATAGTCCTGTTCTAAGTAATACTTATTTACTATGTCTCTCTTAACTGGCCATCACAGTCCAGATAGGTCAAATAACGCTGAGCTGTCATTGTGAGATGTTAGGTGTTCCATATCAGCCTCTGAGTGCCAGTCAGTGACATGTTTTGTCTCTGACTATTTGCAGAAGTAGCAGTAATTCAGGACAAATGCCCTCCTGGGACTCTATCCAAGACCACCAAGCTTGTTTTCCCTGCAACCTCTGTCCCTGAAAGGGGAAAGGTAGAGCATTGTTAAGCCACAGCAATCTAGCTCTCTTGCTACTTGCTAATTTCTGTATTTGTGTTGTGGCTGTCAGGACCAGAAACATAATTGTAAGCTGGTTTGTTTTGTTTGTTTGTTTGTTTTGTTCCTGCTGATTCGGAAAAAAGAGAACGGTAGCTTGTACCCAAAGCAAGGGCGGATCATGATGTGTTAGGAGAGTTGAAAAGAGAATTCAGTGAATATAAAATTTCACACATACAGTATGTACCCCACTTGTCCTATAAAATAGATTCTTGATTAACCAACCTGAATCATTGTGAAACATTTTGAAAGCGCTATTGTTGCCACGCATCGAATTTAAATACATGTATTTGTTCCCTTAAAAATACATTTAGGTTGCCTTTAAGATACATTCTGTCCAGATTAATTTGATCTTTTTTTTTTCCCTTTCCTGGAGACATTATTGTCGATCATCTTCTGCAATGTGAAAGCAGTATAATGGTTTCAGAAAACCTTTTCCTGTAGGAAATATCAGGAACCTGCAAGGTAAAATACCTGCTTTACATAAAGGAGGGGATTTTGATAGAAGCCACAGAAAGAGGTCCAAAAGATTCAGTGAAGGATGTTTGGGCCCCTGACAATATTTCTAGTGAAAGTTTCTTGACATCTCAAAGCACATTGTCATTAGTCTACTGACAGGTGTTGTGCTACATTATTCTTCCTGTGTTAAAAACGGGCACATAAGGAAAACATATTCTCATTTTTTGTGCCAAAACCAGGATTTTATTAAGTCTGGAAGTATGAATACTGAAAAAATACCTAGAAAATCTGTCTCCCATGAGACTCAACTATGGAGTGATTTGGTAATTAGAGTGTTTGTGGCCATAGCTTCCATTGTATTTAGTGCAATGATTGTACAAAAGGATGCAAATAAGTAAAATGAGTTTACTTCTGGATTATGTTGCTGGAGGACATGAATATTTTTCAGTAAACCCACAATTTAATAGCCATATGGGGAAAGGGGTGTCTTTTAATTGGTTGAATTAAATTATTTGAGTCAAAATTCATGCATGGACAGGAGAAAAGCTACTTTGCAAGAGATAGTGAATGCCTAACATGAAGGGAAGCAGGAAACATTTTTCATCAGATATTGCTAAACAATATCTGTTCTTTGGGGTGAAAAATGTTATTTTCCAAAAATGGGAAAAAACTTAGATTTAGCTTATTTTTGTCCCTTAAATCTAAAATCCATTAAAGTGGGGTCTATTAAATCAAGTATTTATTTCTGTGACTGAAGACTCTTCTGCAAATTATTATCTTATGCTGAGGTACTATATATTTACTACTTGCTGACATTTTATTTCCTATTTATCCAGCTTCTGCCCTTTCTACCAATTAAAAGGTTTCATATAAGAAAAAGTGGAAGGGATTGCATGTTCTAAACCAGCGGTTCTCAACCTGTGGGTCGCGACACATATTTCCGATGGTCTTAGGAACCGAGACACTGCTCCGCATCTGTCTCCGCATGGCCTCCTCCGCCATTTGCAGAGAGAGAGACAGAGAGGCATTTTTGCTTCCCTTCTCCCTCTCTCTCAGGCAGACTTACCTCCTGCAGGGCTCCTGATTGGCCCTGCGCCCAGGTGCCCACCCCCTGGGAGAAGCGCGGCCAGGGCCTTGGAGCTACCCGGGGAGCCCCGGGATCCCTGCTGGGAGTGGCCCGCTGGAGGCTCCCCTGAGCGGCCAGCCCTCCTGCAAGCCGCGGCCTAAGGGAGACCAGCCCCTGCGATCCCCAGCCAGCCCAACCATTGGACCTGCTGGCCAGGAAGATGCGCCGGAGTCCAGGCTGCCGGGAAGGAAGAAGGAGATTCTGCAAAGGTAGGAGAGGAGAGCCGCCTCCTGGGGCCCAGCGCTGGCGGTGGCTTCCTTGCCATCCTCTTCCTCCTCCCCTTCTTTCTCCTGCTGCCCCCAAGGCGGCTTGGGTGGGCGCCGGGGCAAGAGGGGTGCCTGGGGGAAGCAGCCGGGCTGGCGGAGGGGCTGGCAGGGGCCACGCAGGACCAGCCCCCACCGCAGCTCCATCGGATGGGCGGAGGGCGAGGCCGGGCAGCGCGGAGTCCTGGCTCGGTAGGCGGTGGCGGTTTTCTCGCCCTTCTCCTCTCCTTCTTCCTCCTGCTGGCCCCAATGTGGCTCGGGTGGGCGCTGAGAGGAAGAGGGGTGCCTGGGGGCAGCAGCTGCGCTGGCGGAGGGGCTGGCAGGTCGCGTGGCACCAGGCCCCACCGCGGCTCCATTGGATGGGCAGAGGGCAAGGCCGGGCAGTGCGGAGTCCCAGCGGGAGCGGCGGCCGGGCTGGGGGCAACGGGGACCCCCAACGATGCTGCCATAAGAGAGAGAGAGGAAAAGAGAGAGAGAAAGAGAGAGAGGAAAGAGAGAAAGAGAAAAAGAGAGGAAAGAGAGAGAAACGGGGAGAGGAAAGAGAAAAAGAGGAAAGAGGGAAAGAGGAAAGGGAGAGAAAGGAAAGAAAGAGAGAGGAAAGAAAGAGAGGAAAGAGAAACAGGAAAAAAGAAAGGAAAGAGAGAAAGAAAAAGAGGGAGGAAAGAGAGAGAAGAGAGAGGAAAGAGAAAGAGGAAAGAGATGAAAGAGGGAAACGGGGAGAGGAAAGAGAAAAAGAGGAAAGAGAGAGAGAGGAAAGAGAGAAAGAGAGGAAAGAGAAACAGGAAAAGAGAGAAAGAGGGAGGAAAGAGAGAGAAAGAGGAAAGAGAAGAGAGAGAGGAAAGAGAGAGAGAGAGAGAGAGGAAAGAGAGAGAAAAAGAGGGAGAGGAATGGCGCTTCTCCAACCAGGCTGGGCGGAGCTGGCGGAGTGGCCTTCCTGCCCCTCCTCCCCGGCCAGCTGGATGGGGGGTTGGGGGTCACCACAACATGAGGAACTGTATTAAAGGGTCCCGGTATTAGGAAGGTTGAGAACCACTGCTCTAAACCATCCACGACTAAAACCATTTACTACTAAGAATGGCTTCTAGCGCTGTACAGCCATCAGAAAGATTTTTGGAAGCTAAAAATGGCAAGTTTCTGCTGCCTAATGCTCCATTTTGATATTTTCTTACCCTTTCTTACATGGTTACCTCTATTCTGGAGTTAGAATAAGGAAGAACATTGTGAATGCATTTCAGGAAGTGTTGGAGCTGACACAAAGAGTTGGTGGAATGCATTTGCTCAGCTCAGATCATTTTTTAAACAGCTATCTTCCACTGGACAGAAGCAACTTACAAGAGAATCATGAGTTTTTGAAAGCACCCATCCAATATTTTTGTTAAAAGTAGAGGCACAATATAACATCAGCTCCTAGTTGCCCGTGTGCTTCCCCTTGAAGCTGTATGCTCTCAGTATTCACATATACACTGATATATACTTGAAAAAAATGTACGTGAAAAAGATAAAAAACACTGCTTTAATTTTTTAAAAAGAGAACATTAAAAATATGGAGGTATTTCCAAGTAAGCATGAACTGTAAGGGTATGGGGTTTTCTCCCCTTTGCTTTACATACGCTAGATTTTTAAAGACATAAGTTTGTTAAATAAAACACACTGGTTGACTTCAGAGTGTGTGAAACCCAAAGACAAATTAGGGTTTGATGTAATGTATGAGCATCATATTGTATTTTGACGAAATGAATATTTGGTTGTAGTTCATGAATCTAGTCATATTATTTGACTCCTGGGACTTTTATCCCACCTAAGTATTTTACATAATTTCCAGACTGAGCTACTTGTTTTCTGGGCTACAACAGTTTAATTTCTGGAAATGAATCTTTTCCTGTTAGAGAAACATGAATAGAAAAGTAATGCTTTGGATTTTGTATCCTAGACTTCATCTTTCTTTTCTATTGATCTCCCTTGTTTAGTGATGGGATGGTCAGTATTCATTACAGCAAATGTTTTAATGGGTAGTCTCCTGCAAACCAGATATTTAATGATACAGCCTACAAGGTGTACTTCTGAATTTACCCACTACCCTGCAAATATTGTGGGGTCTGTTCTAATGGTTCTTTTCTATCCATTTCCTATTTCTTCTAATGGCCCTTAATTTGGGGCTTCCTTCAAGATGTTTTCTTCCTGAAATGCTTGATCTGGATGGGATTCATGCAGGCTGGATGTTTAGCAATCTATACAGTTATGTATTTTAAAAAGGGCCTACCCATGAATTGTTGGAATCTCGTTGTTTGTAAGCTATTTTAAGAATTTGATATATGGGGCTTCCAGTTTACCGTAAGCATTTTCCTGGCACCTACCAGATTGTACAATTTTTAATATTTTGAAAATATTAAAATAGCACACTGCAAAGTGAAACGCTGGCCTCCAGGTTTATCTTAAATTCCCAAGTGTACCCTTTGAAGCCCTTATGGGTTTAATAAAAAATTATGTGCAGCTACACAATCCAGTGATATATTTGAAAGTATTCATATTGGTTCAAAAGAACAAAAGGTGAGAAGTAAAGGAAGGATTTTCCTATCAGAGGGGTCTAGAGAAGATGGAAGTAAAAATGGTGCTTGATAACTTCTTCATAGCTATTGTATGAGTGGGAAGCCTATCCTGCTGATTCCATATTATAAGAGCACTTAGAATTGTGTTCCCAAAACTTATGTCTTCTGCCACTAGAAAAGGGGGTGGAAACCTCTGCTTTAGAGTACAGATATCTTGTTATATCTCTGAGCATTTAATTGACCAGGAAAGCAACAGGCCTTTGAGTTCTACCCAACTCTTACTGCCCAGCAACTGGCCCTGCCCCCACTCCACTCCACTCCACCCCCTGCCCCGCCCCTGCTCCGCAGCCACGCCCTCTGCCCGTGCCCCGCAGCAGAGGGCTCCGAGTGCCGCCTCTGGCACCCGTGCCATAGGTTCGCCACCACTGTGCTACAGGTAGCCCTCGACTTACAACAGTTCTTTTAATGACTATTCAAAGTTACAACAGCACTGGAAAAAAAAGTGGCGTATGACTATTTTTCACAATTATGAGCGTTGCAGCACTCCCGTGGCCATGTGATTTACATTCAGATACTTGACAATTGGTTCATATTTTATGACCGTTGCAGTGTCCCGGGGTCATGGGATCCCCTTTTTCTGAAAAGCAAAGTCAATAGGGAAGCCAGATTCACTGAAGAACAGTGTTACTAATTTAACAAGTGCAGTGATTCACTTAACAACTGTGGCAAGAAAAGTCATAAAATGGGGCAAAACTCATTTAACAAATTTCTCACTTAGCAGCATAAATTTGGGGCTCAATTGTGGTCGTAAGTCAAGGACTACCTGTGCTTTATTCATCAGAAGTGCTCAGTTTTGCATAGCAAAGTGCATGGTAGTATTTCTGTATGATTTGCCTTTACCGTTGAAGGTACTCAGTAGCATCTCTGAGCTTTCAAAAGTATGTTAATCAGACAGTCACTTGTCTGAGATGGTATAGGTTCTCCTGATTGAGCAGGGGGCTGGACTAGAAGACCTCCAAGGTACCTTCCAGTTTCTATTCTGTTCTATTCTATTCTATTCTATTCTATTCTATTCTATTCTATTCTATTCTATTCTATTCTATTAAGAGAATACTTCTAAAATCTGGAGACTTGCTTAATAGGCATTAATAAGGCTGCAAGCAAGTTACTGTGGAGCAAATTCTGATTTTAAGCAAGCTTGCAGCCTAAAAACCCTCCAGACTGTTGTATTGGAGCCTGACTCTGGGTTTAGATAGGCTGCATTTAAACAATGCACTTCCTTGATTTATTATGAAAGCAGATGCCTTGGTTGCTCCTGGTAGAGAATTTTTCTGTGCAGTGTTTCCAAGGTGAAAGGTTATTTTAGACTGAAAGCAGCTAGGTGGGAAATGAGATTGGATTAGCTGAGATACTTGGCTTCTTTATTAACAACTGGACTTTGAAATGGCTATGAGTGGCATTTAGGTAAAAGTGGGAAAGTGGATGTTGTTGAGTGTGAAGAAGCTTCTCGTTGTAGTACTTTCACATTGGACAAGTCATTTCCAGTCTTACGCCCTCCAGATTCTTATACTTGTAGCCCATGGTCTCTGGAATGCTCTTAAGTATTTGGAGGATTTGTATTCTAAAGACATCTTTACATGGGACATCTGGGTATTCTTTTATGAATTATCAAATGGTTCCTATAATTTCAAGGTGGAATTTGACTTTGGAATCTATGTAGGAGGGACTGAATATAATTTATGTTCATACCTATGGGCCTGTTGAATGGCTTTGAGACTGCAAAATCTTTATAGTTGTCATAGATCAGGATGATATTTTGAGAAGAGGGTGATCTAGGGGTGGCAATCTTTTGATCCCATTATCAATCCCATAGACAAGTATTTGAACAAGGGTCAAGACACTTGAAAATCAATGTCTTCAGAACCGGCAGAATCATTTAGCTTTCTCAATCCCCCTGAATTAGGTCTAAAATCTTATACTCCATACTGATCATTCGTTTTATATCACATTTTTTATATATAGTGTTGAGGCAAATGAATACATGAAGTGTGTAAATCTGCATAAAGTTTAGTAGGGCTTAAGTGTTGTATACACTTACTGTGGCATAGAAAAATATCTCAGGTTTTGAAGGGTTTTCAGCACAGCTCTTGAGCTTAAAATATAGCACTGCCTTTCTGGAAGGAGAAAAGTACTTATTTTAGAATCATGCTAATGTCTATAGAGAGACTGTGATCCTGCCTGCAGTTGGTTAGGAATATGTAGTACTGAACACATGTGTAGATTATGCTGCTTGAGAAGAGCAATTTTCTTTTCAGTAACACGTGGAATGATTCCTCTTTTCTTCAGACTGCTTAACTTTTCTTTTTTAAGCAATTAATTGCATATTTTAGGATAGGCAGAAAGGCTGTATTTCTCTTGTAATGAAGAGGCAGGTAAGAGAATGTAGTTACTGTAATGTGAATGTTGAACCTTCCCATTTGCTAATAAAGCCACCTTTTTTATGTAGGTTTTCAAGGGTAAAGGAAGTTTGTTCAGTGACTGATGTCAAATAAATGATAACCTTTTCCTCAAAGTAGTTTATTCAAAAGATAACTTTAGAAGCTTTCTAGAAATCCAATTAAGCCAAGAGATTTTAATTGATCCCATAATGATCTCCTAATGTTTGAACATTAGAACCAAAGGTAAAAGACTGAAAAAGAGTCATAGCTACCATATTCCAGTGGTCCAGATCTAACAATTTTATATGTTTCTTTAGAATGATTACTTGATGAGAAAGTGTATGGTGAACTGACACCATAGAACAGTGGAACTTACCTGTAAATTGAATTAATGTTTTGGGACATGCAATACACCAATTGTGAAATGGCATTTGTGAACTTGAGGGATGTAATTTTTTCTTTCTGTTTGGTTGAAGATACAAAAATGAAAATATTTTATGAGAGATTTGGCTTTGTGTATAACAGCAAGGATTGTTAACAACATAAATCAGTTACCTCTCAAAAGGAAAATAAGAGTAGCAACAACAAATATTGTTGAAAGGAGTGCTATATATATAAAAACACCCAGAGTCTGCAGTGGCACTGCAAGATAGAATTCATGCATGTTCTTCTATGTAATATCCATTGGGGCACTGTTTACAACATTTTACTGGTGGAGGGGGCACTGGGTGAGAATGTGGTCCATGCATAAAGTTTGGATAATGGGAGTTGTGGAAAACCAGGTTTAATGTTCTCCTGTATTTAAAGTTACCCATAGCAAACTATAGTCTTCCTATTTTGTGGATAACAGAATAACAGAGTTGGAAGGAATCTTGGAGATCTTCTACTCTAACCTTCTGCTCAGACAAATGTCTGTCCAGTCTCCTCTTAAAAGCCTTCGGTGTTGCAGCACCCACAATTTCTGAAGGCAAGCTGTTCCACTGGTTGATTGTTCTTACTGTCAGAAAATTTCTCCTTAGTTCTAGGTTACTTTCTCTTTGTTCAGTTTCCATCCATTGCTTCTTGTCTTGACTTTGGTGCTTTGGAAAATACGTTGATGCCCTTTTCTTTGTAGCAACCCCTCAAATATTGGAACACTGCTATCATGTCACCCCTCTTTCTTCTTTTCACTAGACTAGACATACCCAATTCCTGCATTGTTCTTCATATGTTTTAGCCTTCAGCCCCCCCCCCCCAGTCATTTTTGTTGCTCTTCTCTGCATTCTTTTTCCAGAGTTTCAACTTCTTTTAATATTGTAACGACCAAACTTGGATGCGATAATCAAGTGTAATCTTACCAAGGCATTATAAAGCAGTAGTATCACTTCTCATGATCTTAATTCTGTCCCTCTGATAATAGCTTAATAGGATAATAGTTTGCAAATAGTCAGAGAAAGGATGATCATGAATTTGCCTTTTGTCATAGAGAATTAAATGTTATCGAAACTGCTATATGTTGCCACAAAATCTGTTCAGAACTTGTGTATGTTAGCTGATCCTCAGCAACCTTGAAAACTAGGAACTTAGTATCTCTTTCTCTCTTTTTAATGAGGAATCTGGAGTCCTAAGAGTTCAGAAGGATTATAGCAGTGGAAACAAGATCTAGTTCATGTCACATTTGCAGATGAGCAACGTGTTAGTTCTAGAGGATGTGATTTAATGAAACCTGAATATGTTGATCTCATTTTATTTCTGTCATGTACCAATGTTCTGTCATTTGATATTAGATGGAGCAAGATAAGAATATGTAAGCAGCTCTCTATTCTTACAGTTAATTTTTATATTTTAGACTTTCCTTTTTTATTCTAATTTGCTCTGGGCTTGTTTTTTCCTTTAGTGGTGTTTGCAGCATTAATTGCCATTCCTGTGTACCCAACTACTGTGCTCCGGAGTGTTGCCTTTTGTGTACCTAACCAAGGAGAACCTTGAGAATCTTTTATTTCTGTCTAAAAATTTAGAACATGTTTTCATGCAGATTTGTTTCCTTGTATGTATGAACATGTTCAGTTACCAGCTTTTAGTGTTCAATCTTCATCAAACAAATTCTGCGTTTACTGGCTGTTTCTTATGCGTTTATTAGTTAGATCCCATCTTTCATTGAAGATATCAATGCAGGATATATTATACCTGCATCAACCATCCTGTGAGGTACATGGAACTGAGAGAGGAAATGGGTCCAAAGTCAGCCAGTGAACTTCCATGGCTGAGGATAGAGTTCAACCTTTCACAGTCTAATCTATTAACATCACACTAACTCTTCCTCCAGTGAAATCAACCAAGAATTTGGGGTAACCTCAGCTAGTCTGGCAGTAGTCAAAAAGTGCAGTGGTTGTACTGTAATTCAAAATATCAGGAGGCCACAAGGATATTGATTATAGCCCACAATGAAGCTGCCCTCGGCTGCAGATCTTAATTGTTCATGGTTTTGTATATATTTCAGAACTGATAGATACATTTTGTGAAGAAAAGGAAAAAAAGCAACTTAGCCTAAGGTTTTAATTGATAGCAATAGGATACAAGCATGTCACTATTGGGAATTAAATTCCTTTTAATTTCCATGATGGTTGAACGTTTTGACTTGCTTTTGATTGTGTTCATGGATGCATCAAGTATGTCTTCAACATTTTTTGGCTGGGCTGGAATCTGTGCATGCAAATCAGTTGTGGGTGCCATCTAGTGATGAGTCCTCAAGCGTAACGCCAGCACCCTCTCCACTACAGAAACCAATATGCGAGTTCTGACATCTGAAATATATGTAGGAGTGTGCAACTCATTTTTGTGTACAAGTGTCAGCTTTAAATTAGCAGTGTGATGATGGTGTTAAAACAGCACATAATGGTAGCACCAATTACGAGATAAATGACCTCATAGTAGAGTTAAAAATTAACTACCTCTACCTATGACTGCTTTTTGCCTAAGGCTTAACGTAATCAGATCATAAAATTGAATTGATTGGTTTCACATAAAATATTGGCATCCAATACATTCAGCTGCTAAAACAAAACAGTTCGTGTCCTCCTGATCCCTTTTTTTAAAAAAACTTACGCTCTGTTGTACTTAGAAACGTTTGGCATATTAGCTGTAATGCTTGGGTAATCATTTTAAATAAAACATCTTTATTTAAAAAAAATAGTTCTACTCAGCTTTCCAGTGTTCAAAATTTGGGAGTGTGTGATTGGCGAGGAAGTCCTGATTTTTGCTGGTTTCTGAGCCATTAAACTAAACTTAGGAAGCCTGTCTAGAATATAAAAAGTGGCATGCTGGTAGCTTCCAGCTTTGGTTAGTTGTGTTTGTCTGGTAGGATAAAATAGCTGTCAATCCTGCTCTGATCTGTCTCCCTTTTCCTTGGGGAAGGGCTCAGTGCAGGATTACTGGTCCTTAAAAATTCATGGAAATTGGTTTTCATCGCGTCATAATTGTTATGACTCAGAAGTACAGAATAGCCATTCTGCCCTGCCTATTTTTCTCACTTTCATTGCGTGCAGAGTTCTTAGCAGCAGCTGCAGAATCATTAGGAGAAAAGAGAGAGAGAGGGAGAGAAACACACACATGCAACTATAGTGCAGTGTTTTATTTATGCTAACTGCTGCATTTGACTTAGAAAATGATGTCCCACTGGGTCCTGTGGTCAGCATATTATTGCTTGATTGATGGCTGTCGAACGGGCAGTTTGGGGCAGATTGTAGTGGGTGGAGGAAAAGAACAGATGCTCATTGACTTTTGGGGCTTAGTGTCACCTAAGACTCAAGACCACATCTGGGGGAGGGGGGAGCAGATGGAAAGGCTCTATTGACATCAGCCATTCTTTTCTGACTGGTTTTTCCCCAAAGGGAAATCCCTCAAATGATTATGTCACCTTTTTTTGCCACTTTTAAATCAGGTATGTGGTAGCCTGGAAAAAATAAAAGCAAGCTATGCAAATACTCACCTACCTGACACAAGCACCGTTGTGTTCAGCAGTTGTTAAAGCAGTCACTTTATGAAAAGCCATTAATACAGATCTCTAAGGGGTTATCAGTTGCCAAAAAACCGTGACTTCATTAGCGTAGTGATTATGACTTAGGGTTTCAGAATTCCAGGTTTCAACAGCAACAATGCCCAATCATTAATAAAATAAAATAAAATAAAATGCAGTAGGTAGCTATTGGAAACACACAAACAAGTGAGATTATTGTCCACGATCTGGTTGTTCTCTGTTCATCTTCCTTTATTTGTTTTGCAAAGGGCAGGACCAAATTGAAATTTCCGAAAACAAAAAACATGGGGATTGACTTTAGTAATTTGAATGATTTTAACAATTAGATTGTGTAGCCAGTTCAAAAGGTTGCTGCTTTGTTTTGGGAACAGAAGAACTTGTGATCCCTTCTTAATCTAACAACTGATCATGATGTATGTTATTATTTCTCTGGATATAAAAGGGCACTTATTTTGCAACTATAATGGTGGCCTGGTGAATTGGGCTTACTTATACCTTTGTGATCCTCAACTTACAACCACAATATTGAGCCCAAAATTTCTGTTGCTAAGTGAGTTATTTGTTAAGTGATGTTTGCCCCATTTTACAAACTTTCTTGCCCCAGTTGTTAATTGAATCACTGCAGTTGTTAAGTTAGTAATATGGTTGTTAAGTGAATCTGGCCTCTCCATTGACTTTGCTTGTCAGAAGGTCGCAAAAGCTGATCACATGACCTTGAGACACTGCGACCGTCATAAATAGGAACCAATTGCCAAGTGTCTGAATTTTGATCATGTGGCCACGAGGATGCCACAACTGTCGTAAGTGTGAAAAATGGTCATAAGTCACTTTTTCAATGTAGTTGTAACTTCAAATGGTCACTAAATGAACTGTTGTAAGTTGAGGATTACCTGTACTTTGTTTCATAGATCTCTCATTCAATGGACACCTTAGCTAGAAGTTAAAGATATCTAGAAGCTCCCTTTAAGCCATATGTCTGGATCCCTTTCCTTGGTTCAAAAATAAGAATGTTGGGAAACAGTGGTAGCCATGCAATAGTCTAGGGCCGTGATGTCAAATCTATGGCATGCGTGCCACAGGTGGCACGCAGAGCCCTCTCTGTGGGCACGCGTGCTGTCACCCTAGTCCTAGGCTTTAAGCTGGGTTCTATAAGACCTTTTCGCTTTAGACCTCCGCTGCTGTGTGCAAAAAAAAAAAAAAAAGGTTCAATCAATCAATCAATTTCAACTTCTTGAGGGGGGGGGAAGATCTCGCAAAGTTGGAATTGATTGAACTTTTTAGTCCCACTCAGTCTGCCGTTACCATCGCAGCCATGCCCACCCAATGGGCCACGCCGATGATACATAGGTGTGTTTTGGGTTGCAGTTTGGGCACTCGGTCTCTAAAAGGTTCGCCATCACTGGTCTAGGGGTCCCCAATCCCTGGTCTGTGGACCAGCACCAGACCACAGCATGCCAGCAACCGGGCCGCGCAAACAAGTAAAGCCCCATCTGTGGGATACAGGCAGCATGCGCAACCACATCCCCTCCGGTCCGTGGAAAAACCTCTCTCCACAGAACTGGTCTCTGGTGCCCCAAAGGTTGGGGACCCCTGGTCTAGGGGCTGATTAGATGCCTCAATTGGGACTGGTTTTGTGGGACTGTCACAGAGTTAGGTATTTCATACAAATGAAATGGAGAGAATGCAGGAAGAGGTAGCTGGAGGCAACTATTTGGGAGCTGTCTTCTTCCATATTAGTCCTGCCATGTGTCCAAATTATATTTGTCCACTGGCAGCAATTTTCCATTTCTTCAAAACATTTTGGAGAAGACTTTGGAGAAGATGAATGTAGTTGAAAGCTATAGAACTAGATGAGGATAACAACTGCTAAATTTCTTTCTCTGGATAGAGAGTATCTCTATATATTCTAAGATACTATATTTTCTTCTAGAAGCATGAAGCTTAACATAAAATATTATTTTAGATTCATGCTACTAGGTTCCTCTGCTCTGACTGGATTTTTGTGTTACTGCTCTTGGCAATAAATAGTTGCATTTATTGACTCATTCACATACAACCGGGAACTATGGTTTTCTGTTGTGAGAACAAATTGAGACATACCTCAGGTTCTTCTATCTTTGTATCCTGCTTATTTTTTATAATCTTGCTATGAAAGCAATATAATTGAAATAATAAAATAAAAAGTAGAACTAATAGGTAAGGCATCAGGCTAGAATGCAGAAGATCATGAGTTCAAGTCTTTCCTTAGCCATGAAAACTGACTGGGGGACTTTGAGTCTCTCACTTTTAGTCCAGCACACCTCACAAGGTCATTGTTATGGGAAAAATAGGAAGGTGTGTTGGATATGTTCGTACTAATGAGTTATTTGTAAAAAAACAAAGGTGGGATACAAATAAATACATTGGAAATGTCTGCTTTTGGTTTTTAATAATTCTTCATGACCTCTGACTATTAAGACAACTATGGAAAATGCTTACACTGTTTATCAAAAGAAGCTTGAAGAAACTGGGATTAAACTGGAGTTTGTCCTGAAATAATTGTTATAACAAACTGTGTTGCTCCATACAATTAAGAAGCATATTTAATCTTATCCTTGACAGGAAGCAATAGTAGGGAAATGGGGACTCAACATAGGACGTAATTTCTCTCTTAAATTTGAAATGAATTGATATCTAGATATATTCAGCATTAAATAACAATGTCAGTGTCAGCTGTCAGTTTTCAGAAATATCATGGGACCTGGTTCCTTGAGGCACTGCCCACCTGTCTCTCATAACATCCGCCTGGCCAAGTCGATCCTGCAGTTTTGACATGTTCTGGGTTTCTTCAATTAACCAATGTCATCTCTCAGGACCCCAGCAGTATAGCCTTCTGTGCAGAAGCACCTGCCTTCTAGAATGAGGTTCCCCTTGAGATCCAGATGATCCCCATCCTGTCAACATTGTCTTCCTTCCTTCATCATCGTAGATACTGCCGTTGTAGTTGCCTATTTCTTACGTGCCTAATCCATGCCATTACGTTGACACCAGACAAGTACCAGCTGTTCTCTGTTTCTTGTTGTTGCATGTGGGCAATAATAGTAAGGAACAAAGATTAGCTGGAAACCTCTAGATGTAGATGTTCACCAATTCAGGGTTGAATTGGTGAAATCCAGGGTTTTGCTGAACATATATACAGCTGTGCTTCGTATGGGCAGAAGGTGTAGGAATACGTATAGCAGCAGTCCCCAGCCTTTCTGGATATGCAGACCAGCAGCAGCAGGGAGGGGGGAGAAGGGCTGGTTCCATGTAAGCAGTGGGCGAGTGTAGCTCCATTTGCATGAGCAGCAGGAGCATGCGCTGTCCGCTTGCACAAATGGACCTTTTGCCCACGAGCATTAGAGCCTGCCACTCGCGCAAGTGGAGCTCTGTGCATTTACCTGCAGCTCTGAATGGGCCATGGACCCAGGGTTTAGGATTTCTGTCGTATAGGACCTTGAGGAAGTAACCCTGGGATCATTCAGAGAATAAGCAAAAGAACCCCCAAATATATAGCATATTGGATAAATTGCATTTGGAAATAAGAGAAATAAAACCTGCTGTAAAGAAAAGACCTCAATAAAACTATCAAGGCCAGAGTTCAAAATTACTTAACTACCTACCGTCTGTGTATGATACTGCTTTGGATGACATGTTTCACATGAATCCTACAATTTATATAATTGGTTTTCTGCTAGTGATACTTTAAATTATACTTTAAAATGTAGTGATTCTTTCATTATGATTTGATGGATGATGGGATCCTTCCAATGTTACGGGCTCTAATATTGGCCTATAGTAAGGAAATATGTGAAATACCACCAGCATGGGTTGGAGGGTTGTATCCAGACTGTGACACAGGTCATTTTCATCCATAGTAAAGTTGTGTTTCTCTTGTCATTTAATACATTGGGGAATCTAAGCAGATTGAACATCTGAATCATAATCTTGTTGCCATGCATAGGTCACTCTTTAGGAATATATAGTAATGTAAGTTAAGTTACTAGCTGAATAAAGATTCTAATGCAAAGACCCAGACCCAATATAACTTGTGCAATCTTCATTTATTTATAAAAAAAATTATAGGCTGCCCATCTTACCTCAAGGTAACCCTTTGCCTTATCTGCCCCTCTTGTATATGTAAAATTCAATAGTATCTACAAAATATCCTCCGTGTACCCACAATAATATTTGCTCCAACTTTTTTGCAATCAGGTTTCCTGATTGTGTGCACCTGTCTACTCTCTTATTTGTTTTCTTTGTAGTAGGTTGATCATTATGTGGATTTTTTTAAAATATTCTGTGCTTGGAAGTGGAAGCAAGATTAGAGGTTACTTCAGTGTAATTACTAAATAGTGTGGGAATTGCCTTGTGATATTTGAATGGATGTATCTTGTCCTAAGGAATACCATTTTTTCCTCATCTTGAGTTATTACAAATATTCCTGATTTTCTAATTTTAATAAAACAATGGAGAGGTTGCAAGGCAAAAATGCCATCCTATAAATCTCTCCCCTGTCCTGACCTATCCATCTATCAGCATGGAAGGAAGGGCCTGCTTCAATTTTCTTTCTCCTTCTCCATTTCTGTTCTCCCCGAATTAATGAAATAGGTCTGAAGAAAAACTTAAGTAGATTCAGCTTCAGAAGTTTTACTCATTCCCTGCAGACCTTACATTATCAGAGTGAGGTAGTCTGGAATGGAACAAGAATTCACTTATCCCATCCACACATCCAGATCTTCTGGATGTCCTTCATAGAGAAGTACAGAAGTTGGTTAAAAGCTCGTGCTTACCCTGTTCTTCCACTGTCTGGGTTGCACTTGAAGCTTGAAAATACTGTACTCATTGGTGGATTAAAATATTGTGAGGTGGAATCTTGTTTATGTTCAATAATCTATTCACCAACTACTATCTGATTTATTACAACAGTGCAGGAAGCGTTCATTTCTATATTATTCAATGAAGAGCAATTTTGTCCAAATATATTCCCTTGGATACCTTTGTTTCTCCCGATATACATATGCATTTGTTGCTTCTGCCTTTCTGTTCCCCTCTTTGTATTTTCTTCCCTGTAATAGAACAAGTGCAATTGGTTGATGTGAGAGCTGGGTTAGTTGATATCTTTGTAGTATATTTTCCAGTATATGATCTGGACTGCAAAGCAGCAGGTGTTAAAGAGTTATAGCCTAGTTACATCTTGAACTTGCAAGGTAGAGCCTGGATCATAAAGCAAGACTCTTTTTGCCTACAAGAAACTTTTCCAACTTTGTATCATCCGGTCTAAGAAGCCATTTCCACTTAGTTTAAAGAGGTGAGTGTTCGTTGCTATTCTTGGAGATATGAATCATTAGTGTGCGTAGTCATCATGTGAGTCAGCATTTTTTTTTTGCAGAACCAATAAAGCTAACTTTTGTAAGCTATCACAAACTGATCTATCATTACATACATCTCTGCAGCAGGAAAACTTCTGCAGTTTGTTATAAGGGGCCGATTGCTTGACTTTGATTAGGAATCCTACCTGCCAGTACTATTTGATAAGGATGAATCAGAGAATAAGATGTTGTACTTGATATCTGAGCAATGACATTATTTAGGATTTCTCTGAAGGTGTGTTTTATTTGGCTGGATCAGAAATGCTCTCATTGTTTAGCACTATTGTCTGACATAACAGAGATGGGAGTTTCTCTGATATCGTGCAGCCATTCTGTGAGAAGTTTTCTGCCATTGAGTATGTCCATCCTTGGGAATACGTTGACATTTTAGTGTGCTATGTTGAAAGCACACAAGCTTCCTCTCTCTGACTTTTAGGGGTGGGGAGCCAGTATTTGTTTTCATTCATTGTAACTTATTGTATGACTGACTTTTGCCTGGACTCTGAACATAAGCTGTGTTGGGCCTGTGTTCCTCCTTAGGTGGGTGATGAACAGAAATAGTGGGATTGTAAGCCTAGTCTTAGATGCCAAAGAGATTCTGAAAGAAGGTAAGATAAGATAAGATAAAATAACCTTTATTGTCATTTTTTTTATTGTGGGCACAACGGCACACATCAAAAATGAAATTTAGTTGCCTGCTCTCAAAGTGAAACACATACATGATGCACACCTAAACATACTATGAACAACATATGCATAGACCCACATCCCTACATATGCGTAGCAAATAAATATTAAATACCGTCCATCTTGAATATATAACAGAAGGAGGAAGCTTGAGAGTTCACAAGCTTAATGCTGTATGGAATGAAACTATGGCCGAATCTGGATGTTCTGCTACGGATACCACGAAGCCTCCTCCCAGAAGGTAACAAGGAAAACAGGTAATGACCAGTTATCTGTTTTCTGTAATGTTGCCAAGAGAACTGTATCGGTATCTCCATGGATAGGTACCCCTCAATTTTTGGCTATAACGGAGCCTGGAATTAACATTGTAAGTCATGATATTCATAAATCAAGGTACCCCTGTGATCAGACCTGATTTTATGGCCTTTTTTCCAGAGGTCATTAAGCTAATGTTGTGATTGTTAAGTAAACATAGTGGTTGTTGAAGGACGCCACAGTTTTTAAGCGAATCCATGTATTTCTGTGGGCGATATTTTTTTATTTTTTATTTTGTCAGAAACTGGCTGAAAAGGCAGCAAAAACATCCTAAATCCTGGTCATGTGACATGGAATATTGTGATTTGGCTGTTAAATGTGAATTTGTTGCCAAGCATCCAAAATTTGTTCATACGACTGTGTATGTGTGTGTTTGTGTGCAGCCATTGGAACTCCAGAAAAGGGTTGGTTAGTAGCTTTTGGGCAGGGTTTGTCTTAACTTCAAATGGTCACTAAGCAACCAGTTGTTGAGTGAGGACTACCTGCAATTAGCAGGAATCAAGCTTGATTCTAGGGTGTCTTTATGTTTGTATATTATAATGTATTTAAAGGGACAACAATTCCAATTCTGAAATGTGCATTTTTGTTTTGATTTGTGAATGAGATAGATGCAGGACATATCTCTGCTGAGTCATAAAGGACCCTCACCTTCCTGTAACTTTTACTCTATGTCAGCGGTGGCGAACCTATGGCATGGGTGCCAGAGGCGGCACTCAGAGCCCTCTATGTGGGCACACGCACCGTCACCCAGTCCTAGGCCTACAGCTGGGTTTTATAAAACCTTTTCGCTTTAGGCCTCCGTCGCCATGTGCAAAAAAAAAAAAAAAAGGTTCAATCAGTCAATTTCAACTTCTCGTGGGAAAAAAAAAGATCTTGCAAAGTTGGAATTGATTGATTGAACTTTTTAGTCCCACCCAGTCTGCCGTTACCACCGCAGCCATGCCCACCCAATTGGGCACACCCAGGCAATGGGGCACACCCACCCGGCATTCGACGATGCATAAGTGGGTTTTGGCTTGCAATTTGGGCACTCAGTCTCTTAAAGGTTCGCCATCACTGGTCTGGGCCATTGTATCAGAGGAACTCATGACACCTCTACATCTGACTCCCTCAAGCAGCCAAACAGTTTTTGCAGAATCCGTTGTACTGTTTGCCGAGCCAAGCAGAACAGAGCCCTTAGCATGCAGAATGGGACAATTCATCACGGTCAACTCACCACAACCAATTCGCCACAGCCAACTCACCATGGCCAACTCACTGCAGGACAATTCAACAATTCAATTTAATTATTTACAATAATTTAAAAAAAATAATATTTTTTGTCATTCACACTTCATTTTCTCCCTTCTTTGGCATCCTTCCTTTAATGATTCTATTCCACTAATTCTTCAATATTAGGGTAACTCTTCTGCCGCAGTGAGTTGGCTATGGTGAGTTGGCCGTGGCGACTTGTCATAGACATACATGGTGGTTTCCTGGGGCTCATGAGACTTTTTTTTTAAAGTCACTGCTTAGGCTTTCTGTGGCGGTTACTAGATAACACGCTTGGTTGCCCTTTAATAACTACCTTTTAATGTCTTGTTGGCATTAGGAGACAAAATAGATACCAACTGTGGGGTCCTTGAAGCTGCTCTTTGCAGTGAGGGATTGATTGTCCAGAAGAGCTTTCTCTGGGGTTAGGATTCCAAATGCAATTTAGGAGAAGGAAAATGTAGAACCAAACACTGCAGACTGAATTGGGACATGTTTTGAAGTGTGAAGCCCCTTCTTGCTTTGTCTTCCCTTGCCTTTTCAGATTTGGGGCTAAGTGATAAAATTTGGCATTCTTTCAGATCATCCATCATAGAAATGGCCATCAAGAAACTGCTTCATTTAGTAGATTTACTGGCATATTGGAGACATTAATTCTCTGGAGCTAAAGGTGCTAAATCACTGCAAATCCATGGACTTCATCATCTGCTCAGTGTAGAACTTCTCAAACTATGAAGCAGGATAAATGGCTGCTACATTAACGTTGTATCATTAATCAGTCCTAAAAAACTGGAGTTTCCCCAAAGGACTAGGAGAGAGAGCTCAGGTGCTTTCACTCTATAAATCTGACGTGCCCAGCAGCTGTGGACCTGAACCCTTCCATCCCTATAGTATGCAAAATTATGAGACCATGGCATGATAAATGGTCCAGTTTCAAAGCCATTAGTTTTGTTGGGGCTGCCTACATATAAACATTAGATATAGAAACTTGCTGCACTGGAATTATACCTTATTATCACAGGCATAATAGCCTTTTGGGGAAAATTTGGGGGGTTATGTTTCTAAACAAGTTCCTAGTTCTCAGGTTTATAAAGAAAAGTCTGGCAGAGTACAGTGTGTGTAGACTAAAAGGATGTTTGCACTGGGGCAACATCAAGATGCCTTTTTGTCATGCAAAGACTTAGGCTTTGTTCCCGTATGCTACTTTTTGTAAATACTTTTGTAAATATTTTAGCTTTATTCTTCAAGCATTTCACATAGTACTGTGTATTTGTGTACATTATTTTAAAGTAATAAAATCTTACCCCTTATTTATGGGTCTACAAGTTACAATATGCGTAAGAGTAATTAATACCTAGCCTAGAAAGATATCAAAGAGCTAATTTGAAATAATGGTTTTAATTCCTCACCCCACCCCCCAATTGTAACAATTGTAGACCTAGCTACAAAAGAGACAAATACATATTTGTGTTAACCAATGGAGCAAATGATACTCCAATAAAGACTTAAGATTGCAGGACCAATTATGTGGTGTGGTGTAGATAAGCCAACGGATAACCTGGTCCAAAGATAAACGAAACTTTTTATATCCTTCTTAGTAACTTGAATTGAGCTTGAGAAACAATCTATATCCTGTCCTGCAGTTTCATTGTAGGAATATCACCTATCTTGCAGCATTCTGGATAAACTACACATTCCAGCTTCATCACTGAGGACTGCTCTATAAAATGCATTGCTTTAAACCAGTTCTGACATTACCAGCCCATAATCATGGATGCCAGGACTCTCACTTCTCTAAAAATGGGAGCAACTAATTTATCACTTTGATCACAGCTTCTTCAGTGTCAGTTAAGTAGCATGTGGTTGTCCAAGCTGACCGTCAAGCTTGTAAAAATCTGTTGGCAAGGAAAGTTGCAGTCTTAACCCAGATAAGGAGTATCTTCCAAATCACAGGATTAACAAAATCTATGGTTTCTCCAGCTTCAGATTCAAATTCAGTTTTGGTTCTTTGAGTAAAAACTGTGGACAGGATCTCCTGATAACATTTGCACTTATACACACAGAGCTGGTTTGGATCAGATTCAGTGGTCAACCAGGAGCCAACGGGAAGTCCTCAAGTATCATAGAAGTTACTCTTGATAATGTTTCCCAGGAATTAATGTTGAGAGACATTCTGGTTCCTATCTGGAATTAATATAGAATCCGGATAGGAAACATAACCAGATGAGCTAATTCTACTTTATTATAAGGTTGCATTAATAGAATCTTGCAAATCTAAAAGTAAGAACTCCAGCGGTGTCACTGATCAGTTAGGGCAGGTCCTTCCTAAATTTATTTCTCAGACCATTAAAGAATTGTGGGCTCCTCCCCCCCTCTTGTCTGATCATTCCCTGGTCAGCATCTCTTCCTTGCATCCTTCACATACCATTGCAGATAGCAAGCTGTGTTCTTATTGGGGTGTGTGTGTGTGTGTGTATGTGCATCCATGTGTGCAGTGTTTCTTGTACAAGTGGATCTCGACTTATATCAGTTCACTTAGTAACTGTTCAAAGCTATAACAGCAATGAAAAAAGTGACTTATGTCCATTTTTCACACTTACAACCATTGCAGCATTCCCAAGATCACATCAAAATTTGATGCTTGGCAACTGGTTCATATTTATGACAGTTATAGTGGCCAAAGGATATGTGATCCTCTTTTTGTGACCCTCCGACAAGCAAAGTCTTTGGGGAAGCCAGATTCACTTAACAACTGTGTTACTAACTTAAGAATTGCAATGATTCACTTAACAGCTGTGGCAAGAAAGGTCGTAAAATGGGGCAAAACTTACTGAACAAATGTTCAGTAAGATAGATAGATAGATACCATATTTTCCGGCGTATAAGGCGACCCGGCGTATAAGACGACCCCCGACTTCGGCGCTGAGTTGCATGCCTAGAAAGTCATCTTATACGCCGGAAACTACCGTAGTTTCCGGCGTATAAGACGTATAAGATGACCCCCGACTTCAGCACCGATTTCAACGCTTTAGAAAGTCTTATACGCCGGAAAGTACGGTAGGTAGGTAGGTAGGTAGGTAGGTAGGTAGGTAGGTAGGTAGGTAGGTAGGTAGGTAGGTAGATAGATAGATAGATAGATAGATAGATAGATAGATAGATAGATAGATAGATAGATAGATAGATAGATAATTTGGTGCTATAAACTGTAGAGGGGTGTGTGTGTGTGTGTGTGTGTGTGTGTGTGTGTGTGTGTGTGTGTGTAAAATTTAGAAACCTAACTGACTTTATTGATACTTACTAGGCCTATGAAATACTTGTATCCATTTCCCAAAAGATGCTTTCAAGCTCATCAGACCATAAACAAGGTATTTGCGTGCAACTCTTTAAACAGCTGCAGCTTTTTCCAGGATTATAAGTCTGCTTTCCAACTAAAATGCAATTCCCAGGAAAAGAAGAGGATGCTTCAAAAAGAGTTGCCAACAGGGTGCTACTTTGGATCTGCATAAATTATGAAGCAACTTTTTGGAATTTCATCAAAAATAACTGCACAACACAAATATTTGTGCCAGAATGAATATTGCCTAGTTTCACAGAGTATCTGTTGAAAGACTGTTCCGTAGTAGATTGTGGACCTCTTTGTTATTAGAAAACCTGGGATCTGGGTTCAGATGTTTCATTTATTGGTTAATGTTTGTCTTGCATATAACGGAGAACATCATACATATATCAGCTACCTATACTGGGTTGATAGGTCCTGCTGGATTGTGCATTTCTTCTGAATTTATGAGATTTTGAAACCTAAAATAGGTTTTATGCCAAGTAGAGTTTGGTATAAAATTTCTATGAGACATGTTAATGTATGTATTCATATACAACAAAATCTGTACTTGTGTGGAGGCAGAATTACCCGTTATTTTTCAAGTTGATGTGTAATGTGGCTCCGATTAACCACGTGTGCTCATTATGTGTTAGAGGAAACGATGGACAGAAGAAAGTATTTTTAGTCTATATCAGTTTCACATGAAATTGTTTATAAATCTAGTCTGACAATTTTGTATGCTTTTTTAACCTCAAAATAATTTATTTTATACATGCTAAATTAAAATCTTATTTACAGCAGGATTGTCATGGTGTAGAAATTATGGTGGATCAGAAATATGGGGATGTAAAAATGTGAAGAGAAGCTGTTCAAAATTCATCTCATTTTACTCCTCTGTCCCACTGCAAATTTGTAATGCTATTTTATTTTCCAAGATAGTTGTGAAATTGCTAATATTAGTGTGAAGGTCACTAAATGCTGTTATTAATAGGTGAATTATGCATTGTCTATCTGCAGTATACACACATATACGGCTAAATTCTCAATTTCACAATAGATACAGACAATCTGTAGAAGTGAAAGCCATAGAATTCAAAATGATTTTTTAGCATAATATATATTTTCCTTCAAATGAGTAAAGTGCTACTAGACTTGGGAATGGAGGTATTAGTAGCTTTATAATGGAGAATACTTCTAGACTACATCGCTACTAGAGGTGTTTCTTGAGTTGGGTACCTAAAATTGTTTTGGTTATTGTTCTGAGCTTGTTTCCACCATGGGGCCCAAATTATGCAGAATGATTCTGATAGTGCTATCTTACTGTCATTGGTTTAATTGCTGTCAGTGAGAACACATATTAAAGCAACGATTTTGTTATTTTTTTTACATGCAACTCAATTTTTTTTCAAGTTATCTGTGTGTGATTTTAAATGAATTTAAACTAATTTTCCAATTCACTTTGTCACTTGAGCTTTATACAAATGATTCAGCTTCATCTCTTGTATGGCTTGGGGATATCTAAATCCTACCTGAATCTCCAAACATTGTAGACTGTATGAAAACATTGCCTTGTCTGAAATTGTGTATGTAAATCTCTACAAACATATTCTTCATTTTATTTCATAGTTGTGTTAGAGGGAGAAACTCTGTGTCCTGTTGACAACTTTTTATAATCTGAATTCACAGTCTAGCTTTTGCAAAGCTTACTTTGATTTATCAAGAATAGTATTTAGGAAGAAACTGTTTTTTTAAAAGAATTTCCAGCTCTCCCTTTGTTCTAATTTCTCTCTCCTACTTGCCACCTAATTATTTTCCAGTATTTTCAGAATTACCAGATCTTCTCTAATATGCATGCCACATAATGTGAATTTGCATGCCTACATAGGTTTTTTAGCCTTAAAATTGTGATAACTCTTTTACCCACTCAAAACAGAATATGTGTAACCACATTATGGCATTGTTTTTTGAACAGAGTCTGGTGTTTTTATGACTGTACATGTGACCTTGCCGTCAAAGCAGGTGCATTTTGCCATTTGGGTGTCTGCCGTGCATACTTTCATCAGTAAGTGGCAGATTGCAAGGCTGAAATCGGTGTTATAGCCCTTTAGGTGAAAGTAAGCAGAATATAAGCAGTTGGGATGATGGTAATAAGATTTTGGTGTCGCTTCGTACTGTCCAAATAGCTGCCAAGTCTTTGCTGTCTGCTACTCTAAAGTGGCTCTGGTTGATCTACTTTAATTGAATTAATAGATGTTTTGACAAATGAGGGGAGTTGCTTGCTGGAAGGAATTATTAACATAGGACCGCACTTGAGATAATAAAATAAGGTTTTAGATAATTGGGTTGTTTGGAAAATATAATTAATGCTTTGTCCTCCCTTGAATGTGTTACATCAGTCTTTCCCAATCTGGCACTCTCCAGATGTGTTGGGACTGCAACTCCCAACATTCCCCTGGCTGGGAATTATGGAAGTTGCATTTCTAACATATCTAGTAATTGGCAGATTGGGAAAGGCTGTGCTTATGTACCATTGTATAGTGGCCAGATACAGAGAGCATATTAATAGATATTTCTTCTGCAATATAGTAACCCAATAGCTTTTGTTCCAAAAGTAGCTAGTAGCCCTCCTTTTGGGGGTGGGGGGGGCAATAATTCTGTTTTTTGTCTTCTTCTCTGCTGTGTAATATACTAGGACCAACTTGCCAACCCCAGTGGAGCCACTATCTGTTGTCAAACAGCCAAAGCGACCTATAAAATATTTGAGCAAATTTGTAGAATTCAGCACAGATGAATTTTATCTTTGAAAACAACGACTGTCAAGAGCCCTACTTGTAAGCACAGAATCACTGATTAATATTGTTGAAATAATCATGTAATCAACTGTCCTCCTCTTGCTTTCATATGCAGGGTCTTTCCTGCTCTTTTCCTCCATTTTAGTGATTTGGGACTTTGTTTGAGTTGCATTATTTTAAAAGGCGGCATACCAATATCCAAGTCAGTTAAAGTTGTTATGTTCCTCTCATCCCAACAATATAGTTTCTGAGATTTTTAAACATTTCATTTTTCTGTTTTTATTTTTGCTTTATTTAGGTTTTTTTGTTTTTTTCCAGCAGAAGTTAGGGTTTGCCTGGGGGTAAATCAGCAGTAATTCCTTTTTGGAACTCACATGGTCATTAATGAAGCGAGGCAAGGCTGTTGCAGTAAAGGCAATACAAAAGCTTCAGCCTGAGGGGAGACTGAAGGGCTCTTCTCTGCAATAAGAGAGCCTTTAGAATTCACATTGCCCTCTTTGTACCGCTTAGCAGGGTGCTGTACTAATAAAAAGTCCCAAGTCTCTGATGTCACTTCCTTTTACTGTATGGAAAATTTTTTTCCCATGATGGGTAATGCTGGGATTTCAGCTAAGTAATCACTCTGAACGTTTTATAAACGTTTTATAACCTCCAACTTCCCACCCCATTATAACAGAAGGAACGCTTTATTTGGGTTTCCATTTTCAAAGATCAACATTTTAAAATTTTGATGGACGTTTTCTTAGATGGTACCAGAATCAGGTTTATGGAACAACCTACGCTATATTCCTATTCCTATATTCCTGTTCTGAATTTCATTGAGGATACTCTTGCTCTGATTCAAGTGTTCTTTTCCATTGATTTTTCATGATCCAAAAAAAAAAGGAAGGAAGGAATGATTGATAATTGATGATGGGATGGAAATGGGGCTGTCATCAATGACATCACAATCAGTAGCACAAAAGCAATATTGGAATGTGACAGTGGTTGATATACTTGGGAGAAGTAGATAACCTCATCTGTATGAGAAAATGTAGAAGAAGGTACCCACGTGTATTTCCAGATGGTATAGGGCTGCCTTCCCCAGCTTGGCAAATTCCTGAACTACAAAGACATGCCAGCTTTTTTTTTTCAAATTTTATTTATAATACAGTTAAAAAAAAACAAACATTGGATTTAACGTGACATTCCAGTATATACATTCTCATCAGATTATTCTTCTTTTTACAATCAATTTTTCATCTCTACATATATATCTAACTTTTATATACAATACTTATTTTAAAATAACATATATTTCTATCTTAACATTCATCTTTAATCCCAACCGTCCTCTTCGAATTCCTCCAGCGGTAAAATTTATCCCAGGTTTCATAATAAACTGATCCACATTTGTCTTTTACTATCATTGTGAACCTGTCCATTTCCGCACATGCTAATATTTTATATATTAACTCTTCCTCTGTGGGAATTTTGTTGCTCTTCCATTTTTGCGCAAAAGCAAGCCTAGCTGCAGTCAGGATGTGTAGCAGCAGGTAGATTGTTCCCTTGTCGTATTTTTCTGTCGTTATTCCCAACAAGAAGAGTTCAGGTTTTAACTCTTAAGTCCAGTGTTAATATATCCCTCAACCAGTTTCGTGTCCTGTTCCAATACTCACGAGTCTTTGGGCATTCCCACCACATATGATAATAGGATCCTATTGACATGCCAGCTTTGATGATGAGGGTTCTAGTTGTGCGACTCAAGATGGAATATCTGATGGACAATTTTGCCTTAGCCAAATTCTCTAGAGGGCTATGCTTTTTGCGTTTTTCACTCTTTCTCTTTAATATGTACAGCTCCAGACCTTGGTGAAGCATACTGATAGTTAAAAAAAAAAAAAGTTTTGACTTTGCTGTTATTCACTTTTTTGCTGTTATTCACTTTTTGTTTTACCGTGTTTATACGCCTCCTCTTTTGCCACTCCAGTATTGAACAAATACCTTGTGTCAGAATGCTGTGTTTCTGGATTACATTTTTATTTATTTAAATTTCTAGCAAGAACTCACAAAAATGTTTTCCATGTTGAAACAAGTTAGACAAAATACTTTCTTTAATCAAAGTAGTCAGTAGAAGTCAGTTTGGCCATCTCAGTCAGTTCCATGGTATATAAATCTAAGTACAAGAAATGGATGTTTTCTGTTGATTATTTCAGCTGCAGTTCAAGAAAAAATATTTTAATACAATTATTTGCATACTACTTACCCAACACTGCAGTGTAGTCTCATAGTTCCTGAAGGGTCTTTCTAGTAAATAGTTACCGTATATGCCGCCGTATTAGGCGACCCGGCGTATAAGACGACCCCCGTCTTTATAGCCGGGCCGCATTCCTAGAACGTCGTTTTATACGCCGGAAACTACCAGTATTTCCGGCGTATAAGACGACTCGGCGTATAAGACGACCCCCGTCTTTGGCGCCGATTTCAGTGCTCGCGGAAGTCGTCTTATATGCCGGCATTCACGGTATTTGAATAAAGGGGAATGTTATTTCTGTAGGACATTACCCTAGATCTTCACAGATAGAGATATCAGATTAACAAAATTAAAGTAAACAAGCTTAAGCATTTTCTAATTTTTGATATAGTATTCCTAGACAGTTCTGAAATTTGATATTTTGCTTTGCGGCCATAAGTAAAGAGAAATGAATTGAAAATGCATTGGTTAATTTTTTTTCTGCAGTTGATTAAGATTTCTGTCCCTTTCCTCCAAGGAAAGGGAACCCCCAAAAGAAACTTATGAAGAGGAAACAAATAATTTTTTTTAGTATCTTGACAGAAAGGCTGTATTTAAATATATTCTGTCAATAAATTAATAATATTGATTAATCTCTTGCAAAGTGCTCAGAAGTCAACCAGAGGTATAATAGAATAGTATATTCTATACCCTATTGATTTCGCAAATAATAGAGACCGCTGATAACCATTTGAACTTCATAGGTTGGGGGATTTACAATTCAAAATGCATACATTTGTACTGAAAATGACAAATAAAAGAAAATTTTAGTTCTTGTGGAAATGGAAACATTTTGAAAATATATGCTGAAACTGAGCAGGCATCTGTTGAAAAGTGTGGCAATATATAATTCCAAATCCAATTTCAATCAAAGCTTCCTTTCCTTGCCTCCATTAAAGAAAGCCTCTCTTTGTCTTCTGTGATTGGTGACCTTGGCAAGTGTGCCCTAATCCTTCATATTCTACCTATCAGTACTACCAAATGAAATAGGTACAAAAGTTGGACTGTGCCAATTAATGCTGATTAAATTATATTATTGTTGTAGGTATATTTCGTTGCTTGTTATACTTCTACAGTGCTAGGTGACTGTGGTATCAGAATCTTTTAAGATTTGCACATCTTTCTCTAAAGCTCTAGATAGCTCACTGGGGCGAGAACTTGGCGGGCACAGTAGTTGGAGCCTTGAAAACTGCAAGATGCTTTTTGAAAAGGGAAACGAGACGTCCTTGGCTAGCACAAGCAGAAAAATCTAATTATTTGTCCTTGGAAGACTCATATTGTGTGTGCATCGCAAAGATGAATCTGTGCAGACTTTTCCTCCCTTTTGTAACCATAAATTGGACATAATTCATCCTATTTTCCTTCAAGTGTGTATACTCCCTATCCTCCTTGAGTCTGCCAAAGAGTTAATCCAGTTTGTGAATTGTACTGCTCTATTTCATCTGTCTTATTGTGAAAGCACCTGTATCCTCCTCCTACTTGTCTGAAATGTACCCATCCTCCATGCTAAATTAGTTTCTTGCTTTTACTAGGCATGAAGAAAGCATCCAGTTTATTGCAGATAGTACTGAATTACATGGTAGCTTACATCAGTTTTACCCCTGTGGCCCTTTGCTCCGGTTGACCTACTTCAAAAGTCTTGGCCTAGTGGCCTTGGAAACTGGTGCTGATGTTTTTGTCCAGAAATCATTGCTGAGTTCCTTTTGGGGGGGGGGGGGAGAATGGGTTGAAATTGTGACTATTCATTTTTGTAGTATGTGTTTTTAAGACAATGGATTTACTAGGCTAGAGGAAGGAAATATCATATCTTCCAGATGTTTTGGACCATAATAAAAAACTACAGGGATTTGTAAAATATCTAGAAGACATCAGATTTCCAACCCCTAACAAAAAAAAAACAAACATAGAAGCATATATTTTTTCTTGTTTCGTAGCACTGTTTGCTTTTATCTTTGTTTTGGATATATTAGACCAGGGCCTTTCAACCTTTTCACCCATTGTACCACTTTTAGGATATGGCAACATCCGAGTACCACCAGTCGCCTAGCAAGGTGTCAAAAACTTGATGACTCCCCAAAAGGAAAAAAAGTGATAAAGTACAGGTAGTCCTTGACTTACAACAGTTCGCTTAGTGACTGTTCGAAGTTACAATGGCACTGAAAAAAGTGCCCCCCAAGCCACAGCCGAGAAAGACACCTGCCTGCCTATCCAGCGGCGCACTTCCTCCTGTCTGAGGTTTTCATTGTTGTGAGCATTTCTGTTGAGGATTGGCAGTGGGGGTAGGGTATGAGGATGTTTGGTTTTTATTCCCCCCATCTGCTGGGTGGTTGCAGCAGGTTTTGGTCACTTCACATGACCCTGGCACACTTTGACTGTCATAAATATGAATCAGTTGCCAAGCATCTGAATCTAAATCACAAGACCCTGGAGATGCTGCAACATTCCAGCTGATCGGTGCTTCTTCTGGGCTCAGCAGAAGTGCAGGATCAGCGCCAGGCTCCAGCTGGAGCCTGGCGCTGATCCTGGCGCTTCCACTGAGCCCTGACAGCCCTGCAACTCCAGCCATCTCTCACTCAGGCTTGTGCGGTGCTGCCACCAGTTCAGTTCATTCCCCTCCCCTGCTACCACTTTTCTAGGATGGTCGCGTACCACCTGCCAGGTGCCAATGTACCACAGGTGGTACCCGTACCTCTGGTTGAAAAGCCCTGTATTACACAACTTTATAAAGTATGAGATGGACAAAACACAATATAACTTAAGAAGATGGCCTCTCCTCCCTCGAAGAGCAACCTTCCTTAACCTGATAGTTGTCAGCTTCCATAACTCCAACCACTGAATGAAGATGAATATACGTGTCCCAGGATAATGTTGCAGGATCCAATCTGGGTCAGTCACCGGGACCAGAGGTTTTCTCTTCGGAGATTTTGGACTCGTGCGTGAGCCCATCTTTAGGAAATTTCTCTCCAGCTAGACAGAATTTCCCTGAGGATGGGCTCCAGCATGAATCCGAAAGCTCAGAAGACAAAATCTCTGGTCCTGGTGACCGATCCAGATTGACTCCTCCAACCAGTGTGGTCATTCATGTAAATGATAGGAGTTGTCCAACACAGAGGACACCAGGTAGAGGATAGCTGTAGGATTTCTAGGCGCTTGAAATTAAGCAGCAATATACATCCCAGTTGTGCTGCTTTAAAATAGTTGGACAAGATCCCACAATGTAGGGCTTCTCCAGTTTTGCAGAACTGGATGCATCTGTAAACTTTTCAAAAACCCTCTTTGAATCTTATTTGTCAAGCTCTCTCCTCCTGAAAAAGATCCCTGCCTGTTTTATTAGGGTGAGCATTGAACAATATGAGATTTCCTGTTTGTTTTGCTTTTACTACACACATAAATATATTTGTGATGAATTATGCATGTATTGGTGCATAATGTAAACAGGTGGAAAGAGAGCAGAAAGGCCACATAATGAGAATATGGAATATGGACCGTGGAATGGTGCCTCTAGAAATAAAGGTTAGTGAGGAAGTGACTAACCTTATCATATTTCCAAATTTTTGGACATTCATGGCTGTCTGTCCCAGTCAACAATCTGAAAAACATGGCCCTGGAGGGAGGGCAAGATTTCTACTTGATGTTAGTAAGTGAAATACAGTTGTATGTTGCCTGTTGGCAAGTAAAATGGCTTCTAGTTGATTGACAGGAAAGATTTGAAAACAGGCTGTACAATTCTGCTAATGGGGCAGCACATTCTGATCAAATTAAACTAATGGCATTGCTTAAAACCATAAAAGGAATTATTTATCATTATTTAACATATACAATTGTACTGTACATGGTTATGTCAAAGTTTTGTGCAAGCAAAATTGAAATGTATCTAGAATTAGAGCAAGAGAACTGCAGAAAGCTGCACTTCATGCTACTTAAGGACAAGTGTTGTAAGTTCTGTCATTCAGATTAAAACAAAAAAAGCAAACAAAACTGAAAATAGTAATCACTTGTATTGTAAAAAAAGGAAAGAAAGAACAAAAAGAACATAAATTAAGGGACTGTGACATATTTGGACATCCGTTTTAATGTACTGTTGGTAAGCATTATCTTCTCTAATCATACACTTTGTCATTAGTTTGTGAATTCTCTGCTTGGCTCCCTCACTAACTCTACTGGCTAAAACAAACCAGAAATTGCATTAGAATGAACGGGAATACCACATCACCAGTTATGAAGTAAACAAACAAAAATTTGAGTTTGGAATAAAGCTCTAGTTCATTCAGTTAGTCCCAGTTTTAAAAGAGTAAATGAACTCTATGATGCACCACACAGCTAATTTACAATAAACCAAAATTTTGTAGAAACTTTTGCAAATGCAGCTATCAAAGCAAATTACATGTAAGCCAAATAGATCCTTTTAAACCAGGGGTGTCAAACTGCTGGCCCACGGGCCGGATGCATCATTGGGAAACCACGCCCACCCCATTGCCAGCAATGGCAAAAAAGCTCCGATACGTTGCATGATGTCACATGACGTTGTGAGTTTGACATGTCTGTTTTAAACAATAAATAAATATGTCCATGAAAATACGACTGTTCTAATTGAAACCAAACTCTAAAAGGTTAAGAATTCCTGGTTCTAAAGCAAGACCTATACAATTTTTTTAAAAAAGTTGAGATACACTCAAACTAAGACAGGTGTTTCTCCAGCACTGGAGATTATCCATCTCCGTGCTGAGAAAAGGCGTTCAGGTAAGTCAACGCCCCTTTCATGTTATAGTAAAGAATATTTCATTGGAATATTTCAATGCTTAATATTTTCATTGGCAAAATACGTTTTCTATATGAAAGAGGGGTTTTTTCCCTCTGGGCCTTCAGACTAATCTAAAAATTTACTGTACAGTGGTACAAATGAGTACAAATGAGACAATGAGAGGGTTGGATGGTTATCTAATACAGGGATCCCCAACCCCTGGTCCATGGACCGGCAGTGGGCTGCGGCATGCCACAAACCGGTCTGCGCAAACAAGCAAAGCCCCATCCGCGGGATGCAGGCAGTACATGAAACCACGCCCCCTCTGGTACAAAGAAAAACCTCTCTCCACGGAACTGGTCCCTGGTGATCAAAAGGTTGAGGACCTCTGATCTAATACTTAGATCACAGGGACTTTTTGTGTCCTTTGTGTCTGCTCCCCAAAACATTGTGGTTGTTACTCAGAATTGAAAACATATCTGAAATTGCATGAGGAACAGGACAAACTTGCATTGGATTTTCTATGCTGAAACAATGCATATATTGTATTCTACTTCAGTCTTTCTGCAGCAGATCAAAGTTTTTACTTGAAGATGTTGTCCACGTCATTATTGGTTTTTTTTTGTTTGTTTATTTTTGCCATTCTAGCAGTGGTGCCTTTCGGGACTATTTATTTATGGGTTGGTTGGCAAGTGCACTTTTCTTCCTCCTTACTTTTCAAGAATAGGGTTTCATTCTTCTCTTGAAACTCCAGATTCAACTGCTATATTCTGGGAAGGGGGGGCTCCCCTCTCTCCCCCTTCTTGGCTTGGTCTGCTGCTGTTGTTGCTGCAACTTTTGAAAAGCACTGCCTTAGGCAAAGCTGTATATTCTAAGGGCATAGTTGAGATCTCAATGGTTCAAACTCCATATGGCTCAAAGGGATTAGTCAGGACTGGTCTTGTGGATTAATGGGGGGAGGGGAGGGACTGTGGAAGGAGTGGAAAGTTGCCGAAGAGCTACAGATTCAGAGATCTTGGTTTACCAACTATATGGAAACAAATCTGGTGGTGGATCCATTCATGGCAGGAAAAGAAATAACTGTACATAAAGGAAAGAGCAGCAAGCTAAAGCCCAGAATAATGTACTAAATTGTATTCCAAGTGAACGTACCTACCAGAAATTATTTCCAGACCGAATCTTAGTTAATAAATGAATAGGAAAACTGACACATACTGATAGGACTGATACCTGGGGATAACGCAGCCCTCTTATTATAACTTATTGCCATTTTTTTGTAGTTTGATTTCTAGAAGAATAGTCATATTGATATCTTATAATGACAAACACTGTGACTCCTTAAAGATGCAAACATATTAGTATAGCATAAACTTTTGAGTCATAATAAATGCCCCATAATCAATTCATAAAAGTGTTTGTTAGTTATATTAATGCAGTGATTCTTGATACATGTGTTATAATACATTTTTCTGGATTACAGTTTGATCCAACTATGAGATACTCTATTTATCTGAAGGAAAACTATATTTTTCTCTCAAATATCTTACCTTAAAATGACGGATCATCTGCAAATATTGTAATGGATGCTGATATGCTATTTCTGCCTGATCTCCCTTTTGGGGCAGCTCATTTTAAACTTAAGGTTTTTATTCTTCTTGCAACAAGCACAGCTTTCTGTAATGTGCTGTCAACTTTAATCATATACAAATATAGCCAATTTCTGCTGCTCTGGATGATGGAATTATAGTGCAATGTACAGGTAGTCCTTGCTTAACGACCATTCGTTCAGAAATTGGGGCAGTGCTGAATGATCTGTGCCCAAAGTTACAGCTGTTGTAGCACCCTTGTAGTCACCTAATCAAAATTGGGATGTTTGATAGTCCACCCATAGTTTACAACCACAGGGGTGCTGCAAGTACCCCCACCTCCTTTCTCCTTCGTAATCTCAGATGCTCACCCATATATGTAAAGCTGCGGTGGCCCAAAGGCTTCTCTGCCTGCTCCCCACCCCACCAGGCCCGGGAAGCCTTGCCCAGATTTAGCAGTGGGTGCAAAGTACTCCACGTACTTTCATAGGGGTTTTTTTGTAGCTGCTTATGGGTGCACCCAGCCTATATGAGACATGGCTTTCCTACTGAGATGCCTTGCACCATATTGCAAGTAGATACTATTCTCACAATCGTTTGGAAGTCTTGTGGTCCAAATTGTGCGATTTGGAGAACATGGCTTCTGAATGATCACGAGAATGAACCCCGGTCTCAGAGTGCTTCAAAAGACTCATTCTCCAAATCATACAATTTAGAGAATGAGACCTCTTGTACAATCACAAGAATGGTTCCATTTGCAGAATGGTGTAGCCTGGGCCTACCTGTTAGCAGCTGGCAAGGTAGGGAGCAGGCCAAAGGAGTTGGGATTGAGGTCATTGAGCGGTGCAGTCACATGACATCTCATTTAACTACTTTACTCAATGACTGAGGTCCCAATTGTGGTCGCTATGCAAGGTCTATCCCAGGTTGAAGAAGGCTGATCCCAGGTATAGCTGTGGATAGACAGGGTGTACTTATCAGTATTTGGATTATAATTCCCGTAAATCCCAGTCAACCTTACTGGTGATTAGCAAACATGGCAAATATAATCCAGAACATCTGGAGAGCATCAGATTGCCTATGTTTTGTATGGTCAGCTAATTTTGTTTTCTGGTCCTTTCTTAGACAAACAGGGATCAGAGTGAGATAATACGTTTTTTTCTCTCTTAAGGGCTTTTCCTCGAACCTTTACACCCTGTAATGTAGATTGTATCAGAAAATCCTGGATCACATTATTCCTTAAGACAAAATCTCAGTCAGTTATCAGTCGGATAGACAGTCAAACATTTTATGGAAGAAAAATGAATGCTGCCAGGGTTTTCCTATATTGATAGGTCAGTTTATCAAAGATCATGGCTGATTTGTATTTCTAAGCATGCTATTTGGGAATCATTACAACAATAGCTGTCATAATACTTAACATTTCTTCTCTACTTTTGCCTATATCTTTCTGTGTTCTGTTTTTGATATTTTAATTGCATAACATCCAGTCACAAAATGTATTCAGAAGGATGAGATAGATTTTTCCCATCACTCATGCTTTTCTCATTGTTCTTATTGTTTTTCCTGCCCTATGATCCATCATTTCCTTAGGTGAAAGCATAATTTGAGAATTACCAGAATCTTTCAAACAATTGACAGTATACTGTACTACATGTACCATACCACTCAAAATCACATTTGTAAAGCGGTATAGTCTGTGAGGACTTCTAAAGTGGCAGAGTAAAAACACAATAGTAGTAAAACATGCTGAATAAACAAGAACAGCATTAAATATTTAAGTCAATATTAAAAATGGAACAAATGGAATTAATGAATTCTTTCACTTTTGATTTCTTACAATGTCAGTATGAAGAAACAACATTTTAAACCCCCCAAAATCATTCAGGCCTTCTTTCTAGTACTAGACAAATAATGGGTCTTTCTTTAAAACCTACAGTGACAAAATTTTCTACCCCATTTCTAAAACAGTTGCACATTTAAAAAAGTATCTGGAAGGCAGAGCGAGTATGGGAGATCACTAAAGTGAAAACCCGTCTGCCATTGTGGAATAAATCTCTTCACAACTTGTATTAAGTTGTGAGTTCTTAATCCTAAGGGTTCAAAGCACGACATAGAAAGAAACAGAAAACGGGGGGAGGGGGTAAATGTTTCATTTGTACATAGAAGAATTACCCTTAAGACCTTCTCTTCTGACAGATAACGGGAAAAACAGGAACATTTTATTTCTAAAGTTTTCTTCTCACTTTATCGACGGAAGCCAAAAAAAAATCTTGACTTCAGTAAATCACTTGGAAAGTACTCTCATGTCCTACTTACTGTTAAGATCCACATTGCCTGGTAATTAAGTGACACATAACTTCCACAAACTTTTGTCACAGCTCCCCTCAAAATTGTAGTGAAATGTGCTGTTCTTTCTGGGCTTCAAGAGAAGTTTGCAGTAGGAACTAGGAGTGCTAAAAGCTTACAAGCACTCTTGGGAAGCGGCGTTCCACCTAGATTGGGGCATGTGTTGCTGAGAGTCTCTGGCAGCAGAAGTAGCCAACAGGAGTATAAAATGTACATATAAGAAAGTTATCCATACAGCCATACTTATCCCTGTTAGAAGCGCTCTACTGGTCTCAGTTTAGAAATAGAGCAGGTTTCTCAGTCTGTTCTCGTCCTACTATTCTAGGACTCTAAAATCCCAGAAGTCACAGTCAGCACGACCAGGAATTCTGAAAGTTCCAATACAACACAACCTAGCTAGAACACCTCAAGATTGTAGAAAGCTGCTGTAACAATTGGATTGGCCTTTTAGATTTAGACTAAGGCATTTCCAGAGAGAGGATTATAATGCATTCTTTTTCTAGAGACTACAGTACATGTACTAGTGCAGGGGTAGGCAACCTTGGCTCTTTTATGACTCATGGACTTCAACTCCCAGAATTCCTGAGCCAGCTCCACGAGTCATAAAAAAGCCAAGGTTGCCTACCCCTGTACTAGTGTATGTATGTATGTAATGTATGTATGAATGAATAAATAAATAAATAAATAAATACTGTTAAATCTCGCTTTCTTTCCCATTTTTACCTCCTCCCCCCCCATTGCCCCACAGGAGAAAAAAAATGTACGGGGAACCATCGTTTTTTTTAAAAAATAACAGTTCAAAAAAAGCATGAATTAGAATAATGATGCAAAACAATTGAGTAGCATTTAATACAGCGGCCATGTTGACCCTTTCCACCTCAATTGAAGGCCTTTCCTTCTTGTTGGTGTATTTAATACTTATCAGCTCTGCTTTGTAGACTTTATTACAAAAAAAAAAAACCCCTCTTGCTCAAAATGTTAATTTTATGTTAACCTGACACACATTTTTTTGTTCCCGAGGACAGGGAGGTTTCCCCCGCCCTTAAAAAAAAGAGGTAGCAGGGAGAAAGCCGCTGTAGAAAATGTACTCTTCACAGATCAGTAGGCAAGCCAATTATGGGTCTTTCTGAAAGCATGCTCACCAGTGTGCCTGAGAGGGGATTTATTTAAACATAGAGATGGGGGGGGGACTTGGAGGAGACGGATGGGAGAGACATGTTACAGCTTCTCTCTAGGTATACAATGCCTATTTGAATATCTGTGAAAGGTTACAGCAGCATTTGAGAAACGAGGTTTTATATTATGGCACGAAGATGGTGGCCATGTCGCTGTCAGCTTTTTGTCTAAATGAAATGGGCATCTTGTCAGGGCCAGGCAGATGGTGCTCACCTGCTCTTGGGCGAGCTCTCCAGCAGTCACCATATAACAGACAGCTGCTAGCAGTAAAATAGGCTTAAGCAAATGCAATAGTTCGGTATTCAAACACAATAAGAATAGGAAAAAGTCTTTAGTGTGTATGCCTTCCTTCTCTCCCCCTCCCCCCTGCTTTCCCCCCCCCAGCAGATAACTTATAAAATACTGACCTCTCGGCAAAATATTCTGTGTTTATTCACTTGGTGGAATGCTTCCAAAAATAAAACCTCCAAAATATTTTCTTTTCTATTTTGGTTATAATTGTAGGTTTCTACACTCCAGTATCCAACCCATGTAAAGTCCATTCTTTTCTTCATTTCTCTCGTGTTTCAGTACAAAGTAAAAGTCAGGGGAATACCTGGCTAACTATAAAACCAGTAAAAGAGATCACCAAATTTTCTAAATATAATTCTTTTTTTTTTACCCAACCCTTCCTAATATTTCCCTAAGAATTTTCCCTTTCACAATGATGGGTTTTATTTTTAATGCTTGCCGTTCCTCAGTCTGCAGCTTCTGTACAACTTTGGTTCATTTCACATAGTTTTTCTCACTCCCTGTCCTATCTTAAGGATGCACAATGACATGGGATGTCACTGATCAAAGCTAGCTGGGATATTTGATTAGATAAAGAATTTCGAATTTCAGGTAAGCAAATATGTATTTCCTTGAAGTGTGCTGATGTAGTAATAGGGTATGCTATGGGAACCTATTTTAGCCTTTAAGGTATAGCTTTGTAGCTATAGCATGTAGATTAAAGCATGAGCAGGTTTAGTGTGGCATACTTTGAGATGGAGTAGGAGCTTTTTCCTTATGTGTCATATTGTGTGCAATATGAGGTGTTATTCTCAAATGACAACACATGACATATAAACTTCCTGACACACACATGAAGAGAGAAAAAATTAAAACAGTAGGACCAAGTCATCAAGAAGTGTGGGGAGGTACATTCTGACAATTCTGCTTCAACTTTTCAAGATATCCAAAATGATAATTTACAGCAATGCCAATTACTATATTTGGGATAGTTATACCTGTAGAGATGAATCTATAATCTCCTCTGTAATTTCATACATTCCTTGGTATCATCTGCCTCTGATATATTCTTAATTTCCCAGCCTGCCTTTCTGGAATCATTTTCTTTTCAATTTCATGTGTGCTTGTAGAAGTCTGGGAGAAAAATCAGAGAAAGAGAAAACACATTCAGTATTGCAAATTTTATCCTCCCTGGGTTTTAATGATTGGCTCAAATGTCCCTTTATAGGCATAAAATTAGTCTTTTTTTTGAATATATGCTAGAAATGCCATAGTTTTAAATGAAGACCAATTACTTTGTTTGCATTTTTCTTTATTCACTATGTATATATAAGCATATGCACATACAACAATGTGAATATATATATATACTTGTATTAAAAGCTTAGCCCCATAAGCCAATCACAATACGTACACTATGTTAATTAACACATTTTAAAAAAATATTACTGTACTTTGGAATGTTCAAAGGTCATGCCTCAAAATGTGTAAGGAAGTGTATTTAGAAGAAACATTTAATGTAGTTTAATGTAGTTTACACACATACACACACAAGCACACCCTTTCTGTTACTGATCTTCTGGAAATAATAGATAGTAGCTACAGGATACTCTGCAGTGTACTCTGAAACAATAATGCATATAGTAATGCATATAGTGACCACGATTTTCATTCTGAGACTTTGATCTGCGTCACATTTCTTTTGCAATCTTGTATATGTGATTGTGAAAACAGATCAGAATACTTTACAAAATGTGGGATCTGTTACAAGATTATTCAACATTTTCTTCTTATTAGATATTTTCATATTATCACCAGATTTGGGCACTTTGTTCTGCTTTCATTATATAAGGTTACAGTGTATGTAGCTTCATAAATTAAGCCAATTTCCTTTCCCAATAGATGTTACCAAAAATCCAGTCGATTTTCTGTTTTTTACTTAACATAAAGTTATTGATACTTTACTAGTCGTTTTGCTGTTTTTTTTCTCCAGAAGAAGTTGTGCTTCTCCTAACCTGCCTCTTTAAAAAAAAAATCAAACAAAATTTGATTTTGGGAGCTCCATCTTCTAGATTCATCTCATGAGGCTTTTATGTATAAAGATAAAGAAAGATGAAAACTAAGTACATGTGTATGTCCAGATGGGAGGTATGCTGTTCAGCCATGTGGTTGAGTGACCCTTGGTAATTGCAACATGGTGGTAATAGCACATGTACGTAGAAGTGTTGCAACAAGAAAATGTCCATCTGCTTTAGTACTTGCAACTTTGCAGAAACTCTGGCAATTTACTGTTCCCAACAGCTTTGTTGCCTTGCCTTTTCTTTTGTTTTAAAAACTATGAAGCTTGAGCTATAAGCTTTTGCTTTAAAGCCTGTGTAAGTAGGAGAAGATACATCTCCAGAAGGAAATAGTACAGCAGTAAAATGAGACATAATTCTTCTCTCAGAATAGTATTGGAACAGAACTCTATCATGGGATGTGATGAGAAATATGGATAGTGTTGATTGTCAATGCAATAAAACCAGACAATACTGCCTGATATATTAATGGTAGATTAATTGTTCTAAAGCCATTGTAAGATCTAATGAAAGTTTTATATATTTATTTTATATAACTTTTTTGGCAGATGGAGTCTTTAAATGGCTAGTATTGATTGTTGGATGAGAGCCTAGTGTTTGCTGCTGTTGGGATTATTAGATGAAAATTTATAGTTAATTAATACCTGAGTTTACATCATTTTCAAGCCTGTTAATTGCATGTGCCTTGGCAAAAATCATTTTGATTTTTCCTGGCAGTGTTGGAGATTTATAAACTTTTAAAACATGTAAATTGGAATTGAATGTTGTATTGGTGGATTAACATGGCTGAATAATTATTCCTATTATATTTCCTGAATCATGCAGCGATATTTAACACATTTCATTTTTTAACAATGCTTGGGACAAAAGTAATTCATCTGGATTGTTATGCATTCTCTGGAGCACAAGACAGTGTAGGAATTTTGGCCTTTGAATTGGCTATTCAGCAGCCAGTGTAGTATATTGGTTAAAGTTTTGAGCTGGAATCCTGAATCCAGGTTCAAGTTGATGACCATAGAGCCCATGGACCAAATTTAGAGTAGTATCTGTCACTCAGTTCAACCTATCTCTTAGGGTTGTTCTGGAATAAAATAAGGGGGGACATCCATTTGTGCAACTTTAAGCTCCCAGAGCAAAGGTAACATATAAATATTATTTAACAACAATAGTATTAGGAAAATGGGTGGAATGCAGCCTAATGGTCTGTTTGTAAGTTGTGACCTGCTCAGACTTTTATCATCTCATTATGTTTCTATTAATTCCATGATAGGGAGCCAGCTTTCCAGTTGAGGTTCTGGCCTAGTTTCAGCATGGAACCCATGTGGCTGGGGATACAAGGCTGATAATTGCAGCACCATGGATAGTTCCAACAAAGCAACCTGCTTCTATAAAGTCTGAGGCTTTAGGAGACTTTTAATTCAATAGCCAAGCACCAGCCACTTTGCTTTAAAAAGGAAACTGTGGAAAAACCAAATATCTGGCTGGGGGAAAGGTGCTTACTTTCCAGTGTGTGGCTTTCTACCAATGTTGTGTGAATGGAACAGTATGAGAGGCTATCCAGGCTCAAGGAATTGTCTTGACTCTTTTTCAGTAACCTGCTGCTTCTTTATCTTGCTATAACTTTAAGCTGCAGCCAGGACCATCAACTATCCTTTTCTTTTACCTTTTCATCTTCTGCTGTTGCCCTAGCACGCTTTACTTTCAAACGTGCAGAATATGTGGCACTTGCTTTCTTTATATAGTCACTTCATAATCTTGTAAATAATCTTAACTCTTCCAAAATGTGCACATGCTTTTATTTTATTATCCCATTTTTCCTGAGGTCTGTATTCCTGCATTACTAAATTTATGTTCCTGGTAAGAATCATGTGTTCCTGTGACAATACTAATGGCTCTCCAAACTGGATTTCACAAATTTCTTAAGTGCATAATGAATGTTGAAGCCTCAAAACTGAGATGTTTGGCTGGAGGAGGCATACATTTGTGTTTGTGGATGGGTGTGGGTGTTGGCAGGCATGCACACACTGCACAAAAAACAAACTGTAAATCAACTTGTTTGTGCTTTAGGGGAAAATATAGAGGTTGACACGCTGTCAGTTGATTTGCCATTTAATTTGGAACATTATATTTGGCTTGGTTACTACCATACTATGGCATCCCCTTCTGTTAACTCTCCCCAGCATACTTTTACATTTTTGAGCTTGAGAATGTTATTTGTATATTGAAAATGCGGTAAAGCAGAGAAAGGTATTTGCGGCAGTACTTTAAAAAAAAAACCTGTCTACCAGGTTCTAAAACCCATAAAAAGAGCTAAACTGTAATAGTTCAATGTCAAACTTTAATGTTTACAAAGAGACAGCTGTGTAGTCTATGCAGAGCAAGCAAATAGAAACAGAAGCTTTTTACGAGGGAGCTGGTGGATTTGGGGGCTGATTTGCCACGTTTGGGGAAGGATTTGTTTGACTGATTGCATGGATCTGTGCAGGGTTTTTTTTTTGGCTGAGGCTGTTTGTATTTGGTTGTTTGCAAGCACAAAGTCTGATTTCATAGTTTGATTGGGAGGGGCTTACAGCTGCCATTGATTCTTTGATCAAGTGATCATCTAGTACTGAAGCCGGAATCCTCAGCAGTAGCTGAATTTTAGGCAGCACTGTTTAGATTACAGTGTTTCTCAACCTTGACAATTTTAAGGCATGTGGACTTCAACTCCCAGAATTCCACATGCCTTAAAATTGTCAAGGTTGAGAAACACTGGTTTAGAACAGGGCTATCCAACCGTGGCAATTTTAAGACGTGTGGACTTCAACTCCCAGAGTTCCCCAGCCAGAACTCTGGGAGTTGAAATCCACAAGTCTTAAAGTTCCCAAGGTTGGACACCCCTGATTTAGAAAAAGAGGCAGGCTGCTAGGCATGTTGACTAAAGAGAATGAACAGGGGAGATTAAGCAGCAGGGGGATTTAGCTGGAAGAAGAAGAAGTTGACCTGGGAGCCTGAGAAAAGGATGGACACCAAGGGAGAAATAAGGGTGGCTTGCCATATGGCTGCTGCTGCCTTCTCAAAAGAGTATGCAAATTGTATTTTTTACAGAAGCGAGCTTGGCTCCTTGCTGGAAGAGAAACTAAAGAATTGGAGGTCATTTCTTGTTTTAAGATTCATCAGGGAATGTAAAGCATACCATAAAAGACAGTAGAATGAGACCTTCAAGGAGAACAGGACCTAGAGAGTTCTCCAGGAGCAGGGGAGTAGGAAGAAGCTCCTCTAAGAAGAAGTAAACCGTGTAATCTGCTCTAGAGGTGCTACACATTCCACCCTATCAGTATTTAGTAAATATGGCTAATTGTTAAAAGAAAGCAAGTGGCTTTAGAAAGCCTGTATAGATGAACAGTAAGCTTAATGAGAAGCAAAAAGTTAATGTAGAAGAAAAGGAACATGGGCTGATAACTCAGAAAAGGAGTACAGAGTGGTAGTTTAAGTCTGTAAGGATAAAGTCAGGAAGATTAAAGCCTAGAGAGAGATGGTGTTAGCAAAGAATGCAAATTTAAAAACAGAGGTTGAGGAGTTTGTCTGAAAGAAAATAAGACTCAGGGAGTCCGTAGTCCAGAAAGATTGGAAGCTAATAAAAGAGCCTTGGTGGTGCAGTGGTTGGACTGCAGTATTTCAGACTGATTCTGCCCACTGCCAGGAATTGGATCCTGACCTGCTGGAGGTTGACTCAGCCTTCCATCCTTCCATGGTTGATAAAATAAGGACCCAGATTATTGGGGGCAATATGTTGGCTTTGTAAACCTTTCAGAGAACATTGTAAAACAAGGATCCCCAACCCCCCACTACCACCGCTGCTGGTCCGCAGAGCTGGAAAGGTTGGGGACCACTGCTGTAAGGCACTACAAAGCAATATATAAGCCTAAGTGCTGTTGCTAATAATGGGAATCAAGAAAAGATAGACTTTCCAGTACTTTCTGTGCAATGTTTTCTCTCAAAAGAGGGAAAGAACCCTTCCTGACACGATTGCCAAAAGAATAGGATTGATAATGGAACAGTAAGAACTTAAGTTTGTTTCTTGAAATGAATTCAGGTCTCCAGGGTCAGATATATTATATAAAGATATTGAAGGAGCTGGCAGAAGTGATCTAAGAACCACTGACTGCAAACTTTGAAAACCACTGGAGAATTGGTAAAACAAAGAAGAACAAACAGAATCCTAATATTCAAAATGGGGGACAGGGAGGATCCGGGAAACTACATACCACTTAGCTTAATGTCTGTCTTGGGCAAGATACAAGAGCATATTTTCAAGCCACATCTGCGAGCACGTAGAAAAGAATGCTACCGACTGCTAAAGAATGCTAATGACGACTCTTATCAGATTAAGTTCACTTCTTTTTATGCCAGAAGTAATTTTGTAGATGAAGGGACTGTTGCAGTATTTCTTAAATCCCAGTAAAACATTTGCCAGGTCTCTCGTGTTATCTTTGCGAATAAGATGGATACATTTTGTGGACAAGATGGATAAATTTAGACAGTACTCAAGTCTGATGAATTTGCAGTTGATTAAATAACCACATGTAAAGAAGGGTCTAAGTGGTTCTTCATCCTGAATGGAGCTGTCAAATGAACTCTGGGCTCAGTTCAACATAATTTTTAGCTATATCCCAATCTTAAAGGGATTGACTAAAACCTTGGAATACAAAGTACAATTGGACATGATCTTTCTTGATGGGTTTATATACAGGCAGTGGTGGGATTCAAATATGTAAACAACCGGTTCTCTGTGTGGATGCTGCTTCCAGAAGTCCATTCGGGGCCTGGGCAACAAAAAATTAGCTACTGGTTCTGCCGAAGTGGTGCAAACTGGCTGAATCCCACCACTGTATACAGGTAATCCCCAACTCACAACCATTTGTTTAATGGCCGTTCAAACAGCACAATGACTTACAACTGTTTTTCCCATTTATGACCATTGTAGCATCCCCACGGTCACACAATCAAAATTCAGATGTTTGGAAACTGCCATGAGTTTATGATGGTTTAGTGTGACTTATGACCATTATTCACACTTATGACCACTGGAGCATCCTCATGGTCACGTGAACAAAATTTGGATGCTTGGCAACAGGTTCATATTTATGATAGTTGCAATATCCCGGGGTCATGTGATCACCTTTTGCAACCTTCTGACAAAGTCAGTGGGGAAGCCAGATTCAATTTACCACCATGTTACTAACTTAACAAGTGCAGTGGTTGACCTAATACCTGTGTCAAGAAAGGTCATAAAATGGGGCAAAACTCACTTTACAACTGTCTCGCTTAGCAACAGAAATTTTGGGCTCCATAGTAGTAATAAGTTGAGGATTACCTGTATTAGTTCAAAATCCACTGGATGTTGATTTGCTCATGACAAACATAGGTTCCTATTACTGGGTAGGAAAAGCCAAATATCGAAATGGGGGGTGGTAGAGGACTATAGGAGTCCTTGCATTGGGTCTCAGCTTATCTGTCAAAGGATGCCTTTGCTTTGGGGCAGTATGTAGGAGACTATGAATACTAGAAGACCACTGTCAATCCTTTGAGTAGATATGAAACAAGCCCAAAATGGATACCAGGAATGCTAGTATTGTTTGGTAGAATAACAGAATCTGGAACGCCTATAAGAGTTTCATACCAAACAAAATCAAGATAGGGCTGTTTTGAATTTCTTTCTCACACTTTCCTCTTTCTCAGACTCAGTAATTTTTTCTGAAACTCTTCCATTAACAGTTTGCATATTCCTTCTTCATTCCAAAGGCCAAGTCTGCATTCCTTCATGACCATTAACTGAACTGGACCAGTTTGGCATGGTGTGAGAAGATAGCAGTAGAAAGTTTGAGTTAAAAAATGGGGACTGTGGAGGGGGGAAAAAATCCCCCATGCAACCCTATTGGAAAGAGAATTGGACAACAGCTCAGAATGTTGGCTTTGCTTCTGCTCTGAACCCTCCCTCTTTTTGGTCATGTGATCCAGAGAAGAGGATATGTAACTCACCATGTGGGCTGTGCAAATATAAATGCATACAGATGTAATATGAGGGGAAGCAGAAACACCACACAAAGATGCAGTACACTACTTCATTACACAGACAAAAAATATTAGGGCCTCTGCAATGTGAAGGGATTAAAAAAAATTCCAGAAGCCATGTTTTAACATGCTTTCCATTTGCATGTTTCTCATTATCTTTGGGTTTGGGTTTTGACTGTAGAGATTTGGTCTTCAGTTCTTTAAGAGGGAGTTTCCATCACCTTGTTTTTTTCAATATGTTCAAAACATATTGCACGCAGCCACCGTGATCAGTATCTAATTCAAAACCCTGGTCCCAAATGATACTTCAAAGTTGTTCATTAGTTGTGCGTGGTTTTTTTATGAAAGCAAGTCTCTTATTTAAGGGTGTTCAAGGAGCAAGCCATAATTTCAGGCGAAAGGATAATGCACTGGGACACATGTTTTAAAAAGACAAAGGCTGTTTAAGTCTTAGAGTAATTTGTTCTGTTACTTATTCTACAACATGAAACTTGAATATGTTGCATGTAGCAAAACTTTGTTTCACAAAACACAAATGGGAGCAAATTTTTTTTAATGTCCTAGATTTTGATGAGTTAACACAGTGATGGCGAACCTTTTAGAGACCGAGTGCCTAAAAACTGGCTCCGCCCTGCCCCCGCTCCATCCCCTGCCCCGCCCCCACTCTGCCCCCACCCCGCCTGCCCACAGGGCCATTCACCACCTCCAGGGCCTGCCGCAGATCGCCCAGGCAGCCCAGCAGCGCCTTGGCAGCCACACCCTCTGCCCGTGCCCCACCACATCAACTGTAAGTGATGGGGCGTGAGGGCAGAGTCTTGTCTACGCTGCCTGGCTACCATGTCCTTGGCTGCGCTGCTCCACGTGGGCCACACTCGAGGGCGACTCTCCTCCAGGGGGGGCTGCTGGTGAGGGGATTGCGGGGGGAGGCAAGGCTGGGGCAACGGCATGGGTGCCCACAAATAGGGCTCCGAGTGCCACCTCTGGCACCTGTGCCATAGGTTGGCCACCACTGAGCTAACATGACTTAACAACCGAGTAAATTCTACAGCTATTCATAAAGTACGCTGTTGTACTATCTGGCTTTTTCTCTCATATTCTTCCCTCCCCTGCTTAACGCACACAAAATGATTTAAATATTTTCCTCCCCCCACCCTTACTCTTTCCATATTTCTATCCCCTCCCCCCCTTAAATTGGTTGCTGTGAAGTTTTACAACCCTGCCAAGTTATTTCCTTGGGATATATTAAAGCAAGATCAGCAGAGAGTCTCTCTGTGTTTGTATAAGAATGTTTGTAAATGTTAGCTAGTACCACTGCCAGACTCATTGAACATGTATGTCTAGCAGAGAGACCAAGAATACTTTCCAAACTGTGAATGACTGAAGTGTTTCCCGATTCTGGAGGTATTTCCTAATAGTGGTGTGGTGTGTGGTGTGGACAAAATGGGGGTCTTAAAAGATTAAAACCTTTCTGCTTTGAGACTGAAAACTGCCCTGGTGTTGCTGCCTTACTCGATTACCCTTTACAAAAGGAAAGGGGAAATAGCACTCTATGAGTATAAAATAGCCATGAAATTGCTAGGTTTTAGAAAAAAAATTGGTTTAATGCTGGTTTATTTTAACACATAATATAATCTCAGTTCTTTCTAACTTGAGGAAGTGAACCTTTGACTTTTGTTTTAAATCTAAATCTAGATTTAAGATTGGCTAAAAGGAACAACCAGAAGTTTAGTAAAATAGCAGGAGCACAATAATTCTAAATCAGGGGTGTCAAACTCAATTTCATTGAGGGCCGCATCAGCATTGTGGTTGCCCTTGGGGGGCCAGCTGGGTGTGGCCAGGGTGGGTGTGGCCGGGGTGGGTGCGGCCTACTGGGTGGGTGTGTCTGGAGTGGGTGTGGCCTACTGGGTGGGCATGACCAGCTCTAAATCGTTCGCATCAAGGGTGGCTGTGGGGGCCTGGCAGGAGTGGGACAGATCTGAGGGTCTCTGGCAGAAGGGGGTGGGACCGGGGCAAGCGCCAAGGAATGGTCCATTTCTTCATTCCTCACAAAGGGTGACACATCCCCAGTATGCACCCAGGGGGCGGGGCCGACGTGGCAGGGGCTGGTTCCTCACTGTTTCTGGACGGCCTTGTGGAGCTAAGACTGAATGCGTTTCAGCATAGATGGCCACCACAAAATTGTACATTGGCTCCTGGCCAGCCTGGGCCAGGGCCAAGGCAGCGGGGGCTATTCCCTCACTGTTTCCAGGATGGCTTTGCGGGCCACATGAAACCACTTCGCGGGTCGCATCTGGCCCCCGGGTCTTGTGTTTGACATGTCTGTTCTAAATGAAATGAAATGAAATGAAATGTTACTAACCCCTCTCTCAAAAGGTACCTCCTTCCCCTCTCCCCAAATAATTTGTTGATTGGGTCATATATTGTTCTTGGCAACTACATTTACAGATGGGTGAGAAGGACAAGGAAAAAAATTTAAAAATGCAAAAAATACAGATACTGTAGTGACAATTGTAGTAAAGTTTAGCAACAGTAAGCCATAGATGCAAACACAGTCACAATCAAATTAGCCATGCTAAAATATCTTTAAATAAAATACAGAAGCATCCTTTTCCAATAACAGATAAATTTCTTGTTTCTTTTTTAACAGTAGCTAGAACAAATACTTATCTTCTTTTTTTCCAAATGCTAAACAGATGTTAATTTGTTTACAAAGCCATGTTTGTTGTTGTTTTCAGCATTTAAGAAAGCTAGTATTTGGACCTGAAACTTTTTGGATGGATAAAAGTAAAACTTCACAATCCAATTATACGAAAATGATACCTTTAGAAGTGCACGTTTAAGGACTTTCCCTCTGGATAAGCGAATTGTATAAAATATTGCATAATCCATATGACGATCCAGTTGATAATCCATATTGAATAACAGTAGCACTAGTCTTTGGGATGAAATCTAGAAGCAGGGTTCTTCCGAAGCAGCTGGAGAGGGGAAGTTCCTTTCTGACATTCAGTTAATTTCTATATCATGAATTATTTCTCATCCAGATCTCTAGTTCTCAGCCTTTTTTGTTTTTAAACTCTCACCATTCGCTGAACCTGGCTCTGTGTTATCGGGGTGGAATCATCCTTTTTCTAGGAAAATATTCTTTGTGTGTGTTCTTACAGTCAATTGTAGGTACATAAAAAACGGTAGCAATACTGTTGAGATACCATCTACTGTAGATAAGATAATTTCATCACCAGGAAAAAAAATGAGATAATACCGTGGGCTTATTAGTGAGAAGTCTAGGGTTGCATTTCACCAATTAGTAACTGGATTTTTTAAAAAATCAACTCTCTTTTCACACTGGAATGACAACAATGTCTTGTCTCACAGCCAGCAAAAAACAACATCTGTGTACCAGGTATCCAGCCACTCCTATGAGACTTCCTTCCCCATAAATCAGTGTTTCTCAACCTTGACAATTTTAAGGCATGTGGACTTCAACTCCCAGAATTCCACAGCCAGCATTGCTGGCTGTGGAATTCTGGGAGTTGAAGTCCACATGCCTTAAAATTGTCAAGGTTGAGAAACACTGCCATAAATCCTTCCTTTCTTTTGCCTGCTACAAGGTTATTATCAGCACTCAGCTGATTTCATTGGAGGCTTTTAATTTGCTCTCCTCTTTTTCCTCTCCTTTTCTTTCCCTTCCATTCCACATCAGTTGAGGAGAGAAGTTGCATCACTATCAGTTGAAAATCACTATTTAGAGAACAGAACAGGTTTTGGTTTTTGTTTTTTTTTTGACAGTGTGGGAGAGTTGCAATTTAATTGGGCTGTAATTATTTTGTTTTTCTGCCAGTTTCTTTTCCTGCATTTAACTTCGTTAAGTTGGCATGAATGTTAGTGTAGCTTTTTTTCTTCTCCCCAAAAGATACACTGACATCATTATCCCAAAGGGCTTTTCGGTCCTGTGGCTAAAGTAATATTTATTCAGTAGTACTATGCTTGGGCAGCATGTTTCTCTCATAGGAAGCAATAATTTAATATAGTGTTTTTTTAGCTTACATTTGAATCCATATTACTGAGATTACACTGAATTCTGTTAGTCAATCCATAGTGTTATTGCATTAGGTTAGCTAATCCATAGTATTCCAGGTTTTTTTTACTAACATGCATTATAAATTTAGTATTATGCTAATTCTGATTTACTCCTTTACTTTCCTCATTGCTGGGTTGACATATCACACCAAATTAGAGAGTTGGTTCTGAAGTCTAGTGATTTAAAACTGCAATAAATAACATAGTTTGTTTAGTTTTGGCTTACACAAGCCCACTCCTATCTACTACAGTTTATAGCATAGGGTAATGTATGAACCCAGCCACTTATGACCTAGACAACAAGTTATGGTTTACAAAACCTATGAACTATGAATTCTGGCAGTTTGTCCTGATCTGTTATTTGTGAGGAAACAATTTTCTAGAATAAAAATGCTTTTTTAGTGGGAAATTCTTGGCTTTAGTAAAGGATATTACAAAATAATCCTTCTGTCTAAAAAAGCTTCACTGGGAATTGACATTCATCACAACCATCACCAATTCAGCTTTATAATGCCTATCTGCTTTTTCCAACCAAATCCAATTTTCTGGGCTTTTTATTGAATAAAACGTTTCATAAATAAATCCATGTTTCATTCTTAATTGGTACCAAAATAGAGAGAGAAGGCTAAAGATCCAGCTAGACATTCATCTTGCCTATAAAGTCATACCCTGTTTTTTTTCAGCTGGACTTCATAAGTATTGCTTTAGAAGTAGAATCTGAATTTTGTAAAACTTGAATATTCTTTTTTATACAATGCATACAACAGCCCAGTGAACACATTCTGAAAAGAAAGAAGTTCCCTGAGGATGGGCTCCAGCACGAACCCAAAAGCTTGGAAAAATAAATCTTTGGTCCCAGTGACCAACTCAGATTGGACCCAGCAACATTATCGTGAGACATATATATTTGCATTCATTCGCGAATCCTCTTAGTTCATATGACTCAGCAATATCTACCGTGGTAACAGGGGCCTAAGATCTTCACTCAGTCTTCTATTTGGAATTTTTTTTTCCTCAGTCTTCTATTTGGATTTTTTTTAATTAAATTATTTTTCTTCATCTGTGTTGGAGAGAGTCTGACCAAGCCAAGGGGAGGAATCAAACAGGGAATTAGTCTGGAATCCCTACATGGGCACAAGAGGGCAAAGTTTGATCACCCTTGAATTCTTTTGAACCTTATCTTGTCTTACCCAGGTGCAAACCATCATTCTGAGAAGATTCCTGAATTCCTGTGTATAGACTTAAGCTATAAAACAGCTAATTGAACTCTTCTCATATGGATCTGGTTGTTCGTGCCTGATAGCCTATATTTTATAAGGATGTACCTTCAGCAATTAGCACAAATAGACTATATCTATCTTTAATTTGATGGAACATTCAGTATTTCCATGTCATGTATCTGTCCATCATTCAGAATCTTTTCAGGAAGAAAAGACTAAATCTAATGAGTCAACAATTAGTAGCAACCCCCCCCCAGATGTCTAAATTATATGTGCACTGTTCATAATTTATTGTAATAAATACTTCTAGATGTTAAATATAAATTATGTAAGAAGTTTATTGTAATAATTACATTTGCAGGATAGATATAATATTAAGATTAAAGCAGTATTGCTGATAATATGGGAATTATTTCCTGGCACTTGGTATTTCACAATAGCTGGTCTCAATCTGCCTTAGAAGAGACTGGGTACCCTTTCCCATGTGGTGTTCTGAAATTTGGATGATGGGAAGAAGCCTCACTTTGTAGATAATAAGATTCTTCAGCTGCGTATGCCTGAGTGTATTTAAAGTTTGGCTGCAGAATTTGGCTGCATGCTTTGTATTTGTATGTTCCTTATTTTCCAGTTTCTTCTACCTTTTCATTTCATGCACTCTGATTCCATAATATTAGTTTCTAATGTGGAGGATGGCAAGCTGTGGTTTTTAATTATCATAATTGTCTGATTCAGATGAGGTATGCTTATTCCAAACCAAGGACTAGCAAAGGAGTAGTGAATCTTGTACCCAATTATTAGTTGCCTTTTAGTTCACAGTATAAACCAATCTGTCTGTCTTTTTGTCTATCTATCACTAAAGAAAGAAAGAAGATAGGATAGGACAGGGGTCCTCAAACTTGGCCACTTTAAGAATTGTGGACTTCAACTCCCAGAATTCCCTAGCTAGCATAGCTGGCTGGGGAATTCTGGGAGTTGAAGTCCACAAGTCTTAAAGTGGCCAAGTTTGAGGACCCCTGGGATAGGAAGTTAACTCTGCTGCCTGTCTCTTTTACTTAAAGAGGAAAAAAACCCTCCACCCTGTATTTGATTCCAGAGACCAAGTGTGGTGCTGTCTTCTTCCCAAAAGGGGAAAAAAAATAGACAGAACTTTCTGACCTGTTCTTGGATATGTTGCCTAATTTTTCCTATCCCCGAATTTTCATAAAATTCCTTTTTTCATAAAATATCTACAGAACTTGGGGGACAAGCTTTGGTCTACCATTAGAGAACAAACACTTGATAATTAAACCCGACCAATGTTTCCTGATTTGTGGTTGAGAGATTAAGAGAACAATGACAAGCTTCCAGATAGCTTCTTAGCAAGAGAGCAGCATGCTATATAGTAAATATTAACTATCACCATCTTTTTGTAAACTAGTTTCCAACCAGAGTTTAGTTTCGGATTAGAACTCACTACCATTAACATCAGGTTGATGGAGATATAAAGTATATTGGGTTCATATTTTGCATTAAACCTAAGCACACATTGTTTCTTGGCTGCTTACCATGTTGTGTACATCTACTCTATTATGGTTGATTCAAACAACTAAAGCTTGATATGATGTGCAAACCAGGCTACTCTGCACCTCTGTGATATTAAAGAAAGTAAGAGATAGCACCATCCCCAGTTTTAATTATTTTACTACCTGCTCTGGTCGTTATCCTGTAGTTGCAGGGCCTTTTTTCTTTTCTTAATAGATGAACGTCTTATGACAACTTCTAGTAATTCTTCCATTGCTGGTAGACCTTTTATCCTTCAGAAGCATAAACACAATGTGCAAGAAGCTGGCAATTATATTTGCATATTTTACGTCTCACTGGTAGTAGCAGCAAAATAGCTGCAGAATGTAGCTGGGATTTACACACTTTTTTTGCTGGACTATCTTTAAAAAGGTGCTATATTGGACAATTTTTAAAAAAAAATAAGATATATTTATATGCAACAGCATAAGTGCTCAAGATGTAAATGTTACATGGAGCAAAACAAAAACATCTTGCTAATTTCACAAATACAGTCTGAGCCAAAATACCTTCAAGTATTAACCCCACTATAATACTATAAAATTTCTCAGATTCACTCTAAGTTGGACTTGAATTGTACCTTATAGCAGCACTGGAGTCAGCGCTGTGAGTGCGGTCACTTGTGTATTTGATCCATTGCCTTCCAGACTAGTCAAGACATCTGAGAGATAGTATGTGGTTGAGTCCAGTCAGTGATAAATTCATCCTTGAAGGAGGAAAAGGTTCCTCATGCCTTGAAAGCAGTCATTGTTTGCCTATTCTTAAAAATATATAGCTTGATCTAACAATTCTAGCCAACTGTTGTCTGGTTTCCAACTACTACTTTTGTGGAAAGTTGTGAGTAAGGTGATCAGGGCGCAATTCAAAATATCCTAAAAGAAGCAGATTATTTGGATCCCTTCTGGTTGAATTTCAGACTTGGGTATAGTAATAAATGGTGATCACCTTTGATGATAACCTCTGGCAGAACCAGGATGCAGTGATGCTGCCATCTTGGCACCCTTAATCTTTCAGTGGCTTTCAATAACTCCCATCTTGTATGCTTCTAGACTAGCATAGGCAGGCAGTCAGGAATGGGAGGCACAGTGTTGTGGTGATTCTTCTCATTCCTTCAGGATCAATTCCAATCAAGAGAAGTATAGATCTAGTCCCAGGCCTTTTCGTTGTGGAGTGTCACAGGGTTCCACACTCTCCCCTCTTTTGTTTAGCCTGTACATGAAGCTGCTGGGAGAGGTCATCACTGATATAATAGTACACTAATAATACCCAGGTATACATCTTAGCCCTTGTTTACTATTAGTGATGTTATCAGGGTTTTGTCTCAGTGTCTGGAGACTGTGGGGTCTGGAGGAAGAGAAATAAGCTCAGGCTTCACCTAGTAAGAACAAATGGTTGTGGGTTTGGCGACCACTTAGCTTTTACATTTTTAGTTCTGGATGGGGCCATGAGTAGATAGCAACTGTGCCTAGGAGAACCTTTACACAAATTAATCTTGTGTATCAGATGCACCCATTCCTGAATCAAGAGGCACCGTCACTCAAGCTTTAGTGACCTCTTGCCTAGACTACTGTAATGGACTCTCCATGGGGTTGCATATGAAGAGCTCAGAAACTGGCTGGTCCATAATGCATTTACACAGGTAATTATGGCTACACTTTCAAACATATGTGTAGGCTCACGGTTGAGCTGCACTGTTTAGTCCGTAGTTAGCTTCTGGGTTGGCTTCAACATACTAGTTTTCTGTAAATGATAGAGGGCCAGTATATTTGCGGAATTATTTATATAAATTCAATAAAATTAGGCAGGGTTGTCAGGCTCCAGATGCACCTTATTAAACAGTATCATCTTGCCAGACCTGGGAAGCATATCTCCTCTGTCACTGTGCCCTCCCTGTGGGAAAGCATCCCCCTAAGATCTAAAAGGTCCCAACCCTTTTGGCCTCCAGAAAGGCACTGGGACAGGATATTGTATGAGTAGACGGTATATTTCTGTATGTGTCTTATAATAAGGTGACCAACCGTCCTCCTTTAGGGAGGACTGTCCTCCTTTTGTAAGTTCTGTCCTCCCTCAAAAAGTGTCCTCCTTCATGTCCTCCTTTTCGATATTTGAAGACTAATCTGCAGGGCTTTTTTTTCTCATAGAACGCTCAGAATGGCGTTCCGGCACCTTTTTTTGATGGTTTTTTTTTTCAACTTTTGCGTGAGCTGTGCTACTCCCCCTATTGGCTTTCGAAAGCCAATAGGAATTGCTGCTGAGCGCGCCAAAACACCTGGCTGGCAAACTTTGCACATGCAAGTTGTCTGTATTATTGTTGCAATGAATAAAATGTTTCTTTTATTTATGATATTTTTTTTCTTCAATTTATTTGTGTCCTCCTTTTCATTGTAAAAAAGTTGGTCACCTTACTTATAAATTAATGTGCCTGGTACTATAGATGCAGTGTGTATTTTTACTGGTTTATTAGATTTTAATGTATTTTCTGTTATTGCTTTTAATACTGTTATCCACCCAGGGTCATTTGCCAAATGAGTGATCATATAAATTGACTGAATAAGCAAACAAAAACAAAGTCCATGGATTTTGAAATAAAGCAAACCAACCCATTGCTTGCTTGGATCTGAACGAAATGGTCAAGATACTGCTTTACTCTAACATTAATCAGGTTACTGAGAGGTGCAGTAGTGTTCTATTATTAAATTTAAAGCCTCACAGTATAAGATGAAGGCAGTTTTAATGAGATGAAAAGGCTTAACTGGAGCCCACTTAAATTCATTCTTACCTGTTTATGCAATCTGCTCAGATCTTGACCTGTGCTGTAATCTTTCCTTTAGGAGTTTATAGTCTAGAGACAGTGCAGAAAACAAAGTAGATAGATGTCCATCTGATACAGCCAGCTGTAGTGGAGTTGGGCACTGTTTGCCAGATGGCCTCAGGGTGTGTTTCTTGGGCAGGCCACTCTTTAGTATGTTTACAGAACCAGTTCTATATTAGCCATTCCTAAGACAAATTTACTTTGATGAATCAGAATGCAGTGAGTCTGATTCTTTTGCATCTTATTCTCCTCACTTATTTGTACTGTTCTGTTGAGCAGTTTTAGGTGTCATTTTGGCCTTGTGCTAGTAATCCAGGGGTAAAGTATTCTATTAATTTCTAGAAATTGGAGTAACATTTTTTTTATGCCTTCAAACCAACCTTGACTTCCAGCAACCACTTAGCCTAGTCCCTGCTGTTATCTTGGCAAGGCTTTCACAAGTAGTAGTTTGCTACTGCCTTCCTCTTAGGGCTGGAAGAGAGTAACTGGCCCAAGGTCACTGAGCGGGCTTAATGCCTAAGGTGGAACTAGGACTTACAATATCCTGATATCTAACTTGGTGACTTAGCCACTACACTAAATTGGCTTTCAGGAATCCCATGTAGAGATGTGCAAAACATCCTGTGCACAAAAAAACACCTGGTTTAAGTGGCCCTTGCTTGGACAAAAACAAGTGCATTTTGGATGTTTGGGTCCATACACGGAATGAAATAAGCACAGGAACATTGATGCCCGTGAAATCCCATTCTGAGGTACCAGTCAATGGGATTGATTACTGGTAGTCATTGACTTACAACCATAATTGAGCCCAAAATTTGTTGCTAAGCAAGTTAGTTGTTAAGTGACTTTTTCTCCATTTATATGACTTTTTTTTTGCCACAGTGGTGAAGTGAATCACTGCAGTTCTTAAGTGAATCATGCGATCGTTAATCTGGCTTCCCCCATTGATTTTGGAAGCTGACTAGGAAGGTTACAAATGGTGATCACACGATCCCGGGACAGTACAACCATCTTAAATACATCCCAGTTGCCAAGCACCTGAATTAATAGTTGTAAGTTGAGGACTACCTGTATTTTTAAAAACATCAACCCACTTCCTCTTATTCCTCATCAGAAGCTTCACTTATTCAACCATTTATATTATTTAGACTAGTGGTTTTCAACCTGTGGGTCGGGACCCCATTTGGGGTCGAATGACCATTACACGGGGGTCGCCAAACAACGCAGTCCGCCATTTTTTCCCCCTTTTCCTTAGCTGTGTTACTCCCTTTTATTCTATTGGCTTTTGAAAGCCAATAGAATAGACTCTCTTGAATAGAGTCTAATTCTATTGGCTTTCAATAGCCAATAGGAATTGTCCAGGCTCTCTCTGCCCTGCTGAGCCCGCCAAAAGTCCCATTCTGCAAACGGTGCTGCACCAGGTGAGTAGTCCTTGACTTACGACCGGTTGGGGGTCGCGGCATTAAAAAGGTTGAGAACCACTGATTTAGACTTAAGTGTGCATCTTGAGATCTGCAGATGGAGTTTTAATTGACCAGCCATGGCTTGGGCATTCCTTTAAATTGTCCTGCCTCCTTCTGAAGTTGCATCGATTAAAACAATATGGGGCAATGACGCAGAGCATGGTTTCTAGAATTGTTTTTACTCCCATTAAAATAGTTTCTAATGTGGGTCATGTGACCAGGAGGGAAGGGACTTAGAATGGAGGAGTCAGCCATGATTCTAACTTATTGCTTAATTGCCTTTCCCACTGAGATGCACTGGGGTATTTTTTTCTGCAATGTTTTTCTCCGCAGACTCTGCCCTGATTTGTCCCTTTCTAAAACTGTATTCTTCTTTTGCTGCTTCTCTCCCCACAACAAAGTTGGTCCTGTTTTATTCAGCTTGGGGAAAAAAATCATGCTATTGACACGTAGACATAGTCTTCCCCACCCCCATTCATATTTTTTCCCACTTTTCCATTGGGTTGGAAAGAATAATGATAAAAAAATAATGCTGAGGAAAACTTTGAAGTTTAGCCCTGACATGTTTCTTTCTATAGTCTGCTGGCCTTCTACAATAATATTTGATCATCAGGTCAGTGCTGACCTTTCTTTGGAATTTTAAAATCTTTTCCAGACATGAAGCAGGTGGTGTTGCGAGGTGAGACAAAAGCCTACCAAATCTTGCTCGTCTGACTGCTCTGAAAAGTTGAAAAGAAAGCCAAGAATTATGCCTGCAGTTCTAGTGGGAATATATACACACGCTTTATGAAGTTAACTTCTATTTTCAACCTTGTGACCCATTAAGCAGCTTTGCTTCATGCCACTTGTAACATGGGAAAGAAGCAGTAAGGATGGGAGCTGGAGATTATCCTGACAAGTGGATAGAAAGGATGAGATCTGAATGCCAGAATAAACACAATTTTGCCCCTTACTGTTCAAATCAGAAATTGAATGAAAGGCCTTTGAGCAAATGGACACGCACAGACCGGCTTCATTTTTAAAAAACAAAATAAAAACAGCTTACATAAGCTGTTAAGTTACTTACTCTTGTAGTTTGTCAGCATGTATAAAATACTAGGAAGTTATATAGTAAAGAGCTGCGTAAAGAGCTGCATTGTTTCTCCTCTGGTCCATTTCAGTAACCTAATATTTTGTTTTCAACCAACACTGCTTTCAAAACATTGTTGTGTCATCTTTCCTTGTCCCTTCATTTCAAGGCAACAAGATTATAACATTCTGTGCCAATATAAATACCTCAGTAAAGAGTAGTGCCGGAAGTGATCTGAAATTTGGACTGTACTTCTGGGATAAAGATTCAAAACAGTGAAAAGCAGTGCAGTTCCTAATACAGTGTGCATTTTCCCTGGCTGAAGTTTGTCAGAAACAGGAAGGAAGAGTGTACAAGATTCGCTTCTATTGGGATAACTGTACAAGATGTCACACCTTGGATATATCGGTAGTACTCGGCTTACGGCCACAGTTGGGACCAAAATTTCTGTTATAAGTTGTTCCAGTGTATAAATCAAGTCAGACCCAATTTTAGGGGAATTTTTATGGTGGTCGTTAAGCGAATGACATGTGGTTGTTAAGTGAATCATGTGGTTGTAAAGCAAATGTAACTTCCCCGAAAAGGTCATAGATCCTGATCACATGATTGCAGAATGCTGCAACTGGTCATGAGCGCGAATTGGTTGCTATGCATACAAACTGCAATCATATGATTATGGGCTTGCACAGTGGTTGATGATGTGAGTGCATCATATCTGAGAGCCATCAATAAAGAAATAGTCGTAAGTAGAGGACCACCTGTATTTGATGTTGCACTTACTATTTTATTTTTCTCCTTATACAAACTGGGGAAAGGGTTAAACTAGAGAGGGCTATTAGTATATTTAAGGCAGTTTCCTGTAGGCTAAGACTTTTAAGATACACTGGAGTTATAGCCTCAGCGTTCCTGAGCTATTAGGACCATGTTGATTGAGGATAATGGGAATTGGGGTCAAACACATTGGGAGGGCAGAAGGGTGGTGATAGCTGATTTAAAGGCGCCATTTAGCAGTTTATTTTCTCCCTGGCACAAATATCAATCTTAGTGTCAGGAAAAGAAATCATTTACTGTATTATATTTGAATGGCAGTAGAAGTTGTGAGTTGACTTTCCCTCCTGTGAGGCTGTCCTGATTCCTTAAACGGGTAGATTTATTCTTCTTTCCCTTATAGCCTGTTTTTCAGCAGGACTGAAATTGAGGGTTTGACTGAGCTTTGGAAATATTTTTTAACCCTGTCAAGTATGAAGAAATGTCAGTCTACACTGAGGGAAAGATTGGGGGGGGGGGTATTATCCATGCATTCTTTTTTTTTTTTTTTTGGCGCCTAGTAATGGATGCCTTAGAGCTCAGAGCTTCTCAATTGAAGGCTGTCTTTTTAAAGCAATTTAAATGAGCCGTTTTTGTGAATTGATACACAATCTACTTAAGGCATAACTGCCTGCATTCCATAGACTAGCTCAAAAATACTGCCACTTCCAGCAAACAGCCCAGCTGTGGTGGGCTAAGGGTTAAGCACAGAGGGGATACTGAAGAGGCAGGCTCATGCTGTTTCCTGTAATCTGTGAATAATCTGTGCTTGATTAAGGCCTACCGGTTTGCCATCATATTATCTTGAAAGTGCAGAAGGTAGGATAAGTGGCAGTGTGGCCCCAGTGTGACTTTATAGCAGGGGTTCTCAACCTTGGCAACTTTAAGACTTGTGGACTTCAACTCCCAGAATTCCTCAGCCAGCTTTGCTGGCTGAGGAATTCTGGGAGTTGAAGTCCACAAGTCTTAAAGTTGCCAAGGTTGAGAACCCCTGCTTTATAGGATCTGGTTACATTTGGACCTGCAGGTAGATAGGAAGCACAGTGGATGCAGCGCATCTAATTGGCATAATTTCTGTTGTTACCTGATTTAGTTCATGTGATTCAAATAACGACAGGTAGTCCTCAACTTATGACCACAACTGAGCTCCAAATTTCTGTTGCTAAGCAAGACAGTGGTTAAGTGAATTTTGCTCCATTTCACAATCTTTCTTGCCCTGGATGTTAAGTGAATGCTGCAGCTCTTAAGTTAATAACACGGTTGTTAGATGAATCTGGCCTTTCCATTGACTTTGAGCCCAGGTGATGACATGAGCCCAGGACACTGCAACCATCATAAATATGAGCCAGTGGCCAAGCACCTGAATTTTGATCATGTGACCCTTTGGATGTTGCAATGGTTGTAAGTGAAAAATGGTCATAAGTAACTTTTTTCAGTGCCTCTGTAACTTCCAGTGGTCACTAAATGAACTGTTGTAAATTGAGAACTACCAGTATAACACTGCAAATGAGGAACTGCTCAAAATTTGCAGATCTATAAGAACATTTCTTTAAGCGAACAAAATAGTAAGCTGGGTAGCCCTAAAACAATCACCCTCAACATTCAGTTACGATGTGGCAAGTATCTACTGCAGTCACCTAGCCATGCCATCTAATTTTGTTGTTGTTGTTGTTGTTGTTTTGTTCCAAAGCAATTTCAAATACTTCTAAAGGGCCATATGCCCCATAACTCCAATCCCAGAATTATCCCATGTTGGATCTTCATCACTGCTCTTTTCCTGCTTTCACTTCCTCATTTTGTCATTGATATGAACAGATTGCTGTTATACTTCAGAGTTTTCTGCTTTTCAGTCATGCATATTGCTGAGGCACATATCAACCTGTCAGAGTGGATGAAGGATTCTGTGAAATCATATATATATATAAGCATTACCTGCCATTATTTTAATTTTTTTGCATGGAGCGAACAAATTGCAGGCTTCATTTAGGCCCATGTGAAGCAACAGGTTCACATTCAGATGCTTCAGACATCAGCTACCATCAGCGCTGCCAATTATAAGACACGGTGGGATTTCTCATCCACAATACTGAAGAGCTCCATAGTGCATTCCATTGATTTGTCTGTGCCTTAAATTTACAGCACCTCCCTAGAAATACTGCATTTAAAAGATGCCTATATGGAACAGTGAAAGCCAGTTTGATGTAGTTGATAAACCAGGAAAATGTGAATTATCATTCTGCCTTAGACACAACCAGCTGGATGATCCTGGGCCAGTCATTCTCTCTCAGCCCCTGAAAAAATGCAATGGTAAATTACTTCTGAAAACTGTGTGGACTTATCCAAGTAAATCAAAACTAATTTGAAGATACATACACACACACACACACACACAGAGAGAGAGAGAGAGAGAGAGAGAGAGAGAGAGAGAGAGAGAGTATAAGCAAATTATTTCATTAAGTAATTTTTTAAATATCAAAATAATATAAATGCTTGTATCAGACTGAATAAGAGGTAATGAAATTGAAGAGTACAGTCAATTATCAAAATAGCAAGCGGAATCTTTCAGTATCTTTTTAAAATAAAAGGATAGTTAATCAGTGAGGCACAAGGAAACTTTAATCTTGTAAATATAGCTGGAATGGCTTTTGCCAAACAGGGCAATTGTTAATCTGCTCAGAAACATAAAGTCATTTAAGTGGGTTGATTAATAAGACTTGGTGCCACAAAACTTGTCGGAAGCTGTGGGCACGAACTTTGACAGGAGTTCCTGGCTTTTATGTTTCATGATTATAGTAATGGTACTGGATTAAAACAGCATGAACCAGATTTTGATACGTGGAAAAATTATTACAACAGTTCTTCACTTTACAAGTTGGATTGAGAAGTCAAACAACTTTGACAACAGGTTCAATGTTGTAGAATATGAAATGAAATTTCAGTATTCTTGATAGGCTTTAGCACTATATAAATCTTACCTTCCTCTTTTTGTATGCATTCTGTTAACTAGTAGAGAGTCCTTCCTTCTACACATAAGAATCCTTCCTTCTACACATTTCCATTTTAATAGTTAATCTATTTTAACTTTTATGTTGTAAGCTTATATTGTCCAAATGATGAAATCGTTTGCTAAGGTTGTCTTTTTGTCTTTTACTTCGGTCTGGTATATTTAGTGAACTATTACTTTGGACTTAAGCCTCACATCAAGGTTCTCTTGGTAAGTGGTTGTCAATTGGATAGTCAATTGGCTATAGAAATTGAATGAATGAATAAATAAAAAGTAGTTATTCTATTATGGCTCAAGGAATGTTTACTTACCACAATTACCTTGGCCAGAGTTCTTTACAATGTAATTCTTCTTTGAAAAACAAATGTGTAGACTATATTTCTGCCGTATAAATTCTTGTTTCTATTTCTTACATTGAATAAGTGTTTTTTTTTAAAAAAAGCTTTTAAAAAGAAGAGCTGAATAATGCTGCCTTTACAGTACTAACAAATAACTGTTGCATTTCTTGCACAAGATTGACATCAATCATTGCAGCGGACTAAGTTTATTGAAGGCACCGGAGAGGTTCCTCATGTGTAGCCAAGAGGAGAATCTGTCTTGAACAGCCTTTCTTTCTGGAGGTGATACCTGAGAAGTTACATGAATTGGATTTGATCTCAGATTGAGCAAAGCAGGTGGTAGAAAATAAAACACTTTTTCAAGCTGTAAATTGAGCACACTTCACAAAGGAAACAGTGGTATTTTAGCCTGTCCCCTACAATTTACCAAAGTCAGCTTGCATTCTTTCACAGTATTATCATATACAGGTCTCTGAGCACATAAAAAATGTTGTAAAATGGAAAGATAATATTTACAAGCAAATAGTTTTATGGATGGATGGATGGACGGACGGACGGACAGACAGACAGACACATCCTTTAAATTAGACTTTTGTATTACATCAAAGATGCTACTCATCCTCTTCACGATCTGTTTTCCATGTTACCTTCTGGGAGGGGGCTTTGTGGTATCCGAAGCAGAACATCCAGATTCAATCACAGTTATGTTCCATATAGCATCAACCTTGTGAACTCTCAAGCTTCCTCTTTCCACTATGTATTCAAAATGGACAGTGATTAATATTTGTATGTGTGTGTGTGTATGTACTGTGTATGTAGTAATGTATATAGCATGTGTATATGTGTTATTATGTATATGGGTAGATGTATTCTTTCTTTTGAGAGCAGGCAACAGAATTTCATTTTTAATATGAGCCAGGGTGCCCACAGTAAAAAGTGACAATAAAGGTTATCATGTTATTTTATTAGCTTAGTGATGATCCTGGCACACCAAAGTACCTGCCTATGTTGTGTAGGCAACAAGCTATATCTGAGTTATTTAGGAAGGTAAACAAAATTAATATATAAAATATATTGTTTATTGCATGACTGAAAGGAATATATTATTTCTCTGCATAAAATGAAAAGGGTGGTCTTCTTAGAACCATTCACTAAATATGCAGTCGTTTTTGTTGCAGCTTTTCTTTGTGTAGTTGTAATGCATCCATGGGATCATCTCATTCTTCCAGAGTTTAACTTTAGGACTGTGCATTGTTTTTGATTCAGAAGGATAAAAAGGGGTACCATAGTGCAAAGGGGACAAACAGAGCACACAAGTGCAATTTCTTAAAACAGCTGTGTCATGTTGAGTTATATGACTGTTCTCCATAGCTGCTGTAACATCCAAGGAAGAGGTGTGTTGGATCAGTGGTCTCCAACCTTTCTGGCTCGGCGGAGGCAGAGGGATGGTGGAGAGGGGATGGTTTCGCGTGGGTGCCGCTTTCACAAGTGCAGCATCGCACGTGCACTTGCCCACCACTTCCATGGCTTGGTTCCGAACAGCCTGTGGCCCGGCCCTGAATAACAGAGAGGAGATTGGGGACCCCTGTGTTAGATTAAGAAACTTGTAGGCATGCATTTATGTTCCAAAGTACCTTTTCACTTTTGAATGTGGAACATTGCACAGCCTTATTTAACACTGCATTTCCCATTTTGGAATTTGTAAAGGGCCTAGAGCAGGGGTAGGCAACCTTGGCTTTTTTATGACTCGTGGACTTCAACTCCCAGAATTCCTGAGCCAGTGGCTGAAAAAGTGACGTGATCATTTACTTACACCCATTGTAGCATCCCCATGGTCATGTGATCAAAATTTGGCCACTTGGCAACTAGCTCATATTTATGACGGTTGCAGTGTTCTGATGAGCAAAGTCAAAGTCACTTAACAACCGCAGTGATTTACTTAACAAATGTGGCAAGAAAGGTCATAAAATGGAGAAAAACTCACAAATGCAACAGAAATGTTGAGTTTCATTGTGGTCATAATTTGAGGAACTACCTGTAGTCAGTTTGCATACTTTTCCTTTCCATATTAACTGTGGGGTGTCTCATTTTCAAATTTGAAGTACTGTAAAGGAAAGTAAAAGGGAAGAATTTCCCCCCAAAAATCTCTGGATGTGATTTTTTTCTACTGTAGATTTTTTTCTACTTCTATACTATAGTGTCATCTCCTGAATTTGACAGCTGTATGATCTTTATGTAGTAGATAGTTTGATAAAATATGGATCGGTGATGCAGAATATAATAATTCATCTGCCTCTTCCTCTCAGAATTATTATCTGGTTTTTAGCAAATTTTTTGGCTAACATGCCTAGCAAAGTAGTTATAACGGTTACTTAAATTACTCTAGTGAAGCACTTTTGAAAGAGCTTATAGAAACAATAAACAACCCAAAAGTGGAGTGTTTTTAGAGACAACATTTTCAGTTTTCATAAAATCCCTCTAAATCCTTCTTTCCACCTCAGACCCAGGTTTATTCAGCTGGTTATTCTGTATGTCAGATTCTTTCCTCTTCCTACTTGGATTAAAGGACAACACTATTAGCTATAACTGAAGCAGAAGCATAATACATGGAAAGCTGGTTTCAGAATGGTTTAAAAGCCTGATCTTTTTTTTCTCTTTCTCTTTTTCTTGGCTGGTTTCCAGTGAGTAGGGCTTCTGTGTAAGCAAAGACAAATTGTTTTCATACTAATCTGAACTAGAAAGTGAGCTGCTGTTTGTCTTCTATGAAACGGCCCTGGGTTGGCCTATGTGTAAATCACACTGGTGGTGAGGTGTGAGATAAAAGAGCAGAGTAACTATTCCTGTGGAGATTACATCACTGCGTTCTGTTGGAATGACACACTCCAAATTCTTTTCCAAAACATCCTCAGAACTGGGTGAGGATGGTGGTGCTGTAACCGGAGCCTTCCGGACATTTTTAAAATATTTAAAGCCACACAGTACTTTCTTCCTGCCCCTCTCCTTCGCAGTTGCATTGTCACTGAGTTTGCTTACTTAATTCAAACCAGAATGCCAGTGCTGGTTAGATGTTGTGCAAATGGCATGGTTCAGAAAACCTCACTTTTAATTCCATTTTATACTCTTTTGATTATAGCATTTGCACACATAAATATATGTAAATTATTTATTTATTAAACACATTTATATAGCTGCCCAATTCACAGATGAGCGACTCCGGATGCCTTACATATTAAAAACCCATAAGCCCTCCTCACCCATGGCAGCAGCAACACAATCAGATCAACCTCTTGTTCAGCTTCATCTCCATTCATGGTCCCCAGACCCAATGACAAAACCCTATTTTGGGGGACTTTTGGAAAAGCAACAGGTTGGGGATCAACCGTACCTCAGGGGAGTGATATTCCATAGAGAAGAGGCCACCGCCAAGAAGGCTGGTTTTTTTTGTGGTCCCACCAGATGTCCATTCTTAACTGATGGGATCCATAATCCTTCAGATTATAAACCTGCAAATTAAAATTGTAGGAAGTTGAAACACACTAAATTCAGGAAACCACTAAAAAAACCTTTCAAGTGACACTCTTTTTTATATTGTTTTGTAGAAGTTTTTTTTAGGGAGTTTGAAGTAAGTGAAGCAGCCTTCAGAAATGGTACTCCTTTTTAGAGTAGAGTCTACTTCACCATTGTCTAGTGCAGGGGTAGGCAACCTTGGCTCTTTTATGACTCGTGGACTCCCAGAATTGGAGTCATGGCTAGCTCAGGAATTCTGGGAGTTGAAGTCCACGAGTCATAAAAGAGCCAAGGTTGCGTACCCCTGGTCTAGTGACATCTCCTTCTACTGCATTATGAGGAGTAGGGCAGACATGATGGCTTCTGTCAAGCCTGACGCTTCTCAGAAGGGGATTGAACTTGGCCTTGCATGTTGCAGTCCCAGACAGAAGCTTCCAAAAAAGTTTTCCTAGTGTGCCAGCAAACCTTAAAATAAGTCTAATGTTGTAAATCTTGCTCTTTCTCATAATGTATGTTTACAGTATTATAGTACAATCACGGTACAACCACTGAATGTATAATTATACAGACAATGCTTGGTCTGGATAAGATTTTGAAATTCATTTTTTTTTAATTTATGGGGCTTTAAATATTTGACCATTAATTCCAGCTGTCTAGCATACTAGTTTAAAAGAGTAAAAGATATAAATTCAGAAGATCCTGGTTTGAATGATGGCTCTGCCATTAACTCAGTAGTAACTTCTGAATCTACTTGTTGCAAGAGTTAGTGAGAAATTTTTTAAAGCACTTTTTACAGCTCCGAGCGAGCAGTTCTTAGTAGATTCCCCTCTATCTGTGGCAGATATGGACTCTGGATAAACAACTTACATTTGAAGAACTGCATGTGAGTTGAACAAATGATATGTGTCTGATCTTAATAAAAGTCTGTTCCCTCTGTGAACATAAAAGGAGGAAGTATATATGTCTGAGTTGTGCATCTATTAATGCTAGCCGGGGAAGATGTGAGCTATATAGTTCACTGCTCTAGTCAGCAGGAGATTGACATAGCAACACTAGAGATTCATGACTGAAAGAGTCCAGCTGTAGACAAGCCCATTTTTTTCCCCCACCAAAGAAGCTCTGATTTCTATCAGGTTCCCTCCCCCATTGAGACAATGTCATCTGCTTTGTGGAATCACCCACCTTTCACAGTTGGTCCTGACCTGAAGGCCTTCAGAAAGGCAGTGAAAACTTGGGCTTTTGAGTCTGGATGAGCTGAGTCCCAGCTGTTGAGTTGTGGTACATTTTAATTTGGTTGCCATTTTATAATTTTAAATGGGTCACGTTGCTTTGTTTAAGGGCTCTGTGTCTCTTGCTGACTTTTTTTTTTTTTAGGCTGGCCCGAATCACTTTGTTGTATTGGGTGGTGGTATAAATGTTATAAATAGACAGAGAGACAGACAGATAGACAGACAGAGAAACAAATAAATAAATAAATAAGTAGTTGCTTTTGTCAAATCTGGAAGGAAGAGGCAATGTTCTCTTCATTAGATGAGTCTAATTATCTGGTTGCATGTAACAACTATCAGCAATCTTAGTGACAAATTAGCTGCAAAAGCATCACTTAAAATCGAATCATTTCTTAGAATACAAGCCTCTTGAAACCTGGTTGTGCTTTCCTCCCACGCCAAGCTGTTTTCAGCTGTTGCTGCATTTTTAAAAATATTTTGTTTCCAATTTTGGAATGGCCTAAGAGATGAAAATGAGCATAAGTTGTTGACTGTGAGGTCTACTCAGGATGCCTTTCCTGTGTCTTAGAACAACATTAAGGTTGAATACTACAGCAAGTTCTAACAGTCAACATTTTTATATAGGGGAAAAAATTAATATATCAATTCATCCTTTCTCTTTGTCTTTGTCTTTTGCTTTTCATATCTTCTTTTTTTTCCCCTCCTTATTATTGACTTATATAGATAGTTTAAGCATCGGGTTCTGGGTTGAGTTGTTCGGCTTCTTCTGCATTGTTATCTACATTCTACATCATTCTTTATTTGCAAAGCAATACTTGCAGGCAGCAGTAATAAATCAATTAATGACTCTGATGAATCATTTAATGGCTGACAAAATACCAGTAAAGCCAACAGCTTGGATCTCTATAGCAGTACTAGAAGATGCTGGTTGACTCAGAGCTGGGAGATGAAACAGCGACTGTTAGCTCAATTAGCACAATTAGTGTGCGATTTAAAGGCTTAGACGGCATCTGCTGGAGCATACACCAAGCCGGTGTGTTGACTGCCTGTCTCCGTTTGGAGGCTGAACTCATCCATCCAGGTTTTCATAGTCTTCCATGCCAGTTTGCTTTTAAAATATCACCAGTGAGTATTGGGAACTATTCAAGGGTGGACTTTGCAAATTAGAGCAAAGTTATAACAGTCTGAACCTTGTTTCCTATTCTGCAGGAATCTGTCAGACTTCCCACAGGTGCAGATGATAATAATAGTAGTAGTAGTAGTAGTAGTAGTAGTAGTAGTAGTAGTAGTAGTAGTAGTAGTAGTAAAGTTGGAAGGGACCTTGGAGGTCATCTAGTCCAACCCCCTGCTCAGGCAGGAAACCCTATACCATTTCGGACAAATGGCTGTCCAGTCTCTTCTTAAAAACTTCCAGTGTTGGAGCATTCACTGCTTCTGGAGGCAGGCTGTTCCACTGGCTAATTGTTCTCAACTGTCAGGAAGTTTCTCCTTAGTTCTAGGTTGCTTCTCTCCTTGATTAGTTTCCACCCGTTGCTTCTTGTCCTGCCTTCAGGTGCTTTGGAAAATAGCTTGATTCCCTCTTCTTTATGGCAGCCCCTGAGATATTGGAATACTGCTATCATGTCCCCCCTTGTCCTTCTCTTCGTTAAACTAGACATACCCAATTCTCGCAACCGTTCCTTATATGTTTTAGCATCCAGTCCCCTAATCATCTTTGTTGCTCTTCTCTGTACTCTTTCTAGAGTCTCAACATCTTTTTTACATCGTGGTGACCAAAACTGGATGCAGTATTCCAAGTGTGGCCTTACCAAGGCATTGAAGAGTGGTATTAATACTTCACGTGATCTTGATTCTATCCCTCTGTTAATGCAGCCTAGCACTGTGTTGGCCTTTTTGGCAGCTGCAGCACACTGCTGGCTCATACTTAGGTGATTGTCTACTAGGACTCCGAGGTCCCTCTCACAGTTACTACTATTGATGCCCAGCTGTATCCCAAGCTAATGACATTTCCCACAAGTTTAGTTACTCCACCAAGTGTGCTGATTGCAATCACCGCTCAGGTTTTAGGGCACCACATTAATAAATAATGGAACTATTCACTGGGCTTGCTTTGGCCTTTTTGATGTAAGTTTGACCTATGAGCAGTGCAAATGAGTTTTGAAGATGTTGCTAATAATGCACTGATGCATTAAAATGTACCTAGCAGGGCTGAAGAATTATAGAAGTGTTACTATATAACACATTCCTGATTCTATTCCATTAAGCCTTTAATTTGTGGCTTATGAGTGTGCCCTAACAGAAACTTTTAGATGCACTGTATTTCTGGAACATAAGGAGGGACTCCACGATCAAAGCCGCAGAATCTCTTCCCTTTCCTTCATCATCAATAGAATCAAGACTGGCATTTGTCTTGCCATGTTGTGTGAGCCTACATAGAAATTTAGTTTCTCAAGGGCAAGAATAAGAAGGAAACCAATGGCCCCAGCAGTCTTTCCTGTTACTATGCTAGCTGGGGTTGTTAAGAGTCCATTTCCGCAACATTTGAAGAGCCACAGATTCCCTCACCCCTGCCTTAAAGCCCCCAGCACTTTGGGGGAAAACTCTCATTAAGGCAGTGCTTGGGCATTTTCATTTTAGTTTTAGTAGTGTAGGTTTTTTTTTTAAATGAGCTTTTGTTTTTAGAAACAAAAGCATTTAGATGTAGAACGCACCATATGAATAGTATAGAGTAGCTACTCTGTGTAGTAGTTATAGTGTCTCCTTGGTCATTCACAAAGTTTTCCGTGTTGTAGACAAATGAATTGTAATTGTAAACCACCTATAAAACAATGTAACTGTATAACAAGGAAGTTCATCACTGTTAGTATAGTTAATTTTGGGGATAATCATGTTAGATGTTCTGTGAATACAGGTAGTCCTTGACTTACAACAGTTCATTTGGTGATCATTCAAAGTTACAACGGAACTGAAAAAGCGACTTACGACCGTTTTTCACACTTAACGACAGTTGCTGCATCTCCATGATCATGCGATCAAAATTCAGACACTCGGCAACTGACTCATGTTTATCATGGTTGCAGTGTCCCGGGATCACAGGATCACTTTTTGCGACCTTCTGACAAGCAAAGTCAACGGGGAAGCCAGATTCACTTAACAACCGTGTTACTAATTTAACAACTGCAGTGATTCACTTAACAACCCTGGCCAGAAAAGTCATAAAATGGGGCAAAATTCACTTAACAACTGCCTTGCTTAGCAACAGAAATGTTTGGCTCATTTGTGGTTGTAAGACAAAGTCTACCTGCAAAACAAAGTTTCAAGTAAAAATGATCTCCTTTTTCCATACAACGGTGTATGAATGTGTATTTGTGGAAAGAGTGAGAATGGTGTACATCAAACGAATGAGCAGCATGAGGAAGTTGGCAAAGCATTTTGAGAGTAACTAGATAAGCGGAAACAACATGTGTATGTAAGCTGATAATGATCATAGAGGCACAGAAGTCTTGCTAATTGTATTTAGCTACTTAAACTGTTGCACAGTCTTTGTCTTCCATACAATATAATGAAAAAATGTGGGAGAGGATCTTATTGGACTACTGATTTTATTAAATAGAAAATGTATGCACCTAAACTTCTTCATGAGGCCTTTGAACTATGGTGCTGGAGAAGACTCCTGCGAGTCCCTTGGACTGCAAGGCGTTCAAACCGGTCAGTCCTAGAGGAGATCAACCCCGACTGCCCTTCAGAAGGCCAGATCCTGAAGTTGAAAATCAAATACTTTGGCCCCTAATGAGAAGGAAGGACTCATTGGAGAAGGGCCTAATGCTGGGAAAGATTGAGGGCAATAGAAGAAGGGGATGACAGAGAATGAGATGGCTGGATGGAGTCACTGAAGCAGTAGGTGTGAACTTAAATGGACTCCAGAAGATGGTAGAGGACAGGAAGACCTGGAGGAACGTTGTCCATGGGGTCGCGATGGGTCGGACACGACTTCGCATTTAACAACAACAACAACAACAAACTTCTTCAACCATTATTTTGACTTGGGCATCTTCCCCATTTAACATTTCTTCTTTATAGGGTTGATTTTCCTCTCCCACATACTATATATATTCATTTCTTTATTGGATTTATTCATAGGGGAAAATATTTTTTAATTAGGAAGTGAAAGAAAAATATAAACAATAATTCAACTAATTACTTCTTGTAACCTGAATTCTGTGCCTAGGTTTTCCTCTACTTTGTCGGCCCAGGTATCACCATCTTTTATTCACCTTTACAGAACTCTGGGAATTGTTTTTAGATAACTGGCCTAGGAAGTCTTTTAGTGCTTCTAAAATGTACTAGCTTTCTTGATATCCTGACTCTTGTATGAACCTGAGAAACAGATACACACACCCTATTAACTAATACGATAAAAATAGACGCTAGAGAGAAAAACACTGAAGACTCTTCTATTTCTCAAGAGCAAGGAAAGACTAATGATGTGATTGACCCACTGTTGGTCCATTCTGGAGAGAAGCCCTACCTGGTAGAAGTCCAAGGAGTAACCAGCAAGTAGAAATTTTATATTGTAAGCAACAGCTTACCGCTAGGCTAGCTGAAGTCTCCTGATACTGCACCCAGTAGTGTTACTTAGGGTAAGAATAATTTGCACCTGAGTTGCAGAAAGTTCCCTGAACTCACAAGCTATGTTCTTTCTATCCCTGATGAGCTACAATGGGGAGGATGAAACAAGGAGGGTTGTTACAGAGGGAGACAATGCCACACGGCAGGCTTCTAAATAATTCATCAAGTCTGGTAGATACAATTCTTCCCTTGCATTCGGTTCAAGGCACTGTGGATACTTTAATTATTAACTTCCAGCCAAGTGTCACAATGTGTATGTCAAATTGACACGTGCGTATCTTGGAAAAAGAGTAACTCCATGATTTGATGGGAAATATGCCTGCGCCAGAAGAGCTTTGCATAGTACCCAGTATTCCAACTGGCAACTGTGAAGGGCATTCCAGGCCAGCCAGGAAATGTAACAGATGTCTTGTTGCGTCTGTGATATGTCCAAACCTGAGAGGTTGTACATACCACAAAAGGGACCATGATATCTTGCATTTCCTTTGCCATGGCTTGACTGCATATCCGTGGTGAGTTTTATCCCATTGTGTATAAAGAGGACATAGCTTGTACATTCAGCTTTAAAAAAAAACAAAACTTTATTCTTTGAAGGTGGTGCTGATGAAAGTTTGAATGTGTAGCTAGTATTGCTAAATATAATGTGTAGGGGTATTTTTTTTCCTTTGATAGTTAGATGGGTTGTAAAATAGTAGAATATCTGAATTGCATTGTTGTAAGCTGTTTTAGGGATTTGTCTAACTCTGGGAAGCTCACCAGAGAGAGCTTATAGTATGCTGGAAATCTCCTGAAAAAATATTGGCTGGCAGGTTTATTGCAGTGCCTCCTGTCTTTAGAGGAGCAGCACATTATGTGATAGAGAGCATTTGTTTTATAATAAATATAATTGGGTGTACTGCAATTTAGAGCTAGATTCTGTATATACATTCATTGTAATGAATTACTAGAATTACTTAAAAGGGAAGTTGTCATATTTTCATGGTCTATTTTTTTAAAAAAAAAATTGCTTTTAAGATGTGAATAAAAGAAAAATTATATTTTCCCTGGTTTTCAATTTGATGATGCATAATCATCTTTTCTACTACCTTCTATTGGTGTCTTAGGTTTATATTAGTTTGTTGTTTGTATGTACACTGAGAGCTTATGCACTGGAGTAAATTCCTTGACTGTCTAATGACACTTGGCCAATAAAGTATTCTGTTCTGTTCTGCTCTGCTCTACAGAGCTAGAAGTGGCTTATGAATTTATTTTTCATAGTTGTATATAACTTTGCCCTTCATGTCCTTTAAAAAGAAACTGGCTCAGATAGCTGGAGAAAGGATGGATAGATGTCAATAATTTCATATAGAGTTGAACCTACTTTTCACATCCTCTATTTCAGTACATAGGATCCTTTGCATGCTTGATCTCCATTCCTTTTTTTGTGCTTGTGAAATAACACTATATTCTTTGCCATTCATTAGTATTCCAAAGTAGGCAAGTCCTGAATTTATAATGATGCTTTAAAAATCCAAAGGAAAAGCATTCTCTTTTCCCATCCCTCCCTCCCTCCCTCCCAACTGGTAGGAGAAAAAATGCTCAGCTTTTTGTTGTACCTAATAAGTAGGCAGGGAAGAAAGAATCCTTCAAAACACATCCCAGGCTTATCTAATTTTGTCATCTCCAGATGTTTTGGATTGCAACTCTTAATATTTCCAGCACTATTTTAGAGCTAGAAGGGGATGATAGGAGTTGTAATCTGGATGGCACCAAATTTGGAAAGGCAAATAAGAGATCCTTTAAGACAGTGTTTCTCAACCTTGACAATTTTAAGGCATGTGGACTTCAACTCCCAGAATTCCACAGCCAGCAATGCTGGCTGTGGAATTCTGGGAGTTGAAGTCCACATGCCTTAAAATTGTCAAGGTTGAGAAACACTGCTTTAAGAATTTACTTTACTTAAGTCTTCAGTTTTTAGGCAGAAACTGATGACATCTTGAATTGTGTTGATTTGGGAGAAGATTATTTATTGGGACCAATAGAGACACTCACTCTCTCTCTCTCTCTCTCTCTCTCTCTCTCTCTCTCTCTCTCTCTCTCTCTCTCTCTCTCTCTCTCACACACACACACACACACACACACACACACACACACACACACACACACATTTCCCTTGCAACCATTTTCCAAAGAACGTTAACCCATTTTTGAAGTGGCTGCAAATGTCTGGGGAAAGTACAAGGCAACTCAAGAAGGTGAGAGAAGAATATGATTTTTTTTTTCTTTGACCATTATATCCTCCCAGGCGGCTGTTTTTTTTTTATTGAAAAGTTTTACAAAAAATTACAAAATATATCCCAAACCCACCCCCCTACCCCTCTACCCCACTTCCCAGAGCTGAATACAGGGTAATAAATATAATAATCATAATCTAGCTAACATTAACCAACTGTATAGATAAACAAATATAATGAACTTTAACTCTCTTTTACATAAAAATTTCCACTATACTAAATTATTAATAATAATAATAGTAATAATAACAATAATAATATTCTAAAATTTATTCATAAAATAAATGAAACTTTTTAGTCCCATATTTATTCTGAATATAATCTATCCATTTTCTCCAAACCGAAATATATCTTTCTTGTGAATAATCCTTCAAATAACCAGAAATCTTAGCCATTTCTGCTAAGTTTGACACTTTAAGTGTCCATTCTTCTATAGTAGGCAAACTTTCCTTCTTCCAATATTGCCTTACCAGCAGCCTTGCTGCTGTTATTAAATTCAACATCAAATTAATTTCTTTAGCATCAACATCTACTATAATACCCAACAAAAATAGTTGAGGAGTAAACTTTATCTTTCTTTTAAAAATATTCTGAATGTTCCACCAAATTTTAATCCAAAAAGCTTTTACATTTCTACAAGTCCACCAAATATGAAAATAAGTTGCATCCAAACTACCACATCTCCAACATTTGGGCAAGCAGGTGGCTGTTTTTAAAGGGCCTGTTTGTTGAATTGCATTAGTATTTTATATGTTGATTCGGACTCTTCTATTTGTAAACTGATGACCCTCTCTGAGGTCCATTCTGCAAGCATTAAAACATTAATTCTTGTCCTCTCACTTCTGCTATGAAATGGTTACCTAACAAACTCTTTGCTTCTTGTTTCTCTTGTGTTATATCAGGCTTAGAAAAAGAACTTAAGCACAGCTTTTTTTTTTTAGCAAATGCTTATTTATTTTAAATAGGTTTCAGCTTTGCTTTGCTATTTGCAATTAAAAAGTAAGGATAGATCAGGGGTAGGCAACCTTGGCTCTTTTATGACTCGTGGACTTCAACTCCCAGAATTCCTGAGCCACCCATGCTGAGGGGAAATGGAGAGGTTTCCAAGCTGAGCCATGCTGGCTCAGGAATTCTGGGAGTTGAAGTCCACGAGTCATAAAAGAGCCAAGGTTGCCTACCCCTGGGATAGATTAAAAACTGGGTACAGGTGGTCTTCGACTTATGACCAGAACTGAACCCAAAATTTCTGTTGCTAAGCAAAACAGTTGTTAAGCGAGGTTTGCCCCATTTTACGACCTTTCGTGTCACAGTTGTTAAGTAAATCACTGCAATTGTTAAGTTAGTAACACAGTTGTTAAGTGACTCTGGCTTCCCCCTTTGATTTTGCTTGTCAGAAGGTCACAAAAAGGGGATCACATGAACCCCAGGAGACCCTACAAGTGTCATAAATACGAGCCAGTTGCCAAGCATCTGAATTCTGATCATGTGATCATGGAGAATGTAAAAAAAATGGTCATCGGTCACTTTATTTTCAATGCTGCTGTAACCAAACAGTTATTAAATGAATTGTTATAAATCGACAGCTACCTGTAATGGGGGAAAATCATGCAATTCATATAATAAAAGATCCTAGATTTTTAATAAGGAGCATTTCGACATCAGTTGGCATTTGATGAGTGTAACTCTATTTATCAGAAATATAGTAATAATAATAATAATTGCATAGGCGGCAGACAGTAAGTGCCGCCTATGCAAAGAAGCTGAAGAAACAGTGGACCACCTGGTAAGCTGTTGCAAGAAGATTGCACAGACTGACTACAAGCAGCGGCATGACAAAGTAGCAAAAGAGCCAAGGTTGCCTACCCCTACCCTATACCATTTCAGACATTTCTTAAAAACTTCCAGTGTTGGAGCATTCACTGCTTCTGGAGGCAGTTTGTTCCACTGGTTAATTGTTCTAACCAGTGCTTTTTGTCTAAAAAAAAAAAAAAAAAGGTGCCAGAACTCACACATATTATATGCCCGCCTTGTCTACCCTATAAGGTTCCATCCCAAAAAAGTGCCGGAACTCCGTTCTGGGCATTCTATGAGAAAAAAAAGCCCTGGTTCTAACTGTCAGGAAGTTTCTCCTTAGTTCTAGGTTGCTTCTCTCCTTGATTAATTTCCATCCATTGCTTCTTGTCCTGTCTTCAGGCGCTTTGGAGAATAGCTTGACTCCCTCTTCTTTGTGGCAGCCCCTGAGATATTGGAACACTGCTATCATGTCCCTCCTCGTCCTTCTCTTCATTAAACAGCCGAGGTGGCGCAGCAGTTAGAGTGCAGTACTGCAGGCCACTTTAGCTGACTGTGTTCAGCAGGTCAGCGGTTCAAATCTCACCGGCTCAAGGTTGACTCAGCCTTCCATCCTTCCGGGGTAGGTAAAATGAGGACCCAGATTGTTGGGGGCAATGTAAATATATATATACATTGCTTACTGGTGTACACCGCTTAGAGAGTGCTTGCACTTAAAGCGGTATATAAGTCTCATAAATAAATAAATAATAAATAATACCCAATTCCAGCAACCGTTCCATATATATGTTTTAGCCTCCAGTCCCCAAATCGTCTTTGTTGCTCTTCTCTGTACTCTTTCTAGATTCTCAACATCTTTTTTACATCATGGTGACCAAAACTGGATGCAGTATTCCAAGTGTGGCCTTACCAAGGCATTGTAAAGTGGTATTAACACTTCACGTGATCTTGATTCTATCCTTCTGTTAATGCAGCCTAGCACTGTGTTGGCTTTTTTGACAGCTGCAGCACACGGCTGGCTCATATATATAGACAGATCAAACTTACCTGACTGTTTAGAATGTCATCTTTTTATCAAAAGATGGTCCCATACATTTCTATATCTATCCTAATGGTAAGTCAAAGATGATTTTACAAAATGTAGCTATTTCAACTATAGAGTTGTCAGAAACAGAGAAGGGTGTGCTTACAATATGGAAACAGAGATTGCACATAGGATTACTTATTAATGCTTCTTCAGAATCCATAAAGAAATGATTGTCCCAATGAGCTGTTTTCAATATCAAACATCTTTGTTCAAAACGTTAAACAGCTAACATGACTTTGATGTGCAGACTGGGATTTCTGATTCATTGCAACCTGGCAATATGTTGTTAGATTTGAAACTGAAAAGTGGTTTCATTATTTTTGTTCGAAGACCTTGTTAAATGTGTGCATTTTAGGATACTGTTGCTAATGTCAGTGTGATGTATCAGAAATAATTGACAGCAGTTCACCTTTATTTTTTAAAAAAAATGCCATGCTATAATTTATAACTAAAGGGAAAAAACACCTTGTATCATCATAATGAACCTTTCTGGAGTCATAGCATTAAGAAATAGCAATTTTGGTGAAGAGGAAATATATTTGGTAATATTTTTGAGAGGTCGGTTGTAATTGAGACCGATAGTTCCATACATAGTTGTTTCATGGTGACATCTTTCTGTACAGATTCTCCTGTGCTATAGGATAGTCATATGAAAAGATCCAGTGGAATTTAAATCTGGCTTTCAATAAATTTCACATGACTGTGTTGGAGGTTTTGTTCATTACTGCTTTATAAATAAGCTGACAAAAATTGCTAACCTGCAAAAAAGATTTCATGGTCTACTGAGGCATAGAAATAGGGAGGTGCCTTTCACAGAAAGATATTCCATGCATCTAATGAAGAGGATTGTGATCTACCAAAGCTTAAGCAATATACAGTAATGATTGGATTGTTGCAAGATACTTCATTGTTTTTGCTGCAAAAGGATTAACAAAGCTAGCCCTTTGGACTATTTATTTGTTACTTAGCTTTTTGAGTTCAGTTCTAAATGCAGAACAAGAAAGTGATGGAGCATTTTATACATATTTCATTGGTCTGCTGATTCCAGGTAGACTTTTCTTGTATTTCCCAATGGCTACTAGGCCAGCTCTTCAATACAAGGCTATAAATCAAAAAAAAAATCATTACAATCAGAGAGATTTCCCATATTCACATTATTGTATAAAACAAATCATTGTGCTACTCACATTTTTCAACAGTGATTTTTTTGAATATGTCAACTCAGTAGACATCTAATTAAATTAAATGTAGTATTGATAAGACTTTTGTCTATGATCGGTGGAGACACAATCCTTGATATGATTTTGGTTGCAGTTTTGCAATCTTTCAAACATTAGTCATAACTAAATCATTTCATTAAGGCTTTATTACTCATTCTTGATTGTATTCAGAACCAACAAGTTTGTCTTTGTTAATTTTTGACTAAAATGTTTAAAAGCAATCCCTTTTGAAAAATATAAATCTCTAATTTAAATTTTTCCATGTGGGAGTTTTATATAGATATTTCTATTTAGCACTATGTTGAATTTTTCAGCATTTTACTTCCAGATAAAAAACAGGAATCTACTGTCGGAAAACTTTTATAAAAAATTGAGCAATTAAAATAATGTTTTCATTAAAAATACACAGTACCAAAGTGGGAAACAGTTAAAAAAAAAAAAAACACAGCAGAGTGACTGAAAAATGATCAGAATGTAGCCTACTTTTCAGGTCTGACAAACAATATTTCAACACCCATGGCTTATCTTCTTTTTGTTTTCCTCTAGCTAGCTATTTATATGACTTTGTTTCTCAGAAAGCAAACTGGCAAAGACATTAAACTCTATATTCAGTAATAGAGAAATTTACATTTCAAACAAAACCCATTTATTCAAATTGTACTTTTATAAATCTTTACTTGGTTCTGATAGGTGAAAGACTGATTATTTGAGAATGGACAGTTGATGTTTATGGTCTTGCTGCTGTAATGTAGCCATTGTTAAAATGATGTCACCATCCCTTTTGGCCTCAATTTTTGTTTTGTCTTACTTAACATGAGCGTGTGTTGTTTTGCCTTCAAGTCATTGGTGACCCTTAGCGTATGCCTGGGCTCGACTCTGCAGTTTTCTTGGCAAAACTCTGGAAATGGTTTGCCATTGCCTGCTTCCAAGGACTGGCTAGATGTGACTGGCCCAAAGTTACCCAGTTGGCTTTGCGCCTAAGCTAGGACTAGAACTCATGGTCTCCCAGTTTCTAACCTGATGCCGTAAATCATTATACCATCTATTCCAGGGGTTCTCAACCTTGGCAACTTTTAAGACTTGTGGACTTCAATTCCCAGAATTCCTCAGCCAGCTTTGCTGGCTGAGGAATTCTGGGAGTTGAAGTTCACAAGTCTTAAAGGTGCCAAGGTTGAAAACCCCTGATCTATTCCCTGACCCCGTGAAACAATAAAAAATGGGGAAAAAATCAATAGCAATCATTTTGTTAAGCAGGAATATGCTGATAATGGAATATCTATATCAGATCATGCAACCCGGGCTGGATAAGTGGTAGAGCTGATTTCGACACAGCCTATTTGTGTATTCCATATGAATATGTGTGTTATCATTTAGCATTATAAAAATGAGTACCGTTAGCTCATGGACAGCTTCATTCTCCAGATGTGCTGTGAGGTCAGTTAAAAGAAGTTTATTTTTATACACACACACACACACACACAAACCAAAAAAAACCTCAACTGATTGCCTGGTGGAGAATAATAGCATGACTCTTAACTGACATCAGAATTTCAGAAAGACACATTAGCTCACCACCCTTTTGCCTAATGCTTGAATAGAGACTATGTCCTTTATGCTGAAATTAGGAATTACTAGGGACAAGGAATGGTGTTTTTGTTTGGTTGTTCTTGCTTAGTTTATTGACCGTCTGGTTTAGCTAGCAAAGTACCTTTACTCTTTCTCTTTCCAGTTCAGATGAACACATTATATCGGGGCCAGTTAATCAGTAAACTTTTCCTGCAAATCCCACATAAGCCACATAAAATACTGCCAGAGATCAAATGAGGACATAGACTAAAGGCTTTGTATCTACCTCACAACTTTCCTTATAATGTAGTAGCTAAAAGCTGCTCTGTGCTTTTGAAAGAAGGGAAGAGCATACAGAGAAAATAGGTAGAAAGGTTTATACGCCTTCATACACCTCTTTTATTTCCTTGGCTTGGCTTTAAATATTAAGTATAATCATTTTGCTCTTTAAACATGGCAGGTTAAATATTTAGCACTTCTGTCTTTTAGATTATGTTCTAGGTTGTGTGGTATAGTCCTCAGTTGAAAGAAAGATCTTAAGTTAGTTTTGTCTTCGAAAGTGATGTTGGTAGCCATCTCTTAAATTATGAAGTGACCTGGCACCTTGACCCACAAAAGATGTCTTGTATGTACTCTAATTTACAGCCCAAATGTTGGAAATGTGGTTGTATGGACGCAACCTATTATCATATTTGGTGGTCTTGTAAAAATATAAAGGCTTTTTGGATTAAGATTTGGTGGAATATTCAAAAAAATTTTAATAGAAGGATAAAATTCACACCACAATTATTTTTGTTAGGTATTATTGAAGATTGTGATAGTAAAGAGATTATTTTAATGTTGAATTTTATTACGGCAGCAAGGTTATTGATTGGGCAATATTGGAGGAAAGACTCCTTGCCTTCCTTAGAGGAATGGTTTTTAAAAGTTTCTTATTTATCAGAAATGGCAAAAATATCGGCTTATCTGAAAGACCATTCGCTAGAGAGATATAACTCTGTATGGAAAAGATGGGTAAATTTCGTTCAGAATAAATATGGGATTAGAAAGTATTATTTAGCTTTTGAATAACTTATTGTGTAAAGTTGTTACGGTTAGATTTATTGATTTTATTGTAATGGAGTTAAAGGGGTTCTTAAATTTTTTAGGATTTATGTATAATTGATTGATGCTTATTTAAATTTTTATGTTCTTTTTTTTGTTTTTAGCTCTGTATTCAGCTCTGGGAAGGGGGGAGGGTTAATGGGAGGGGGGAGGGAGAGAGGTGGGGGGGGGCTTTTATTGTAAAAAGTTTATAAAAATTTTAATTAAAAAAAAATTATGAAGTGACCCATTTATTTTATTTTTTTAAAGTCTCATTAGAAGAGTATGTCTGAAACTTCATTATTCCAGAACTAGACTATATGAACAGCTATAGTATAAGAGCATAAATGTAGAAGATGCTCTGGAGCAGCGTCTCCCACCTTGGCAACTTTAAGATGTATGAACTTCAACTCCCCAAATTCCCTGGCTGGCTAGGGAATTCTGGGAGTTGAAGTCCATGTGTCTTAAAGTTGCCAAGGTTAGGAAATCCTGTTCTAGAGTGTTTTTTAACCATGTTCACTACTAGGATCTCTACACTGAAAGATTTGCCATTCTCTTTGTCCATGAGTACATTCAGAATTCTACCAAAAAAATTGCTTTGTTTTAGAAGCTTTAGTAATAACGTCTGCAGTTTTGGTGACAGATCTGTAGGAATGAAATGGAACCAAATTCCACTTCATTCAGAATGACAGCCATTGACATTTTGTTCATTTTAATGACACAATTTTACAGTACAGTTTCAGTATCTTTGGGTAGATAGTAGGGTTGGTAACTGACCATGCCTTATGGTGAACACATGAAATATGTACAGGTAGTCCTTGACTTACAACCACAGTTGAGCCCAATAAGCAAGAAAGTCAAGTGAATTTTCCCCGATTTTAGGACCTTTCTTGCCACAATTGTTAAGTGAATCACTACAGTTGTTAAGTTAGTAACACGGTTGTTAAGTGAATCTGGCTTCCCCATTGACTTCGTTTGTCAGAAGGTCGCAAAAGGGGATCACATGACCCCGGGACAATGCAAACATTTTAAATACATGCCAGTTGCCAAACCTCCAAATTTTGATCACGTGACCCACAAGGATGCTGCGTCGTAAAACGGTCATAAGCCAATTTTCTTCAGTGCCATGGTGACTTTGAATGGTCACTAAATAAATGGTTGTAAGTTGAGGACTATCTGTACTGTCGTCTTTTACACCGATCTCATACCAGGGCTATTAAAATATAGGTGTATCATTATATATTTATTTCTTTGTTTCCAGAGCGCAGCTGCAGCGCCAAGTCCAGTACTTGGAAACATTCCTCCGAATGATGGCATGCCAGGAGGACCCATACCTCCCGGTTTCTTTCAGGTAAGGGTTAATTCTCCTGATTTTTATGTGATTCGTTAGTACCTTTCTGTGGTTGTTTTGTTTGTTTTATTCGTCATCAGTTCTGGAACTGTGTTTATGTGATAGAGCCTGCTTGTCTGGAAAGCAATATTTAGTTTTTTGTTTTTATTCTAGTTCAACGCATTACAAAGCTACTTTGGAATGAATGAGATGTATGTTGATCATGACAGGACTGCGTGTAATAGAGCATCCAGGATATGGATTCTTATTTTCCCCTTCTGGTTAACCACTTGGTTGTTTTCCAAATGCTGCCGCTGAATTCTTTGGGCAAACCATCTTAAACTTTAGCCACAGGCAGGAGTTTGTCCAGATTTGGCCATAACTGTGGAGTTTTGGCAACAGGAAAGAAATAAAATATTACATAGCTGCTTTTGGGAATTGAACTTATTCTTCTCTCCATCTCTTTTCCTCCTGATAAAGTTTGCTTTTAGCCGCATAGAATTCTTGCTGTTAGATCCATGAGCAAAAACTGAGATGACAGAGACCCAAGAGGAAAATAACAAAAACAAAGGTGGCCAACGCTGTTTTAAAGCAAATGCAATTCTTAACGTTTGTTTTTAAATTTAAAAATGGTCTCCTCTCTTGGGTGCAAGCAAACCATGTCATTCAAAAGGATCAATTGGGCTGGATTGGAGAGTCGCCATTAATTTGCTTGTTGTAACTAATTGCCTGTTATTTACATAGGCACCCACTCAGGGTTTTCAGCAGTTAACATGAAGATCTGCTTTTGAAACTGCTGAATCCCAATGTTCTTGAACTTCAGTTCTTGAAGGAGAAGAATAAAGCAGTGGATTTTGAAATAACGATGATGATGATGCAGTGGATTTTGAAAATCATGGGATCTGAGAAGGAGTGACGCTTAGTTTCATACTTGTTTTCTTGTAATTTGATGCAGTTTTCAGGAGCCTCTTTCAAGACTCCAGCTGACCCAGAAGCAGTCACGTTTAAGCTCAAACTGTGGAGTTTGTCTTTTTACTTGTACAAGTAGTCCTCGACTTACAATCATTCAATTAGTCACTCTTCAAAGTTGCAACGGCACTGAAAAAAGTAACATGAGTGTTTTTCACACTTGTGACCGTTGCAGCCTGTCCGTGATCGCATGATTAAAATTTGGATACTTGGCAAATGGCATGTATTTATTTCACTTAACAACGGTGGCAAGAAAAGTCGTAAAATAGGGTAAAACTCTCTTAACAAGTGTCTTGCTCCGCAACAACAATTTAGGGCTAATTATAAGTTCGTTAGTCGAGGACTATCTGTATTATGCACACAACTAAGAGATGGGAAGGACTATTTACTGGTATCTGTGTTGGATGAACCCATGAATGTAACATCTGAACAGGGATGCTATCATCTCTGTTCATCATTAGACACAGAATCTCTAGATTAAAATCATAAATTTTGGAATGGTTGTCATTTTAATAAGAGGTAATAGAAAGACACATGGCTGGTAAACTCTAGTAACTATTTTTATATTAGAAGAATTGCCAAGACAGGTCTCTTTCACATAAATGATTAATGTTGGTGGAAGCTGACATTTTAATTTTACATTTTTTTTGAGTTCTGGATTTATGTAGGACAAAGTCTCAAATGATAGCATTATCAATGTTACGAGGCCTACATTAGAATTATAAAATGATCGATTCGGTGGAAATCCTAGACTGGAGCTGCAGATATGTCTTTTGGGTTTGTTGCTTTAGGAAAATAAGTATTTTTAGGAAAGTTTTGTATGTGATCAAATGAAATCTATTGATTTTTAGGATACCAAATTAAGGCCAGAGTGATTCTCTAAAATTGGTGGAAATGAATGAAAGCCTTTTTCCCTTTCCCTAATGAGTATTTCAGAAGTGGCTTATGTTTGTGAGCCAGTTGGATGGCTAATATGTGCTGTTCTTGATACTGCTGAACTCTTAACACCCATTCATCATAGTATAGTCAATAGTGAAGGATGAGGAGTATTGCAGCAGCAGGATCCCAGATATTATCGCTTTTAAGTAATCCACTTAACAGCTTGTGTACTGCAGTTTAAACAGTAATTGAACTGGGGGAATTTCTATATTTTTAAATTTCAGTTTTAGTCTAGTAACAGTGCTCTTATTAAAGATCTAATGAGCACCTCATAGCATGTATCACATGTGCCCACTGATCTTAAGGAAGGAAGGGAATTCCATAAGGTTTGCATTGTAGAGCAACTTTTCTGTTCTGAATCTTCCCTATTCGGTTTCATTGCATAAATTTTGAGTTCTTGAATTAATTCTTTCTGACCCGTCTATGAAAAGTGAGTTTTTAAGATTTTCCAAACTGTTTATCTTGAGAGCTTTATGTGAATTCTATGGAGTTTCTCAGTCATCCAGGTCATAGTTATCCCAAAGATGCTTTTTTTCACGAGGCAACTGGATGAGAAGCGAAAGGTCTTCAAAGAAAAACAAGAAAGTCCAATTGCCTCGTGAAAAAAAGCATCTTTGGGGCTTTATGTGAAGGACGTGATTGAGTACAAGAAAAACCTCCCCACAGTGCAAATGTTTTATAAAAATGATCACCTTCCCATTTCACTTCCGTCAATTCCACTTTGAAATTTGTATATCAGCATGTGTCCATGGGTGAAAAATCCCGGACCTTTAACACTACACCACAATTTAATCACAGACTGTAATTTACCTAACTCTGTGATACATTTCAGCCACCGCATATGTGGTATATATATAAATAGATGCCATTTGATGGAACAGAACATTTAAGGAGAGCACATGAAGTTATGGACCATTGAAAGTATGCTTTCAGCTTGCATAATGTAGGTCTTTTACTGATCACTGGATTGTCTGCTCTATAGGATTCGTCCTTCTCCTTGACAGCATGTGCTATTTACCTTCAAAAAATGAGGTCAGTCAGGAAAATGAGCTCCTCTGTGCCTAGATGTGCACAGAGGTAGGAACATAACTCTTATGGAAATCCTGATAAGAGACTTTTTCCAGCCATTCATTTTCTTGGGGATTTCTATCCAACAACTGGGGAAAGAGAAAAAAAACTGAGCGGAAAAGGAACATGAAGGAATGAAGTTTGAAAACAGAGCAGAGACCCAAATGAGTTCTGTAAATGCTGACTATGGCTTTTGAACTATGATCATGACAGCAAGATGGAACAAAGCACAAGTTGATATTTCTGTCTTTTGTTAATATGCCATTTTGATGTAATCTTGGCGCACTTGATCACATGCCCTATATAGCATGCTCACAGCCACGCAAAAGAGAAAAAAAAGGCCCCAGACTTCAATGCTGTATGTTTCTCCTGACTTAAGAAAGAATACTGTTTGAGACTCTTTAATTATGATAGAGGGAAGGAAAAGCTCAGCTCACGGTGTCTTTGCCAGGGGTCAAGCATGTCTGTGGATTGATGACAAAAATATAGCTGTAAATGGCCTGTTGCTGTCTAAGCAGTTTCCAAGCCAAAAAAAAAAAAAAAAAATCACAAGCATGTGAAAACCCTTTAAAAAAAAAATTGAGAACTGCTACATTGAGAACTGCTACATACCGGTCAGTCAAACCCAGAATACATAAGACGCTGATTTGCCAGTGTTCCAAAATCAGCAGTACAGGAGTAATGCTTGTTTGAGTGTTTTGAAGCCTCAAGGCAACGCACCAGCATCCTTAACAAGTCCCCCTCCTTACCCAGACTTTGACACTCTTTTGCAGGCTGAACTTTCATTTCTCCTTCCTGCCAGACAGAGCAAGGGGAGGGAGGGTGGTAAAGGAGTAAGCTGGCCACTTTTTTTATCACCTGCCCTGCCTGCCTTTCACATTTTTCCAGAAGGGCAGGACTTACTACCAGATGGCTGGTTTTGCCTTCTCCAGTGGAAGTAACTTCAGGAGCCCTGTCAGCAATCAGCAGCTCTTGCAGGCCCTGACAAATTTTCAACACCAGCCTCCTCGCCTACATCTCTCCAGTTTCTCTATAGGCTTAACTTTAAAAAAAGACCTGGGTCTGTCAGTTATGCATCTGGCTGTGTGCTTGTGCTCGTTGCCCAACATTTGTTGGCTATGCATTTTCCCACTGAATTTTGAACTTGTGTGTAGCATTTTTTTTAAAAAAAAAATCTTTCTGATGAAATGGAAAGTTGAACATAAATCAATGTCTGTTGCTGTGTTAGCTATGCATCAGCAGTTAGTGAGATGCACCATAACAAAGCAGTAGCAAGTTTGTGTTCCTACACTGCCCCCTAATGCATTGAGATCTTAGGAGTTGAACAGACCAATAGTGTTTGCATGGGGGGGAGAGGGTTGCATTTATTCAAGCTACCTTTATTTACTGAATTTATTTATTGGTTTATAGTCTTATTGGTAAAGCAGAATTAAAATTATCAAAGGGAAAGAAAACTAAGGACTTTTTACTAATTACAGAAAATTGATAAGCATAGGTCAGTTCTATAGCAGAAATTACATTTTTCAGGTGCATTCGAAATTCTAGTTGTGTTTCATCATGAGAATTTGCCTTAAATTGGGTTTTCTAGCGTACACAAACATTCACATCCTGAAATAAACAAGTATATGCCCTACCTGTTGGAATTCACAAAAGCTCTCATATGTCATGTTTCTTAAGTCAGAAGTCAATTTTGAAATTTGAATTCATTCTTGGAGGTTATATGTTGCCCATTATATTTTTAAAGTTTTGCTTAATCATTCATGCTTTATGCAGGGCATTTAAAAATAAGGATTGATGTTTGGAAGATCTGCTGTGGACAGAATAATTGGGTTTAGGAATTGCAATATTTTAGGAGTCTTCCCCCCACTCCCAAATGTTTTTGTATCTTTTTTTTTCTTTTTGGGCAGAGATGACTTTTAATGAAAATGAAAATCAATCCTTGCTATTTAACAAGTACTTTGGTGGTTTTCAGCAATACCTGAAAGAAGAAAAAGCAATATAGAAACAGAGGATAAGGAAAGAGAGAGAGGAGTAAAGCATGGATATGACAGGAAAAAAATGTACTTTTCTGACTGCCTATTGGCTATTGCCTACTTTTTTTTTTTTTGCTTTTTTGTTTCCTATTTATCTTACCTAAATCCTTTGCTGCTCATATCCTATCACTCTTATTTACAGGCAGATAGATCCTTTACTGTGTTCAAAGGGCAAAGTTTCCTCTGTTGCCACAGATGCTTCTTGAGCAAATACATCTGATTTAGATTGTTCCCTTCCCGGATGCTAGTCTATAATCTTTTTTGTTTTCTCCAGGGTTGTGTTTTAGCATAAACTCCTGCATGCTAAATTTTAGGAACTTTCAGACCCAATAAAAAGACATTCCCGTGTGATTGTCCTGTATTGACATCAGTTTTTCAGATAGTCTTTGGTGATTGCCCCCCCAAAATGTTTTCAACTCTCTGGTGGATTCCCAGCTGATGCCTCAGAATGCAAGAGGGCTGCACAAGCAAAAATGTTTTAGCACTTCTGTTCACTTATGCATGATTGCTTCGGATTCTGAAAATGGAAAGAGCATAGAGCATAGCACTCCATTTTTGTGTGAGAACCCATAGCCATAACCCATACATATTTGGGGCAGTTATTCTACAATGTGTTTCATGGCATAACCCTGCAACTCCTTTTTAACATGCAGTTTAAGTTACTTCTGTCCTTACTAACCGTAAGTGTTGAGCCCCAAATTTGGCTTGCACAAATGCCCAAATATTGAGGGGTTGGAAAGAACACCATATATACTCTGTAAATAGATTCCTCTGTTAACGCAAACTTATGAACCTTTTCCAGCACCTGGCTTTTGTTCTGTTTGTTTATTGGGGTAGTTTAGGAAATATATTTAGTGAGTGCTTTTGTGTAAACTCTTTTTTTACACAATGATGTATGAATAATTCCAGTGAATAAGGAAATACTATAATCCCCTCAGTTCTCCTCCCTTATTCACTTGATGGGGGGTGGTAGCTGAGAAAGTAAGGTAACCATTCAAGTAAAGTTTTCATTTGTGTTTAAAAGTGGTGGTTGAGACCATTTCTCTTGTTACCTCTGAACTAATATTTTCAATGTTTTGCCTTTGGCTGCTTTTTCTTTTTAAAATCAGCATTAAGACTTTTTTATTTACATCTCATTCCAATGTAAGAAAAACTCTTAGAAATTTCAAGTGCTTACATTTATTTTTTACTGCTTAAGTAGACCAATAAGCAATTATGAAAAATTGCTCTAATGACAGGTTCTAATCTGTGTTCTTGTTCACTTCAGCTCGAGTGGATTCCTTTGATATACCTATTTGTTTACATAAATGCTTTATCTGTTTATTCTATTTCTAAGTCACTGCTAGACATATCTGAGACCTGGTCTGTGTTCATCTTTGTGCAATTATTTAATTTGTGGTATGCTGCCTGTTCTCGTTCTACATAATTTTGATAAATGTAAATTGTATTTTTAGAAGTGAGTTAGGTTATTGAAAATGTTTGCCAAAAAAAAAACACTATTCAGAATTACTGAGAACCGTAACTTAAAACAACAACAAGCAGGATGTAGATTATGCTTCATGTTCATTCTATTTTGGTTTTCTTGCAAGTGGGAGTAGCTAATGATAACCAGCTACTTTACCAGCACAGAAAAGTTGAAGGTTGCTTCAAAATCCAGATTCTGCCTTGTCATTCCTGTAACATTCCAACTTCAAACTTTCTGTCAATTTTTGGCTTCACATAATGTGCCTGGCTTTCTTGCCACAATGAGGTTCTGGTTACTTTAAATTATACTTCCCAATCTATTCTTCCATTTTGTTGTGATCAATGATTATTAGAATAAAAATGTGATACTTGAAAAGCAGGTTACTGTAACTACTGCAACAACTGGAGTTATTTTGAGCTACTCTGGCTTAGGTTTTGGTGCAAGTTGGCCTGTATACTAACCACTGTAACACCAATATCTTGTATCTGCCCTAAATCCTTAAAATCAGTTGCATTAGAGACATTGTGACCTGACTGAAGAAACAAAAGTTTTCCTTATTGTTTGAGTACCTAACAGTATATAGTGGGAAAACTAAGGAAAGAAGTAATCCCTAAGGTAGTAGGGAAAGTGTATTAAGAAAACGTTGGTTGGACAGGTTCCTTTCCTTTTAGGATAGTGGTTCTCAACCTGTGGGTCGGGACCCCATTTGGGGTCAAACGACCATTTCACGGGGGTCGCCAAACAATGCAGTCCATCATTTTTTTCCCCTTTTCCTTAGCTGTGCTACTCCCTTTTATTCTATTGGCTTTTGAAAGCCAATAGGAATTGTCCAGGCTGTCTCTGCCCTGCTGAGCCCGCCAAAAGTCCCATTCTGCAAACGGCGCTGCACCAGTTGAGTAGTCCTCGACTTACGACCGGTTGGGGGTCGCGGCATTAAAAAGGTTGAGAATCACTGTTTTAGGAGATGAGAATTTTAAAAAAAAAGAATTTGCTGACATTCATTCACAAGTAATTTGTGCCATTTTTAAAAGTTAGTCTTATTAGGGTTCCCCTGCCAGCTCTGAGAGACATTTGCAACAAAGCCGCTGAGATTCACCAAACTTCTCATTATCTCTTAAATTCTTCAGAATTCAGACAGAGGCAAAATATCTGCCAATGGTTTGTGTTATCTTCTTTCCCTAAAATTATGAAAATGACAGCGTTCTGAGCAAGGAGGAGAAAGTAATGCAGTGAAAAACGAAATTAAAATGATTTTCTTTGTTTATGATTGGCTTGCCTACTGAAAACAGGAAACAATTAATTAGATGACTTCCCAAATGTTTTATTAAGGCCAGTCGTGGCAATTCTAATATTTCTGTGTTACTATTTTCCAGTTCCAGTACTATATACCAATTCCATGGTATATATCATTCCCAGGTGAAACAATCTATAGTATTCAGGCAACCAACAGGTAGTTCTAGCTCATCATTTTGATATCATTATTGTAGATCTGTCCCGGAATTCTTCTACGTTATTTAGCAGATCAATCATAATGAATCTCTAACCTTGGTCAACATGGATTTCCTTCATTTGTGCAGATACAAAGGTTGACATACAGGCAGTCCCCAGGTTAACAACGTCCAATTTATGTACAACTCGTATTTACAGTCAGACTGCCATTAAGCTTATTAAAAATTTGAGCTTAATACAATGGGTTATCGTAACAAGCATATTCACTGCTTTCTGGTGCTCATGAAATCATTGCACAGCTTCAGTGGTTTCAGCTCAAGGAAGAACACCGCCATCTTAAGTTGGATCATACCTCTGAAGCATAAATACAGTAGAAGTATGCTGATAATGTGTCAGAGAAAAGGAAAATGATCACGATAAATAATAAAGTGATCGGAGTAGCTAGAGCAGTGATGGCGAACCTTTTAGAGACCGAGTGCCCAAAAACTGGCCCCGCCCCACTCCACCCCCTGCCCCGCCCCCATTTCGCCCCCCATCTCCCGCCCCGCCTGCCTGCAGGGCCACTCACTACCTCCAGAGCCTGCTGCAGATTGCAGGCAGCCCAGCAGTGCTATGGTGGTCACGCCCTGTGCCTGCGCCCTGCAGCATCAACTGTGCACGATGGGGTGTGAGGGCAGAGTTTATGCTGCCTGGCTGCCATGTCCTTGGCTGCGCTGCTCCGCGTGGGCCATGCTCAGGGACGACTCTTCTTCGGGGGGCTGCTGGGGAGGAGGGGGTCACGGGAGGAGGCGAGGCTGGGGCAATGGCACGTATGCCCACAGAGAGGGCTCCGAGTGCCACTTCTGGCACCTGTGCCAGAGGTTCGCCACCACTGAGCTAGAGGAAGAAGACTGGGAGCTAAAAACTACACAACCAAAGAAGTCTTTGACAAAAGAGTTATCTGAAGCCTTTTCATCTCATTGGAGCAGGGATGATAAAGTTAGAAGAACAACATCCTAATACTGTTCAGAGAGGTTCACTAAAGTTTTCTGTACAATTACTAAGGGCTGCCTCAGTAGCCATTTATGATGAGAAAAAAGAAAACTTGGTACAAACCTCGCTTGATTCCTACTTAAAGGTAAAGGTAAAATTTATACTACATACTAAGACAAACATTTGACTATGCTAAATAAGAATCGTCCGTATCTGTTCTGACTTACCTACAAATTCAAGTTAAAGACAGACTTAGGATTGGATCTGGTCCGTAACCCGTGGGACTGACTGGTAATGAACTCCTGTATTCTGATACAGCTCAACAGTGCCACCTAGAGTATATGGGTTTTGGAATACCTCAAGGAAGCTTAAACAAACATGTTCTTTTTGTTTCTGAAAAAATCTTCCAGAATTGAGCTCTTTTAAAAGTAAGCCAGTACTGAGTTTTTAAGTTTTTGCAGAATTTTCTAGAAAGCTACTTATCCCACTGATGTCAGATATATAATTATTGCACATTCAGATGAAACAACTGTCTGGGTTGTTTTTTTTTTTTCCAAATAACCAGCTTTCTCTAGATTCATATGAGATTTATTTCTCATCCTTGGAACCAAAGACCAAAAATCTAAAGATGCACTTTCTCATGTCCTCTTCTCTACAATAAATGTTGCACAGAGAGGTATATAGTTCTGCATAAACAGCATATAACCTTCTAAATTAAAGGGATTATTAATTTCACTTGGAATTGTATATGTGTCGTCATTGTCTTCCCCTGTTTTTCTTTCTTTCATCCAGAATTGTGTTTTGGGATATCTACAGCCTAAAAGTAGCTCCAATTTATAAGGCTGCATGGTTAGAAAACTACCTCATGTATTTACAGAGTATTTCAGAAACTTTTGGTCCAGTCCTGTAAGTCTTCAATATGTACATTCACAGCATCTTCCTGTTTCAACCTTTTGCCCCAAAACCTGAAAGAGAGGGTCCTTAAAAGAAACCCTAAACAGCCTTGTTTAATTGGATAGTCTGGTGCCCTCTTTAGTCTTTGAACTAAGCCCTTTAAACAATATATAAAAAAAATAACAACAACAACCAAAAACCTCCTCTCTAATGGCCATAGTATTTGGGGATTATGGAAGTTTTAAACAAGGTATCTATTGGTGACAGATTTCCTAATTCTATACTAGGTTGGATCAGGGAATTAATTTTAATGGTTGCATTCTATTGCAATCATTTGGAAGGAATACTTGTAAAGAAGAGGATCTACAGCAGTGATTCTCAACCTTTCTAATGCCGCGACCGCATAATACAGTTCCCCATGTTGTGGTGATCCCCAACCACTTATACATCACCAGGTGCCAGGGGCGTGGCCAAAGAAAAGGGGGGAAAAATGGCGACCCCCGTGAAATGGTTGTTCGATCCCAAATGGGGTCCCGACCCACAAGTTGAGAACCACTGATCTACAGGTAGAGAAAGTAATTCCCTTTGGAACCTCAGAACTAATAAATAGTTCCTGTAACTGTATTGGACTACAAGTCCCAGAGCTGCCACGCAATGGCGGGCAAGAGATTGGGGAAGGCTGGTTAGATATGGTCTGTTGAGTCCATGAATATGTTTTATTGGCTGATAACACTCCTTTCTTTCCCCATTAATTTTACCAACTTGAACATAGAGACAGGCACAAGGCATACCATACAAGAGGCTTTTATATAGAGAGAAAGATTTCCTGTCTTTAACTTTATAAAACATGTTTGGATTCCTAAGCATTGTGTATGCAGTTTGAGAGTTAAAAGTAGAACATTAATCCTTTCAAACACAAGGGAAGGGCCTGATGCTTTTTAATATTCATCTCACCTATTGCTAATGTTGTCATGATTAACTGTGGAGTTCTTAAGTAGGGGGGAGATGATGTTATCTGCTATAGAAAATGCCTCTTTAATCTTGCCTGTGTTTTCCACCACAATACAGAAATCTCTTAAATACAAGGCTGTGTTCTTCTTTTATATGAAGGCTTCTAGAATTTCTCTCATAAAGATATGAATAGTAATATATATATTTTCTTTTTTAACCATCTTCACAGTGTATCATTTTTTTAAAAAAAAAATAGAAATAAGGACCTTTCTCCAACTTCAGAAATTATAATCCAGTAAATTATATTTTTAGTCTTTTTTCTCTTAATTGCCAACTATAACAACTGAATCATTTTTTTTTTACTATTTCCATGTTTTCTTGGGTCAGTGTATTTACCTTTGTCATCTACAGCAGGGATCCCCAACCCCCGGACCATGGCTTGTTCAGAACTGGGCCGCGCAAATGGCAGGCAAGCACGTGCTCGTTAAGCTCCACTTGTGCATGTGGTGGATGAATATGCGTGCACGCACTTGTCATTCATACAGAACCATCTCCTCTTCCCCCTATCCCCCCACTGGTTTGCCAAACCGGAAAGGTTAGGCACTGCTGACCTACAACTCTGTTTACGAGCATTATGGGAAACCTACCACTGCCTTTAAAATTATATTTATTTTATTTATTAAATTTATATGCTGCCCATCTTGCTATCCAAAGTGACAAATTTAAGGTTCTATATGTGTAGTCCCAGTATATGTGGGATCTTTGTGTTGTTCTTTTTGTCTAAGTGGTGAACATTTTTAATAATATTAAGTGAAGCAGTGTGAAGGAAGATAAATCTCATTTTAATATAGATGCTTGACAATGACTAAAATGTAGATCTTTGGTTAAAATAAGCAGGTTTTTCATCAAAGTACCCCAGCTAATGTTTTTTAAATTAGCCATTCTTGAAAAGAAGATAAGGGTCAAATAAAGGGTATTGATTCAATAACCAAATAGCTCTAGTATCTTTTTTTAATACAATTGGAAACAGGTTTCAGAGGTCATTGGCACCAACTATTATTGAGATGTGTAGAAGATATCAGAAATGGTTGGATTAGATTTATTTTAGATTATCCTCAGAATAAAACTTTCCTATAAGCATTGTTCCTTAAGGAAAAGAGAATACTCTCATTTTCCTTCTTAGAAATTTAACTACAGTACTATGTGCTATATTCACAGATACTATAAAATTGGAATTTAGTTATTGAATGGGAAAAGTACACAGCTGCGGCAATTGGTAGTAAATAACATGTAATGGAAAACAGGATAATTTGTTTATGTGTCCAGAGTGCAAAACATTGTTATTGTTGACTTAAAGATAGTGGTGGTGTCTTCAGGACTACACAGATTAACTAATGGAATAGATCTCTGGAATTTTAGTTCCACAATTCAGTTGAATTTCCTAGACTTGGATTGAAACCACATGGCTAAATCTTACAGTTTTGGGGGGCACTTTATATCTTGATACATTGATATGAAATTAGACCAGCCTTGTTGCTTTCATTAAAAAGATGATGGGAAAAACAACATTCTTTCCATAGTAAGTGTAGTTAGTACAATAGAAAAGTGTAGTTGGTACAATAGAACCACCAGATTGTGCTTAAAAGATCAGATTTTCTTATGATTTACTTTTGTTTCCTAAGATTTCATTCTTACTCATGCTTTAGCTTAGGTGTTGAAATGTTTAACTGAAATATCATGTAAAACATGTAGAACTCATAGAACTTTTGTGACACTTAAGCAATGAAAAGAAGTAGTGTAGAATAATAAATAGTGAGAAGAATTCCTATCTCAGGAACAATCTTCCAAGTTATGGTTGCTTTATATCAGTGTCTTTGGAAATTTGGCAACTTTAAGATGTAGGAACCTGCTGGCTGAGGAATTCTAGGAATTGAAATCCACACATCTTACAGTTTATACTTTAATTTATGTTTTTTAAAAGCACATGCATAAGCACGATCTCCAACTTTCATTCTTTCTAATCCAACAAAAATCTAACAGAATTTCTTTCTTTTAAAAAATACATTTTATAAAGGACCCCCCCCCCCAACCCACCCTGTCCTTTAGCAGGATAACTTTGTGGAAACTGAATAGATCAGGATCTATTTTGGTATGGAGGGAGAAACCAGAAAAAGAAATATGAGGTTGAAAAGTGAGCCAGAACCACATTGGAGTTGAAGAGGAAAAAAAAAATCAGAGAGAAAAAAAATTATCCCCCAATACAGCTCTATGAGCAGAATGCTGTCAATTGTTCAGTTCTTTTTTAAAAAAAACTATCTCTCCTCTTGATCACATGACCAGATTGTTGTTGTTATTCAGTCGCTAAGTCATGTCCGACTCTCTGCAACCCCATGGATCACACCACACCAGGCCTGCCTGTTCTCCACTATCTGCCAGCCTATGTTCATTGAGTCGATGACACTATCTAACCATCACATCCTCTGCTGTCCCCTTCTCCTTTTGCCTTCAGTCTTTCCCAATATCAGGGGCTTTGCCACTGAGCCCTCTCTTCTCTTTTGGTGGCCAGAATATTTGAGTTTCAGCTTCAGTCCTTCGAAAGAGGAGTCAGGGTTGATTTCCTTTAGGGTTGATCTCCTCGCAGTCCAAGGGACTCTCAAGAGTCTTCTCCATCACCACAATTCAAAAGCATCAATGCTTCAGCACTTAGTCTTCCAACTCTTACAGCCATACTTTGCTACTGAGAAAACACATGACCAGGACAGAGTTGTTATTAAGAGCTTACAAAGAGTTCCAGAAACCATCTTCTCTTGCTTTCCCTAACTTGTTTATTCTTTCTTGACCTGTTTGGGTTCTACTTTCAGTTGTAATAATGGCTTTTAAAATTGTACCACAAACCTAGGCTGGGAAAGGAGAATCCCCCAGATACTGAGAGTAGGAAAATTATGTCCCCAATCTGGATCAAGATACTACTGGTGCTTGGTGTTTGAAGGTATGAAGAAAGATCTGCTTCAAATAAATTATTTTTTAATTTCTTCTTTCAGTGTTGATACCAAGTATCCTTGGTCTGGTTGGAGAGCACAGGAGAAAAAATTGGTAGGCTCTATTTCATCCTTTCTCAGTCTGTCAAATTCAGATTGAGGTCCTTTTAAAAAGGCCTTCATATGATTGCAAATTGTCTGATCAATCCTGACTAGTTTGGCCCTTCATATTTGAATTTTCTTTGATACTGGGGCACTTTATCTCTGCATTAGATGAAAAGGGACTCCAGACCTCTATGAAACCATGACATCATCTGCATTCAGTAGTAGAGCCAATTTAATTGTGGCTCAGCTGTGATGTATTTAAATCCCTAGTATTTTTTTTAAAAAAAGTAAAATTCTATGAAGCTTGTGGGTGGTCCATTTACCCATTGGCAGTGAACCCTGCCTCACCAGGCCTCCCAACCCTTTGGGCTTCAGATCATTTGGGGAGAGATGGCTTGATGCCTTTTCAGCTTGCCTTCCCCAGGAACCACTGGGATTTTTTTTTTTAATCTATGACCAGACATATGTACACAAGATGAAGTAAGGTGTGTTTGTGCGCACATACAAACAAACAGATCTTTTAAGTAGTTTTCCTTTTACAAGGTGGGTGGGGTGAAGGAATTGTTATTGTGTAGGAACCGTATAAATTTGGAGCAATATTGATTATTGCCCACCCTGTAAAATACTTCTTTACCCTCCAGCTTGAGCATCAACCTAAACCTGAACACACCAATGCTTAACAGGGGCAATTGTACATGGTAGGAAAGACAGAATAATAGTGCTGCTATCTTATTAATGAAGTCCCTGCCCACTATATTTGTCTTTCCTGGTCAGATTTAGCTGAGAGCACATTCTGTTTTCTTTCAAAGTTTGCAATAAGCATGTGAAGGACTAACTCAGCACATTGGAGGCGGGATTATATTTGCTGCCATATACCGTGTAAAAACCCTGTAGACCCTAATATATTCAGAATAATAAGCAGGGCCTGAATTACGAACTTTTCCTATCCAAAACAACATTACTCATGCACAGGAAATACCAAGAGTTGTAGAAGTGCGAAAATAAATATTAGGTGAAAATTAGGTGAAATTCAACTAATACTGACAGATCGATAAGCAGAACATGGAAAAACCAAGAAAGAAAAAAAAATGGAGTTAAACCTCTAACCATCACACCAGTTTTCAGTAGAGGGAATTGAATGGCTTTAAAATACATATATAAAAATGGGGATATTGTATTTCATCTTCAGTTAATGCTAATTGATTCATGTGTCTTAGGAGGTTCACAAATAACTATTTATATTATAATGAAATGTATCTTTCCCAAATTGTTGAAGGCAGATCAAAGAAAATATGTATTTCCAAACAAGGCAATCCTGTGCATTGGTACCATCATCATGAAGATGATGATATTCACATATGGCTTATATTTACTACATGCCACTGCCTGCTTGGGAAAATATGGGTGACAGCCTCCCCAAGATTTGAGGTTTTCAAGCAGCCACTTTGATCCTTTTTGGGATTACCATTTGTGAGATGCATCAAAGCCTTTTTTTATTAACACTGAAAATATTTTTAAAAGTTCATAATAGAATAGCTATAAATGTCCCAATAATTTTTTCAAGGTTGAAAATATTAAGTTGCTGCGCATTTCAATACTTTAATTCAAAGTAAGGGAAAAAGCATGCTAACCATTCTGAAACAATATGGAGCAATTATGGCCACTCCTCTTTTGACAACGGGTCATTTGGAATCGAGTGGATTTATAATTCCACTAATGCATAAGAGAAGCATAGTACCAGGTGGACAAAACCCTAAGCTCATTACCCTGATGTGTTGCTCTTCTTTTCTTCAAAAAAAAGTGAATTGTAGGACTACAAAGGAACAAATATGTATACAAATAATGTTAGAGTTACTGAACATTATTATGTTTAGTTCAATCTCTACTTTATGAAAATATCATCTAGTGTGCAAATGCAATACTTGGTCTGAGTTTTGCGAACTTGATTTTTTATATGTATGTATGTATGTATGTATGTATGTCTTTGGTTATTCGGGTTTTCTCCCACGTAAAATTGGAAGTGTCTTGGCGACGTTTTAACGAAGTCTCATTCATCATCTTCAGGCTGGTGCTTTCAGCTTCGTGCTTCTAGGAGCAATGAAACGTCGCCAAGACACTTCCAATTTTACGTGGAAGAAAACCCGAATAACCAAAGACCTACATACAAACACCCACGAAAACCTCAGAAAACAAATATATATGTGTGCTTGTACAATCGCTTTCCCAGTTTCTGGGATCATAGGGAAGGCAAGTGGAATTGTTTTATTATTCTAGTATCCAAATTTGGAATAAGTATCTTTTTTTTTAATTTTGGTTAAAATATGGTGATTTTGATGCCATCTTATTTGTTTTTCTGTCATTCTTCCCATTTGGTACTCAGACAAATATGCATTTATGATCAGGATAAATAACACCAAGGGAACAGAATATATTTTATTTGGGAAAACTTTGTAAAATAGGTTTTTATTTACATCAACATTTTTTCAGGTTTTTTTTTTTCAGATCACTTTGAAGAATTAAAAAGCAATTTTTGTCCTTGACAAACTCTTTTGTGTCGCTTGACTTGATTCTAACAAGAATATTGTCTTTTTATCAATGTCATGTTAAATAATTGTCTTCATTTTTTCCCCTAAAATAGAAAAATATCATGACTCAAAGGTTAGCGATTTTTGAGTAATCGGTGCAGTTGGAAGACATATGCAGAGCAAAAATGTTATAGTAACATGATTATATAGGAGGATTCAGAGATTCTTGGGCTGAATGCGCACTCTACACAAAGATTTTGGTTTGGTTTCCTTGGGTAAACCACCTTGTGAGTTGTTTTGTATTCTGTACCTTTAGAATAGCATTAGCAGGCAGTTTAATTCAGTGTTTGATTTATAACACAGAGTGGGAGGGAGGGAAAGGCTGTAGCATTCATCCTCTGTTGAATTGCTGCTCTCCCTGATCCTCCAACATCTGCAAATATTTACAGAGATAACTATATCCAGTTGTCTGGGGCATTGTTTTTGGTTGTCTTTCTTTCTTTCTTTCTTTCTTTCTTTCTTTCTTTCTTTCTTTCCTTCCTTCCTTCCTTCCTTCCTTCCTTCCTTCCTTCCTTCCTTCCTTCTTTTTGAGGGAAGGTAGAAATCAATCTTAAGCTTAGTTATAAAAAGCTAGAGGAGGGGGCAGGTGGGTTGTGGGGCATCAAAGAAGAAGCAGATAGATGTAAGATTGCATTCTTTATATCCAGGCACAGCAGCTTTAGTGGCCCCAGGGTAGCAGACAGGAAGTAGCAAATATTTTCAGATCCCTCATTGTTACTGTTTCTTGCCCAGCCCCAAGCCACTAGCTCCTCCCACTGCTGCATAACAAGTTGAAAGAAAGAGCATGCAGCACTGTTGCTAAGATGCGTGTCTTTATTGTACTTCTGCAGTTATGTTGTCCGGGGCTAATTGTCATGACCATTACACTAGCCAGCTAATGCAACGACAGGGATGGTATTTACTAATTGTATGTCATCTTAGCAACAAAATGCTTTGTAAAGCCTTGCATTTTGGGAGAGCATTTCACAGTTTCTTGCATTCCCCCCCCCCCCCGTACATTGTTCTAGTAACATGTTAGTTCGCAAGCAAGCTGTATCTTGGAAGTGGATTAAATTAAGCACTGGGATATCCTTCCCAAACAATTAGATATTTTTAAATCTCCTGTAGGGAAAAGTATGTGTTTAAAGCAGACGTTATGGTATAAAAGGCCCTGGGTGTCCAGATACATCTACGAAAAGCCTTTCCAACACCAGTCACTTTCATTTAAGGAATTAAGGAAATCTCTGCCGCTGTGAATTGCAATAACCCGGCTGCTAATCAGTTTTGTTTAAAAGCAGAAATTGATTTTTGGATGTTTTTTAATTAAAAGTGGTAATTTGAGTGGAATGTCGCTCTGTGAGGTAAAGGAGAACATTTTGCATGCCTAAACAAAGGTCTTCGTGCTTGAAATGATACACTTGAGTGTGGATGTGCTTTAATCTTTCTACATTTTTTTTTTTTAATTTGGGAAGAGGCATATTCTGAAAGTGAGATGTCCCTTTTCTATACCTCGAAGAGAAAGAAAAAAAATTGCTTCCCCAGATGAGATGTGCCTCTGATTAGGTTAGGGCTGCTAAGCTGTTGTGATCAGCAGTTGTGGTGAGCTAACGGTTTTAAGTTAATATTTAAGGCAGTGGTGGGATTCAGATATGTGAACAACCGATTCTGTGTGGATGCCGCTTCCGGAAGTCCGTTCTGGGCCTGGGCAACAAAAAATTAGCTACCAGTTTCTGCCGAAGTGGTGCGAACTGGCTGAATCCCACCACTGATTTAAGGTAAAGGATATGTCCGAAGAAGCAAAAACGAAGCAGGCCCTTCATCGCTTAATAATCAATTCTGCAACTCTGATGTTTCTCTCTTTTTGTTTTAACTTCTTCCATAACTTTTAGACCAAATAGCAGAGCTTAATGTAATCATTTGTTTGAAAGTTTGTACTAAGAGAACTAATGCTTTTAGAACATCTGAGGTCTTTTTTCTTTAAATTGAATCTTACTCCCTAGGATCAATTTATCTCTCCCCCTCCCTCTCTCTCTCTCCCCCCCCCCTCCTCTCTTTCTCTCTCTCTCATATTTCCAGTTCTGGGTGCCATTTATACATCGCACATAGATATAATTCTCTTCTCTGGTTATGTTTTGAAAGGATAGCCATTCTGATTTTATAAATTTGACTCTCAAACAGAATCTGGAAAGCCTATTTAATTGTTAGTAACATGGTTAGTAACTCTCAGTAGAAGATACTAGGAGTGGCAGGTGGGAAGGACAATTTTTTTTTCTTCAGAACTGAATATCTTTTTATCAGAGAAAAATTACTTCTACAAAGTTTAGGACAGAATTATGCTAAAACATCAACATCTGGAAAGGTTTGGCAATAATTTGAGATTTCACCCATTTAAAAAACTCTGGTGAGGGATCCTTGGTGCTTTCTGAGCTTGTTTTCCTGCAGACGTTTCTTTATCCAAACTCAGTAATATTATCAGGACACTTACAATGTTACCTAGGGTTTGATATTGAAACGTCTGCAAGAAAACAACCAAGCCCAGAAAGCACTAAGGACCCCACAGTTCAACCATGAACTATAAATATTCTCCTTTATCAGTACCTAAAAGTAATGTTGGAATTCTGATGATGCTATCACCCATAGGTGCCATGTTGCCAACCTTTTAAATGGAGGCTGTCCTTTCTCAGTTGAGGCCATTCTCAGTGCCCCAAGATAGCTTCTTTCAAATGATCCCTTGTTCATTGATTGGGATCAAGGATTTTTTTATCATGAAACTTTTCAAGGTCTATATATATTGCAGGTGCCAAGTCTATTGATGTTACTCATAAGAGTAACAATTAAAATACGTGTCCAGTTAAAATAAAACCTATCTTTTACACTGATTTAGATTTTTTTTTTTGTATGTACGTATGTACCATATCCTTCAGTTAAGAACAATGTGTTAGCTGTGCCAATGCTAATAAATTTGAGGGCTTTAGAAGGAATTTGCACTCCTGGAGATGGACTATCCTACCTTGTTTCTCAATTGTGATTGATCAGATCCTTCTGTAACAATTTATAAACAAAGTTACAACGCAGTGGCCGTATTATTACCAAATAAGAAACATCAATAAGTCCTGTTTCAAATGCCATTGCTAAATCAAAATACATTCATTTCAAGTGGTAAACAAAATAAACTGCTTTGACTGATTACCATTTTTTTTATTGAAAGTTTTAAATTTTACAGAACAAATCCCTTCCCCAAACCCCCACCCTCCAGTACCCTCCCCCATCTTCCCCAAACCTCCCATACCCTCCCTCAACCTTCCCGGAGCTGAGTACAGGCTTAATTAAAATTTTCAAAGAAAATAAAAAATAGAAAAAAAACTTAAAACACATATAAATCCTAAACAAATCTAAATACCTTAAATTAAACAAATTATCTTCTCTAAAACATAATAGTTGCAAACATTAAACACACATTATAATATACTTTAAACATTTTCTAGTATTGTACTTATATTATTATCCATCATTCTATATAGAATCCCCAAAACACAAATTTAAACATTACTTTCTTTAAATATCCATACCTACAATATAAGATCTAATCTCCCTCTTTCTTTACTCTAGATCACAAAAATAAGCATATAAACATTCATTATACCGTTAAGACTGGATACTCTTTTGAATAGTTAAACTAAATACTTAAATTTAAACTTCTTATCTAAAATTTTTGTTCAATCTCCATAATCTTCTCTCCTATCAAGAAAAGAATTTAAACATTACTTTCTTTAAATATCCATACCTACAATATAAGATCTAATCTCCCTCTTTCTTTACTCTAGAGCACAAAAATAAGCATATAAACATTCATTATACCGTTAAGACTGGATACTCTTTTGAATAGTTAAACTAAATACTTAAATTTAAACTTCTTATCTAAAATTTTCGTTCAATCTCCATAATCTTCTCTCCTATCAAGAAAAGAAAAAACTTAAAAAACATATAAATCCTAAACAAATCTAAATACGTTTAATTAAACAAATTAGCTTCTCTAAAAATAATAATAATAATAGATCCCATAAACATAACTTAAAACATTAAAATTCCCTTATACCTGTTTAAATCTTTACCAATAACAAATTCCTCCACAGTAAACACATTCCTTCTCTTATCCATAAACCTCTTAAAGGTAATTCCAAAAAAGTTTGTAAATCTTAGTTCTCCCGCAATCTCAATAGTCTTCTAAATACTTAAACTAAATACTTAAACTTAAACTTCTTATCTAAAAATTTTCATTCGATCTCCATAATCTTCTCTCCAATAGCCAATTCCATCCACTGTAAACACAATCCTTATCAGTCTCTCTTGTCCATAAATCTCGAAAGAAGTACTTTAAAATCTGCCCTTAAAGGTAGCTCCCAAAAATTTGTAAGTCCTGGTTCTCCCACAAACTCAGGAACCAATACTTGTGAGGCTTCCTTAACCTCCTTCTTCTGTTGGTCTTTCTCTTTACGTTTATATGTTGCACAAGTTGTCCTCTGCTCTTTCATCTCGACTTGTTGAGGCCCCTCAAACTGAAATTTCCCATTTTTAATTAATATAGGCTCTTCACACTGCAATTCTGCCCTTAAAGGTTGCTCCAAAGAGTTTATAAATCCTACTTCTCCCGCAGATTCAGGAACCAATACTTGTGAAACTTCCTTGACCTTCTTCTGTTGATCCTTTTCTTTACAATTGTATGTTACACCTGTTGTCTTCTGCTCCTCCATCTCTACTTGTTGAGGCCCCTCAAACTGAAGTTTCCCAATTTTCATAAGTGTAAGCACTTCAGATTGCAATTCTGCCTTTTTATCTTCCAAAGCTTTAAACGTAATAGGTGGCGATGAACATACCCCCAGGACCGAAGTATAAAAGTCTTTTGCTTTAGATCAATTTTTTCCTTCAGCTCGGCAAACTTGCAAGCAATATGAGCAGTATGACAATCCAGAACAGGGGCATAGCCAGCATTGATTTTGCCTGGGTGGTTCAGGATGATAACCTGTGCTGTGAATCCAGCAGCTTCCATTGGTGGATCATTTTTGCTATCACCAGCAACATTACCACGATGGACATCTTTTACAGATACATTCTTTACATTGAAGCCAACATTGTCACCAGGCAGAGCTTCACTTAGGGCCTCATGATGCATCTCAACAGATTTTACTTCAGTTGTAACGTTAACTGGAGCAAATGTTACCACCATGCCTGGTTTTAGAATGCCAGTTTCCACACGACCGACTGGAACGGTACCAATCCCACCAATTTTGTAGACATCCTGAAGTGGCAAGCGTAGAGATTTGTCAGTTGGACGAGTTGGTGGCAAGATAGAGTCCAGAGCTTCCAGCAGTATAGTTCCACTAGCACTACCATCTTTACGAGTCACCTTCCACCCTTTGAACCAGGGCATATTAGAGCTAGGTTCCAACATGTTATCTCCATTCCAGCCTGAAATTGGCACAAAGGCCACTGTATCTGGATTGTAGCCGATTTTCTTTATGTACGTGCTGACTTCTTTGACAATTTCCTCATATCTCTTCTGGCTGTAAGGTGGCTCAGTGGAATCCATCTTGTTGACTCCAACAATGAGCTGTTTTACACCCAGAGTATAGGCCAGAAGGGCATGCTCACAGGTTTGTCCATTCTTGGAAATACCTGCTTCAAATTCACCAACACCAGCAGCAACAATTAGGACAGCACAGTCAGCCTGAGATGTACCAGTAATCATGTTTTTGATGAAATCTCTGTGTCCAGGAGCATCAATGATAGTGACATAATACTTGCTGGTTTCAAATTTCCAGAGTGAGATATCAATAGTGATACCACGTTCACGTTCTGCCTTCAGCTTATCCAATACCCATGCATACTTGAAGGAGCCTTTACCCATCTCAGCAGCTTCCTTCTCAAACTTCTCAATGGTCCTCTTGTCAATTCCACCACATTTGTAAATCAGATGACCAGTGGTGGTGGATTTGCCAGAATCGACGTGTCCGATGACAACAATGTTGATGTGGGTCTTTTCCTTTCCCATGTTGGGTGGTTAGATAAGGCTTTTCCATCGGCTCCAATAAAGGTCCTCCGAAGCAGCGGCAATCAAGAGGAGATTATAATAAAAAAAGGAGTTCAAAAAAAAAGAAAAGAGAGAAAGAAAAAAGAATAATTAAATAGAAAAAAATCCATTCCATTTTTTTAAAAAATACAAACAGTACAAAAAACAAACCAAAAAAGTACAAAAATAATAATACTAACACTCCATTCCAATCATTAAAAAAAACAAAAAAAAGGAAAAGGGAAAGGGAAAAAAGAAACCCCAAAAAGCCTGCCGGTCGCCATTCTACCTTCCGGAAAAAAAAACACCGAAAGGCTTGCCGATCGCCATTTTACTTTCCCTTTCAACAAAGGAAAAAAAAATAAAAAGAGGGAATATAAAAGTAAAAATAAATCTTTGAACTTAAAATCCAAATAAAATCCAAGAAAGCAAAAACTAAATCCTCTACTCAGCTCTGTCCGCTTCTAAAAAAAACCTCACCAGTTAACTTTTATCGCGGAGGTGGTTGCGGCGGCTTGTTTTGTCCCTAGGGACAAAAGCAGCTGGGAAGCGGAGACAGTCTGAACTCCGTGGGAGCACTCTTTTCACCCCCCCCCAAAAAAAAAACTTTGGGGGTGCATAAGAGGCTCTACCACTATTCAGACATCTCTCTACCCCCCCCTTTGCCCGGGAGGGGTTTTTTGAACCGCTGAACAGCTGATGTCCGCTGTTCATAGCGATTCAAACACTTACTCAGGAGGACGGCTACAAAGTAGCCGCCATCGCGCGCGCAGATCCACCGGAAGATTTTTTTTTTTGTATGTACTTATGTACCATATCCTTCAGTTAAGAACAATGTGTGTTAGCTGTGCCAATGCTAATAAATTTGAGGGCTTTAGAAGGAATTTGCACTCCTGAAGATGGACTATCCCACCTTGTTTCTCAATTGTGATTGATCAGATCCTTCTGTAACAATCTATAAACAAAGTTACAACGCAGTGGCCGTATTATTACCAAATAAGAAACATCAATAAGTCCTGTTTCAAATGCCATTGCTAAATCAAAATACATTCATTTCAAGTGGTAAACAAAATAAACTGCTTTGACTGATTACCATTTTTAAATAATATCAAATGTTAACCATACAACAGTTGGATCCCACTCTGTTGAAAAATATTTATGTAATCTAAATCTGGGACTAATTGCTATCAGGATGAAGAGAGTGGGGGGATTGTTAAGCAGATGCTGTACCCAGTAGCTATAGTTTCTATTTCCAGAAAATCCATGTATTTTATTTATCCATAGAGACAAGTTCAGATATGGATTATGTATTTAAAAGGATGGGATTGGAGGGAATTATTCTGTTTCCTTTTCATTTTGATGTATCATCCATTTGAAATATCACAGCATCTTGAAGGAAGTGGAGAATATGCCCACTTCCTTCAGGAAATGCCTAGTATCCCATAAGCCAGTGGTTCTTAACCTGGGCGATATTGCCCCCCACGGGGCGATTTCATTTTTCAGGGGGGCGATGGAACAAAAAGGGGCGACACGGGGGCAAAGGAATGAAAAGAAGGCGATATGGGGGCGATGGAGCGAGATGATTTGGGGAAACTTTTGAGACATTTTCGTACAGTGAATCGCTGTATATCTGTAGTACAAAATCATCAGATTGCTTGCTATTAGTGGATTGAATTGTATTTTCAAATGTTCCTCCAGCTAGCTTCAGTACAGAACGCCGTACATATGTGAATATGCATCGCTTATGTTCATGCGCGTTGCACAGCAGCTCTACCCATACAGTGGCACGCCATTGGCCAGAATATGGGAGATATGGGAAAAAGACTGGAAATAAATTATTTGCATCAATATGTCCTGATGACAATTTTAAAGAAAACAAAAAAAGTGTTTGCATAAATTGAAGAATTATTTCCTATGTTGTGATTGAGAGGTTAACTTCCTCATTGGCTCAAGGGGGCGATTCGTTCAAGAAGGTTAAGAACCACTGCCATAAGCCCTTGGAGCAGAAAACTATAGCAACATTCCATGACATCATCAGTCCATTTCCCATTGGTCAGGGAAGCAGCAGTAAATATTAAAGGAAAAGAGAGTATCCAAACTGGAAGGGGAGAATAAAAGAAAACACACAGCACACCAAGCCACAACTCATACAAAGCTTACAACGATCACCAGCAATCCCTTTTCCGTGTACACCTTCCTACATGCTTTCTTTTCCCCTAACTAGCATGACTTCCCCAAACTAAGTTCCCTAAAGTAACTAGTAAATTGTCGGAAGAGCTGCTGAAAAACTTCCTATATCTTTCCTTACCACCCCAGCAGTCAGCCATTCTGCCAATAAGGTCCCATAAGAACAAAACTAATTGCAAATGTCCTGCAGACAAAAAAAAAAACAACAAAAGCATAAGGCAGTGGTCTCAACCACAAAAAACCCACAAAAGCATAAGGCAGTGGAGGAGGCCAAGGGAGGCACATAAATAACAGAGCCAAGTCTCTAGCATCCAGGGTACCTCTGTCCTCTGTAACCTGCTTTAAGTGTTTACACCAGTGGTTCTCAACCTTTTTAATGCCGCGACCCCCAACCGGTTGTAAGTCGAGGACTACTCAACCGGTCGTAAGTCGAGGACTACTCAACTGGTGCAGCACCGTTTGCAGAATGGCGGGCTCAGCAGGGCAGAGACAGCCTGGACAATTCCTATTGGCTTTTGAAAGCCAATAGAATTAGACTCTATTCAAGAGAGTCTATTCTATTGGCTTTCAAAAGCCAATAGAATAAAAGGGAGTAGCACAGCTAAGGAAAAGGGGGGAAAAATGGCAGATTGCGTTGTTTGGCGAGCCCCGTGAAATGGTCGTTCGACCCCAAATGGGGTCCCGACCCACAGGTTGAGAACCACTGATTTACACAGTACTCAAACCCCAGCCATAGCACACTTAAACTGTTCCATCTTTGGTCATTCAGACCTCATAATTTCAGACAGCCTTTATTTCTCTTCCCCAACCTATTTTTTATAAGATTTTACAAAAGATGAAGTACAGTAACTTGACGATCTTGAAAGCTAGTGTATTTTGTGACTTCTTAATTGACTTTAAAAAGATATTCCCCCTTTTAAAAGAAGTCTCTGCTACTGTCCATCATGGAATCCTGCGGGAACCAAAGTCTAACATGAGTTTAAAGACTTATCAGCCTTTACCCCCACTTAATTACATTAATCCAATATAACAGTTATTTCATTGCTGAAGTACAATACTTGAATGCAGTTTTATGTTTATTGCTATAAAATATAAAAAACAGGGCTTCTGTGCAGCTCTATGCCATTCATGAATTAGATGGGTGGATGGATGGGAATAGTCACTTTCCATTGTCCTTGTGGTGAATGCAGAATAATGAGCAGCTGTGTGAAAAAGCTGTATGTACATTAAGATCCATTTCCATGTCTCCAGTGAGTGTGATTATCCCTCCAAGTGAATCACTTAGCAGGTAGTACTTGCCATTACCGATTTCATCTGTCATTCCTTTGCCTACTCTTAGTGGTCTGAGATTCTCCTTCCACTCTTCCAAATCTCTTCTGAGTCTAAATATTTTGAATCTTTAAAAATTTTTTATAAATTTGTTCTGTCTGTAAGTAGTTGATTGATGTGTTTCAAAAGCACTACTTGTACTAGCTCCACATCTCATATCTTGCCATCTTTTAACCAAGTGATTTTTCCACTACAGCAGAGCTATTTATTGCGCACAGTTCAGATAATGGGAGCTGTATTGGTTGTCTTAAACTGCAGTTAAGTGATAAAGAGAAGGCCATGAAATCACAGTATCCCTTGCCAAACCACTTACCTATATAGAACAGCAGAAACATTTTGCTTACCTTAAATTCTGTTATGATACCAGAGTCGGTATCAGTATTAAGTGCAGTAAAGCCAGTTGAATGACTTTATAGATCAGAATTATGAGACATACATTAAGGAATATAGTTTAGTTACATTACTAATTGGTACTGTGCCGGTTAGGAACTAATAATTGTTAAATTGGGGATTGGCTCTCAAAGCAGGAAATATGATCCTGAAATCCTTTGTTCTGCTTCTCTCTCTTAACTATAGTTGAGAAATCTTTCATGTGAACTGACATTTAGTTTGTTTTATTTATGCCTTTGAGTCAGTGTTAACCTCTAGCAATTGCTGAACAAGTCCCTACAGTTTTCTTAGCAATGTTCTTGTCATTCACCATTGCCTGGTTTCTAAGACTGAGAGTGGCTGACCCAAAGTAGCTCAGCTGGCTTTGTGCCTGAGGTAGGACTATAATTCACAGTCTCTCGGTTTCTAGTCTGGTACCTTAACCGGTACACCAAACTGGCTCCTATAATGATATTAGTGTACAGATAATATATCTGATAACGCTGCTGAGTGGGATTAGTATCCATTTAATTTGGTATTGCTTATGCTCAGTAATGTAAGACTAGTAAGCACTGCAGCAGACATCTTAACTATTTGGTGTAGTGATTAAGGAAGGGGGCTTCAAACGTAGCCCTTTTATGACTTGTGGACTTCAACCCCCAGAATTCCTCAGCCAGCGTGCCAAATATTGAAGACCCTTGGATTAAAGCAATATCTTGTGAGGTGTGATGGGCTGAGAGAGAGAGAGATTGGCCACAAGGTCACCCAACCCAGCTGGCTTTCATGGCTAAGGCCTGAAAGCTAACTGGGTGACCTTGGGCCAATCATTTTCTCTCAGACCAGCTCACCACATAGGGTGGTTGTTGTGAGGAAAACAGGAAGAGGAAGGTGTAAGATAGATTTGGGTAGGATAGATTTCCTGCCTTGCATTATTTGTAAAAATAATAAAGGTGGATAAAAATAAATAACTCCTATCTTAACTGAGCTCTTTATATTAATCAACTTCAGTTATTACAAAGAAACGTGTGGACAAAATTGTTTTAGGTTTGTAGTTTGAAGCTACCTTTTAAAAGTAGGAGAATCATGAAATGGCTTGATAAAATTGGATAAGTGAATGAAAAGAATACGTAGAAGTCTGTCTAGATCAGGGGTAGGCAACCTTGGCTCTTTTATGACTCGTGGACTTCAACTCCCAGAATTCCTGAGTCAGCTGACTCAGGAATTCGGGGAGTTGAAGTCCACGAGTCATAAAAGAGCCAAGGTTGCCTATCCCTGGTCTAGATCTATAAGTATATGAAGCTTGGATATTAGTTTGGGGAATACAACAGTATGGTAAGATACAAAGGTAAACATTGTACAGCTTTGGGGGAGGGTGTATGAACATTCAGAGGATACAGGCAGTTTTGCTGGTAGTTATAATAAATAAGTTTGAAGTCATTAGATGGTTTCTTTGAGCTTTCTAGAAGCTGTTTTTGTTTCCTTTAGCTAGCTGATAATACATTTGGACTTTTTATGACTCTTTTTCAATTAATAGCTGATTATTTCTGCTTCAAAACTGTATGTCACAAACAACAGAACATGTTTTTCTGACATGATATAAGCAAAGCAGTGTACTAAATCACTGAGGTTAAATCCTAGATAGCAGGTATTATTTACCTGCACGCTTTTAAAAATAAAAACTAGTTTGCTTAAAGGAAATAGTAATTCAAGTTCATATTTCAAGCTGTGGATTTTCCTGAATTCAGTTTAAAAAAAGATATTTTGTTATTGTTTCAAATTGTTATATTAGTACATTGAAGTGGAAGAACAAGGAATTGTATTATACCATGAGTCTGTCTGTCTGTCTGTCTGTCTGTCTGTCTCTCTCTCTCTCTCTCTCTCTCTCTCTCTCTCTCTCTCTCTCTCTCTCTCTCTCTCTCTCTCTGTGTGTATGGTGTGTGTATCTATGCATGCATAAATGGTGAATGATAAACACATTTCTGTGGCAAAAATTAAATGAGAAATTTCCTTTTGAAATTAAGCAATTATTTGTACTAGAATGGTTTTGGTGGCAAGTTTTTATATGCTACTTATGGTATCATACAAGAACTTTTTCTTGTACATTCTGCTCCAAAATGCAAGCTGGACGGACACATGTATCATATGAATTCTGCATTGTTCTGCAACAAATCTGATTAGGAAAAAGAAACCACCATCATTGAAAACAGGACATAGGAACAAGTACATATCAATTCCAGTCTGTTTTGATAACTAGACAATATCTGGGTTGGATATTGGGGGAGAGTTATCACAAGCCCATAAACAAAATCATTTAGTAATATTTTGGTTGGCCTTCAGCTTACATAGCTAAAAGAAGAAAATTATTAGGAAAGCATTTTAAGAGCATCAGCTAATATATATATAATTCTTTTCTATTTGCAGTTAAATAATCTTAACGTTTAGTTTCTTTTGAGCACTGTCAGAGACCCTTTAAATATTCCTTTCCAGATAGGTACTAAACTTGGTAGAGGACATGATAATTAAGATCCCATTGTCTATGTTGTCTGAATAATGGTGCATACGATATATATGTGTTTTGTGTTAGGTATGAAAATTGCACATATTTGAGGTCTTACTGCTTTTCCTGGGTAGTATTAGAAGGCAGGATCCTAATTCTTGCCTATTCATTGTATATATTTATTTAAAAGGGAAATGCAACAGTTGAGGTGTGTATGTCTTTTGTACATCATCATGTCATTGTTTGGCTACCAGTGCTAAAACAAGGATAGCAGAGCAAAGATAAGATGTGAGAAGCAGCTCTGAGCCTTCAGTTAAATGAAGAGTTAATGAGCAAACATTAGCACCCTGCACACAATAGATTCTATTAATGCATGGGAAATCAGTTTTCCAGGTTAAATATAACCTGGAGGATCAGCAAAGAGCGTGCTTCTGTTTAGATTTCTGTTTGTATCTTTCTGTGTTAACTCTTAACAATTCTTTTTCTCCTTTATTTATATTGCACTCAAGTTTCCTTTGTACAAAAGATTTGCAGGTGCAAATATATCCTGCCTTCATTAACTTCCCCTCCCCTTTTAAATTTATGTGATTTCAATTTTCCTTCCCTGTACTGTTAATTAGGGGATCCTCTAATCAGTACCATTATCACAGTGGTATTCATGTTTAGGAAAGCTGCTAAACAAATGCTTGCAAAATTGCTAAATGGCTAATTAATGTCTGTTAATTAAGAAAATTGCTCATGGTAACAAACCGTGCCATTGCTGGCAGCAGCTAGAAGGCGAACACTTGTTGAAATTACTAACATGGCAGGTATGGAACATCTGTTCGTCTGCTCTTCCTGAAGTGTGTATGGCTGCTTTTCCTAATGTACTTACAAATCATATTTGGTTTCCAGATCAATTTTGTTTCTATTTGCAAGGACAAAAAAATTAAATTAAACAAGCAACATATTGTACCTCATAGCCTGAACTTGGATATTCATGTTTCAGACCTCACTCTAGAAAAGAAGTTCAAATTCTTGGAAGTGGATAATGTATTTAATCTAACCAGTCTAGACTTGTAGCATGACTGAGCTAAAACTATACAAATACGTTTTTCCTTCCTTGCAAGGAAATATAGTGTTTTCCCAATCACTAGTCAAAAAAGTTTATTTGGATCGCCAAATAATTAATCAGGATGACGGAACATAAGCAGAATCTCGAAAAGGCTGTGCTGTAGGTTTGCATAGATATATGCAAGCTACTCCATTCACAAGAAATTCTATCTCTGCATGGGGCAGCTTTTGGGAGGGGATTGAGCTGAAAAGTGAATGTTTCATGTGTTTTGCTATGGCGTCTTGTGAAGATTCTCAGTCACTGAACTCATGTTTGTTCCAAAGGTGCTTTTTCCAAAAGGCAACTGGACTTTCTTGGGTTTTTCCCCCCCCCTTTAAAAACGTTTTGCTTTTCATCCAAGAATTGAAGAAGAAAGTCCAGCTGCCTTTTGGAAAAAACATCTTTGGGACGAGAAAAGGGGTTGTTTTGTTCCAGATAGAAAGAGAATTGGGTTGATCGGGATGGAAGAGAATTGCAAAAAATCTGAGAACATTGGTCATTAATATTGGGGGGAGGGGAGGCAGTTTTGAGAAGTTTGGGGCAGGAAGGGGCTATTATATGCCAAAATGAGAAAGAAGGCAGTGCAGGTCAGCTTTTCCTTACTTGCTCCATCTGGATTTTATCTGATACTCAGAACAACCAAAGCATTCCACGGTTCCTTTTTGCTAAAGCATGCCTAGCTTCAGGTAGCTTGACACAATAGGCTGGTTCTCGGTTGAAACAAATGTATTTTCCCATTTGTTGGACGTCTCTAATTTGAATGTAGAAACATATTTTAAAACGCCCCTGTTCGTTTGCTACTGTTGTCGCAGATTTCTAGATTGGGAAGTATTCTGAAGCAGAAGAAATACATTTAAACACCCTCTCTCTTTGTTTCTTCCCTCCTGTGAGCTGCGTGGCAGGTGAAAATAAAATGCTAATTTACTATGACAGGATTGTGAGTGGACGAATTGTTTTGCACATTCTGCAGATATTTAAACAAATGTATTTACTGATGATCCAATATTGTGGAAAAGTGAGACTTGCATCAGTAGATATTCTTTTCAGATAGAAAAGCTATGTGGCCCGAATCTGCATCGTGATTCATGCCATCAAAGCAAATTTGCTACATGTTGGGCTTACGCAAAATGTCCGATTAACATAGTTTGGGAAAAGCATGTTGTAATGCAGGAAGATACCAGGACAGATATGGTAGACATGCTGTGTTTCTTGTGATGCCATGTGTGCAGTTTTTAGTGAGTCTAGACAAGGGAATGTTTAAGGTATTAGGAAGATATATTAATTGAGATCAGAGTTTGTATTTAGTAAGTTATGGCAATAAAATGTACTCTCACCAATTATGTGTTGCTATATATTGTATGTATTTTAAACTGTCCATAATCAGTGGAACTTCAGCATTTGGTCAAGTGACAGGACAACAGAATATTCATTAATAGTTTCTAACCCAGATATTGCAATTACCAAAGAACCCATTCTATCCATTACTCAGAATTCTAAGACAAACTTTGAAAATGAGATGTGGCTAAATAATAAATGTTAGTTTGTTATTTGCTGTCTGATGTCAGTGTTATTAGAAGAATTTCAGTGGCGTTTTCAAGAATAATGTGCAATTACAGCGACCAAAACTAAATTACGGCCCAATCCTCTTCCTTTCTTTTTCTTTCTTTATAATCTAAAAGCTCCTCTGATGTGCTTAGCCGTTCTTCTTCAGTTAATAAAACATCGAACCAAACTATTTGTTTGGTAAGATTTATCAACTTATTATGCAAATTCTTTTCTTGCACATGGATGTATCTGATCTATAACCACCTTCTTCTGTCCAATTTGACAGGGACCGCCTGGCTCCCAGCCCTCGCCACACGCACAGCCTCCACCTCACAACCCCAACAGCATGATGGGACCCCACAGTCAGGTAAAACTTTGAATCTGGGTATATGTGTGTTCTGAGGGAAACTTTTTAGCATGTGGGGGTCCTTCTCTTACACTAACATCATTATATGAGGCTCCAGGATCATTTCAGTAACTTTGCAGATTTATTTCTACTCAAGCTGTGGGCCCCGAATGCTTATTTCATTCCATCTCCATTAAGACGTCTGTTTTTCTGGGTTGAACTTGTTTTATTGACATCAGTTTAGAAAACAGCTTTTCATTTCGCGGATGCTAATTTACATGCAAATATAATTTTTACTCTTTTTTTCCTGAATATGGTTTGAGAACATGTTTTCACAACTTGTCATTGGAATATTTTAAACTCAACCCTTCTTAAACCTCATTTTTCATTTAACAAACTAAGTAAAAGAATATCCAGTACAGACATTGTGTGTTAATTTTAACAGCTAAATCTACAATTGCGAAAGTTTAAAATATATAACACAACACACACACACCAAAGATTTTGAAACAAAATACTTACCAAGAGGTTTTTTTGTTTGTTTGTTTAATTTGCTTTTGTATATATTTGTCAAATTGTAAGTTGCGTGGAATGCAGGATGTTGAATTTATTACTGGGTTGGCTGGGACTCTATCTCAAAAATACTTAGTTAATGAAATGTGTGTATATAGTGTGTGTGAGGGGGTCATTTTTCATGTGCATGTACAACTGAGAGTGCTTAATGTTGACTTCCACATTTAAACATTCATTGCCACTCAACTATTTTTATATGCTTACAGCCTTTTATGTCACCGAGATACGCAGGAGGCCCACGGCCCCCCATTAGAATGGGAAACCAGGTACTGTATTAGCCTCTAAGTCCAGATAACTTTTTACAGTACTACAGGTAGTCCTTGACTTACAACTATTCGTTTAGTGACTGTTCAAAGTTACAAGGACACTGAAAAAAACTTATGACCATGTTTGACACTTATGGCCATTGCAGCATTCCCATGGGCATGTGAACAAAATTTGTACGCTTGGCAACTGGCATATATTTATGACAATTGCAGTGTCCCGGAGTCATGTGAGCACCTTGTGACAAGCAAAGTCAATGGGGAAGTGTCACTAACTTAATAACTGCACTTAACAACTGTGGCAAGAAAAGTCATAAAATGGAGTAAAACTCACTTAACAACTTTATTGTTTAGCAATGGAAATTTGGGGCTTCGTTGTGGTTATAAGTCAAGGACTACATGTATTCAGATTGAGATACATATTCCTAGGAGGAGAAACAAGCTTTAATAAAATGTTTATCTATTCTTACACTAAGCATGTTTCATTGCAGATGAAGTTTTGCTGGCAGAAATAAAACATGTAGGTCTAAAAAAAACCATGGAATATAAAAAGAGTACAGTATATAGCCAAATTCTTTATTGGCTTCATGCAAACTAGAGTATAAAAGAAATACAGAAAACTGCCTTAGTCACAGAAAATATTTACACTTCCACTTTTATAGGGCTCTTTCTTTAAGATAATAACACAACAAAGAGCAGTAAAATCTGTTCTGAAATTGTTCTAAGAGATTACAGCACAAATACTGCATTTTGTTTTGCATCGGGGCCATAAATTCATATGGGAATAGCTTCCCACTATTCTTTTCCAGTGACTGGTATTCAGAAGCCATTGAAAGATTTATACAGCATATACTCTGGTCATGCACACCTTTCAAAAAATGTTATGGTTATAAGAGCAAGCCATCTTCTAAATATATCCTTTGCATGTTTTCAAAATTAAATATTCTTAGTTACATTGAGCATGCTGAAGTTGTTTTCCTAAGATTTATGATTTGAGCTACTCTTGCTACTTAAAACAAGTGTGAGGGAAGGGGCATTCACGCGAAATGCATTTGCCAGCAGTAGTTGGCATCAGAATAAAACATCTATTTTGTGCTGTCTGCTGCTGTGAACATACCAATGAGAGTATAATAGTGAAATTAATAAACTCAGTCTTTTGTTTGAGAGATAGCTGTAAAAATAAATTAATATGGATCTGCCAAATGTTTAATTGGAGATTAATCTCTTCAAATATAAATGAATCAGTGAATAAATTGGTTAGATTTAAATAAGTGTGAATCCTGTGAAACTCTTCAACAGAGCTTGCCCCTGAAAAATAAGTAAGGGAGAATAAATCACCATAATTTATTCAAAGGTAAAGCTGTAGTTCAATGTAGTGTACTACGGATACCCTATTTAGTAGAATTTTCCTTCCTATTGGCAAGAACCAAAATGTCCTGCAATGCAGTTATTCCTTGACTTACAACCATTAGTTTAGTGACTATTCAAAGTTACAACAGTACTGAAGAAAGTGACTTATGACTAGTTTTTCACAGTTATAACCATTGCAGCATCCCTCTAGTCACGTGATCAAAATTCAGGCACTTGGCAACTGACATGTACTCATGACAGTTGCAGTGTCCCAGGGTCATGTGATCACCATTGATAAGCTTCCCAGCTGGCTTCCAGCCAGCAAAGTCAATCTGGGGAAGCCAGATTCAATTAACCACGCAATTTACTTAACAATTGCAGTGATTCACTTAAAACGGTGGCAAAAAAGGTCGTAAAATGGGGGCACAACTCACTTAGCAACTGCCTTGCTTAGCAACGGAAATTTGGGGTTCGGATGTGACCTTAATTCAGGCAATCAAATGCCCTTCACTTATTTTTGGACTATGATTCCCATCAGCCACAAGCAATCCAAAAAGAAGCTGTATTTCATGACACCTGTCTATAATTGCTGACAAAGCAGCAATCAAGAGTTAATCCTCCTCCTCTCGTTTTATTTTTAGTTTCTTTTTTTTTTAATCCCAAGCCTTTTGTCACTGTGTCATGGATAAGGGAATGATAATTTTTGGCAGTGAAAACAGCCTAGGCAGAGTTAAGGAAAGGAAAGCAGGGTACAACAACTAATCGCTCCAAGGAAAATTATGTTAGTGAAGTAAATATACAATTTACAAAGAGCTGGCATATTAAAAGAGAGAAGGAGGGAAATGTTTTCAGTATGGTCTTCCTGCTGTTCAGAGTTGAAAATGAATTCTGCTACTTAAAAATAATTCTCTGCTTGCCTCATACAGTGGGGAAACAAATACAATAAATATATAAATACCTAAGAGGCAGAGGATGGGTCTGCCTATTCCTGTTTGAAATAGGAGTAGGTATCTGCAATATTAATCAGTCATGTTCCATTCTGGTCCAAAGTGGACCAGAAAAGTGTTGAAATGTTGAAATGTTGTCATTTGATTCATGGAAAATTGTAGTTAAAAATTTTGACTAGAAGGCTTCTGGATTCCCCTTAGCATATGGATAATCACACATTACTGCTCTACAAATTGATTTTCTGGAACACCTATAACAAATAGGTTGGAGCTTGGAAGTAGAAGTTTCCTGGATTGTGCATATTATCTAAATTTCAAGCTAAATCATTTGGCTAAGGGCTGTAAAAGAGAGACTGTGAATTGTTGAAAGCATGTCTGAGTCCACTTCTGAAAATAAAAAGGCTTGCTAAGCCTGTTCTTCGTGATTTTTCTATAATTATTTATACTAACTTAGTAGACAAGTATGTCCATATATAATCCTCTGCTTTCTTAGAGCAAATTCTGAAAGCAGAATTTATCATTTATGTAGTTCCTGAACAGAACCAATTTCTTTTAGAAGGGAGTCAAATAACTTGGACAAATTTCTTAACTGAGTGACAGTTTTTGCTAGGTGCTCATCAGTAGCATCTGTACATAGAAACTGATACTTGAGTTCCCAAGGAAGGACTTTTTTCTCCAACTGCAGGTTGCACATCTCCATGTGAAATAGATATGTATGTTATTTACTGACAACACTAATAGATCTTTTAAGAAGTCAAGCTTGAATGAACTTCCTATGAAGTCACTTTAATCCAAAATAGAAACTAATATGGAACTAGTTAAGTAAATTTACTGAGACCCAATTTGATAATCTCAGTATTATTCTGTAAAGAAGGATCTCCAGATGTTGCTGAATTCTCAGCATCTCCACGTTGCCTGGCAAATTATGCCATGCTGAGGGTCATATATAAGCAGTAGCTGAAGGGACACAACTTCCTCATCCCAGCTTTTAAAATTTCATCTCGCAAGGGTTCAGATTTATATTCACCCACATTCAACAAGACCAGTCTCAGGTGATTCCAAGCAGTTCACATGGCCTTGCATCCAATGGTTTAACTTCAGTGCCATGTGCTATTGGCTGAAAATGAGTTCTGCATTTTTTGCATGGGGGTATCCTGACTAGAAATAAAGTATTGCCTATCTGTAGCTCTAGTTAATATAGAAAAGGCAGAATGTTAATTGTTTTGGGTATCCATAATTTAGATTTTATCAGCTTTGTTTCCCTCTTTTGTAGCCTCCAGGAGGTGTTCCTGGTACACAGCCATTGCTGCCCAACTCCATGGACCCTACACGGCAACAAGGTAACAGCTGTTGAAGGTGCCTTCAGAAATTCCTTCACTGGGCTTTTCCCTCTGCTCCTGGTTTATTTCTCCGTAATACTCTGTAACATCTTCCTGTCTGTTCTCTCACTAGGGCATCCCAACATGGGTGGGCCGATGCAAAGGATGAATCCTCCTCGAGGAATGGGACCGATGGGCCCAGGTCCACAGGTAAAAACCTGGGCAGACCACTTCGTCCCCTGTCCAGTGCCAAGCGTTATGCATGCTACTTTGTGAAGTTTGCAAGCAAAACATCATAAAAGCAGCCTCTAGGGGCTCTTCCATTCCTTCTAAGACCTTTTCTCTCTACCATTAGCGGTAATGCATTTTACATTAGTGTGTTTACATATGTCTGGAAAAATCCCACCTTCCCACATTTAGTTAGGGCTTCAAAAAAAAAAAAAAAAAGAACATTCCCCATCACGTACTTCACGCAACCACCTATTCCCGTTCTGTTTTTGCTTTTTAGTCTAGGCAAACTTCTACCTCGTTGGGATTTTCCCACTCAGGAATGATAACCTTAGTGCAAGGTGGGAAGAGAGGAGGCTGCAGATAGAATGCTGTATGTATTTCAGTTGAATCAATGTTAATAATTAAATTTGCTGCAGTCTCATCTGTTTTGATTTACCTCGTTCTTTATAGCAGGAGCAGACACACAGATCCCACTCAGCAAGCTTCTCCGCCCCCCCCGCCCCCCGCTGCCTTTTTTTTTTTTTTTAATCATATACTTCACCTTCGCTACATTCTAGACAGGAAATGAAGGAAGACAAAGGAAGAGTAGGTGGATTGAAACAATCCTGGTTGTAACCAAATCACACTTCGTTTCTCCTTTCCAAAGTTCTGATTCTGTTTAAACCTGAAGAATCTAGATAGGTTTCTAAGCTGCCCTCAGAGCTCTTGTTCAGAGATAAAATTTTGCAGTCTGTTATATTTATTTTTGCCCCCAGGATTGTCTTAGGGATAATTACTCAGGCCAACAGTTTCCAGATCTGTGAAACAGACTTTCAGAGGTTAAAGTCAGTTGGGGAAGAGAGGTGAAAGTTCTCTTCTCTCGTTGAGTCCACTTTTTGCTTGCCTCTTGACTATTCCAAGTAACTTTGAGTAGTCTGATAATTTATTGTTGTCTTGGGAGTGATGCAAACCTCTTCTTTCATAAGCTTGCTTCTTGTGACTCTGTCCTGCCAGCTTGTTCTCTTAGCTTCTTCCTCTGCCAAGCTGAAACATCTGCCTCTCCTTGTCACGTTACATTTTCAGACAGGTTTTTCTTTGGTTGTGGTTACAGACCGCCATTCCTCACTGCAGCATGCATTTAACCATTTGAGAACACAGGTCAAGGTGAAGTCATTTGGTAGCATTCAGTTAAGGGAGGACAAGAATTTAACAGCCATATTTATGTTCTCCTGCATCTGCAGCCAGGGGCAGAGGCATGTTAAAATCATCTTCACTATACAGCAGGGGTCTTCAAACTTGGCCCTTTTATGACTTGTGGACTTCAACTCCCAGAATGCTGGCTGAGGAATTCTGGGAGTTGAAGTCCACAAGTCATAAAAGGGCCAAGTTTGAAGACCCCTGCTGTATAGGTTGGAGACTAGAGTTCCAAGTTCCAAACGTGCTTACATATGTTGCCTGTCTGACAAGATGACATCACTCTTAATGAAGCATTGTAAATATGTCGCCTTCAGATGGAAATCCCCTTTCTTCTGGGCTCTCATTTGAATAGTGTCTAGGTTTAGTATTGTACTCAACTATAAAATATTCTTGGCTGCCCATGTGCTTGCTTAATATGTTAAAGACCTTAACTCATTACAATTTGTAAATCATAGATTATGGCTTAGCATTATTATATTTGGTTGCACAGTCAGCCAGATGTTTAGATTTGGCATTGTTGTCCACCTAGTGCATGGGTAGGCAACCTTGGCTCTTTTATGACTCGTGGACTTCAACTCCCAGAATTTCCTGAGCCAGCATGGCAGCATGGCTGGCTTAGGAATTCTGGGAGTTGAAGTCCACGAGTCATAAAAGAGCCAAGGTTGCCTACCCCTGACCTAGTGAGTCCTTTCCAAGGACCTGAGGTGGTGGTGATGATTTCTTATATAAAACATGTTTTCAAAACTCGCCAACTTGTATCTTACTCAGTCTTCAAAGTTTATTGCTGTATGTCAGTGTTTCCCAAACTTGACCATTTTAAGGCATGTGGACTTCAACTCCCAGAATTCCACAGCCAGCAATGCTGGCTGTGGAATTCTGGGAGTTGAAGTCCACATGCCTTAAAATGGTCAAGTTTGGGAAACACTGCTGCGTGTGATTCAGTCGGTATCTGAATCCTAGGGACAACAATATGCAGCAGTTTTTTATACACCTTTCCTGGCCTTTCATAATAGTTCTCTTGTTCACTTCATGGTTTGCTACTTCACTTGAATCTTTCAAACTTTGGTTATGCAAAACTACTGCTAAGCCCAATTTGAACAATTATCACAATGAATTACAGTGAGAACAGCTTGGAAATGGAAAAGAAACAATATGTTTGCATTCTCCTAAGCAGAAACTATCTATAAGCATCCAATGCAGAATGCGGCCCTGAAAATGAGCATATGAGAGAGTATCCATTTGCTAAGGAAAGTGGGCTAATAGCCTTTGGAAAATCATTTTGCTTAATCCATTCCAGCAAATTTGATATTGCAATCTTGTAAAGTATTGGATAGCATCTTAGAAGGAAAATGTGCAAGAATATATTTTGGTTTTTTGCTGCAAATTGCACGCATCAACTAATAAATATCCTGTGATATTTTTCATATTTGCTGCAGCAGCAAAAGTACTGAGCATTACAAACTTTCCTTACCATATTGCTCTTCTTGATTCAATCAGACCTGCACTCTGACCCTGTACTTCTACCAGAATAAACAAAATATGCAAGTATAAGAGAGCAATCACTCAGGCCAATTATTGTTAGGGTAAGACTAGATAACTAAACAGGCATAAGCAAAGACAGAAGTTATGTCTAGATTTGGAGAAGGGGACAAATAAATTTTGATGAGTTTCAGAGCACATTTGCGCTGAAATCTTCTGCAGTGATTGGGATGAAATAATTAGAATATGCGCCCTACGTAAATCTTCTGCATCAATTCTGGCTGTGAAAACAGCATGTTTATCTATTTTGGGAAGTATATCACATGAAGAAAAGCGTATGAACAGTACTGATGGCCAGTAGAGAATGAGAACCTACCAGGAGAGAGAGAAAAAAAGGGATTTTGTTTCCAAGCCAGTCTAGATTCGAGGTGCTCTTTTGTCTGGTTTAAATAGTCTGGAACTCTTGGTGACCTCAAAGCTCTCAAAAGTTTCTTGTATACTATCACAAAAGTTTGCATTTCTTATAATTGCACCAGCCAAACAAAGATGGCCTCGTGAAAGGTTCTGGATTCACGGCATATGTCAAGCAAACCAGGTGCTGCTCATCAAGATGAAACAGCATATTAGCTGTAGCATTCTTTCATACTTTTGGAGATGTAGGCATGTCATTTAGCCATTGTAAGCGGCAAGTGTGATTGCACCACATGTTTATGAAGCCTTGTGTGAATGTTAGAGACAAATTTTCTATCGGTAATATGCTTTTCTGTGTATGGGCTATGAGTGAGGAACTCGGAGCAAATCCTTTTCTTCCCTGGTTGCAGTTGTTCCACTTTGTGAGTAATGTAAGTCTCTGTTCTAGCCAATAAAAGATTAAATGTTGAGGGGGGAAAGTACTATCACGTGGAGGCTGTAATGGACTGTTAGATGGGGAGGGGTTTTTTTTTTTTCATTTAATATTTCAGCCAGTCTGTTTGCCTCTCAGGAATTTAGATTGTGTTTTACCTCCTAATTATAAACATAGCTGTGGTTGTGATTTCGTTTGGTTAGGACAACGTGATGGGGAAAATAGCCCATTTGGTAACTAGCAACCTGTGCAGATTTTTTAGTTCAGGAATCATGCAATCCAACTGGCTTATTTAGTAGCATTTACAATTTCTGCATAAAGAACATTGTCATGGCTAAGATACAGCAAGGAGTCAAACAGGGAGCAGGAGTTGAGGACTTGACTCATGCCTCCTATTTTATACTTCAACCACAAACAGCAGCCCTGCATGTTACCAACAACATGATGGATTTGCTCCCTTTTCCTCTTTAGACCTATTTTTAAAGCAAATTGTTATGCCTAGCTTGCATTGATCTTTTTTTGAAGATTGATACTGGAAGATTGGGCTAAGCAAACATTTGGATATCTAGAAGTGAATTTAAGTGGGGTCACTCTAACATTTAAGATTTAAGTGCTCTAATTTTAAGGGGTTTTAGTAATCCTATTAATAGACCCATAATGTTATTTCTTTGGCCATGTGTCTTTCATGATTGTGATGTTTTAAGAAATAAAATTAAAGGTATGCAGTTGAGATGCTACTTGATCAGCATTGCTCTTTGTTACTGTTGTTGAAGACTTTTGGGAGGAAGGAATGCTCTTCACAAACCTGCTACACACTTTGCTGTTGTCAACATCTCCTCTTGGGCAAACCCATTGCTTGCTCATTATTCTGTATTTCCTAAAGCAGAATCAATCAATCTCTCTCTCTCTCTCACTCTCTCACTCTCTCACTCTCATGTTCTGCTTCCTCACATCAGTCTCTCCACAACCGTTACCCCATCCCAAGCAAGTAATTTAATTATTTTACATCTCCTACTTGTTTGGATTCATGTGTAAGGAACAAACTGCATTTGGTTTGTTTGTTTTTGGTTTGAATTACTTTTCTTAGATCTTACTTATTTTCCAGGTGGGGCTACTCCCTTGTTGATATACCTTGGGCAGTGCCAGAAGCTTTTGCCCAATGGGCGTTTCTAGTTTCTAGTATATTTTCTACTAAGAGATGGAAACTTGGTGGCTTTTAAGTTTTTTTTTTTTTAAAGCTTTTCCAGTCAAACAGCAAAATGAGAGTTGCCACAGCCCTATTTCACTTTTAGAAGTTGCTAAGTTTACCTGTATGTTCATTGTCATCATCTTTTTTTTTAATTAAAGTTCATTTTCACAAACTAACCCTCTCGTTTTTGTTTGTTTTTTTTCCTTTCTCTTTTCTTCTCCGGTTTCCCTTCTCGTTATGGTAGACTGATCCTTGGTTATCATTGCAGAACTATGGCGGCGGGATGAGACCTCCACCCAACTCTCTAGGGCCCGGCATGCCTGGGATTAACATGTAAGGCATTTCTCATGCTCCTGGCTTTTGACTGATGTACCTTTTGTTTGATGTGGAAATGAGTGCTGTTTTACTCTCTACTTGGGCTTGAGTAAATGGGTGTGTGTGTGTCTGTGTGTGCTAAAAGCTTTGTTTCTTTTCTTGAACTCCAGGGGTCCAGGAGCTGGTAGACCATGGCCCAATCCCAACAGCGCTAACTCAGTAAGTGTTTTTCTGTGGAATGCCTTTATCACTTGGACCTTGGAATTTAGTTTATTTCTTCTTTCTGCATCTCCCTTTAAATATATGCTGCATCCCTTGCTCTTGTTTTCCCAGCGGGGTGTCATCCTGAGCAGGAGACATGGGATATCCTCCATTTACTTCTGTGCAGCTGTCCTATCCTCCTAAGCATATTTAAAAACAATAAATATTTTTATTAGGGTTCTGAACCCTCCCTTGTCAAAAAGTTCCTCTCTGAAAAGTTTTGTGTGTGCTTTGTTTGCAGATTCCATATTCTTCTTCATCACCTGGTACATATGTGGTAAGTTCATATTTTTTAATCCATCAGTTGAACAAACATGCGTGGCCACCCATCTCATCAGTGGGCAGTGAGCACAGAAAAGAACATTATCCATAATCCTGTCAGGTGCAAGAAGTCAGGAACCAGGATAGATTTCAAAAATACCATACGTTTATTTCATGCTACCTATACACAGGAATTTGATCTACTAATGGTCAAGGCAAATTGGCTCCAGATCAATGGACTGGACTCAGGTCTCTTATGGGAGCATAGAGACTCCAAACTGGTGATGCATTTGACCCCACCTTCAGGCTCAGCCTGGTCATCGCCTACAAATCCAGATCAATTAAAAACCCAAGTCAAGGCTGTATTGAAAAAAATGAGCTCCATAAACATCCCAGAGCCAGGACCTTGCAGTCTTCTGGAAAAGCCAACAGGATCAGAACCTTTCTGATCCCTGTGGAGATGCTGTTCCATAAGACAGTCACCGTCACAGAGGAGTCATGGTTCCTAGGTGACACTTCTTTGCTGAGAGTCCCAGAGCATGTCCCTTCTCTCAGATCTGGTGGGACAGGTCAAGACAACTGGGAGAAGAAAGTTTCACGAGTAACCTAATCGCATGTCATGAAGTGACAGTCTATTTGTTAACTAGCTCTGGGGATACTTGTATTCACAAGTATGCAGTCTAGATTATGGTTAAAAGTTTCCTGCTGAAGGGCAGCGTCCACATCTGTATAATATGCAAATCAGGAAGCATAGTGCATAAAGCATGCTGAAAGAGAGGATGTTGGTTAGCATAAGATGCAGAGGAAGTCATTCCTTCAGTCAACATCCCCCTGAAACAGCATTTCTCAGTCTTGGTGACTTTGGGACACGTGGACTTCAACGTCCATAACTCCTCAGCCAGCCACACTGACTGGGGACTTCTGGGAGCTGAAGTCCACGTGTCTTAAAATCACCAAGGCTAGGAAATACTACCCTAAAGTATGGAAAGAAATACCTTTCTAACCCCCAGCATTATGAATGATGTGATACTTGTGATACTCCACTTTTAATTTATCTTAGAGCAGTTACAGTCAGAATTTTCAGCAGCTTTAATTCTTAATTGGACTGGAATCAGACCATCAAGTTAACACACTCACATAGCAAGTTACAAAGCTCTAAACTGCCCACTTATTGTTGCAACTTCTGCAGATATGAAGGTTACAGAAAGGATGGTCCTCCTTCTGTTCCTTCCCTGACAGATAGACCCAGTTTGTGCATCTTCCATAGAAGCACCTTGCCATCTCTCTGTAAAACCTTCATTTTTCCTGAGGCTTAAACAAAGAAATTGCACTTTGGCTACAAGGGTGCATGGAAGGTTTTAGCAGGAGATTAATGCTTGGCTGAATACCAAGGTGAGACATTGTTGCTGACAGCAGCAAGATCTGGCTGACCTATTGCAGGCTACGTTATCACAGTGGTGCCTGATGTGTATTTAATCTTGTCAACAGGGGCCCCCTGGTGGCGGAGGTCCTCCTGGAACACCCATCATGCCTAGCCCTGCAGGTAAGGGATGGGGGAGAGAATGGGAAAGGCGGCGTGGAAGAGAGTTTCTTTCATTGTTGGCCTTGATGGAAAATGACAAGAGAACACTTGCTTGTGGTTGATGCCCTATTTGTTTTGGAACAGCTGCAGATAATAATCAAATGAAAATGATTCCTTCCTTTCTTCCACTGATGGCTTAGGTCAGGGGTAGGCAACCTTGGCTCTTTTATGACTCGTGGACTTCAACTCCCAGAATTCCTGAGCCAGCACGAGTCATAAAAGAGCCAAGGTTGCCTACCCCTGGCTTAGGTTCTGTTAGGCTTAAAGCATGGGGAAGTTGTCCCATAGGAATTAGACAATGGAAGTTCACCTTTGGATCAGCCTTTCTGGGTTCATCTAAAGACAGTTTGCAATCAGCATCAAGCTCCTGGCAAGCAGGGTTAAGTGTGTGGCACTGCTCCCTTTGATAATTTTTAATAAATGTTGACTTATTATAATAGGCTTATTTCATCTTCTTTTTTTTTTCATCATCCTGGTGAAACTTTTTATCCAAAGTAAAACGTGTCTGGGTGATTTGCAGAATCTAACTTAAATCATTCTCTACAGACCCCAAGGGAATTAGAGGAAAATGTAAAATAAACTCTATTAAACTCCCTAAATCCAGTGTGGTTAAGGCTGTAATGTTCCCCCTTTTGTGGGCTTTCCCTGTACTGGGGCCAAGGAATTCCTCAGAGAAGTAGCCAGGAACTCATCATCCGGCTTTACACTACAGAGGATGCACAGCAGTTTTGGAATGCCACTTTGCACAGTGTTGTCCACTTGTCTTCCCAGAAGGCTGCTTAAAATCCCCTCCTAGCCTTTGGTTCCCTTATAGCAGAGCCCTTTTATGACTTGGGGACTTCAAGTCCCAGAATTCCTGAGCCAGCATGGCTGGCTCATGAATTCTGGGAGTTGAAGTCCCCAAGTCATAAAGGGGCCATGGTTCCTCATCTTGCCTTACAGTAAAGGAAGAGAATGGAATGTGTGTATGTGTATGTATGGCGGATATTCTGACAGGACCAAAGTTTGATTTGGCTCACACTTTGAGCATCAATTAGAAGAAGAAAAAATAGAAAGGGACACTTGAAAAAGGTGGCCCTGTTGCATGTAACGGGTGCACAACAGCTGCAGAGTTGGAGCTACACTTTAATATTACCACTGCTTTCCTCCTGCATTTTTATGAGGACTCTGACCTACATTTCTTACTAGATCATAATAAAACAATCCATATGTTAATTCAGCCACAAATCTTCCCGCCTTTTTTAATTCCGTTACTGTGGCCTGCTTATAAATCTTCGTGTTTGTATCCTACAGCTTGACTTTCCTCCTGCTACCAATACTAAAAATCTAGGCACTTGCTTTATTGGGGAAAAGAATACATAAAATGATAAATATTACTCTCTTTCAAAAAGAAGTAAAACTATTATGGTGCAGTGAGATAATTTCACTGGCTAATTTTGAGGCGCTAAGTGGCATGTGGCAGAAAATTATCTTTCTTCATCTCTCGTAGCAAAAAGGCTTCATGATCGTTGGTTAGTAGCAGACTTCTTTTCACAGTTGAATTTCTGTGATTAAAAACTTTGTGAATCTTCATTAAATACAAATTAGCCAGAAAATGGTGGTACTTAGAGGGAATTTTAGGTGATAAAGCTCGAAAGAATGAGTTCAAGTGGCATGAGTTTGTTTTAATTAAGAAATGAATTAATCACCCTGACTTAGTGGGTTTCACTGTTCTATAGATTCGACAAATTCAAGTGACAACATCTACACAATGATTAATCCTGTACCGCCTGGAGGCAGTCGGTCGAATGTAAGTCTGCTTTCTAACAATTTACATATCAGATACCATAACAAATCATAATTAACTTCATCAGTTGAGGGTAAAGCAGTTTAATTGATTTCAGCAATTTGCTTCAAAATAGAAATAAAACAAACCATTAACAAGTGATTAACTCTTCAGGGCTTTGTTAATTTTTTATGCTTATTAAAATAGTAGTATTCATGTGGCTCTGGTCAAGACCATCCCATGCATTGCTGTTTTTAAAGAGAACACAGCTTGAACCCTACTCCATCTTGCACATTTAGTTGAAGCTAATTACCAAGGGTCGCTCTGAAAATTTCCTCCTCATTTACTTGCTATATTCTCTCTTCAAGGGAGTGATAATTTCAGCTTTCTTTCAAAACTTGGGTAGCTGTCTGGTATGGGTAGAATAAAATCCAATATATTAAAAATTAGTGTGTTTTACCACATCTTGCCTGATGGAATTTGATATCTCTAGCTGTTCTCTCTTTTGAAGCTATCAGATTTTCTTTTCCTAGTAACAGACTTAAAAAAAAATCCTGCTTTGCAGAACATATTAACTTTCTGAATGTTATAGCTTTTCATATGTAAGATAATCGGTTGGGTGGCATTTTACAATACAAATGATCAATCATAATGGATGCCTTCTTTTTTCCCCCCTCAGTTCCCAATGGGGCCTGGATCAGATGGCCCCATGGGAGGCATGGGTGGGATGGAACCCCATCACATGAATGGCTCATTAGGTAAGCTGAACAAAAAATATTTGGGGCAAAGTCACACAGGATTCCATCTCTTGATAGAAGTTGGTTCTCTGGGGGTTTCTGATTGGGTAAGCCACATTCAATGAGTGGCTCAATTTATATATTTTACAAGGAAGCCAAATCATTCCAAAGTCAGAGTGAGTTGTGGGAACCTAGGAGAGAAGGCCTTGTAGTAAGACATTGATCAGAATGCAGAGGGAAGAATTCCCTCAGCCAGTTTTAGGTGCCTGGAAGCCCTCTCCAGGAGGCAGCCTTTAATCTAATACAGGGGTCCCCAATCCCTGGACCGTGGCCCACTACCAGGCCAAGGCCTGTTAGGAATCAGGCCGCACAAGTGGCTGGCCGGCACATAGACACATGCACCCAATTCAATTTGTAGGAGCACGTGCAGTTCAACATCCACAAGTGGTGGGCAAGTGCGCATGCATGCAGCTCGACTTGCATGAGAGCAGGCTGGCATATTTATGCATGGGCTGGCATGCCACTTGCACAGGCCTGTTCCCCTTTTTCCCCCCCCTCCCCCGCCGAGCCACCAAGGCGTAAAGGTTGAGGATTGCTAATCTAGTATCCTTCTACTCTAGCTGGCTGCTTCCTTCCATAGTTCCCCACACCAACATGCTCTATCCCACCCACCCCCAACCTCATCCAGCAACGTGGGCAACAGACCACTGCCATTTTATTTTTCCATGATACCTCTTGGTCTCTTATGGCATCACTCCCAGGTATTGTAGGAAATGTTTAAAGGCTCAACACTAGGACAGGAATAAATATGCCGTGTGACTAAGATTGTATTAATAATATCTTTGCCTTGATATTCTACACATTTCTACAACTGGTGCTCTTTGTCTTCAGAACCCATAGGGCTTTCTCATTAGTAAATGGATGGCTTTGATTTTCCTGTTCCTTATTTTTCTGGGGAAAATTCCTCCATGTTTTCACAGGTGACTAGCCCTATGTCGATAATCAGCAATCCCAATGTCTTTGCCATTCTTAAACACTCTCGTAGTGTCGAAAATTAGCCAGAAAACAGGAACCGCTAGTCACAAGCTTGCTGGACTCCTGTTGATAGATAACAGAGAAGAAGCAGCATGAACCTATCTGTGGTGTGTGTGTTTTAATTAAAGCAGCAGAAAGACCCATTAACCTCCCATGCTTGCCTTATACATCTTGCTGAAGTAGAGGTGCTGTACTCCATCTTGATCAGTGTCAGAAAGCTCACGGGAGGGAGCCGAGGCCGTAGCAACTCGATTAGACCATTACTCTAGTGCTGTGCAGGAAGGTGAGCTGGGCTCTGCTCCAGGGAGTTTTCCATGCAAAGGAATGGCAGCTGAGGCATCCCCCAGCATGTCCCTTTCTAGAGGCAAATGTTAAGAGGTTTGCATTAGCCCAGCTGTGACCTACAACTCACTAATGTACTGCCAGCTGCTTCCCAGAAGGTCCAGCCTTACATTTTGCAGCAGCCTTATTTTCTACATGTAGGTTTCGGATCTAAATGTTTCAATGTTAGTTGGGGGAAATGTTGGTTTAGAAGAGGGAAGCGAAGTCTTTCCACTAACAGCCTGTTTTTCTCTTCCTCTCCATTCCACCATCCCAATCTTCTTTCATAAGGGTCAGGAGACATTGATGGACTTCCAAAAGTAAGTCGATATGTTGCTAATATACTTAGGTGGGGGCTTCTTATCTTTTTTGGTATTAAATGGCAAATTTAGGATTATAGGGCACTATGGGTTAAAGTAGGGAGGAAATGTTCGTCCTCCTGTCCAAGTTTATTAGTTTGCCAGACTAGTTGGCAGACTTCCCCTGTTGACTTAGCAGATGAAGATCCTTATGCTCTAAGTGAAGTGCAATACGTTCTTTCTACGCACAAGCTTCATGTTTAGCTATCTTTTGCTCATCCGTGAACAATGTATTTTCCTATAGTTCAGTGGTTCTCAACCTGTGGGTCGGGACCCCATTTGGGGTCGAACGACCATTTCACGGGGGTCGCCAAACAACGCAGTCCGCCATTTTTTCCCCCTTTTCCTTAGCTGTGCTACTCCCTTTTATTCTATTGGCTTTTGAAAGCCAATAGAATAGACTCTCTTGAATAGAGTCTAATTCTATTGGCTTTCAAAAGCCAATAGGAATTGTCCAGGCTGTCTCTGCCCTGCTGAGCCCGCCAAAAGTCCCATTCTGCAAACAGTGCTGTACCAGTTGAGTAGTCCTCGACTTACGACCGGTTGGGGGTCATGGCATTAAAAAGGTTGAGAACCACTGCTATAGTTGTTTGTGTACACATTGCTGAAAGACACTCTCTCACTTTCAGTGTGTATGTGTGTGGTCTGTGTGTTCCCCCTTCCCTCCCCCTTTTTTTCTTTTTAATTGTAGAATTCTCCAAACAACATAAGTGGCATTAGCAATCCTCCGGGCACTCCACGAGATGATGGTGAACTGGGAGGCAACTTCCTCCATTCCTTCCAAAATGACAACGTGAGTCATTCTTACACCCGCTCTTTAAACACATGGCATTTCAATCTTGGAGCTTTTCAAGACTCTTTGAGCAGTATCTGTTTTATATATATATGGCTGACAATGTGAGGGTGCTCCTGGACAGCAGATTAAAAAAAAAATCAAGAAAGTATGATGTGGGGGCTGATAGAACTGGGAAAAGATCCAGAGTCAGATAATCAGTATGATATTTGGATGTAGCATACCTTCGGTACAAGAGGAAGATAAATGGTTCCAAATGAGGAAAATAGAGACCATAAGTTATTTAAAAGAAATAAGGTAATATAGAGAGTTCCTTTGAAACAGTGCTAGAACCAGAGAGCAAACACAAAAGAAGTATGCTTGGCTCTCACAGTTTGAATGTACAGCAACCTTGTGTACTGTACGTGCATAAGAGAAACTTGTTGCCTGACGACTTCTAGCTAGAGTTTATATTGATCACAGAGGCCCTTTCAATGTAGGAAAATCATTACCATTGTTATTATTTATATACTTTAAAAAAAAATAAAGTACCATAAATCAATGATAGGTCTTACCACGAGGAGCTTAGAATCAGATTTTCAATGAGGATATTAGAAGAAGTAGGAAAGCACAACTATTCTGTATCTTCTTGAATGGATGGACTTTTTGAAAATTATCCCTAATGGTCAAAGCAATAGAGATAACTTAAGTGGTTGGTTCTGCCAGTTATGCTAATACGAAATATAGCTTCAAGAAAGGGATGCTGATCCAACAACCGAAGCAAACGTTAATTAAGGAAAAGAAACATCTTCATTGTTAGTGTAATTTGTTTCATGCAAAAATATGTAAAGTATTGTAGTATTATCTTCATTCTAACTTGAGGGTCTTTATCATTGTATACATATGACAACAGAAATAGTAAAAGCAGCAACACTTGAGTTTCCACCTAACCACCAACCTACCACTAACCATTGTTGACCAACAATGAGTTGGTGAGCCGAGGTGGCGCAGCAGTTAGAGTGCAGTACTGCAGGCCACTTTAGCTGACTGTGTTCAGCAGGTCAGCGGTTCAAATCTCACCGGCTCAAGGTTGACTCAGCCTTCCATCCTTCCGGGGTAGGTAAAATGAGGACCCAGATTGTTGGGGGCAATGTAAATATATATATATACATTGTTTACTGGTGTACACCGCTTAGAGAGTGCTTGCACTTAAAGCGGTATAAAAGTCTCATAAACAAACAAACAAACAAACAGGAGATAAAAGAATGGAAATTAGAACTTTTAACATATTTTCTGTCTGTGATTTCCTGAATCAGTTAGGGAGATTGATCTCTTTCCCCATTTTCTTACCTAGCACATTACTTAGCCATTTGTTCTGATTTTGGCCTCATGCTTACTGTGTGATTTTTTTCTTCTTCTTTCTTTTTTCCTTGCCCTTCCCTTCCTCACCCAGTATTCTCCCAGCATGACAATGAGTGTGTGATTTCCCTCTTCCTTCACCCCCACATCCTCTTCTCCAGGATAAAGAAAAAGTCGGCTGCCCTTTGGAGGATCTCAAGAAATTATGCAAGAAGAGAAGAAGCTAGGTGCATTTGGCAGGGAGACCTTCAGAGCCGGGGATCCAGCCCTAATTTTTAGTTTCATGCAATAAAAAGGCTGAACTTTTTATTCCATAAAACAATGAAGGACAAATCTTTAAAATATTTCAAGACATGACAAGATCCTTCTTCTGCAGAAGGATTTATTATATGTATATGACACTTTTTTGGGTTGTTCATTTTTTTGGGAAACAAACAGCAGAAGCCTCTAGCGCCCAATTCCAGCCTCCTTTGCTCAATTATTCTTTTAAAACCTCTTGTATGTTTGTGCTGTGCTACGCAAGGAAGCTAGTCTAGATATGAAATCTCATGTTGTCTCTGTAGCCATTAAAAATAATAAAACTGGACAGTTTTTTTTTTATATAAATTGGTGGGTTTTGTTCAGAAGACCTCCTCCCCCCCCACTCCCCCTTCCCTTTTACGTTGGTGTCTTGCAGCACAACACTTCCTTCATCAAGAAGATCTGAAAAGATTTCCCTGCCTCAGTTGTAATGCAGCTGGCTCCCTTGTAGGATCACATCCTCCAAAAGTTTCATTGTGATCTTGGGTATATCTGTGACTGTGGCATGCACTGTTTTAGCCCCCTCCTTTGCTTGTCCTCCCCCCTCTCCTCCCCCCCCCCCAAGCACTGCTATGAATTGCCCTTTTGCAGAATTTGGAAAATGTCAGAATTTCGGGGGGGGGGGAGGGGTGGGGTATTGAGAGTTAGGGCACAGGTAGTCCTAGATTTACAGCCAGAATTGGGACTGGGATTTTGGTTGCTTAGCGATGCGATAGTTAAGCAAGTCATCACATGACCAGACTTGATTTTACGGCCATTTTTTCCATGGCCATTAGCAAATCTGGATGTTAAGCGAATCTGGCTTCCCCAATTGACTTTGCTTGGTTAGAAGCTGGCTGGGAAGGTAGCGAATCCTGATCATGTGACCGCAAGACGCTGCAACCATCATAAACGTGAGCCAGTTGCCAAGGGCCTGAATGGCGATCACCCGACCGTAGGGGTGGTGTGATGGTCATAGTTTTGAGGATGAGTCGTTAGTCACTTTTTCCAAGGCCATCGTAACTTCAAAGCATTGTTAAATGGTTGTAAGTCAACTCTCTGTACTTGGGATTTTTTTTTTTCCTGTTGGGATGGTGTCAGAAATAAAATGAAAAGGCATTAAAAACTTGACCTAGGACTCAAAAACTGTGAGTGCAAACTTCTTAACATCTGCTTTATTTTTGTTTTGGGTTTTCTAATGAAATGATGTGATCTTACTAGGGTTTCACTGTATATGCTCTGGAACTGGATGGAGATATTTTTAAGTAATTATTGTTGTTAAATTGTATACTTGCTATTCTGTAGGCTCTCTCTCCCTCCTTCTCACTCTGTAATTAAAAGCAGAAATTAAAAAAAAAATTAAATCTTACCTTCTCCTGGTCGGGGTGACTACAGAAAAGCATATCATGTATAGTGAAACTCGCAAGTCTTGAGATCTCTGTACATTACACCCCCTTGTAGCTGGTCTTTGTTTTATATCAAAGGAAAAAAAACCCTTCACTTCTGATCTATGTATTTCATATTATGTAAAATATTATCTTACCCTGGATTTACCTACCTTTGTGCGGATTCTTGAGGACATTGTATCTTGTTTCAGTGTTTTTTCTTACCTTGTAGTCTGGTTCTAAAGTTAAGCGAGGGAAAGGAAAAGTAATTATTATACATTGTAGTTTGTGTACGATATTTGTTGATAATGTTTTATTAAAGGGATGTTTTTTTTCTGCACCCCTTAATGAAATGTTTTTTTTTTTTTACTTATGGTTTTGTTTGGGGTTTTGTTTTAGTTTTCTCTTCTTTTTTCTTTTTGGTTTGGTTTTGTTTTGGAAAACATTGGCTTGTTTTTACTCTAACTATCAAAAAAAAGTACTTGAAACCATGTAATTTTTAAGAAGACAATGATTTTTTTAAAAAAGAAATGCTTGCCCTTTTCTTAGGCATTTTGATTATGTTTTTTTTTTTTTTTTAGAAAGACGATGGGGATGGGGTGGGCAAACGAAGATTCTCACAGTTACAGTCAGGATTATATTTAAAGAAAAAATAATAATAAACCTTCAAATGAAGATTTGTTCGATTCCTAATGCAACACTTTTTTTAAAGAGATAACTGGCAGGCTTCATTGTATTAAAGTGATGGCTAAATTAAATGTCTTCATTGGTCTGGGATGGTTTTTAAAGGATAAATCAAGATCTTTTCTCTTTTTCCCCCCATGCTGTAATAAATATAAACATTTGATTTCCCGTCCTTGCTGTTCATTATTCTCTCCTGGATGCAGAGATTCCAGAAAACCTGGTGTGGAAAGTCACCTGCTGATTATAGTCTCTTTGAAGCCACTACATTCTGAAGATGCATTTCATACCTATCACAAACATGGTGACTGGTCTAGATTAGAACCCATTTTTACATTCCTTTTAGACAGACTCAAAATCAAGTAAGATGCCTTCTCGACACTATAGAGCAGTGTTTCTCAACCTTGACAATTTTAAGGCATGTGGACTTCAACTCCCAGAATTCCACAGCCAGCAATGCAATTCTGGGAGTTGAAGTCCACATGCCCTAAAATTGTCAAGGTTGAGAAACACTGCTATAGAGTGCAACAGTCCAGCAAGAACAGCCATTTTCTTTTAAATACAAGAGCAGAAATTGAATTCATCAAGCCGCAGAACTTGGCACAGCTTTGCCCAGAGTGTATCCTGTTTACAAAAAACAAAAACTTTACGATTCTCTTAAGATTGTTCTGTGAATCCTGGCCAAGAAGCTACAGAACATTAAAATGAATATACAAGTAAATAGTTTACCTGCAGTTTAATATATAAGATAAATCAGAGGTGTTTGTATAAATTCTATTATACAAAAACAATAAAAACTTTTGATTTTTTTTTTTGTTTACATCTTCTATAGGAGAGTTAAGGAATAGATTATTTTAACAATACTTATTACTGGTATCTGGTATCTCTCAATGATAGTTCAGAGTAAATCCAGCTTAATTGCGTGTGCTCTCATAATAGTTATTTCTTCAAAGCAACTTTTGGCTTGCTTGAAGTGTGAAAAGGTTACTAAAATGATGAATCAAAATTGCTTCCATGTCCATGTGACGTGATAGCACAATACAACAAATGAATACATCTCATTGCATCTTCATACAAGTTGGTTGGTGTGGCCTGAAGGATTCCCTTTCATGGCTTGAGTTGTTTATTGGGTAAACAAGCACATCCTTGTCCAGGGATTATCACACAATATTTAACTTTTAAATCTTAATTGACATTATTTTGGTTCTACTGCTTCCACAATAAGAGTCCAGTTAAATGCTAGCGGTGTGGGAAGCACACAATTAGTCATGTCTAATAACATCTAATACAACTATAAGTAACTAATGAGTCACCAGCTCAGAATACTTGTTCTGGCCAAGCTGCTATATTCTGAATACATTTCTTTCTTTCTAATCTAAATTTAAAAAAAAAAAAAACTTCACATGTGCAAACAATGTGACAGGAACACCAAAGCAAATTAGAAAACAAGTCTTGCTCATAGTCCATATTTTAACCCTAATTTCCTATCAATCAGTAGTTTGGGATATTGAAGTTTCAATTGTGCTTGATCAAAATTTGAATGGACACCATTATCTGTTGCGCAAAAACAATGGGATATTTTGGGGAGCTCATTTTCTGCTTCTGTTAGGCATGGAGAGAGAATCTGAAAGAATAGTCTGTGCTCCCATTTGCAAGATTTCACAGGAATTGCACAATTATTTCAGGTGGACAACTGCAAGGCAATTTTTGTAAATCTGTATCTTCCAAGGAAACCTGCAAAAAGCTTAATAGCCTCCAAAGTCTAAATATTTGTGTAGGTAGAACTGTAAACTTATATGTAGTCTATCAAGAGGGGATAAAATCAGATTCATAACTTAGGATCAAATCGGCTGTGTTTTGCATTGCTGTATATACACAGAATAGTATATATTTATATCTAATATAGCTGTAGAAATCATTGATCTCTGTATTCGTGTATTTGCTCATGGACAGAAGTTCTAAATGCTGTAAATGAAACTTGATTGTGACAAGTATGTATTTTTGTAATGTGCTCTAAAGCTAGTTTTTTTTTAATTGAAAAATTTTTAAAAACTTACAAAGACAAAAAAAAACAATAACAACAACAACAAAAAAAACAAAACAATACAACCCTCCCCCAACCCCTCCCAAACCACCCCCTCCCTCCCCCCCCCGGAGCTTCCCAGAGCAGAATATAGGCTTAATTAAAAAAAATTAACAAAATTATAAGATAATTAAAAATAAAATATATATGAAAAAAGAGTTATAATCCTTACAAAGAGAAAGTATTTAAAAAAGAAAAACAGGGAAAAAAAAGGAAAAAGTAGAGTTTTTATACAGGTTATAAAAAAGCTAAATGATATTTTTTCAAATCCAGTTTGAATTGTATGAAATTTATCCATTTTTCCCATACAGCAAAAAGTTTCTCTTGTGTTTGCTCTTTTAAGAAAGCCGAAATCTTTGCCATTTCCGCCAAGTAAGATACTTTAAAAAACCACTCTTGCAAAGTAGGCAAAGATTCCTTCTTCCAGTATTGGCCTACTAACAGCCTTGCGGCTGTAATCAGATTCAACATCAATATAACCTCCTTAGCATCACAATCAGTAACAATACCAAGCAAAAACAATTGTGGAGTAAATTTTACCCTCTTTCTAAAAATTCTCTGAATGTTCCACCATATCTTAATCCAAAAAGCTTTTATATTTTTACACGACCACCAAATATGATAATAAGTGGCATCCAGGCAGCCACATCTCCAACATTTAGGCTGTAAGTCAGGATACATAAAAGACATCTTTTGTGGATCAAGGTGCCATCTGTAAAACATTTTATAAAAATTCTCCCTTAAATTCTGGGCTTGTGTAAACTTAACATTTCTCACCCAGATAGTTTCCCAGGTATCCAGTAGAACTGGTTCACCAAAATTCTGCGCCCATTTAATCATACAGTCTTTAATTAATTCTGATTCTGAATCCAGTTCCACTAGCACCCCATAAATTCTCTTAATGTGAGTTTGTCTTTGATCCTTTACTTGCTTAAAAAGATTTTCATCTTCTCTAAGCAGGCCTAAATTACGGTCCATCTTCCATCTATCTACTAATTGTCTATATTGAAACCAAGAATAGGTAATATTTTCATGTGCTAGGTCTTCCAAAGATTTTAACTGCCAATTTTGACCATCCCATCTAAGTAATTGTGTATAAGACACCGTATCCATTTTAACACCTCTCTTTATCCCCTCTATCGCATGCCAAGGTATAGCCCATAATGGTATTTTAAAATCACTTTTATAATATTTCCTCCAAACCCTAAGTAAAGAGATCCTTATAATATGAGATTTAAAGGCCCAATTCACTTTTTTATTAAATATTAAATAGGCATGCCCCCCCATTAATATCACAGATCTATAGTCCAGCGAAATTATTTTCTGATGTAACAGTTTATAAAATTGTTCTTGTTGCTGATTTGGTGCATACAGTCCCACTACAAGTATTTTCTTACCATATAATCCAAGTTCAATCATTACATATCTTCCTTGAGGATCTGATTCTACCAGACAAACTGGTAGATTTTGCTTAACATAAATAACCACTCCCCCTTTTTTCCCAGGGGCAGGAGATACAAAATGAGACCCCAAATGAGCATTAGCTAAATATTTTTGATCTTTAAGTAAAATATGAGTTTCCTGCAAGCAGATAATATCATTGTTATGTTGCTTTAAATAATAAAAGATTTTCTTTCTTTTCTGAGGGGAGTTAAGGCCGTTAACATTCCAGGTCAGGAACTTTGCCATCTCCCTTAACCAGGAGCCTGGAGAAGACTGCCTGAAGATCTGCCATTGATGAATGTGTTGCAGAACTCTTGGGTCTTGCTCCTCCCACCGGCAATGAAGCACTTTCAGAAGAAGATTCTTTGGGTTCTTTCTTCTGTTGTTCCTTTTCCTTGCGTCTGTGTGCTGCACGGGTCATCCTCTGCTCTTTAACCTCTGTTTGACGTTGCCATTCCACTTGTGACTTCCCAGCAGAGATCAGACCTAATCCTTCAGATTGCTGTTCCACCTCTTTGCCGCCCGAAGATTTCTGGATCATAGATAAAGATGAGCCTGCTCCCAGGACCGTATTATAAAACTCTTTGGCTTTAGCAACCGTGTTAAGCCTATAACGCATCCCCGCATGGCTCAAAACAATACCCGTCGGAATCTCCCATCTGAATGACATCGATCTTGCTTTGAGTTCATTAGCTAGAAAAGCAAAGTCTTTCCTGTTTCTTAAGATTCTTGATGGAATTTCCTTTAAAATAATGACATCTTGGGCAGCAATCTGAAATCTCTTATTGTAATAAGCTTGTATAATTTCATTACGCAGAGGCCTCTTTGTAAAATAAATCACCACATCTCTTGGCAAGTTCTTTTGTTTCGCAATCCAAGAATTAACTCTGTAAACTTTTTCCACTTCTCTGCGTAATTCATCTTTATCCATATTCAAAACAGGAGCTAGATCATTAAGCACCATCTCTGTCAAACCTTGATTCATATCTTCTTTCAAACCCCTGATTCTCAAAGCATGCTCCATTTCCCTGTACTGGGACATAAGAATATCCTCTTGTGAAATTTCCACTTTCTTTCCATATTCTGGAATTTATCTTCAATAAAATCAACTTTATCTGCGACCTCCTCCACTCTAGAATCCAATTTCACGACCACAGAAGCCAGGCCAGATAAAGCTGTTACTATATCTTGCCTCAAGATAGTATTATTGTCCTCTAACAGCTGCTTCATTTCCTCTTTACTTTCAGATTTATTCTGTTTAAGGAGGTCTTTCATTTCCTCTTTGCTTTCAGATTTGCTCTGTTCATTTGCTTTCAGATTTGCTCTGTTCATTTCATCTCTAATTTGGGATACAGCATTTCCCATTATATCTTTAATCTCTTGTGCAGATAAACCTGGCAAAGGAGGAGAAGGTGGAGGCAGTACTGATGGTGTAGCTTTAAGCTAGTTTTGAAAATCCAAGAGGATGCTAACCTCGCTGAGAAGGTAGTCATAATAAGAAAGCGGGGTGGAGCTGTTGTAATGAAGTTGCAATCAAGGGTAATGTGCTTCTTATGGGCAGATTTTCCTCCTTGCAAGGTAGCTCTGGAACAGTTCCTATTTTGTACACGCCCATGTCATCACTTTGAATGTACATTCCTGTGTCAGAGTTCTAAATGCAGTTCTAAAACAGACCCATAAAATATTCAGCTGAAAAAAATAAACGGGACAAAATATACATAAGCACCTAATCTCCATCAGCATCTTACATTAAAGGACTTCGAAAATAAAAGGGTTTTCATCTGGTGCCCAAAAATCTTTCAGTCTAATATACCTATATTGCTGAATGTCTTAACCAGCAAGATCAGTTTTGTTCTCTGTTAGCAACATGTGTCGTTTGGTATCTGATTTCCAACATGTTCTTTTGCAAGGCAAATGGTTTTTTTATACACCTAGAACTTTATTTCAGAAACCATCTCTGCAAGGCTTTGCTCCTGTTTTATGCTGTTGAATTTTTTTTATTACTAGGGTGGTGTTTTGTTTTTATTATGCACCATTGCGTACATGCACTTCAGAAGTGTTTGTTCTTTTTTTATGTCTCCCCGAGTCCTGCCAATTGCCTAGACAAGTTCCTGTAGTTTTCATAAGCAAGATTTCAGAAATGGTTTGTCCTTCTTCCTTTTAGGGCTGAGACAGACTGATTGGCCCAAGTCACCCTTCTGGGTAGAGCTAGAACTGCCATTCTTCCTTCTAACCAGGTGTTTTAACCACTACACTAGCCTGGCTGTCATTTTTCAGAGATAGAAATGGAATTATTTCAGCTTTGACTTGCTACTATTTCTTGCAATATCCAATGGTTCTCTGGACATGCAACTTGGTTTCTATAAAGCACCATATTCGGTATCTGCAAAATACAGCTCTGAGATCAGCCACATATATTGGTGGACTAGTTTTCTGTCTTCCTCTTTTCTCCAGATAAAAATCCTGAGGTTTTTGAAATTAGAGAACAAGAGACTTGAAATAACTCCCGAGATGTTTAGGGCATGGTTTGCAGTTTGTTATTTTCTTGGTTATGTGATCATGATTGTGTATATGCTGTATATTTAAAGTCTAGCTATGTGTCTTAAAAGATGGGCTTCCAGTTATCTGACAAAAACATTAGTGTGACAGTAGAACCAAATGACTCCCAATATTGGGTTCTCTTTCATTGCATGCATAAGATTGACAGCCATCTATGGCATACTTTAACTGGGATTCAAATGCTAAGCAGGGAATTGTTGGTATATGTGGCTCTTTCCAACTCTGATTTTATTTTCTCTTTTTTTAAGCAGAACTAACACAATACTTAATAGTACATGGTTGGAAAGCTAAGAAATGTTTGAATTTTTCTATTTTTATTCTGCACTAATTGACCTCCATGCAAATTTTCTTCTTTGCCAAGTCTGTTTGTTACGTTTAACTACAGTGTAATGTTTTGGGGTGATTTGCTTTGAAATGAAATTCTTTTTAGGCAGTGCAGTGGTTTGCTCAAGCATCTGGTCATCTAACGTAAGTAGCAATTAGCAGTGCAAGTGGAGGCTAAATGGAGTTGCAGATGTTTTCTCTGAAGCCCCAAGGTAGCTCTCAAATTCCTTTCTCCTAAATCATTTAATCTTGGCCCTCCCGTTTAAAAGATCTTAAGGAAGCCTGTGTTCTGCATCCTCTTTCTTTTTCACACTCCTCTTATGTATTCTAGCATGTAGAGTACAGCTCTTGGAATTTCCATGGTTAGCAAAATCTCTAATCTTGCTTCAGCTTTCTCCTACCTCTTTTTTTTTTCTTCCCCTAGCTCTCTTTCTTCTTCCTTGCCCAACTCAATGTAAAGCGCAACTCATTATGTCCTTGAAAAGATCTGGAAAGAATGTCCTGGAGCTCTCTGTTTTTCTTCCAGTTGAGTAATTTCAAGAGTTGTGGAAGGAGTTAGAATTGTTTGGCCAAAAAGATTGGATAGCCGGAAAAAAATAAGGTGAATTTACAATGAAAGTGAATATGGGATTCTATAATAATGGAAGTCTACAGTATAAAAATTGGGTTGTGCTTACCAGTTGTTCTACCTACAGCATGCTAAGGCATCAAGGAAGGTTGCTGTCTGCCATAATAATTGCAGCAAGTAATGCCACAGCCACATGAAGAGAACAGAAGAGATGGAGCAAGAAACTCTGGACACCTTGTACTTGAAAGCGGTTGCTGGAATTATCTTTTCACAGTTGGGGGGGGGGAAGAAAGGTATGGGACATATATTACATACCTTTCAGAGGTTTGTTGATTTTAATCTAATGTTAGTCCTAAAAACAAACACAGGCATAAGCCTGACTGAAGCATGTCATAGTGAAAAACCACTGCTCAAGTGCATGGATGTATGGAGTACTTAATTTTGCTGTTTTGCCAGTTTCAATACGTGCAACCGGACCGTAAGATAAGAGCCGTCGGCGGGTTCATGCAGCCTTCTGGTAGAGCTATTAGCGGAACCTGTAGTGTTTGATTTCATAGTAGCCTCACATTAAGGGCGCATGCTAAGGAACCATTCCCCCTTGAAAAGCCTACTGGTTTTGTGCCTCGTATTATCTGAGCCCATGCTTACCTGTTCAGACAGATCAATGAGCGGGAGCAGCTTCAAAAGCCATCACGAATCTTCTGGCAGGTCCGGGGGGGGGGGCAGCCTTATAGCATTGCCACAATACTCAAGAAACTGGAGGAAGAGAGACTATTTGTCAGCACTCATAATAGGGGGAAGCAAGAGGCTGGAAAGGCATGTTGAGAATACTGATGGTTTCCTGTTGCTTTTGTCAGTGCACTTTCTTTTTATATCCAGAAGAGACAAACAGCTCAGCCAGGTCTCCCTGTATAACAGCAAGGCTTATTTATTTGTTTGGTCTACTGGCTCCCTAACTGTGAGAGAACAGTTCGGTAAGTGCTATCATCATCTCCGCTTGCAATTACACAAATACTTCACTGGCCTGTCACAGCATATTTACATTTGTCAAAATTCAACCAGCTGTTCTGAGGTAATTTAAAGCATGGCAGTTTCAAAGGCCTGTGATGCCTATATTTGACTAGGGCCAGTTTCTAGCCAGTTTAAACCTCTCCCATATTGGAAACCACCTTTAGTAAGATGCTACCTAAATATGAGCCAAACGAAGGTAGATTCACCCCTCCCCATACCGTGCAATGAACTCTATAGTGTGAATGGACTTTTCTCCCCTGGTAAGCATAATTTATATAATTTAGCTGGAAACTCCTGACAATTCAGTGACCAGCTTTTCAGCAAATAACTGGTTTTGCCATTGTTTCGCCTTCCTCTTGTTTTATAACAAGAGGAGCCAACAAAACCCTGCAAAAGGCACATTAAAATATTTTTAAAAGATTCCAATCAAACTGCAGTGGTTATACATTGAATAAAAATAAAACATTTCAGAACTTGGAAGTGCAGGATTGCTCTAAAACACAAGTGTCAAACTCGCCGCATCACGTGACGTGTTGCGACATATCACAACTTTTTTCCCATTGCCGGAGCTGGAGTAGGTGTGGTTTCCATGTGGCGCATCCAGCCCATGGGCCGGCAGTTTGACACTCCTGCTCTAAAAGATGCAACACAATGACACAGCAATTGCCAGACATTTGATTTACTGCAATCAATCAAAGTTCATCTGATCCCCTCTTCCCATGTAATGACCAATCAGATGACAAGAAGGCAATACATCCCTGAATATTGCTTCTTAGCCACTGATTTGCAGAGACATCTAAATATGGTGTCAATATTGCAATAAAGACTGGCAGCAAGTTATTAATACAAGTGATTGAATTCTATTTTATAACATTTTTTGCATTATTCTTTGCATGAAATTTGACTGGCCTAATCTTTTCCTAATCAATAATCCCACTTCTAATATTTTCAAATTTTCTCCCCACCATATACATAACTTTATATTATCCCATTGCTTTTTTCTTCCTGGAGATGCTCCGACTTCTATGTAAGATCAGTACTTTTATGTAAGGTTCCTTCTCACTTTTTATTGCCCTTTTGCATTATTCCAGTTATACAACATCTTTCTAAGATGAGTATCATGGTATTCCAACCATTGGCAATACTATATATTTCAATAAACGTACACGCACATATAATAGTTTTTATGCTAGACCCATGTTCTGATCCAAAAACTGGGGAAGGGAAAGACTGAGTAGTTTGTCAGAAGCTGGAACACAGCAATCACATCTGAAAAGGATTTTGAATCCCTTTTTATATCTTGCATTGTTTTATATAAACCTAACCACATCAATATTCTTATAATTCTGCGTTACTCATGAAATTGCATCCAGTGAAAGATTTTTAGGAAATCCTCTCCATTGTGAGTTATTAATCTTTCCTATAATTTTAATTAATTGCTAATAAGTACCTGTCCTGTTAAGCTTAATAAGATGCTGCTGGAAAAGATTTCTTTGTAGCAGCTATGCTTAGTTTTTCAATAGAAGCTGTTCTTTATCCTTTATAATCTTATGCTGAATAATTCTACTAAGTTATCTAAGACAGAACATTATGCTCTGCAATAGCCAAAAATGCATCCTTTACACTTATACACACCCATTATAAAATAGTTAATATTCCATTTTAGGGAAGTTACACATTTGAGCTTGGGTGGAAAATACCTGTTGCAATTTACGTTTTGTCAGCTTTTAATAAGCCTAAACTCTCAATTAGGTAAGTATGAATCCCCCCCCCCCAAAAAAAATACAACCATTATAGGACTTCCCATTGCACAACAGAACCCCTCAAGAAAACTCTTTTTCCTTTAATGGCTCAAAGCAGAAGTGTTTTGTTTCAAATCCAGAACAATCATGTTCTGGATAACTTGCCAAACTGTTTTGGGCTGAACCTGGTTTGGCAGAAACAAAATTCAAAGAAACATGTTTCCCCTTATTTGGTTCAGGAAGGCAACTGTCTTGCCTTCCTGAACCAATTCACCATATAAATCTGCTTTAAATTAAAAAGTTTCCTAATTTGGCATACCTTCCAGTATATATATCCAATGTTGTGAATTAAAATATCCTTCAAAGTGGCTAAAAGTTATGACTTAGTTCTTCTCCCATAAGTATGGCCTTCTTGGAACATTGCATCAAATCTTACTCTAATTCTTCAAAGTATTAAGCTTTAACACGTGTATTTAAAAATATCTTTTATTACAAATAAACATATCCTTTTCAGTCTTGTGTTAACGGTACGTCTAGTGTAGTATTTCAGGAAGAACTAGAAGTTGAGCTCAGACTTCCTGGGATCTGTTCACACAACACCGTGCAAGTAGAGTGCCAGGAATTTTTTGAATGTGTCTGGGTTATAGCCATGTATTCCAGCAGGAATCTGTAGAGAAAAAAACACTGATATTTCAGTGTCTGGCACACAAATTAGGACAGCATCTAAACATTGCAATGTGCTACTGCAATTTCCCCTGCAAGAAAGTTCTCTTCTGTTCAATGAATCACAGACCAGCAATGTAAGTAATAGAAATTTTCTTCCCTTTTGGAAACTGTCAACGGTCAACCAGTTATAATTTACAGCATGAGTCATGAATTATATGGATTAATCTGTTTGAATCACCCTCTAATATCGGGGATGGTTTCTGTCAAAGGACTTCCAAGATATCCTCCTACTGCAGTCTGAGGAAGAGCTTTTTAATTTTTTTAAAAATAGAACCATATTTATACTCACTGTATATATTCCATAAGCACTTTAGAAATTCAATTAGATATATTTTTTTAAAAAATCGAGCATACATATGGCTGGGAAAGCTTGAACTAAATAGGATGGTTTGAAAATGATACTTGATGTGTAATAGGGAATGGTCACTTCACAGGATAAAGGCCACCAGAGAGAAGGCTGTCCTTCACTGATGTTAGCATATTATACAGCATTTCACAAGCCAAACACAGGGCTCTCCTGAAGAGCACAGATGACTGATGCAATTGGAGAGAACCTGATATAATTTAGGAGAATCTGGTCCTTAGCTTTGCATTCTAGTGTTGTCTAGTGGCTACATTTTGCATTAATTATGGTTTTCAGACCAGTACAGTATGTTGCAGTAATACAGCTTTGAAAACTTTTAAGTAGCTTTACCATTAACTGCACTGTAGATGCAGTGACTGAATTAGCCTTAAAAGCAGTTGTATGTGAGCCAGGGTGATGTAGATGTTGGATTAGGACTAAGGAATTTATTTTCTACTCCACACTCTGTGGAAAACGTAAGTGACTTTATATCAGTCACTTGGCTCCCTCTTAGCCACCCACCTCAAAGTGTGGTTCTGAAGATAAGGACTGTGGTCCTCTCACAAAGTCACTTTAACCTCCTGGAGAAAAGGCCAATAATAAATATTTTCTAACTAAGTTAAAAAGCTAGAAGTTCTTTTAGTGATAACTTGGTCAGCAAGTAATTACACTTTATCAACATACCAGAACTATTTTCTTCTTGATTTCTGGATGCTTCCTGGCATCCTCATACAAAAGCTGATCCGCATCCAGCCAGGCCAGGTTTTTAACACCATTGCTAGAGTCCAAATCTGTTGTGTTCAACTGAAACACTACAAAATGGAAAGCTTGGCCATTTGTACCAATACTCTGAACAACTACTGGCTTCTCCAAGACTTTGGGTTCATCCTGGGCAAGAGGGAAAAAAAAGGCTGTATTAGAAGCTTAAGAGGAGACAAACTGGGCTATCAAAGTTATTAGGAAGCTATGATCGGGCATTAATCAGATACATGGTTATCAAACCATATTCAATCACTGACATGCTCTCCTGACCTAAGTAACATGCAGGTTCAACAAACACAAATTCCTGATTGTATTTTAACTGATGACCTTATATGTAGCAGAAAATCCACAGGTGGCTTTGCCAAAGACCGACCAAATTTCCACAGTTTAACAAACAGAAAAATCAGTGCTGGCTTTTATCATCTCCAACACTAGGTGGTATACGCAAAGCCATTCCAATCTCATGAATTTCTCTTATAGTAGTCATGACTGTTCAGGAATTACAAATATATGGAAAATTATTTTACTCTAAGATAGGAAATTCAAAAGTGCATTCAGTTACCTCATGCATTCACAAAGTTTAAAACTCCATTTGCCTTGTTAACATCCAAAACTATGTACTATGTTCATAACATCCATATGATCAGCAATATGAATTTGCTACTTTTGATCATTTTATTCAGTACTGTCAGCTCGATCACTCTCACACTGTCTTCACATTATGTGCCTTTACACAGCCAACCAACAGAATGCAGATCCAACAGGGACTATGCAAGATACGTCCTAGATTTACAACCATTGCTTTTCCAGTCTTCTCTTTTCTAAGAAATCAAGACTTGCAGAAGCTGCACGTTTGTATGTATTTCATGTTAACAGTTAATGGAACAGTATTTATGAAGTGCAGTTAATGGAACTGTCAAGAGCAAAAGTGACCAGCATCTCCTGATCGGTTATAGCAAGCCATAGCTTTTCCATCTAAATTATAATACTTACTCCATAAAGTTTCTTAGCCTTGGCTAGAGCATTCCCAAAAGCAAACATCAAAACTCTGGCTTGTAAATGTTCCGATTTCTCCCTTTTCCCAGTTTCAATAGTGTATGCTGTGTGAGGATAAGGATATGGGTAACCTTTGTTGAAACCTAAATATAAATCAGGGAATTATTTAGTACAAGATCACAACTCACTGCAAAAGAAGTAAGACCATCTGCATATAATCTATATTTTTCAGACCATTACTTAGGACATTTGATGCTTCATTTACATTCACTCAACTCTTTGTATTTAGGCCAGTGGTTCTCAACCTGTGGGTCGGGACCCCATTTGGGGTCGAACGACCATTTCACGGGGGTCGCCAAACAACGCAGTCCGCCATTTTTTCCCCCTTTTCCTTAGTTGTGCTACTCCCTTTTAGTCTATTGGTATTAAAAAGGTTGAGAACCACTGATTTAGACCCTTTTACTCTCATAATTCATTTAGAAGATTCACACCTACAAATTAAGAAATTATAAAACAGATTATATTTAATCTTACCAGTTTCGTTTTTTATTTTGTATACATTCTTTTCCCTAAGATCAATTATGGGTGAAATAGGATAGAACGTTTCTAAATCATGATCTTCAGTGGCCAATATCTCATCACCGGATGCTATAGGTTGTAGGCAATTTTCTGCATTCAGAAGCTTTCCACAGGTAATATTAATCTGAATGAGAGAAGACTCTATAAAAGAAAATAACTTATGTTAGTTTGTTATAAGCCAGATATTGTAAAACCAGGGATAAAAAACTTTTCAAGAACATTTCCAAGTGGCTATTGTTCTTAATTCTGGAAATCATAGAAAACCTGAACAGCAGGACAACATTATCAACCGCCAATCTATTTTGCTCCTTTTCACTTCTAAAACCATAATTTTATTTTTGGTGACGAGGTTGTTAATATGTGTATATTGTCCAAAGTCCCTGAGAACAAGTATTACTGAGAAATATTAAATGTCTTGCAACAAGTTAATACCAGATATGCATATTTATTTTATGTAGTGGCAGTGCAATGGATTGGATAAAGTGTTGGGTTTGGACAAGGAAGACCCTGGCTTTTGTCTTTTCTTAGGCAGAGGAGCAGGCTTGATGACTTTAGGCCAGGCACAGTCTCTCACCCCAAAATTGAGAAATCAGAAAACTTCTACTGATCTACCAACCTATACTGGCTCAGCTACCATCAGAAAAACATTTGAATCTGAGTTTAAAGTTATTCTTTGAAATCAAAAGTACTTTATATTTGTTCTAACCATGCATTTATCTGTAAATTTCTATAACTTTTTGACAACTTGTAGAGAATTTAATCCAGCCCAGCAACTGGACTGTCTTCCCACCCCAAACACATATAAATAGATCAGTGAAGTTCTTCCTCTCTAGGAACTATTTTCTTCATATATGAAGAAGCAAATCCTTTTCTCTATTCAGGATAAACCTTTATACCACAGAAGATACCTTTATAACATCACTGGCTCTACTGCAGAATCTGGGACATTTGTCCTTAGTTTTCTGCAGTCTATTAAGTACATTATGCTTGCCCTGAAGAAAGTTTACAGTTTTAACTAACCTCGCTCCCATGTAGCTGTTGCTCTGTAGTCTTGGGACATCATTCTTTTATTCAGTGAGGGATATTCAACAGTCATTGACCTGCACAAATGGAGCAGGTCTTCCAGAAGCACAGGACTTCAGAACAAGAGGATAGTTAGATCCAAGCCAGTAGTTTCACTGTATCAGGAGTTTCTTAAATGATATTTATTGTAATATTTGCAAAATGGCAAACACAAAATAAGGTGATAGTTACAACTGTACATGAGATAACATACCAGGTATTTGTTATTAATCCAACTGGTTTTTAAGTTACTTCAATTGTTACAATATAATGAAGTTTATACAAATTAATCATTATTATAAGTACAAATTATACTTATTTCCCAAATTTAATCTACTTTTTCTAATTATAGACAGAGACAATGATTGGGAAAGTAGAAATAATTTTCATGACTTGTCTCAAAATAGAATATTGAATGATGAAATTAAATTTATTGCAAAATTCTTCCCATATATTCAAAACTATTTTTTCAGATTTACTTGCCCTTCAAACTTTCTGGAATCCATCTTATTTTAAAAAAAAAGATCATTGATATAAAGTAATGATCATATAACAAATAAAACACATTTTTTGCATTTGTTTATCTTTTTTAAGTGATAGATCGGGGGGGGGGGCAGTAAATTTAGACAAGGCAACCAAAAACTAAACCTGATTTTAAAAAATAGCCTAAATCTCACAAGATGACCAAATTGTATTAGATATGGCCATTATTTTGGCATTCTGTGAATTTTTCTCTCCCCAAAGGATGAACTACTACTTCTACAAGCAAAAACCAGTGATGGTATAATAAGCTGCATCTCAGATATTTCTTCCATACATTTTGGGATGTCAATTTTAAAACAATGACAACACCAACAACCCTGAAGCTACAAAGAAAACTTATGCTAAAAACATACCTGTATTTATCAAATGAAACATCATCTTCAGTGCCAGCCCAAAAACGAGCACGAGAAATTGCATTTAGAATTCTCTCATCCTGGTCCTCCAACTGGTGAGTTATGTCATTCATTATGTTAAGTATTGGGGAGGGTAAGCCTTTTATTAGCTTTGCCTTGGTTAGCCACAATGCTTGCTTCACACCTCAAAATAAATATGTACATATTAACTAACACAGAAACTAATATATGCTTTTCACCTTACACACAATACTCAATTCACTCCAGCAGTGACAACAATTATATTCTATTTCTACATCTGGAAGTGGAAAAAGAATAATTATAAAGGCAAAGAACTTCCTAAGAGCATGGAGATGGCATAAGTACAATAAGGAATTATAAATGGATACTGGCTTGAGTTGCTATGAAAATGACCTTGCACCTAATAAATTGGGCCAGTATGGCCAGTATTACATGGGACTAGTTTGGTTTTTTTTTACAATATTACATGCTACCTGTTTACAGGTATATGTAAATATAGAGAGCCAGCTTCATGTAGTAGTTGTTAAGGCATCAAGTTAAAAAGTGGGAGATCATGAGTTATTAGTCCCACTGGGTGACCTTAGGCCAGTCACTCTCAGCTTTAGCAAGGTGAAAATAGTAAGCCACTTCCCAAAAATCTTGCCAAGAAAAACCACCGGGACTTGTCCAGACAGTCAACGGGAGTCAATAACTGACTCAAAAACACAAAAAAATAACACTGAAATATACATACAACTAATGCAACTACTGAAACGTATTTTTTCCCTGAGCATTAGTCCCTGTCATACAAATTAAGATTAGTCCCGTTCCTTATTTGGATAACTTTAACTCAATTTACCTGAGAGCGCCCAGTTGCTGGCTCCATCAGGATAATCCATAAATTGGCCCTTTTATGACTGGTGGACTTCAACTCCCAGAATTCCTCAGCCAGCCAGGCAGAAAGTCTAGTGCAGGGGTCTTCAAACTTGGCCCTTTTATGACTTGTGGGCTTCAAGGAATTCTGGGAGTTGAAGTCCAAAAGTCATAAAAGGGCCAAGTTTGAAGACCGCTGGGATAATCGAATTGTCCTCCTCTTCCCCTCGCCCTCGTTCAAAAAGGTTTGGCAGAAGCCCACCAAAAGCGCGCGGGGGGGTTGTCCTTGACCAAGCCACGCCCCCACCGACTACTGTACCTTCCTGCAGGCGGCTTCGGCGGTGAAACTCGTAGCAAGGTCGCGTCTTGTAGTCCGGCAGCTCTTCTATTGGACGGCTCTGGCGGCGGTAAGGGTCGTCCCAGCCCCTCTCCCACTTCGGGAAAGTCGGCTTGGCCAGCCAAGGTACCGGATACAACTTCTCCGCGTACGTCACCGCGTCGAGCTCGGGCAGTTGCACCCGCACCGGCGGCGGCCTCCGTAAGTACCATGGCAGGGCTCCCCCGGGTGGCGGCCCCTTCAGAGTCCAGGGAGTGCGAGGCAAGGGACGCCTGAGGGTCTTCGGCCCGTACAGCCCTCTGTTGCGGCGCTGCCCCCAGGGCGCCCAGCACGCCTCTCGCTTAGCCAGCCGCCGTGCCGCCAGCATCTTCAGCCCCGATCGCCTCAGCGAAGAGAGTGAGCGGCAGCCATTTTTGATCCGGCTGCGAAGAGCATGCCGGGAGAGGAGGCGGGCACATTGGGTGATTGACCGCGGGCGGGGCAGCGCAGGCTCGAAATCTCTTTTTTCTGCTGGAGGCGTGAAAGAGAGCTTTGCAAGCGACGGCCTGGCGTTAAGGCTGTCCCCGGTTGTACCCAACCGGGACACCAAAGTAACCCTTGCAGGAATTGGGCATGGCCAGTCTAGAGAAAAGAAGGACTAGGGGTGACTGACAGCAGTGTTCCAGCATTTGAGGGGCTGCTACAAAGAAGGGGGGGGGGGGGTTGTCAAAGCTTGTTTTCCAAAGCACCAGAAGGCAAGACAAGAAACAGTGGATGGAAACTAATCAAGGAGAGAAGCAACCTGGAATTAAGGAGAGCCTTCCTAACCGTGAAGATAATTAACCAGTGGAACTGCTTGCCTTTAAGACGTTGTGGGTGCTTCATCAGTGGAGGTTTTTAAGAAGAGACTGGACAGCCACTTGTCTGGAATGCTATAGGGCAGGGGTAGGCGACCTTGGCTCTTTTATGCCTCATGGACTTCAACTCCCAGATGGCTCAGGAATTCTGGGAGTTGAAGTCCACGAGTCATAAAAGAGCCAAGGTTGCCTACCCCTGGTATAGGGTCTCCTGCTTGAGCAGGGGGTTGGACTAGAAGACCTCCAAGGTCCCTTCCAGCTCGATTCTGATTGCACATGCCTTTGCAGTATCTTTTTCAACTATTCCCCACCCCAATGAGTGGGGTAGCTTTCAATCGTTCTTAGCATTTCCCTTTATTCCAATACTCTCCGAGAGCCTCTCGAGTGTAAAACATGTGAGGTGTTGTCTCATATTCTTCTGGAGGAAGAGTGTGCAGCAGACAGGCTTGTTTGATCGTCCACTAATTCAGCTGAAACAAATCCCTGAATGTTTTAATTGCTTTGGCCAATATTGGGAAGGACGCTAGGGTGATTTGGGAGGGGAAATGGAGGAAGAAAAAGTGCCTTTAGAGACCTTTAGACCAGTGTTGCTCAACCTTGACCATTTTAAGGCATGTGGACTTCAACTCCCAGAATTCCACAGCCAGCTGGCTGTGGAATTCTGGGAGTTGAAGTCCACATGCCTTAAAATGGTCAAGGTTGAGAAACACTGCTTTAGACCTTCCAGCCTAAATCAGGGAATCTGCAGTAATAGTCCTAGCTTCAAAGTGGCAGGTGTGACTGGATAATTGACATTCACCCTTAGTTCATTTTTATTGGGTGCATAGCACAAGGAGCCGGGACTCAATCACCCAGTAATACCCATCATGTTGAAATAAGGTCGACCCCCTGCCTAGTGCAGGGATCTATACCTGACAGATGTGCATCCTGTTTTTGTTTAAACCCCCCCCCCCCAAGCAAAGCCAGTCTCTTCCATTGTGGCCATTAAGATGTTTTTCCTGACCTGTAATCTACTTCCTTGTAATTTTATTCCTTGCCTTTTTATCCTGTGTCCTGGAACAACTCTGAACAATTCTGCCCTGACCTCTACTGCCTTTCCCATATTTGAAGGCAATTATTGTGTCTCCCTGCTATCTTCTCATCAATAAATGTTCCCATCACTTTTCTACTGTTCCTCAGAATTTTTTCTTTCTGGTTGCTGATCACCTTGGTTACTCTCATCTGGTCACAGTTCAGTTTCTCAGTGTCCTTCCTAACATGCAGTGTCCAGGGTATTTTAGATGAATTTAACCAGTGAGGTATAGAGGAATGAGGCAGCTGATCTGCAAAATGATTAAGTCATCAGGATAGGGGGAATGCAGAGGATTTTGCATTTTTGACTAATCTGGTTTTCCGACAGATGTAGAGGTAGTTGACATCTGGACTATTTTCTCCCCCCACCCCACCACCAGTTTTCCCAATATCTTCCCCCTCTGCATCCCCCTTACTCAGTTTCTGCAGTTGATGTCCTTGGCATTTTATCATCCTTCTATGCCTTTAAACCACTTTGTTCCAAGGGCAATCATGTTTTGGTCCATATTCCAAACAAAGTAACTCTATTTCTCTCTGGGCATCACCAAAACAAAGAAATGTCTGAAACCAGCTCTGCTGCTCATGGAATACATTTGCAGATCAGTACTTTGGAGGAATATTTAATTATTGCAGTGACAACAGAGTCAATACAGGTTGAATAGGTATTGGCTATGGGAAAAGCAAATTTTTACAAGTGTAGTTTTCTGCCAACTTCAATTCAATAATGGGAAAATGTCCATTGTCCAATAACCATCTAATAGGTGGTACACTGGTACTGTCCAGCCTGTCATTTTAGCAACCCTGCCATAAATTGAAATGATGAATATATCCTCATATAGCAAAGAAGCCTGGGCAGTTGGATTCCTTTAATATGCAAGTCCTCTTATCAGACACAGTGTCACCTGTCCCAAGTCTGTCAGCAAAGAAAGACTTTGGAGGCCATGGCTACAAAGAATACACTTAAAGGCAAACTGGTAACAGCGTAGCGAAGCTGCTTCTAACATTTCCTGCTGGTCTGAATAGGATAGAACCTAAGATATCAAAGAATTTTATTTAAAATGTGACTTTTGAACCTGGCCTCTCCTCATTTAAATTCCAACGCTGCCTAACTGCATCACAGTACATCATATGCCATGCATGCTTCCTTGTCTGAGCAGAAGAGAGAGAGATCATCTCCATCCAGCAGTTTTAAATGGAATAATGTTGGATTGTGTTTTGTAGGTAATGGATCAGAGTGAAGAAGTCTGGCTGTCTCTGAAGCCCAGAGAGCCACTGTCATCTCAGTGCTGTGGCAGTGGCTGCAAACCCTGCATTTATGACATATATCAGGAAGACCTAAAGAAGTGGGAAGAGGCCAAGGCAAAAGAAGATATAAGCCTCCTCTCCAGAAAGAAGCAGCAAGTAGAGTATTATTAAAATTGCTAGGGCTGTGTAAAACATTTCAAAGAGATGCTTTGCAAATTTTATTAGTGTAAATGAAGGCTGCTGGCTGCTTCTGTGTTGAGCTTGCGTGCATAGTTTCATTTTTCTGTCATTCCCCCCAAAGCAGCAACATAGTTCTTCCAAAAGATGCAGCTGCTTTAATGCTTTGAAGAGGATGTCATATTCATGCTTTGCAAAGCACTTCTTTTGAATGCTTACATAGACCTAAAAAAATTTCATTTATTTACAGCAAAGATTACAGCAAACTGGAACTCTCCCTACAAGTCTTCCAGTAATTAAAGATGTAAAATCAGGGTGTCCGTTCTCTTTTATTTTGCTTGTAATTGTTGTGAAATTTTTGGTGGATAAGAGTCAAAAAGATAAAGAAATATTTGGGATCAAAATTCAGGGAGAGGAATACTAGACGCTAGGTAACATTCTGGGAAAACATTTAATTCAAGCGTTTTTCATATCGGCACCTATTTTTTTCCTAGATTAAGGTTATCTTGCTTTAGCTTTCTAAAATATAGTCAAGCTTCTCAAATTTCCCAGAACTGGAGAGAATGCACAGGTATTTGTTGTATAATTAGTATTATATTTAATCAATCAATATTTAATAAAGTACAAATTAAGCCATACCATATCTATAAAGATAAATATATTAGTATTAGTAATAAATATTGGAGGAATGCTAGAGAATATATTATTGCAAATGAGACTTCTATTTTGTAACTGTTTGCTGTAGCCTAGACTAATATCAATATCATTAAACCCTCAGTAGGCGGGTTTTTTTGGTTTTGTTTTTGTTTGCCAGAAATTCATTGTGGGATGTTGCAAACAACTCTAAATGTGGGCAGGTTGCTGAATGCCCAAAATGTAATCACATGACCTGAGGGAAGGGGGGAGACATCCATCAGAATGTCAAATCCAGGTTATATAAGTAGCCCTGAGGAGATCTGCTGTAACTTTGAATGGTTGCTAAGCAACTAGCCATAAATCGAGGACTACCTGTACAGCTACAGGCTTAAACAAATTTACTTGAAGTTCTTGGAACTTACTTGTGGGTAAACAGTGCACAGATGGTTTTATGAGTTTGTAAAACCAGAGGAAATGTATACAGATGGAGAAATCAGGAGAATGTGAGGGTCAACAAATAAAAATGTCAGGATTAGGGATTTTTCATTATTTGCAGTGAGACTGATTGAGATTCTAGCCTAGAAGCCATTTCTCTCGGCCCTCAGTGTAAAAACTTACAGATTTTCTTGTTCAAAATGTTTAATTGTAAGGCTAAAAAAAGGTTCAAAAAGAATACTTTCTTTTCTGGTTTTCACACTCAGAAAAAAATTAAAACCATGGTAAATAAAATCAAAAATGTGAAAAGGATGTGGGTTATTAAGGATGTGGGTAGGTAACATTTTTTTTAAGATTGCGGTCTAAAAAATAAGGTTTTTAACTAGATCTTTACAGAGAACTTTACCTGCTGTCATGGAACTGTTGAAAGCCCTCTTGGACTGCTGCCAAGAGAGAAATATGGCAGGCAGAAAGTCTAGTGTAGGGGTCTTCAAACTTGGCCCTTTTATGACTTGTGGACTTCAAGGAATTCTGGGAGTTGAAGTCCCCAAGTCATAAAAGGGCCAAGTTTGAGGACCCCGGGTCTAATGTAAAATAAGGAGTTACTTTTGAAAGAAATGGTGTAGGAAAAGCTAGACAGAAAAAAGTCTATGTTCTACCATACTTTCTATTGCTAGACATTGAGGTTTTTTGCTTTTACTAATCTCACGGTCTTTAGGTTTCTTTCCTCATTAGCAAGAAAGGCATCGCCAAACTCAGAATTATGTGAATAAACTTAGGTGTTGGAATTTAAATGGGATTTCAAAAAGGGGAACCTATTGAATTAGATAATGATTGCATTTGTATTTGGGGTTTTTTATTTGTAGTACCACCTTTGAATTGGCTCACAATTTGGAGGGTATTGTTTAAAACTGTAATCATTTATTGTTGCTCTTGCAGAGTAGCAATTCAGACCTAACTCCAGAAACATTTATGGCTTTCATCATAAGTTCTGTGACTCAATTGACTGAGGACACCTACCAGTACACTTTTAAATTGCCTGGAAACAGCAGCTTGGGGTTGAGTTTAGGACAACATATTGTTCTAAGGTACTGTATAAAATCTATAGCTAAACTGTGCATAGTGTGCAATTTGTTTTTCGATTTTACTCTTGATCTGTAAAGATTTCACACTGAGTACATCATAATTACCACACTCCTAAACTGATTCTTTTGAAAGAATGTGTGAATTCATTGAGTTTATTAATCTTGTTAATTGTATAGCATATGCTACCCTATAGTTGCATTTTTCTTCAATTGCATTATTACTGGAGGTAGAATTAAACGTGTGTAGGAAAACCACTTTATAGGAAAAAGAGAATATAGAATTATAGTGAATTAATTCACAAGGACAATGTGATCCTTTTGCTGTTAGGTGGGTAAATAAAATGTAGTATAAAACCCTTTGACAATTTATATATTTATTATAAGAGTATTTTGCCTTTTCTCCAAGAAATTCCAAAGCATTATAGGAACTTTTATCCTCCCAACAATTGTGAGAACTAATTATTAGTTAAAGTAAATAGCAGGACTTGCCCTATGGACATATGGTTAAATAATTGTGCATTCCTGCAGCTCATTGCCCATTATATTATACTGATTATCTGAATGATCTGCGAGCCATTAAAAATAGTCATATAAATAAACCTGCTGATAGCAAGCAGTTGCATTAATACTAAGATTATACAATTGTTTTGATAGCTGGATGTTTCACCTAACTTAATAATGAATAATAATATGGACTGTATTGAGCTTCACAGCTGTCCATTATTGATTTGCACTTGATAGATAATGGGAGTTGACAAGGAAAAATTCAAATCACTTTCTAGTTTTTAAAATGGCTGCACTTAGATCCATTTCTATAAATGAATATCGCCAACCTCAGGACAGAATCTTTGCCTTTCACGACTAAATCTCCATTTATATCACAGAAGTTATAGACTGCAAGATAAATTCTGCTATTCAGGGCTATTTCTAACACTATTATTCCATATTAACATTTTGGAAAAATTGTATAGTGATACAATCAGAAAATGAGAGCACATATATACATACATACATATCAGGCATAATAATGAAACCTGTATCTTGCAAAGATGTTAGACTCATCTTAACCATCTGCTTATTTTATGCTGCTGCATAGTCTACAGTTATCTGGTGTATGGGATTGAATTAATATTTCTATGCTATCAAGAAGCATAGGAAAATCCAAGGCTTTCTGTTTCCAAAATTCCTTAATTCTGGCATTTATTATATTAGCCCTTGGCAGTGGTGGGATTAAAATATATGAACAACCAGTTCTCTGTGTGGATGCCATTTCTGGAAGTCCATTCTGGGCCTGGGCAACAAAAAATTAGCTACCGGTTCTGCCAAAGTGGGGTGAACTGGCTGAATCCCACACTGGCTCTTGGGACTTTTAAAAATGTTCAAGAAGATTAATGAGAAAGGTTTGAACAAGAAGAACAAGAAAATGGCGGTGTCTTGCCTGGCTGCGGCTGCTTTAGCTCTCAAAGTGTTTGATTAAGGTATTTTGTCTGATTAGTCAAGGAATAGCCCTAGAAGGTGTCGGTATTGATGGAAAATGCTGAAGAGTTGCAGCAAGGGCCAGAATGAAGACTAACACAGAGAAACCTGCTATATAAAACCACCAGATGCCAGAACTGGTGGCTTCAACTGACTTGACAATGCCTTGTCAGTTTTGTTAATGGCCTGATTCTGACATATACAGCATGCATTTCTTAAGTCAGGTTCTACCTTACAAGGCTGACAGAGTGTGAGTGATGGTTGGATGGGTCCCTTAGCTGAGGGGAGGGAGAAATATCAGGGTCAGGCATGGACAGGGTAAGAAATAAAGGCATGAAATACCCCTTAGGTGGTGATGGGCAGAGAAAGACATGACAGGAATCCAAGGGTGGGCCACATACAGGAAAAATAATATCAGTGGTTGAGGTCAATCCCACCTTCTGGCCTTTAATACTCACTCTGGATGCTAAGCTACTAAATCCTTCCTGTCTCTGGTGTCTGATTGCTGCTCTTAAATTCTATATCAGCCTATATAAGGCCTCCTTATCCATGACATGACCATGGAAGAGGCAGCTGATTTGGCATGTTTTATTGAAACCGGGTGTTTTCAGAGGAGGAGTACCCCCCTCTTGGAGATACACCCTCTACATTTCATGTTTGGCATCAGGCAGGGTCTTTTGGCAGGGGGAGATATGGCAGTTGCCAACTGGTAGGCCTTGTAAGGTTTCACAGATCAGGAACCAAAGATCATAGCTGAAATTCAGTTCTAGAGAGGCTTTGCATTTGTTGCGGTTTGATCAGCCTGCCTGCTACACAGCAACATCCCTGCCTGAGCTTCTTGATTCTGTTGCCAGGTTTAGTGGTGGATTCACAAAGGCTGATGATAATCCTTGAGAACTTCAGTCTTCTTCCAGATGGCATAGAGTCTGGTACAGCTCAGGAATTCACGGCCTGGAATTATGAGAGATTTTCTCAAAACCTCTTTGAGATACAATTTTTGTTTGTTACATTCCCAGTTTCATTAATGCTGTTCTGAGAAAGAATGGTGCGTGAGTAGAAAGTAGAGCCCACATGCAATTTTTATGCTCTTTGTACCAACGCACAAACACTTAACTTGCAATCACATTCAAATCTAACAAGATACAGGAGTCTAAGCTTAAAAGTATGTTTAGAATACACAGTTTTAGGAGGAAAAATATTCCAAGAAAAATTCATAGTACCAATCACCTAGCTCCAAGTTGAAATGAGGGGGTCCTTGGTACTCTCTAAGCTTACTTGTTTTCTTGGAGATGTTTCATTACCCAAACTGGGTAACATCAGCAGTGCTAGTGAAGTAGGTTTCTTTTTCTTCTAGTATTTCTTTTGCTTTTTGTAGATATTGTGTTCTGTCCATAATAACTGTGGTTTGGTCTTTGCTTGTGGGTAGGATAATGATGGTCTGGTCCTTTTTTAGATTTCTGCTTTGCTGCATTGTTTTCTGTTGTAGTTGATTCTGTTCTTCTCTTCTGATCTGTGGAATGATGCTTTGTCTAATGTTTTCTTGGACCTCTGGGGAGTTTAGTATTTTTAAATGCCCTTTCTAGGACTGCAAAAAATTCTAGGTGGTTGGCATCACCTATATTATAGTTGAGGCCTTTTTGTAGAATCCTGTGTTCTGAACGGATAGTGAGCAGCTGGACATGTTAACTATACATTCAGACTCTGGTGTTTCTTTCGCTGGCACTGATGTTACCTAGTTTGGGTCATGAAACATCTGCAAGCAGGCTCAGAGAGGACCTGGAACCAATTGCTCCTATTCAAGGATTGTTCTAGCAAACATAATTTGGAGTAGATTTATCACTTCAACAGGAAAATATACCAGTGGTGCATAGAGATGGCATTAATTATGCTTACTAATGACCTTTGGAGACATAAGGGGAGGGTACACCAATGTCCTGATCCTCCTTGATCTCTTAGCACAGAGATCCCCAACCTTTTTGGTTTGGTGGCCCAGAAAAGGAGGCAAACACCGCTATGCATGTGTGCCCACACACAAATAGGCCACGTGCGAGTGCATGTGCACGTGCAAACGGGGCCATATGAGCGCAAGTGCCACAAATGGGACGCTTGTGGTGGCGCTAGCGCCAGCGGGACGCTTGAGGCAGCACTAGCAATGGTGGGACACTTGGGGCAGCGCTAGTGATGGCCGGACACTTGGGGTGGCGCTTACACCAGTGGGACACTCGGGGCGGGGCAGTGGGACACTTGGAGCAGTGCTAGTGTGAATATGGGGAGGTGAGTACACACACACACACACACACTTGTGCACTGGCCATCCCTTCATGCAGCCCGGTGGCTAAGAGGCTATGGCCCATTAGTGGGCCGTGGCCAACAGGTTGGGGACCCCTGTCTTAGCAGCTTTCAATACCATAAATCATTGTATCCTTCTGGTTCAATCTGTACAGGAAATGTGAGTATTTTGATGGACTTTCCTCCTTTCTTTGTGGCTGATTCCAGTCAGGGTTGATAGGAGAGATAAATCAAGTCTGAAGCCCTGGTTTGTGAGGTATCATAAAGCTCGGTGCTCTCTCTCCTTTTGCTTAATGCCTACAAGAATCTGATGCCTATGATCATCTGCCTGTTTGGGGGTAAATATTATTAGTAGGCAGACGCTGCTCAGTTCTATATCTCAAGTAATGCCCAGTGCCTGGAGGCTGTAGCAGTTTAATAGCTGTAGATGTTGGGGCTGTTTGGAGTTGGGAAATGCCATCCTTACTTCTGGATGGAATAGATGGAGTAGTATTCAGGACACACATGTGACTTAAATATTATCATTGACTCTCAGCTCTTACTTAACTAGTAGATGACAACATGGCCAAGAAGACCTTTCCATAGATCCATTTGGTGCACCAGTTATGCTTGTTTTTGAACCAGGAGGCCCTATTCATGGTCGCATGACTTGTTCACTTGTGTGTGGATTATAGCAATGCACTCTAGAGTGGATTGCCCCTGAAGATCACTCAACTGTCCAAATGTTGCAGTATAGGCATACCGTACTATGGTAGGTCCATGTAACACTTCTGCTTTGTGAGCTGCACTACAATACTTGCCAGCAATCTTCTGGATATAATTCAGGGTGCTGGCTATTACCTATGAAGCATTTCATGGCATAGGCCTCATGATTTGAGGGACTGCCTGTTTCCCATGGTTTCTGCCCATCCTGTCTTTTCAGACAGAGTTGTTATGCTCCATGTCCCATCTGCTGAGAATATGTCCTGATGTAATCCCAGAAGCATGTCTAACATCAGCCTTCCCGTTGATAAATGTAAATCAGTAAACTTTACTGATAATTCCACAAAGGTGCAGAAGTAGCAAAGCTAACGTTTCACCGAAAACCAGTATTGGTAAAATCTTCCTTTCCCCCTGGACCTCCCCACAGTTCATTGTCCAGCAGTCAATTGTATTCATTTTGTAATGGGAACATTCTGAGCAGCTCAGAGTTTTCCCAGCGTTTGACCTTGGGGTATTGGGACTGTCCCGGGCACTGCATCGGCTCACTTTAATTTCTCAATTCCCTCCCAAGTCTTCTTTGCATTCCAATACTTTCCCTCCCCCCTCCCTGTTTCCGTTGTCTGGTTGCCAGCAGGGGTGCGTGGTGAATCAGCCATGACACCTTCTCTGTAATAGCTCCTGCCCTCCGGAACAGCTTTTCTTCAAATGAGCCCTGAAGACCTAGCTGTATCCCAGGATTTGTGCCAAGAGACTGGAGAACAACTTTGCTGGGTGAGAAATTGTTTGTGGGTTGTTCCTTTTAGATTAGCCATTGTGTTTCTCCTGATCAACTGTTTTTATACTTGGTTTTTATAATTATTTTCTGCCCAAAGTTGTTCAAAATTGGCTGGCTATAAATACAATATATAAATAAATTTTGTTGAAAAAACACCAGGCTGTTAAGCATAGCAGGTATCATTTGTTAATTTTTATTTCTACACATTGGTTATTTATTCTTTCAACAATGATGTCAAGATGAAAACCCTTTTCCGCTACAAACTATTCATAATCCTCACCTTCCCCGGTGTCGTTCTTTTCTTACTCGGTAGCAGCAAAGCAGTACAACATAAAAACCCGTATCTGGCTTTAGGAAAGGAAAGAATTGTTGAGGAGGTAATATGGCTGTGTTGGAGAGAAAAACCTGAGGTTATTTCAATACTTGGATCTCTGTGATCTTACTGCAAAATGGGAGGGAATAATCTGTTGTTTGGCTGACAGAAGATAACCCATAGAGATGAGGAAGGATGCCTGCAGTGCTTTTCAGACAGCAGCCTTTGTTGTAAGAATCGTACAGGGCTTACAAGAATTGTTGGAGATTCAAATCAAGATTTCCTCCCTTGATCTTTGCTCCCTTCCCCCCCCCTTTTTTTTTTCCTCAGAGGAATAGTGAACGGTTTGGAGGTTCAGAGAGCTTATACTCCAATTACGCCTGTGAATGCCGAAGGGTTCTTTGAAGTTTTAATAAAGGTAAATAGGTTCCTTTGTTCTATAAATTAACAGCTTGACACAGCAACGTTCATCTTCTATGCCACAAGAATGCTCAGCTTTGGCTTTTTATATTGGGGAGGCTTGTAATTACAGTTTTGGTTCGTTGGTATTCTCTTTGCCCCATACCAAGCCCGACTCAGCCTAGGCAGCAGGACAAAGCAGTAAGATGGAATAACGGAGCTGATTTGTGTCAGGATGTTCTCTGTTATTGAAATGAAACATGTATTCCTGCAACTTAGAAAAATGATCAACATAGAAAGTTCAGACCATTTGAAAATCAACAATGGGCAATAAGGTTTCTGCATAGGAGAGCCCTTTAAAATGGGAGTCCCTTCCTTAAAATCAGAAACATAGAGGTCCTTTCTTCTGCTTTCATCTTCCTCTGTCCTGTTGGTCTCATTGGTTTTGTTCTCTATTTGTAATTTGAACTACAGGGAACAACTAAACTGCTTCAACATAAAATTAAGCCATTTCTATCCGTATGAATCACACTCCCACAAACTAGTGTGCTCCAGGTGGGTTAGGTTATATCTCCCATAATTCCCAAATGCTCAACCACAGAAATGAAGGTATGAAACGATTGTTAGAAACCAAGGTAAACATAATAACTTACCATACAGTATGTGACAGTTAAATGGACATATCACAGAGCAGGAAACCAGATATAATCAACAGCTATGTATAACTTCAGGATCCATGTAAAATCAGACATGTTTCCTTGGTGAACGTCATGGTTCATCCATAGGGTAGCAGTTGCTCTCCTTGTATGCTTAGAAGGAAAGTTGGCTAATCTTCAATTTAAGAATAAGCTTAATGTGTATGAACACCCTAGTGCAGGGGTAGGCAACCTTGGCTCTTTTATGACTCGTGGACTTCAACTCCCAGAATTCCTGAGCCAGCCATGCTGACTCAGGAATTCTGGGAGTTGAAGTCCACGAGTCATAAAAGAGCCAAGGTTGCCTACTCCTGCCCTAGTGGAAAACAGATTTTGTTGCAGCGGGTCCTTGAAGAAAATCATAATGAGCCACCAGGTTGCCCTCTGCTCATCACTAGGAATGTGAACTCTTCAAGATTTTACCATAGATTGTGTGCTATTTTTTTCTGGTATCATCATACTTCTTTTGAAATGTTACAGGCTGTGTAGATAAATCTTTCTGAACACTGGAGGGCCTAAAACATATGAAAAATGGTTGCAGGAATTGGGTATGTCTAGTTTAATGAAAAGAAGGACTAGTGGTGACATGACAGCAGTGGGCTGCCACAAACAAGAGTGGGTCAGCCATACTCCAAAGCACCTGAAGGCAGAACAAGAAGCAATGGATGGAAACTAATCAAGGAGAGAACCAGCCTAGAAATAAGGAGAAATTTCTTGACAGTTAGAACAGTTAATCAGGGGAACTTAAGAAGTTTTTGTTGCTCCATCATTGGAGTCTTTTATAGAGAGATTGGATAACCATTTGTCTGACATGGTTTAGCGGGGGGGGGGGTTTGATTAGAAGACCTCCAAGCTTCCTTCCAATTTTGTTATTCTGTTACTCTGAAATGTTTTACTATGCCTAATCTGCATTAATTCATTATCTTTACAGGTTGACTGTGCTCGCTCATTACACAGAATTTTTTTGTATTGCAATAATAGTAATAATGATAGTAATAATGCTTTCCTTTCCTATAGAATCTGTTCAACCCAAATGAAACCATAGTTAATCTCTAACAGTAACAAAAGAGATAAAAACACCCATCGTTTGTATAATATGGTATGGATTGTTGTCAATCCAGGATTGTTCTCAATCCAGACAATTTTGGGAAGTAGTGTATTATTAATAGTAGTATAACTATTCCTGCTTTTACGACTAGTGTACTATCCAAGGGCTATTCAAATGCCTCTGTGTTCCATGATTACAGCACTGCACTACAGTTAAGTGTGCATAAGTGGTGAATTTCTATGCTTATCCTTATTTTTGAATGATTCTTTAATAGTCTGATTTTTAGAGGGGGGGAGTTAGTAAAGCCTGGTATGGAGTTTTTTTTCTCTGCAGGAATTTTTCTTCCATTATTTAGAATAATTTATTATAAACCTGTCTAATTGTTTCTGCATTGGAACGAAGAAGAAATCTACTCTTAATACATTTTCTCCCCTGAAACCAATATTCCATTACATGAGATACATAACAGCTTAAGTCTTGATTCTCCACCCCTTTAATTTAATATCTCCATTTGCTTCACTGTAGCTAGACTTGCAAACATGTTTTAACATGACACATTAAAAGCAACCTAATACTGCATGTAAAATTTAACCGTAGAAATGGCCATAGATAAATGAGAAGAAAACATTTATCTTAATTGCTGGGTAAAAACAATGTAAATTTAAGTAAGATGTACAGTGAGTTACACTATAATAAATATTTTAATTTTCAAGGTGCTTCACAAAACTCTTCTTTTCTAGATTCCCATTGGAAGTTATTTGGCACAATAACAGTATATATTGGCAATTTTAGTTTTCATTATCCCACTTCTTTTGTTATGCATGAAAATGTTTCCTACCAGTGTTACTTATGAATATTTGAGGGTTTCAATTGTGAACAAATTTTTTTATGTCACAGTTCTATTTCTGTTCAAACTTCCTAACTGAAAGAAGACTCAAAGGAGGCAAAACAACACAACTGGAATTTTACTTCTCAGAATGTTCTCTTGCTTCTATAAATACACAGAGGATGAATGGTTACTTGCAGCTGCTGCTAATTAGTATATCTACTAAATAAAACTTGCTTGCAATTTGTTCGTAGTTCGAGCAAGTTTAAAATACTTACGTAGTTTTTCTGCTCTCAGTACAACTGGATTAAAAGCAAAAGACAATGTTTAATTTAAATTGAGTGTATTGAAGCACTGAACACAAATGCTAGATTTAAGTATCACTCTGATTTAATTTATTTCTCGTTTTCATGTGTACCCCAATGCTTTTTAAAAAAAGTTTTAATTGAGAAGATGTGAATAACTGGTTTGAAATTTGTATTCTCTCCATTTTAAAAAAATGCTTTCTTTGATTTCTTTTGCAAGTGCTATAAAACTGGACTAATGTCCCAATACATAAAATCATGGAAAATGGGAGATGCCATTTTTTGGAGAGGACCATTTGGAGGCTTTGCTTATACAGCCAATCGGGTAATTCCTATAAAAGATAGCAAACCACCACCGATATTGATTCATTTTGGTTTTTGAAAATGAAGGGGGGGGGGAAATCTATAAACTGATCTCCTTTTTCCTGGATTATTGCTGGGTTTGTTTGTTTGTTTACCATAAGGACTCAGAAAACACAGTAAACAATCAAGATTTGCAGTGTGTTAAAGTCAGTGTACTTTTCTTCTAGAAAAAGGTATCTCTAAAATAGTTATTCGTTTCTGAGTGCATACTGTAAGTTTGCACTAAAAGCATGTGAATCTGTCCTGATCATCTAGCCCTAACTCTAGAAATACCATCAGTTCTTGTGCAACTTTTGGATTGGGGGATTTAGTCTTTTTTTCTGTATTTTCATCTATGATTTGTCCTTTCAACTACTTATTACTAAATTCTTCTTAGCATTATTCCAGCGCTATGTCAGGCTGGAATCTAAAATTCACTTGCTAAGGAACATTCCATCAGTATACCTTTGTTCCTATATGTGGGTTTACACTGCAAATGTTCACCTGAAACAAAAAATATATTTATTTGTGGGTGACACATATATGTATCTTAGATGTAATCATCCAGCATGGGACTGATTTAAATCAAAGTGATGTAAATCCAACTTCTTTTTTTCAGTTTAAAGCTGGCCACCATTCTTTATGAATTTGTAAATTAAATGGAACAAATTCTAGTTTTACACTGTTGCAACTTTACAATAAGGCCGTGGAAAAGTTGCATCCAATCTGCACTGTTCTTTCTCTCCTTACGTATAGAGGAAGGTCTTTAAAACATTACAACATAGAATTGTTTGTGGGTTAAGTTGGTGATGGAGTTTTTCAATTAATCACTCTGGTGGAATTGGCAGCATTGTGCCATTAAGAAAACAAGACCCACCCCTTGCGAATGTACATCATGTGTTACACATGCAGGTGCCACAGGGACTGAGTTTACAGTACAAAGGGAAGGTACTTCTTTCATTAAATGGACAAAAAAAAGCAGAACTGTGGAAGCTTACACAACATAGACTCTTTCTTAGGAATGCAGGGAAAACACAGGTTCAGTCTAGGAATATGGAAACATTGAACATAATTGGCTTTTCAAGTCATTTGAATATCACTCCTTTCTACTCCGTCCGTTTCCCTAACAGAAAATGATGAGATGGTATCATAAAATCATCTTGCAAACCCCTTGCTTTCCATTTTTGATGATTTAAGACACATTTGCTATATTTTGTTTAATTTTTAGTATGGAGAACTCCTCATGCTCGCTTCTGGGACAGGCATTGCACCAATGCTTCCTATTATCCAGTACATAACTGAAAATGAAGATGATGAAACTTTTGTAACTCTGGTAGGCTGCTTCAGAACTTTTGAAAATATTTACATGAAAACTCTTCTTCAAGAACAGTCTCGATTCTGGAACATCAGGACATTTTATGTATTAAGCCAGGTAAATATTTGTTTGGAAAATGGTCCCTTTGTACTTCTGAGACAATCCCTTCATTTGATTATGGGCTTTGCAAGTGGTAGATGACGAATTCATGACAATCCTGCAATCTCAATGTAACTGGATTGTAGCTTAGCAGCAGAGTACGTGTTTTCCATGCAGAGGACCAGATTCAACCCCTGATGACAACAGGTAGGGTCAAGAAGGATTTCCCGGCTGAAGCTCTGTAAATCCAGCACCAATCTGTGAAGGTAAAGATTGATCAGACAGTTGAACATTTATTTTTTCATGCCTTCACTATGTGAGATCCCTTCACCAGGCACACCAGAGAGGTAAATCCTGTATTGCTTATAAACACTGGAATGCACTCTTGCAGGAGCCAGCTCAGGTCCCTTTCCACTTTTGAAAATAACTTTCTCTCCATTTGGTCCCTTTTTAAGCGTTTAAATAATTCCAGCACTTTAGTGATCTAGCTGCAACATCTCTAAGCATATCTATATCAATTCAAGGCCTAAAAGAAGTTTACTTCCTATATTGCAGATGTTAGGTTAGATTGGGCAACAAGAAAAACCTGCTCAATTCTGGAGTCAGTTTTTTTGTGCCCAATTCAGGCTTTTTCATGCTACTTTTGGAGAACACAAGGCAGTTTAAAATCTATAGAGGATGGCTACTCCAACAGTCCAGTGCCATTTTTCCCACTTCTCTTTATGATTCTTTTAATGATTTTTTTCGTTCTCTCTACATTTTGTATCCTCCTACAAATACTTAAATTCTGTGCATCTCTTATGACACAAATAGGGCTCCTGAGACAGTAAACTACTTACAGTATTCTGTATTGATAGCATTACAGGGCATATCTGAGTGACATTCTCGAGCAATTGTTTCAGAAGTCATCAAGATATTCAGGTTTCTGCTTTGATCAGCTAGTTTGAAGGAAGAGTATGCTTTTGGGGTTTAACCTGATAAAGGATCAATCTTGTATGAATGCATTTTCTTCACCTTCGACTCAAATTAACGAAGCACTACGTATTAGCCAAGAATGGCAACGATCCACTGACTAATTTTAGCTGGATTTGGACTATTACATAGGAGGTTTTGTGAAGCAGTTTAAAACAGAATAGTAGGACTTTGTTTTAAAATGAAGTATCTACAAATCCAATGACTGTGATAGGCAGTTATGACTGTTTCTATTAATGTGAGGTTCTGAAAATGCATTTGAAATCTTAATTCATTAGAATTCATGATATATTTTTGTGAATTTTGCAAATGTTGCACATGTTATCTGTTTTACCTTTTAGGAACAGTCACTTAAAAATCTGCCATGGAGCTTTCGAGAGACTACACAACTTGGTCGAATAGATGAAAGTTTGATTAAGAGTATGGTGAACACATGTAGAAGGCAACCATTTGTTTTAGTATGTGGCTCAGTGACATTTAATGAAGATATGGAGAAGCACTTGAAAGCAATTGGTTTTGAAAACGAGTCATATTTTATATTTTAAATCACTTCAAATAAAGTGGGCATCTCGGCTACAGATATTATTAATGGACAGGTCTGCTGAACTATTTTTAAACTTTATATGATGTATATAAAGAATTTTATGAATGGTTCCATAAATTAACATTTCAGAGCTAATTATATTACTTTTCAGTTTGTTGCAAATGTTTTGTACAATTCCTCTACCTTTTGTGGGAAAATTGAGATCTGGTATAGTGCAATATATATAGTACAGGAACAAGGATCAGAGTCATCATTCTGATCTTCCAGCTATTGATCTGAGTTGGCTGAAAATCTTTCTCCATGCCCAGCTAAATCACATGCAAGAATTACCCTATAGAAATATATCTCTTGCTATGTTGTATTGTGGATGATATCTGAGCAGAACATTCTGCTGTGTAGCTGTATATTATCAGAGTTTTGCCTTATTAGCATTCTCTGCAAAATGATTTTTAAAAAATTGAAGGAAACATTGTGAATTTCATCCTAGTACACCCTAAATCCACTGGATTGCCACTTCTTTAAGAATCACAATAATTGGAAACAGTGGATTCCAGTATTATTTTATTCCTATTAATTTAAATATACATTTGTGAAATATCCCAACAATTATTTTGCTAGCAAAGCAGTAATTGTTATAATAAATAACATAATAAATAAACAGAATTGCATTTTTTTTCACAGTAAGTCTCCAAATCATGCTGGTTATGATTTTTCTGTTTTTGTTTATAATGGAGCACTGAATCCAATAAAACGCTAACTGATAAGAATAACATTAAGCTTGGTTATATTTTAACTTTTACAGGTAGCAAAATCTACTATAATAAGAGACTGAAACAGTTTCATTTTATATCATAAGGACTACATCTGATCTGTTTTAGAGGGAACAAACATATTGATCTCTAAAACCAAGGAAACCTGACATTTTAGTCTAATGGAAAATTGCATTGTTTTGTTTCAGTCATGGAAACTGCTTTGCGAATAGAAAATGCCCCAACCTTAGTGAATATACTTTTCCCAGTAGCAATAGAATAATCTATAAAACTTTTCTTCTAAGTAGAGAAAGGTTATAGCTTGGTGCTAGAAAGTCTGCTTTTCTACATAATATGTTTCGAGCTTGAGTTTGTCATATCTTTATTTAGCCTAATCTTAACAGGAGCTCAGTGATATGACAAACATTTCTGTAGGGTTATACTGAATGTGGAATCATAGGAGACAGACTTGATCCAAATATAAAACACGTGTATCCCCATTACCTTCATCTTCAGATAGTAGTAAGGAAGATCTAGCTATCCAGCAATATAATATTTCAGCTTTCAATCTGAAGAACAATTGAGAAACAATGAACCAATGTTCTACAATGAGGATTTGAAATTTGCAGCTTGTTTTATCCCGTCGGCCAGATAATGTCGGCTGGCGGGCCCTCGGGGAAGGGCCTTTTCTGTGGTGGCTCCGACCTGGTGGAATCAACTTCCCCCCGAGGTTCGAACTACTCCCATCCTGCCGGCCTTTAAGAAAGCCATTAAAACTCTCCTGTTCCAGCAGGCCTGGGGCTGATGTCCCCGGGGGGGGCGGGATATGATCGGACACGCTGTATGAATGTATTTATTTTATTGTTTTATTGTCAGATTATTGTTTTAATTTTGTATGCCGCCCTGAGTCCCTTGGGATTGGGCGGCATATAAATTTTAGAAATAAATAAATAAATTTAGAAAGAAAGCATGAGCAGAACAGAAGGATCCTCGCCCTTGTCCAAATGATGTTAGTTTGGAGATGCATCCCAGTTGCATTTGCGATGAATGCTACATAGAGTCTAGTACCTGCTTAAAAATCTAACATATATGTTACATCATTACCTTTATTGATTAACTTTGGGATCTGTGAAATAGATGGGTGAGGAAGAAGAGACTGCAGATCTCATAGGATACCTTGTGAGGCTTGAACTGTTTGCTTCATGCTCCTCCCAGCTGTTTCTAAGCCCCTGCTTGAGCAAGGACGTGGACTACAAGACCTCCAAGGTCCCTTCCAACTCTTGTTATTCCATTAAGCCAAGCTTAGAAATTCTACTCTGGACTGCAATGAGCCTATTGAAGTTTGCCAAGGCTGCTATTGACTAACATTTAAAGAAGCAGCTGGTCCAGCCAAGATCTACTAGTTGCAGAAACTTGCACATTGCGTTCAAAAGAAGTACTAGAAATATAAAAGCTTTTTGGATTAAGATTTGGTGGAACATTCAGAAGATTTTTAATAGAAAGATAAAGTTTACACCACAATTATTTTTGTTAGGTATTATTGAAGATTGTGATGTTAAAGAAACTATTTTAATGTTGAATCTTATTACGGCGGCAAGGCTATTGGTTGGGCAATATTGGAGGAAAGATTCTTTGCCTACCACAGAGCCGAGGTGGCGCAGCAGTTAGAGTGCAGTACTGCAGGCCACTTTAGCTGACTGTGTTCAGCAGGTCAGCGGTTCAAATCTCACCGGCTCAAGGTTGACTCAGCCTTCCATCCTTCCGGGGTAGGTAAAATGAGGACCCAGATTGTTGGGGGCAATGTAAATATATATATACATTGCTTACTGGTGTACACCGCTTAGAGAGTGCTTGCACTTAAAGCGGTATATAAGTCTCATAAATAAATAAATAAATAAATAGAAGAATGGTCGTTTAAAGTTTCTAATTTAGCAGAAATGGCCAAAATTTCTGCCTATTTGAAGGATCATTCACAAGAAAAATACATCTCTGTGTGGAGAAGATGGATAAATTTTGTACAGAATAAACATGGAATTAGAAAGTATCATTTAGTTTTTGATTAACTTATAGTTTAAATTGGGAGCTGTTTGTATTTAAAGTATTTTAGGGATTTGGTTATTGGTATAGTTGGATAAGCTTAGTTAGAATTTGTTTGCTTATTTTTAACCCTGTAATCAACTCTGGGAAGCAAGGGGGGGAGGGTTGGGATAGGGGAGGAGGGAGGGTTATTGTATTGTAATAATAAATTTGTATAAAACTTTTCAATAAAAAAAAAGAAATACTACACAGTGAAGCATACAAGTTGAATGGATACAAATGTTTATTTCTTCAAGCAAACCGGGGATACTATCGAGCCAGCTCAGACCAGGTCATAAATATGGGTTGCTAAATACTTCTCCCCCCCCAAAAAAAAAATAAAACAAACAAGCTCAAGAGGTTCAGGTAGAGGAGATAACTCATGAAGTTTTTCAGCCATTTTCCTCTGAATTCTCTATGCTCCTTAAAGACTGCCTCCTAGCCACGGCTCTTATGAATGCCTGCACTGGTATGGCTCAGGAACTAGGATAGTTTAATTCCTCATTAGGCAAGATGTAGGATAAGAGTCCAGCAGCTGCTGAGGAGGAGAAGCAGGAGAGGTCAAGGTCAGCTGCCTGGAGAAATCAGGAGATGCAGAGGTAGGATGGTGACTGGCTAAGAAAGCAAGAATCAATCCTAAGCTATTGGGGTTTGTTTTGTGGGGAACACATGCAATTTTGGGTTCACACCAATGAGCTATGATGTCTATGTTATTAAGATATTGGAGTAGAAGAGGGAAGACCCAGTTTGTAATGTCTCTTAAGAACAAAAGCCAGCTGGATAACCTGAGGCCAATCACTCCCTCTCAGCTTGATCAGCATCAGGCTCTGTAAAAGTGCCTGAAAAATATAAAACTCCCCATGTTGTGTCATACAAAGGAAGAGAATTGGGGCACATGTTAAGAACGACAACAAATGGACAAACGCTTTATCAACAAAATGGAACAAAATAATGTGGTTTAATCAATAAGCCAATGGTGGTGATTGCTGGTATCAATGGAAGAAAGTTTGAGCAATTTTAAATTTGTTTCTCACACTCTCTTGTTTTGCTAGGTTGAGTTTTGCTAATGGCAGTTCTCTATCCATGTCCAGTCTCTCACTAGACTGTAAGAGTCTAGTGAGACCTACAGACCCTTTCTTGGAAAAAGGTATTTAAATGCATAAATATAGATTCCATTACAAATGAAATCAGAAATGTTCGAATATGGTTATCAAAATATTTAAAAAATAGGAAATACGTAACACAGTAATATATATGTGTGTGTATGTGTGTGTGTGTGTTTGTTATTAAATCAGGTTAGTTATTAAATTAATAACAAGGTGATACACTTTTTAAGGGTATAATCATTTTAGATAGGGAAGTTTAATGAAGTTAACAAACACTTTTGGAGTCTAGAGGCCATCAATTACTTTGTTGTCTACATACATTATTGAATTAAAAACTAAAATTCAATTGTTTTAGGGAAAATAAAATTGTAGCCACTTTAATTTCAGTCCCATGGCTCCTGGGAAAGACCAATTTTCCAGATCCTCATCCCATTTTTGGGTGTGTGCAAGATTTTGCTTGTGGCTGACATATATCAGTTCACGAGGCAGCTTTTTCAGATCAGAATAGTCTTGATTATTTTCAGGTTTTAGATGCTTTTCAGAAAATTGCAGCAATAAATTTGAAGGCTTATTTTGTTTAAATCCTGCTTCTTGGAAGGTTGGAGTAGATTTTGTTAAATTATCCAAGTATCTTAACCTCTTTGCCCCCATCATTTTCACTATTACTTTTTCCACGAAGAAGCAGATCCCAAAGTAGGCAGCTAACAAGAGGACCCTTGTTGGTTTTCCCTTCCCTTCCCCCTCTGTCTACTGACTGACAAATGGTAGTAGCCCCATTTAAGACATAGTTTGTGCAGCACAGGCACCAGGTCAGGAGAGGGTGAAACATGTCACGGAGGCTGAAATACGATGTCTCCTGGGATCAGGTCACAGCTGGTGTTTCTGTGCAGTCTGCATGCCCCCTCTCCTGGCTGATCAAACCCATTGTGTCTATTGTGTGCAGCAAACAGTAAAAGCTGGAGACACAAAGCAAAATGAGAGGAGTGAAGAAAAGCTAGACGAGCAGAAAGCATGCTGCTCCACAGGGGGATGTTGCAGGGCAGGAAGGAAGGAGAAAGCAGAACTCCTATCAAACCAAGCAGCTACTTGTTTATGATGGAGATGACCTGCAGCAATACATTGCAGAGTTTCCCTATTATTCAGATCTGCAAAATAAATGCAAGATGTGATATTGCCTAGAAAAAAAGTGAATCTAGAAAAGGCCAGCAGTCCTGGTCCTGACTGAGACCTCCTTAGGGTTGGTGGTGTAGATTAGAACACAGGTTATGGAAAGCTTCCCATCTGAAAAATCAGATTGAGCCTGGAGTTCTGGGTGCAAACCAGCCCCTCTCTCTTCAGTGTGGACCTCAGGCCCTGAAAGCACTTCACAAGAACAAATTGTTCCACTATGAGTACAATCAAGTGCAGCCTGGATTTAGGCGGAATTTACTGCATGGGCTTTACTGCTCTCGTGCAGAAGGCAAATAAATGCTTAAAACAATATTTGTGCCGTCCTCCTTTTGCTACAGTCTGAATCCTCCTTCAGCCGGTCCCTTGAATGGTGACCTGTCCCTTGACTATTCCTTGCACCTGGCACACTGGAATCTGGTATGGTCTCTGCTGTTTTTCACCCCGGGGTTATCTATTCAGCTTAGCTGTTTCTCTTCTCATGTAGATTTTGAATTGCTTCCCAGACAATGCAGTTTGCCTCCACTCCTTGGCCAAGATACAAGGACGCTCTTTCAGTACTGTAAGTACTGTGCCTTTTGGGTCAAAGGGACCAAAAGCAATACGGTAGACTTGGAACAGGCTGTCTATGCTGCACAAGTATAATGAAAAGAAAGTCACCTCATCTGTGTTCAGCATAAACGCTGAGACTCAGCTGACAGCACCCAGCTTGGGAATTGTTTGACTTTTGATACGCAAAAGGCGATTCAGTGTTTCTTTCTAAGCATGTATTATTAGAGTTTAAAGGCTAGTATTTCTGGAAATGTATTGAACAATGTGGTAAATGAAGATGGATTTCTGAGTTCAGTGCTAACTAAGTCAATTTTTTAAAATCTTTATTCTAATATCAGGTGTGCAGGACATCTAAATAATTAAAAAAAAATAGATAAAATTACAGGCATCCGTAAAAAAGCACCAAGCCTAATTGAAGAAAGCATTGTAAGAAGATCCTTCAAATTAAAACCATTTTGGCTTCAAGCAATCAAAGGACTTCTGAATGGCACTGTATTTATTTACTGGCAAATAATTTGAGAGTTTGAGCAAATATCTTGGACTTACTTAGTATCCACTGTGTGGACAGTTACGTGAAGTTATTACCAATCGTGGAAGCCCCGACGAAGAATTCTACACTCTTTGGAAAACCCAATGCTATGCAGACATGACAAAATTGAATTTAAAATTTTAAAAAGAGAGATGAGACCTTGCTTTGTTACTTGAAACCCCATATCTGCCCCCTTATGGGTTTTTTGGGTGGGAGCAGGCAAATTTGGCTAGCCAAATTTATTGTTTGTTCTAACAAAAAAAAAAAATCTCTAATCTTGGTAGCAAATACCCTGGAGCAAAATCTCCACATTCATTTACAGCAAGGTAAAGTTATTTTAAAATTCTAGCTCCAGATCAGCAGAGGGTAGCTTTTATGGAGCTAGGCAAGTACTTTTGGGAAGAAGGACGTTGCGGGCCATGGGGTAAAGCAAAATAAGTAGGACAGTATCACACTTGTAAAGCAGTGAAAGAGGAGCGTTCAATTTTTTTTTTAAAAAAAGCATATCCTATTTTAGAGTATGCATTATAGTTTTCACATATTTCCCATATCAAAACAGCAATAAATAGTGCAGCCAATTTTTACTCATTCAATTGGCAGCTACAAAAAAAAGACACATGGCATTCTCAAGAGCTCTAGATAATAAGAATAAAAGTTTGTGAACACTAAAAAAAAAAAAAGATTTAGTCCATTATGAAAGGATATAAATTACGGGTAGTTGACTTACAATCAAAAAATTAGGGTTGTTAAGTGAGACATTTATTAAGTGAGTTTTGCTCCTTTTTATGACATTTCTTGCCACAGTTAAGTGAATCATTTGCAGTTGTTAAATTACTAACATGGCTGTTAAGTGAATCTGGCTTCCCCATTGAGTTTGCTTATCAGAAGGTCACAAAAGGGGATCACATGACCCTGGGACACAGCAACGGTCATGAACCAGTCGCCAAGCGTCTGAATTTTGATCACATGATAAAGGGACTGCTACAAAGTCTAAGTGTGAAAAAATGGTTGTAAATCACTTTTCAGCGCCGTTGTAACTTTGAACGGTCAGTAAATGAACTGTTGTAAGTTGAGGACCACCCATACATGAAACCTTAGCTTAGGAGAAGTAATAGGAAAAGAAAAACACAGTTAAATAATTCATTCATGCCTTTGAATAAGTCTTGATTCCTGTTGATTGTTTGAACCAATCCCTGCAGTTTTCTTGGCAAGATTTAGAAGTACAACAATTTACCACTGCCTTCTTCCTAGGGTTGAGAGAGAGTGATTGGCCCAAGATCACCCAACTGGCTTCATGCCAAAGACCTCCTAGTTTCTTGTTTGGTGCCTTGACTGCTACAGTACACTAAGCTGATTTTTTCAAATCCTCTTTACAAAGTGGAAATATATAATGTGGAAATTACAGTGTAAAGGTAGCACTATGGAGACTTGTTCAGCTATGTATCTCACTGGTTGATCTACAACTCCAGTAACTACAATTGCTCCAGAGTTGGACGGGGCCATTGAGGCTCTTAAAAGCAACCTGCTGCCTGAATCCAAATTAACGCATCTTGGACAGATGGTTTATCACATCAAGTGAAGGAAAATCTAGTTTAATGAAAAGAAGGAATAGGGGTGATATGATAGCAGTGTTCCAATATCTCAGGGGCTGCCACAAAGAAAAGGGAGTCAAGCTATTCTCCAAAGCGCCTGAAGGCAGGACAAGAAGCAACGGATGGAAACTAAGCAAGGAGAGAACCAACCTAGAACTAAGGAGAAATGTCCTGACTGCTAGAACAATAAATCAATGGAAGTTGTGAATGCTCCAACACTGGATGTTTTTAAGAAAGAGATTGGACAATTATTTATCTGAAATGGTATAAGGTTTCCTGCCGGAGCAGGGGGTTGGACTAGAAGACCTCCAAAGTCCCTTCCAATTCTGTTATTCTATTCTGTTACGACTTAAAGCCCACCATCTCTCTGGCTAATTGTTTAGCTTTCAACTGATCTTATTGTTATGAGGTTTTTTTCTAATCCTACATCACAAAAAAGATGTTGAGAGTTTGGAAAAAATTCAGAGAAGAGCAACTAAGATGATCCAAGGCCTGGAGACTAAAACCTATGAAGAATGGCTGTGGGATTTGGGTTTGGCTAGTCTAAAGAAAAGAAGAAATAGGGGAGATATGATAGCAGTATTCCAGTATTTGAGGGGCTACCACAAAGAAGAGGGGGTCACATTATTCACCAAAGCAGGGCAGGACAAGAAATAATAGTTTCTGATCTAAGAGAGAAGCAACCTGGAATTAAGGAGAAGCTTCCTGACAGTGAGGACAATTAACCAGTGAAACAGCTTGCCCCCAGAAATTCTGGGTGCTCCATCACTGGAGATTTTTAAAAAGAGGCTGGACAGGCACTTGTCTGAGATGGTATAGGTTTACCTGCTTGAGCAGGGGGCTGGACTAGAAGGCCTCCAAGTTACCTTCCAGCTCTATTCTATTCTATCATTGGATTATTTAGGAAAAGAAAACTAACCCAGATGTAGCATTTTATGAACTACAGTGGAAGGCCAGGAGTAAATATGTAAAAACTACATTGCACACCACAATAATAGTTTTATAGAAATGTTGTTTAGATTAGCTATCTTTCAACAGCAATTGTGTTATACATAAATATCTTGCATTCCCAGATTGCAGTCATTTCTCAAAGGCACCTTCTTTGGGAGCACTTAATAGCAGTCCAAAGTACTCCGGGAAATTTTATACATTTATAAACGTGGGGAAGTTGTGTGAACAATTCAGCTCACAACATTTGATACTGGGAATTCCCCACTTAATTTATTTTGTAAGAACTGCCCCAGTAGAATATATGACTTGCCCAAGAAGCCTATCAATAAACTGGCCAAGCAAAACCTATATTTGTTTGCATGTGATTTAGGTTTCAATCCCAAACCAAATTTACTGAAAAAGGAGGAGGAGGAGGTGAAGAAGGAGAACAAAGGAGACTTAGATAGAATGTCATTATTGAGTTAGAATTTGTTCCCAGCACTGTGGTTAACACTTCATCAGTTGCTGGAGTAGTAGTGGTTTTTCTGCCTTAATAGTTCCTTGGGGCTTTGTAATAGTTTCCTATTTGCTTAACTAAATGAAGTAGTTTCTTCTGTAACACACTGTGGACAAGACAGGCAGTATTCCACATTAGTCTTCATTAGGCAAACACCTTTGGATAAGCAGCAACATAGGCTGGCTGTTCACCACAGCCCCCTGCACAAAGCCCCTTTTTACACCCTGTGAAGCTTTATGTATTTTACATGAGCAGTTAACATAGCATAACAACAACTGGATGTTGCTGAACCACAAATATTAATACCCCACTGCATCAGCCAACTGTTGGCTGAGTTGAGGAAGGGCTAGGGTTAAAGTTAACTTTATTGGTTCCTCCACTGAGTAATAGATTTAATTCTGGGGCTAATCAGGTTAGCAAAGGCAAATTCCAAAAGGCCAAATGAGTGGACAAAAGACTATCTTTCCTCTTGAAAAAAGGGGATACTTTCAGGCATGAATGAATAGATTCAGACATCTGAATTAGTGGCATTATTTGGGAAGAGCAGTTGTGAAGCCAGCTTTGGGCTCAGAATTATGAGCTTGCATTGGGACAGTTGCAGAAGATAAGCCAGTTTGTAGCATTTTCAGTCCGCAATACAAATGAATAGATATATTAAATATTGCCTATCTAATATGGGTTCCACCTCTAAGAAAGTAACTTTAATAGCATTATACTTTTCATCATTGTAACAAACGGTGAAAAAAGTGGGGCTGAAAAAAACTAAATGTTCAAATGACTCCCGATGAGTTTCACATCTCAGCAAGCAAAGATCAAATTTAAATGCTTTTTGTAAATGACCATTTCCTTATCAAGAATTGCCCAAAGCGCAGAATTTTGGTGAACCAGTTCTACTGGATACCTGGGAAACTATCTGGGTGAGAAATGTTAAATTTACACAAGCCCAGAATTTAAGGGAGAATTTTTATAAAATGTTTTATAGATGACACCTTGATCCACAAAAGATGTCTCTCATGTATCCTGACTTACAGCCTAAATGTTGGAGATGTGGCTGTTTGGATGCCACTTATTATCATATTTGGTGGTCGTGTAAAAATATAAAAGCTTTTTGGATTAAGATATGGTGGAATATTCAGAGAATTTTTAGAAAGAGGGTAAAATTTACTCCACAATTGTTTTTGCTTGGTATTGTTACTGATTGTGATGCTAAGGAGGTTATATTGATGTTGGATTTGATTACAGCCGCAAGGCTGCTAGTAGGTCAATATTGGAAGAAGGAATCTTTGCCTACTTTGCAAGAGTGGTTTTTTAAAGTATCTTATTTGGCGGAAATGGCAAAGATTTTGGCTTTCTTAAAAGAGCAAATGCAAGAGAAATTTTTTGTTGTATGGGAAAAATGGATAAATTTTATACAATTTAAATTGGATATGAAAAAATACCATTTAGCTTTTTTATAACTTGTATAAAAACTCTACTTTTTTTTCTTTTCTTTCCTTTTTTTAAAAAATATTTTTTCTTTTTAAGGTTTATAATTCTTTATTCATATATATTTTGTTCTTAATTATCTTATAATTTTGTTAATTTCTTTTAATTAAGCCTATATTCTGCTCTGGGAAGCTCGGGGGGGAGGGAGGGGTGATTTGGGAGGGGTTGGGGGAGGGTTGTTTTGTTTTGTTTTGTTTTGTTTTTGTCTTATTGTAGTTGTCATTGTTTTTCTGTCTTTGTAAAAGTTTTTTAAAAAATTTTCAATTAAAAAAAAAAAAGAATTGCCCAAAGCATTGATTTATTATTTGTCAACTGTATGTGTTCACGGCAGCATACATAGCAACTCCTCCTCTCATTTTAATTCACATCTGAGAGAAAATGACTGTCTCAGAGTCCTCTAGTCCAGTGTTTCTCAACCTTGACAATTTTAAGGCATGTGGACTTCAACTCCCAGAATTCCACAGCCAGCAATGCTGGCTGTGGAATTCTGGGAGTTGAAGTCCACATGCCTTAAAATTGTCAAGGTTGAGAAACACTGCTCTAGTCAATTTCGGTAATAGGAGAGACATGCATCTCTGTGACCCTAGTGTAACATAGGGGTGGGCAACTATGTCCTCTTTATGACCTGGCTAGCTCAGAAATTCTGGGAGTTGTTCCACAGGTCATAAAGGGGACATAACCATGGTGGCACAGTGGTTAGAACGCAGTATTGCTGGCGGTTCAATTCTGACTCAGTTCAAGGTTGACTCAGCCTTCCATTCTTCCAAGATCGGTAAAACGAGGACCCAGACTATTGGGGACAATATGCTGACTCTGTAAACCGCTTAGGGCTGTAAAGCATTGGGAAGCGGTGTATAAGTCTTAGTGCTATTGCTATAGTTGCCCACTCCTGGTCTAACACCTTAACCACTACACCACATTGGGTCTTCTAGTCTAATTATCCCAGCTATGTACGTGATCTCAGAAACGCAGTGCTGGAGAGAATTGAAGGATATAAGCTAGAGATACTTGCTTCTATCTTGGTTCTAATTAGCAACTGCAACATTCGTGCTTACCCTGAAAGTCATTGATTCCAAGAGCTTTCTTGCCATTTTTTTTGCAACTTTACCTTATTGATTTCACTGAGAACCAATTTCAGCTGAAGAAATTGAAGAGAAGGACAAGGGGGGGACATGATAACAGTGTTCCAATATCTCAGGGGCTGCTACAAAGAAGAGGGAGTCAAGCTATTTTCCAAGGCGCCTGAAGGCAGGACAAGAAGCAACAGATGGAAACTGATCAAGGAGAGAAGCAACCTAGAACTAAGGAGAAACTTCCTGACAGTTAGAACAATTAACCAGTGGAACAACCTGTCTCCAGAAGCAGTGAATGCGCCAACACTGGAAGTTTTTAAGAAGAGACTGGACAGCCATTTGTCTGAAATGGTATAGGGTTTCCTGCCTGAGCAGGGGGTTGGACTAGATGACCTCCAAGGTCCCTTCCAACTTTATCATTATTATTAGTAGTAGTAGTGCAGTGATTTACCTATTTTAATCAAGTCCTATTCGACTCAATGGGACTTGTTCTTCAAGAGACCCCTTGGCAGCAAAGGGTTGGGTTTTTCAATTCTTCTGCCTTTTTATGGTAGGGATTTTTGATCTCTGGATATGGTTGCTCTTCATTATGAATAAATGAACAAGACTGGGTAAGTCGGAGACAGAACTGGAATTGCTGACTTCTGCCCAAGCAGTATGCCTTTTGGAGTGTGTGTATACCTTTTCTTTTCACAAAAGGAAGTTCTAAAGTAATACTTGAGTTTTTAATACTTAATAATTCACTTTTGGTTGGAACTGGCAATACTCACAAGAAGCTAGAAGAACTGGGGGGGCTTGAAAATATCTTTACAATCACCCTATCAGGTGTTCCAATAGCACTTTAATGAAGCTACCATTTGAATTATCCATAGTACCCTAACATAAACTCACTACAGGACACTGTGGGAGGATAAAATGATTCTGTTCAGTGCAGCAGTAGAAAATATTTTTCATAAAGGGGGATTGAGAATATGCTTTCATGGTGATTGCACTATTCAGACCTCTCAGGCACCAAGAGCTGCCTAGATAATTGAATTTGCATAGACTTTCTGAAGCACAAGTAGAATTTAATATCCATGTGCCATTTCTGGATGCTTGAATACACTGGTACTGATTCTTCAGCAATTCATCCCTTAGAGACTTCAAGAGGGCAGTGGGATATAGGTAGAGAGTTAAGTATTTACTCTGTAGCCTATGTTGGTCTATTACTCTGCCTGCTTTTGCTCTAAGACAGTGTTTCTAAACTTTCAAAGCTTAAAAATGTATGGACTTCAACTCCAAAATTCTCAGCCAGCATTCTGAGGTCACATTTTTCTGCCTGGAGTAACTGCAGAAAAAACTGAATCTTCTCCAGATAGGTTGTCATTAACTAGGTCAGTGATGGCGAATCTTTTAGAGACCGAGTGCCCAAACTGCAACCCAAAACCCACTTATGTATCGTGGATGCCGGGTGGGCATGGCCCATTGGGTGGGTGTGGCCGCGGTGCTAATGGCAGACTGGGTGGGACTAAAAAGTTCAATCAATTCCAACTTTTTTTTTCCCTGCAAGAAGTTGAAATTGATTGATTGAACCTTTTTTTTTTTTTTTTTTTGCACACAGTGGCAGAGGCCTAAAGCAAAAAAGGTTTTATAAAACCCGGCTGAATGCTTAGGACTTGGACACAGAGAGGGCTCTGCGTGCCACCTGTGGCACGCGTGCTATAGGTTCGCCACCACGGAACTAGGTAGTAGGCTCTGGCTTATCCCATAATATATTTCTTCTAAATAAATCACCCTCCAGTCATTGCTCAGACCAGATTCCCTCTCTCAGGAACATCCACAGAGTGAATGCTTCAACTTCCAGCCATCCTTATCATGATAGGCTTTCATCCTGGACTAATTCTTCTCACTTCTAGGGTCTGTTAAACCAGAGATGCATAACTTTGCAGCCATGAAGACAAAAAGATCAGCCACTAAAGACAACTAGAGATAGAGTTGCAAATGCATTTCCTGCTGATAATCATTACTAAATACTCACAATTTATCATTGAATTTCAGTGGGACAAACTTAGAGATCTTGGGGATCACACAAAGAATTGGGGAGAAAGGCTGTCTGAGCCATGGTAAGTCAGCCTCTGGATAATCAGTCTTTGGATCAGCATATCTCAATCTTCCCAACTTTAAGATGACTCCTGTTGAGTCCTTGGCGCAAAGCAGACACGAGAAGTAGTTGGAGTTCTCAGTTTTCTTTATTCTGCGTTCAGCTTACAAGTAGATGGCTTCTTAGCTTCCCAAATGCTCGCAGCCTCTTATATAGGCAACTCCCAGGTAAATGTGTTACTTTTCCCGCGCCAGCACCCGCGCATGCGCACGGCGCTGGCGACAGCCTGTCTGGTCCCGGGCAGCCTTGCACCTGCCCGGGACTGCCTGCAAACGCCCGAGCCGTTTGCAAGGCTCGGGACATAACACCCCTTTCCCCCGGGCTGAAACTACTACCAACATATAATCATTTGTTCTATACAGCGTTCCGCTCCCCAGTGCTTCCACTGTTTGCTGGCTTTTGCCTTGCCAGCAATGTTATATAATCCTCTAGGTACTTAGGAGATTTCTTTGCTCTCTGTGACCTTCTCAGCTCTGGGTTACTAGTAGGAGTTCCCTGACTGGAGGGAGATGTGAGCCTGTTCTCCTTATTTTGTCTTGGTGCCTTCCAAGAGCTGTGCCCTGATGCCTGGCCTGCTTGCTCGCCCACCGGGCTCGTCAGGCCAGGGCTTCTGTCACTTTGTGACCTGGTTGACCTGCCTAGCTGTAGACCCTCGGGCCCCCTGAAGTGATAGCCACTGCTGGGCGTCTCTGTTGAACCTCCTAGGTCCGTCCAAGACCTGTCAGGAGGCTGTCCATTCCCTGAACCCCGTTCTGTGTCCGGGCTTGTGTGGGTTTCTGTACTTTCCCAAAACTCAGTTATTCCCTGATTTGGGCTAGAGGTGTTGTAGTCGGGACTTGGTTCCTCGACCACCTCCCTGTATGTTTGACCCCCTGTAGGATTTGGGGTAAGGTCAGGCCAACTTTGGGGATTGTGTGCCAGCTCTCTTGCGGGGAATGATTTGTTGGGATGCCCCCGGGTATCCTCCGTGACTGGAGTGCTGTGTGGAAAGTGAGTATGCCCCCGGGGTGACTCCCTGGCTGGAGTAGGCGTGGATGCCTGGTAGTTGGGTAGGCTCATAGAATTCTTGTTCGAAGCTCTCGCGGAACCCTGGAATGGGCCGTTTGTGGCTCCATCAGTGGAGATGGGCAGCAGCTCGTGCCCTTCCCTTTGCTCCAAAGGGTCCCCCTCCCCCCCTGGAAAAGACCCAGGAGTCTCAGCTGGAAGATGCCGCCTAGGGTGTAGTTGGTCGATGTGCCTGCGCAGGACACGACCGTTGTCCAGAGCTACCTCGTAGGATAGAGGACCCGTGACCCTGGAGACAGAAGCGGGGACCCATGTATGACCAGGCCCGTAATTGCGAGTCCAGACCGGGGCACCCTCAAGTAGTTGTCTAGGTGCCCTAGGATGTGAGGTAGATGAAGGCAATCTGTCCGGATGCAACCGGTCAAGTTTAGTAGTAAGTTGACGCCCCCAACGAAGTTCAGCTGGGCTTCTCCCTGTAGAAGTGGACGGTGTGGTGCGATAAGAAAGGAGAAAGTCAGCCAACCTGTGATGCCAGTCCCCGTAGGTGAGTCTTTTCAAGGCGTCCTTTGTGATGCGCACCATGCGTTCAGCCATACCGTTGGTGGACGGGTGGAAGGGTGCAGACGTGGCATGACGAATCATGTTTGCCTGTAAGAAAGCTTGGAATTTGGAGGAAGTGAATTGAGGGCCGTTGTCGGACACAATGACATCTGGCAGCCCGTGTGCAGCAAAAATCCCCCTCAGTACCTGAATAGTCTTTGCAGTGGTGGTGGATGAGACAGGTACAACCTCAAGCCATTTCGAGTGGCTGTCAACAAGGACCAAGAAGAACTGGCCCTGAAAGGGCCCAGCATAGTCAATGTGCACCCTAGACCATGGGGACTGTGTTTCCTCCCATCTGTGCACGGGAGCTTGGGGCATCTCTGGGCGAGATCGTTGGCACAGGTGGCATGCATGCACCTTAGCCTCAATATTTTTATCTAAACCAGGCCACCATAAGTGGCTGCGTGCAAGAGCCTTCATACGAACAATGCCAGGATGACCCTCGTGGAGGGATTCCAAGACCCTAGTCCTCATTGAGGTGGGAATGACAACTCTGTTTCCCCAAAGCAAACAACCCTGAGAAAGGGACAGCTCGTTCCTTTTGGACCAGAAACTCTGAAACTCAGGACTAGGGCAGTGCTCAGGCCAACCAGACAAAACCCAGGAACGGACACGTGAAAGTGTGTGATCTGTACCTGTTTCAGCGGCAACATCCCTGGCACTAAGAGGGAGCTCGGGCAAGGCTTGGATTGATAGAATGTTGACAGCTGGCGCAGGGTCAGCTTCTACTACTGGCAGAGGCAATCTACTGAGGCCATCAGCATGGCCCATTTCTTTCCCAGGCTTGTGGAGTAAAGAAAAATCATATGCAGACAAAAAAATAGACCACCTAAGCATTCTAGGGGAAATGATTTGGGGAGTCTGCTTACGTGTGGTAAACAGTCCCAGCAGAGGCTTATGGTCAGTGAAGACCGTGAAATGCCTGCCATATAGAAAATCATGGAATTTTTTAATTCCTGCAACAACAGCCAGAGCCTCCCTGTCTATCTGAGCGTAGTTGCGCTCGGCAGAAGACAATGTTCTTGAATAATATGCAACAGGAACCTGAGTTCCATCAGACCTGAGGTGGCTCAGGACAGCTCCAACCCCGTAAGGGGACGCATCACACGCGATGCACACAGGAAGAGACTCGTTGAAATGTGCAAGTACACTGTTAGAAGTGAGCAAGGCCTTGACTTCGTTAAAGCAGGCCTCATGCGTCTGTGACCACCGCCACACTGCTTGCTTGTCTAGTAGCCTGTGAAGAGACTCAGCTACACTAGCTTTATGTGGAAGAAAAGAATTGTAGAAATTCAGGAGACCCAGGAAGGCCTGAAGTTCGGCCTTGGACTTTGGCCTAGGTGCTTCTAAAATGGCAGTTAGTTTGGATTCAGCAGGGTGAATTCCAGCAGCATCAATTTTGAATCCCAGAAATTCAGTAGAAGGCACCCCAATTTTGCATTTGTCTTCTTTGAGCCTGAGGCCTGTTTTCCTGAACCTTAACAGAACAGCCCTTAGCCTTTCAGCTAGAATGTGTGTGGAGTCTCCTGCAATTAAGACATCATCAAAGTAGGGGCAACCCCCCGGTATGCCCCGCAGTGTGTTTTCCATTACGCTTTGGAAAATCCCAGGAGCGACATTCACTCCAAACTGCAGCCTTTTTACCTTAAAGGCTCCCCTGTGGGTCACAATAGTCTGAGCTATAGCAGCATCATCATCAACAGGCAGCTGTTGATACGCTTGAGCTAGGTCAAGCTTTGCAAAAACGCGCCCCCCCTTGAGGGAGGCCAGAATATGACTGACCACAGGAACAGGATAGGCATGTTGCTGCAATGCCTTATTCAGAGTGCATTTGTAGTCAGCACAAATGCGAATGTCCCCATTTGCCTTTAGAGGCGTGACAATGGGGGTCTCCCAAGGACTGGAATCAACAGGTTCTAGGATTCCCTGTTGAATCAGTTTGTCTAACTCAGTGTCAATTTTACTCTTTAAAGCAAAAGGGACCCTTCTTGCTTTAATTCTAATGGGAGTGACAGTGGGGTCTAGCTTTAAGGACACAGGGGGTCCTTTGAATGTGCCCAGCTGGGGGCTGAAAACATCTGCAAATTCTTTGCAGACTTCCTGTAGGTCGAGTGTTTGTAAACTGTTGAGTCCTGTGACGTGTATCCCCAGGGCCTCAAACCAATCGAGTCCTATGAGACTCGTTCGTTCACCCCCTACTACTAATACGTCTAGTGGACCTTCAAAACTCTTGTATTGCACGTTAAGGGTGGCCTCCCCCTTAACACACACTCTTGAATTTTGAAAATCTGTTAACACAATGTCAGAAGGCCTTAACTTGGCCTGAGTTCCACTACCGGAACAAATCTTCCTAAATGTATGCAAGGAGATGATTGAAAGGGCAGACCCTGTGTCTAGTTCCATAGATAATGGAACCCCTTGTAGCTTCACCTTGAGTGACAGCTTTTTCTTAATGGGCTTGTGTGTGCCTGTCCTAAGGATGCTTCTTCGCGAAGCGCAAAACCCTACCCTATTCTGGCTGGGGAATCTGGTACCTTTCAGGCGCAGTTCTTCCTGAGGTTGTACCTTTCGTCGGCCCAGACACACAGCTGCAATGTGTCCTTGTTTGCCGCATGCCCGGCAGGTAGCGGAGCGGAACTTGCAGTCGGTTCTCCTGTGGCGACCTCCATAGCCGATGCACTTGAGCGGAGCTGAAGAGCTTCCCTTCTGTTTTTCTTCCTTCGTGGGGTGGAGACGGTCGACTTCCTCGTCCAGATCCTCCTCGGAGTTTCTTTGGACGTCTTCCTGGTGCACGGATGCAACCTCTGGACTGTTTCTGATCGGCCGCATGTTCTTGACAGCGCCGCCTGCTGCTTCTTCTGCGGTGACTTCCCTTAAGGCATCTTGGTAGGACAATTCTTCTTTAGCGAAAAGTCTCTGTTGTAGATCTCGATGCCTTAACCCGCACACGAATCGGTCCCTCAGTCGTTCTTCGAGGTCTTTGAACTCGCAGTGCTTGGCGGCCTTCCGTAATGCGGCGATGTATTCTTTGGCCGACTCACCGGGCCGTTGATCCCTCTGCTCGAAGGTGTGGCGCCATGCGATGACGGACATCTTGGGGTGGAAGTGCTCCTTCAGTAGCTTCTTCAGATCTGCGTAGCTGACAGACTCTACTGGAACAGGTGCTGCAAGGTTTTCTGCGATGTCGAAGGCGTCTTGACCGCAAACACAAAGCAGGGTGGCAGCCTTCAAGCTCTCTTCCCTCACTTGGTTTGCCTTGAAGTAGTTCTCCACCCTGGCTACGTATGACTCCCACCGCTCTGGATGTGAGACGTCGAACTCCGAAAGCCTTCCGATTTTCGCCATCTTCAGGAGACGGGTCTATCAGCCAGCCTACCCCCGAATGCGCACTGGATTGGTGGGTAGCTGCCGAGTCGACGCCGTTCCGCCGCTCAGGACTCACTTGGGTAAGCTTACACTTCTTCCTTTCCAGGCGGTGTAAGGCATCCCATCCTCATCGCCAGTGTTGAGTCCTTGGCGCAAAGCATACACGAGAAGTAGTTGGAGTTCTCAGTTTTCTTTATTCTGCGTTCAGCTTACAAGTAGATGGCTTCTTAGCTTCCCAAACGCTCGCAGCCTCTTATATAGGCAACTCCCAGGTAAATGTGTTACTTTTCCCGCGCCAGCACCCGCGCATGCGCACGGCGCTGGCGACAGCCTGTCTGGTCCCGGGCAGCCTTGCACCTGCCCGGGACTGCCTGCAAACGCCCGAGCCGTTTGCAAGGCTCGGGACATAACAACTCCCATGCTAGCGGGGGGATTCTGAGAGCTAAAGCCCCCACATTATAGTTGCCAAGATTGGGACACTCTGTTTTGGATAGTGGGTAGTTTCTAACTAAAGAGTTACAAAAATCCCCTCCAAAAACTGATTGGTAATAATTGAGAGCCAGAATAGTGTACTGGACTGTGCTGGAGTAATACCAGGGAGACTTAGGTTCTCATCTATCCTCAGCCACAGAAGCTCAGGTTGGTGTCATGGTTAAGGTGCTGGCCTAGAAACCAGGAGATTGTGAGTTCTAGTCCTATATTAGGCATGAAAGCTGGCCAAGTGATTTTGGGTTATCGTCCTTTCTCAGTCCAGCCCACTTCACAGGATTATTGTGAGAAAAATAGGAGGAGGAAAGAGTATTAGATATATTCACCATCTTGAATATACTTATAAATTTATTTATAAAGTAATAAAAGCAGGATAAAAATCTAATAAATAAGAAAAAAAGGATACATGCCTGACCACACCGGTTATTTATGCTGTGCTCAGGAGGGAAAGAGTCACATAATTACTTTTGTAAATATGTTATTGTTGTAGCCCTTCTGCTTTTGCAAATGTACTTTCCCGAACAATTTCACTAATCTCATTCTGCTCTCATCCTGCTTTCTATTTCTAATCCTCCTTTTGTGATAATACACAATCCATTTCTATTAATCTTGTGCTTGTTATTTCCATATCGTATGTCAACTATGAACAATGCCACAGTTCCCTATGAAATGACTCCACCAGCATAAATTATTGAATTGATTCATGACTCCAAGTAATAACATTAAAACATACATGCACTCTCTCTCAAACACACATATATACACATAAAACACACAACACACCAAGTTTGAAGCAACCCTTCACTTTATTGTAATCCAAATATGTGCCCTGTGTGTGCTTATGTGTATGTGTGTGTGTATATGTATGTGTGTGGATAGTGTTCAGTTATGCTGGTCTCAGGAAACTGTGCAGACAATGGCATTCAGTCTGCTATACAAGTTTACATGCTGATCACCCAACCATATCTTAACTATTTATTTGCTGGTGTAGTGGGTCATAAAATTAGCTCTCAGAAAGCTGATCTGTCAGGTATGCCCTGAATAAATTAGCATGCCTGTGAAGTATTTTGCAAACTGGCAATTTTATATCACAATGGGGGTCTGCTTTTATTAACAATTTTTCATTTGAGGGGGAGGAGAGAGAGAAGAAAAGAAAACCTTTGCTTTCCACGGAATGCAAGAGAATATACATTTTAATTTCTTCGATTAAAAAAAAAACCTCTTTTCATTTCATCTAAATAAATTTTGATTTGGTCAACAGGGACATCTATGAATTTATTGTGCCACATAAAAATAAGAATCATTTGGTTTGGGAAGAAATGGGAGGAGACAACAAAATATTGCTATTGTTAATCACTGCTCATAAAATAAATCCTGTCACTTAGTGACCTTGGTGTAGGGCATTTCCTGGGAGTTGATGACTGATCGGTGTTAATGGCCCTCAGCTGCACCCTGAGTCCATCAGCTCCTCCAGGATGGTCATTAATCCATAGGAAACCTCTCAGGTATTGATCAATATAGCTTAATTAATAAATGTGGTGTGTCTTGTGATCTCAGATTTAGTGATGCACTTTCTTTTTTTTTTTTCCTGCTAGTTTTAAGGTTGAGATTTTAAAACCTCTCTCAAAAGCATTTTCAATGGAAGTATTGTGGTTGAGCTTTCTCTCGGGCTTCATTCATGGAGAATTTCAGCAACAGAGCCTCCTGTGGGAATGGAAGAAGGAAACGATGGTGATGGGCGAGGTTCATGTCCTTCAAGGAGGCATGGGAAATGGGCAAGAATATCTGCAGACCCCTCACATCCTGGACTTAAACTGTTTCAACTCCTTCCCTCAAGAGGGTTTTATAGCCACTGTATGCCAAAACAACTGGACCCTGGGACAATTTTTGTCCCTCCTGCCATTCAGTGCTGCCTAATGTCTATTAATCCATGTAGTGTGACTGTAGTATTATTATTTAGCCTTATTATTTTCTTTACTCATCCTTTTATTGGTATTATTATTATTATTCCTTGTGTATCTAATCACCCTTGCCCAAATAAAATGCTCAATTCAATTCAATATGGGCAAGAATTGCCGTTTGCCAGATAGAGCAGGGAAGGGCTGCATTTGTTGAAATTCTAGCTTCAACTCCAACTTTTACCAGCCTGGCATATAAAATGTGCTTCAGCTTCAATTTCGCAAATTTCCAGCAGGCACGGCAAAACGAAGTATTGTCTGCAAATTCTAGGAAGTGCCACAAGAATATAAATAGAGCGTGCAGCCACATGGTGCATTCAGCAAAGTACCTTACTCTTTTTTTTGCAATCATATGTCTCCCTGCCTATCCAAAAATCAGAATGTTGAATTATTCAGTCTGTGTGAGGGGGTGGAAAAAATGTACTATTCTCTGAGATTTGAATAGCCGAAACAATTTTCTATATATTTGTTAGATCACTGTCATAATTGCCCTCCAGGAAAACATATGAAAAATTGGCTAGTTGGGTAGCAACAGGCTTTAAGAAGCAGCTGTATCTACTTACTGTCTTTTATATCAAAAATGTAACTGATTCCATGGCTATGATGTAATACTTTTTTTTAAAAAAAAATCCTCTTCCGTCAAAGATTGCTCAAGTATAGAGTGTTGAATGAGGGGGTCAAACCATTGATATTCAACTAAAAATAGCTGGAAGATTAAATTTATTTTTTTAATTTAAGAAGGGAGAAATAAGAGAAATAGCAATGATTGGGAGTCAGATAGTATACACATTTATTACGATGATGATTCATCAGCCAGATGTTCAGATTGGATTTGGCATTTTTATCTATTATTACTATATAATCTAACATTTAATTTAACAGTTATTTTTTTCTTATTTTTAAATAGAGCCAAATAGCAGTTTTGGTCACAAATTTTCATTTTTGCTCCCTCATTCCAGGTTTCTCTTTCTGGTCATTCCTCACTCCAATTGTTATTTTAAAAGCAAAAAAAAAAAAAAAAACAAGAGAAACTCCAAGTCCACTTTAAAAGTATGGAAGTAGGTTTCTTTTAGCCTTCTCTGAAGAGGTACTTTATCAATGGCCTCATCCCACAGAAATAATAACTAGATGCAGCAGGGGACAAGGCTCTTTAACAGTAGAGTAGAAGTGATTTTCGTATGTGAAGCATTCATGTGTTGCAATTGTGAGAAAAGATGCATATTTCAAGATTTCTTCTTTTACACAAACATACAGAATGAATCACAAGTTGCTGAAAGAGTGGAAGTTTTGTAGATAATACACCAACATGACATACAAATCAGATCTGTAATTAAATTCATATTGTTACAGATGGTTAACTACAAAGGAATCTGATTGTATCCTTACTTAACCGCCGTACCTTTGGTTAACTTAAAAACAGTAAAACTTCTCATTCTCCAGACTTTTTTGCCCATCCTCTTCTTCTGCAGGATAAAATCAGAAATATTGGAGAAAACAATTATTGCTCATCTGAAAGCACAATCTTAGGACTATTTATTCCAAAATTCCATTGATCTTGTGTATGATTGTTTCTGCGTATGATTGAATTGCAGCATTTATTTTGTATTAATATAAATTACTATTTAAAAAATGACAAATGATGTGTTGCTTCTTGTCATACATTTTTGCAGTGTGTTACTCCATGGAATAACACTAATGACCAAGATTTATCTACAGCATTTTCTCAGGTTTGTACAATATATAGTAAAATGAAGATACATGTATATTGATCTTTGTAAACATCTTATTAACAAACTCATGAAAACTGGGCAATAGTGGGACAAGATCATATCATGTTTTTAAGTTTTCCTCAAAATAGACACACTGAGAGACAACCCTTTTAAAATATTCTATGGTGTTTCCAATAAACATGAAATAAAATAGTAAACTGATCATATTAAGATCACAAGGAATATACTTAATATTATTTAGGACCCTTAGCCATATTGATCCATTAATATGGAATATTTCAATTCTTTATTCTAGAGTTCATACAAATAACTAATATCCACCTTCAAGTCCCACGAACCCCCACTCAGCCTTGCATATCTTAAAGTTGTCAAGGCTGAAAAACACTGATTTAGTTTATCACATTTGTCATTTTCTCTTCAATCAACAGCAGTTCTGTGTTGAAGACAGTTCCTTATTTTCAGCCAACTAATTCTCCACATAGATTTACATGTAAAATCTGAAATCCCCATTTTTTTCCCCTTATCTGGTACGATTACTCTGTGAGTCCTTCAGGTCATGTAGTCAGTTTAAAAAAAATATTGGCATTTATGCAACATATCCCAACTAATAATACTGTTTCCAAATACAGATAAGATATTGACAAGATATCTCGGTCCACTGTAAATTCTAGAGATATTTGATCTCAGTTGTGAAAACCAAGTGTTGGAAGCAAAGTACAGTTCATGTTACTAATTCAAAGAAGCAATAAATTATTCATTACATTATTAATTCGACAGCCCTCCAGCTATTTTTCCTTTCCAGAGAGCCTGCAATGAGTATACTTTTGCTGTTTTCGCTTCTCTGAGGATGCCCCAGATGCTTCTCAAACACTTTTTCACCATAATTTTCTTGAGCACAGCAAATGGAATAAATGCCAAGACAGGTAAATTAAGGGGCTTCAGGGTGTGTGGAAGCAGCATTCTCAATTTTGTTTGCAAAGTCCTTAATTTTTAGATAGAACGTCTTTAAGTTTCTTTTCCATGCCCACCTGAGAGATTTCCTACGGAAAATTAGCTGCCGCTGAGGGAATTATTGTGCATACTAATGACACACTTTGGGCAATGTATTTCAGCAGTCTGTTTGGGATATATTTGTACTTTTTTTTAAAGCTTGAGATTACAAACGTGTATAACCCAGCCTAGAGACTTAAGTGTGATGAATTGTCCAATGGCAGCGGATCCAAATATTCACTCCCTATTGAAATGAATGGGAAACATGCATGCTACCTCATGGCTGTGACAGACTAAAAATTTCTTCCCCTATTCCTCCTGTGAAGACTAGGTAGGACAGGAGAGGAGAACATTTGTATAGGCGATCCTCGACACAACTGAGCCCAAAATTTCCATTGCTAAGCAAGACAGTTGTCAAGAGAGTTTTGCCCCATTTTATGAACTTTCTTGCCACTGTTGTTAAGTGAATCACTGAAGTTGTCATTAGGAACACGGTTGTTAAGTGAATCCGGCTTCCCTATTGACTTTGCTTGTAAGAAGGTTGCAAGTGGCGTCACCTGATTCCAAGACACTGCAGCTGTCATCAATACAGGCCAGCTGTCAAGCATCTGAATTTTGATCGTGTGACTGTGGAGAAAATGCGACAATGGGCATAAGTGTAAAAAATGGTCATAAGTCACTTTTTCAGTGCCATTGTAACTTTGAACAATCATTAAATGAATGGCGGTAGGTAGAAGACTACTTTATTATTTCATACTATTTCATTGATAGTTAATATACTTAGTATATTACTTGTGTTATTTGTGTTTACAATAGTCTAAACTTGTGGTTTCTGTTTTACTAATTTTCCATTGATTTCTTGGGATGTACTATCTGTAGGCAAGTCTATTGGAGTAAAATTAAGGACAATGGTTAAATATTTGCAATATGCAAAGAAATACCACGGGGAAAACCCCTATCTTGATTATGAACTCACACTGAAATTCTGTCCTAAATTCTGTTGAAGTACCGATCACTTCCTTTGATTAAAAAAAGATATTCATTTCTGAAGAAACAGATGTCTTTCTTACCTTGCCATCTTGCAGAATCTTTTACTGAGATTTTAACACAATGTTACTGACAATTAAATTGGCTTCCCAGATTAGACTTTGTTTGAAAGAGTCAGATTTGTAAAAAAATAACTGTCAAAACAGTTATCCTTTCATGACATAATCAGAGAAGAGAATTATACTTATGTTCAGTGCATAAATGGCAACCAGGAAGAAATAGCAATAACACTTAGACTTATATACTGCTTTACAGTGCTTTACAGCCCTCTCTAAGTGGTTTACAGAGTCACCATATTGCCCCCAACAATCTGGGTCCTCAGGAAGGAAGGAAAGAAGGAAGGAAGGAGCTAGAAAAATACAATTTTAAAAGTATGTTTTCATAGAGAATGAGTAATTCCATAAAGTCAGAAAACATGATCTCCGGGAGAAACACATCTATGAAGCTGAGATTTAAATAAGATTTTTTTCTAATGTGGAATCTTCCAATTTACATAGAAAGTAAAGGAATAATAAGGAAACCACTAAGATATTGAAAGTGTTATAATAATAGGTGAATTTAATTACTCTCATATAGACATGGTATAGGCATGTTCTGGTGAAGAAAAAGAAATAATGTCTGCTGGTTATGGACACAGTCATGGAGAAAGTAATTTTATTCATGTCAAAATAAATGCCCATATTGGCAAAACGAAATGCAAGTGGATCATAATGTAACCAAGGAAGAAGAATTCAAGATACAAGGATTAAAGATCAATCATATTACTCTGAAACAGAAAACTATCAGGCAGCTGGTCTACTGAATAATGCAAATTCTAAGGGAAGTAAATGATGCTTTTGAAAAGATTAAATATTTTTTTAATCTGTCCTTGTTGCACAATATATAGGATATATCCAAGGACCATAAACCCAATCTGATGAAGATGATATTATCCATTCAGTCGTATCTGACTCACGGTGAATCTTTGGACCAGCTGTCTCCACATCTTTCAATCTTCCACTACTACTTTGAGTTTTTCTATGCTATGGCTGGTGTCAGTTTTGATGGTGTCCAGCCACCGTGTTCTTTGGTGGCCTGACTTCCGTTTATTGAGTCTAAACTAATTGCTTTCTCTAGCCAAAGACTGTGTGGGGATTTGCATCTGAAATTCAATCTTTGTGCAGCTGACATTCATAGGGACAACTACATTGAGGAGAAACAAAACAAAGAGGGAATCTCTGAAATTACACAATCATAACAAACAGTCAGTGACAACCTTCGGAGTTAATGTGCCTGACACGATATTATCCATAAAGTAGAATATATGCTTTCTTCTAAAGTCTTACACACGCACCAAACTACTACCCCAACTTAGAGATAATAAAACCAAGTTGGTCTAACATGGATATAACCTACCATGTAGTTCTTGTTCTACAACTCCCTATATAGTACCCCATAGATTCCAATACTTTGGGAATTTACATGAATATATCAGGTCAGAGAGTTTTCTGCTGACATTAGATTCTCTGGATGTGACAGGATTGTGGATTTGTGTATAGCACTTGTTTGAATAAGATTAAAAGAACAGATGTCCCTTAGATATAATTAGACTTTTATAATTAAAAATATGATTTAGAATTAATATAGCATTTTTTCTTTTGATATGGGAAATATGAAGATAAGAGGAGGATTGATGTGAATAAAACTTTTAGCTATATAAATGTAATTAATATTGACAAAATCATAACTGATAAAGATATTTCAAATACTGATGGGAAATCAAACCTTAACAAGAGCACGAAAAACAGGATATTGATTAATGAATTGACATTATCAATTTATGAATTAATATTATTGTTATTTCTATGACATTAATAAAATATGATGAAGATGCTTATATTTAACTCTGTATTCATTAACAGTACCAAAAATGGTAACGGTGTAATGAGGGAAAAATGGAAAAAATATGGAGAAGAAAGGAGGATCGGGGAAAAAATACTGGGTTGTGTAGCATTGAACAGATTTATATTGAAGAAGATAATGTTAAATATTTGAACCCAGGCAACATGTTGTTTACTAAGCACTAAATGCTGTAATTCTTAAAAATTAATAAAACTTTTATAAAAAAGAAAGAATTTAGGCTGGTCCACGTTGATATGAAGATAGTCCACTGTGACAGATCCAGAGAGAGATTTGATAAACACAGCCCTCTTGTTCTACACTTTAGCATAACAACCCCCCCCCCCAAGTTCTATATTTGTTGAATAAAAATTTAATGGGAACTGAGCTATGCAGTTAAAAACTAAAACACCTAGAGTATATTGGAGTCTAATAGCTAATTTGGTTTTTAGATTTCATGTAACTGCTGCCAAAAGTTTAGAATCAAACAAGTTACAATTATTTAATGGCACTAGAAGGAAATACTTGACCTGCATTTGAGTATTTTTATGGCTGCAATCATAGCAAATCTTTCAGGGTGAATTCCTACTGAACTTGGTGAGAGTCATTTCTAATTAAATATGAATATGGCCCTTTTGTGCATGCTGCAAAACAAAACTTACAGTCCAATGAGTAATTTCAAGAAATGTTAGGGATGTAAACACATATTGAGGATATTGTCTATTATTGGACTAATGGTTAAGCCTGGAAATGCAATTATCATTTTGACTTCTATAACTAAATTATTTTGTAATGATACATTACTAACTAGGAGTTTTCTAAGTATGTCGACTAATCAAAGAAAGGTAACCCCTAATTGTTAATTCTGTTATATGTGCTCAGTAATTCAATTTTATATGCCACACGGTGGAACTTGGTTGCAATGTGTTTATGTGCATTGCTTTTTTTCCTTAAAAAAACCATTCTAAGGTATAAACAGAATAGAAATGATCTTTAATTAAAACAATTAAATGAAACAATCAAGAATAAACCTACCTACTTTAAAATAACTATCTATTTGCTGTACACGTTACCCAATTTTATTTAAATGTTCTTTTCAGTCAACCCAGTCTCCCAAATTCTTGAAGGATTGGCATAGAACATTACACTATGGCTTGTTTAGTATCTTTAGTCATTTATCTGGATATATATCAAAATTAGTCCCAAGACTGATTGGGAATTGACTTCAATGAGTAAAAATAACTTTGAGTCACTCTGTTTCAGCCCAACTCACCTCCAAGGGTAGTGATTGTGGGGAAAATTGGATGAGGAAGGAGTATTAGATATGTTTGCTGCTTTGAATTATTTATAAAAATAAAAAAGATGGCCTACAAAATCTTTTAAAAAATGGTCAAATGAGTTTTAGATAACCATTAAAAAGATATTTATAAGAAATATAATCTATTGTGCACAATCTGTATGTGGTCTTTAATCCTCCATTTTACAGCTCCAGATTCCTCCTCGTCAGGGCATGCAGAATATTCTTTTTTGTAAAAGTGAAATGACTAACTTGAGCCTTGCACACTCAAGGCTCATTGTGTGTGAGTCTGCACAGAATTGCTTTAAAAACATCAAAATTAGCCCATTTTAGCCTAATTTGGAGACATCATGCCTTTATTTTAAAAAGGCAAAAAAAAAAGTGTAGCCTCAGTCCTCAAAAATTTATCTATCCCTGGTCTGCACACTCTAAGGGAACTAAATAATTACAAATTTATCTACTCATGTTTTATCCTGAAGCTTAATATTGTAATCGGTCAGGCCTGGTTAGTTTGGGAGGGAAAAACTATTTGGGAATATCAGTTGGTGTAGGCCAGGGGTAGGCAACCTTGGCTCTTTTATGACTCGTGGACTTCAACTCCCAGAATTCCTGAGCCAGTCAAGCTGGCTCAGGGATTCTGGGAATTGAAGTCCACGAGTCATAAAAGAGCCAAGGTTGCCTACCCGTGGTGTAGGCATTTTAACAAGTTTTTAGAACAAGAGGGGACAACATCCAGAATGTGACCTTTTCTAGTTACTAATCTGTTCTTCTTTGAATGTTGATATTTTCTGTAGGCATTAAATGTGGTGGACTTCTGTCAGCATCATACGGCAATATTTCAAGCCCAAATTTCCCAGGACTTTATCCATATGATACAGATTGCACATGGCTCATAGTGGTAACAGAAGGATCCTCTGTTCTGCTCACTTTTCAACATTTTGACTTGGAATATCATGATAATTGTGAATTTGATTACATCAAGATCTTCAATGGGGTTTCTGAAGACCAAGGAAATTTGCTTGGTAAATTTTGTGGTTCAAGTTTTCCTCCACCATTTATATCATCCTGGAATATCTTGACTCTAATATTTCACTCAGATAACCATGTGGCCAGTCAAGGATTCTCAGCAGTTTACCAAAAAGGTCAGAATTGTTTTCACCTGGATTTCTCCTAAGAATTACTACATCATATAGTACTATTGTAGAACCAGTATCATTTTGCTGGTATAGGGTGCTTGAGAAGCAGTAAGTTTCTACAAAGGATGAGATGAAGTAATTTCTGGCAATATGTAAAAGCCCCACTATGGAATTTTTGTAACGATAAAGAAACATAGACAATGTAGAAGCAAACTGGTTTGCTAACTGTTCATGGATCTTAATAAGCCCAAATCCAATTAAACCACATTAATGCTTAGAAGGCTATATAAATCCAGCATTTGACACACACATCTCTAAAACACAATGTAGTTAGTTTGATTCTGACTTTATGTGATATGTGAACTTGGCCATCATGCTCTGCAAACTATAGGTTATACCTAAAGTATTGTCCAAACCTGATCATTAGATTCATTCAATGGTGGTTAAAGCAAGCTATGGCTTGATGTGTATAATTCTTTGGGTTGGCTGGCGTTTTCAGTTTCTCTTGTAGAATAGGTACAACTTCCCATGATTCCAGGTGCAATATGCTACTATTCTCTACTTCAAGAAAATCATTCCTTAATTAGTTTTAAATAGAGTTCATTTTCAGTTTAATAATGAATACAGTTTGTTCTTTTCCTTTGGACTTTGGGGAAATGCTTCAAAACTACCAAAAGCATCTAGACCAGGGCTTTTCAACCTTTTCACCCATTGTGATATGGGATATGGCAATATCTGAGCACCACCAGTCGCCTAGCAAGGTGTCAAAAACTTGATGACCCAAAAAAAAAAGGAAAAAAGTGATAAAGTACAGGTAGTCCTCGACTTACAACAGTTTGCTTAGTGACTGTTCAAAGTTACAATAGCACTGAAAAAAGTTCCCCCCCAAGCCACAGCCAAGAAGACACCTGCCAGCCCGCCCGGCAGTGCTCTTCCTCCTGTCTAAGGTTTTCATTGTTGTGAGCATTTCTGTTGAGGATTGGCAGCGGGGGTGGGGTGGGGGCTGTTTGGTTTTTATTTCCCCCCCGTCTGCTGGGTGGTTGCAGCAGGTTTGGGTCACTTCACATGACCTTGGGACACTGTGACCGTCATAAATATGAATCAGTTGCCAAGCATCTGAATGTAAATCACAAAACCCTGGAGATGCTGCAACATTCCAGCTGATTGGCTTCTGGGCTCAGCAGAAGTGCCAGGATCAGCGCTGAGCTCCAGCTGGAGCCTGGCTCTGGCGCTTCCACTGAGCCCTGACAGCCCTGCAATTCCAGCTATCTCTTGCTCAGGCTTGTGCAGTGCTGCCACCGGTTCAGCTCATTCCCCTCCCCCACTACCACTTTTCTAGGGTGCTCGCGTACCACCTGCCAGGTGCCAATGTACCACAGGTGGTACCCATACCACTGGTTGAAAAGCCCTGATCTAGAAAGCAACCTGGTATCTACAATATTTATATTTTTCTTGAAATCAACAACATGTAATTAAGTAGTTAGTTCCACTCATCTTTATGGAGCTTAGAAATAACTCAAGTAGTATAAATTATTCCAAGCCAGTTTATTTATTCTAGTAATTAAGGCATCAGGCTAGAAAGTGGGAGACGGTGAGTTCAAGTCCTGCCTTAGCCATGAAAGCCAGCTGGGCCAGTTACTCTATTCTAGCTCAACCCACCTCACAGGGTTGTTGTTGTTGTGGGGGAAATAAAGAGGAGAGAGGTGTGTTGGATATGTTCACCTCCTTGAGTTATTTGTAAAAATAATAAGGGTGGGATACAAATAAATAAATAAAAAGGTTTGTACTTGTCCTCTGAATTCTACAAACAACTCTCTTAAAGTGACTGTATGTAAGAATATTAAATAAATGCCACATATTTCCAAAATATCCATTTAAATATTGTTCATTCTCTGCCAGTGTAGAGCATAAGTTAAAATGTTGGGCTCCAGAGGACCAAGCCTCTATCAGCTCAACCTACTCCATGGAACGATTGAGGGATAAACAGAACGGTGAGCTTCTGAATAAAGGGCAGGATATAATTTAATAAATAAATGTAACATGACATTTCATTAAAATTTCATGATGTGTATTAGCTATTTTGAACTGCTCAGGCAGTAAGCCTGCTCTGAAATCCTCACCCTAGCATGAAACTGGCAAAACGGCAAAAATCACTTCATCGGTTTTATAGCTGAGCAGGAACTGTTTCTGGAACTTGCCAGTCATTTTTGGAGTCCAAAGTGCTTTGAAAACCTTACTCAAACCTCCCTCAAAAGCAGTTACCATTCTATATTAAAGCTGTAAAAATGGCATCGTGGGAACATCAGACATTATCATGCAAAATGCAAAGTCCTAATGATTTCTTTCAAAAGGAGTGCACTCAGAGTGTAAGCGCGTACATACACACACACACACACACAAACATATTCATTTGTTTATTTTTCTCAGAGGTATTTCATGAACACTGATCCAAAAGATCCAGAAACCACACTTTTTTCCACTCAGAGGTCAGCGGCAGCAGGAAAGAGTTTCAGGGTTTATCCTGCTCTCCCTCCCACTGTGGTTTTATTGCCTCATCCTTATTGTCTTGCTATAATTGAAAGCAGAAATGACCCAACCATTGAAACTCCAGGCTGTAATCTCCAAACCATTAATGACGCGGAAGGAAAGCTTATTGATTTCAATATGACTACTCTGGAGTAAACAATCTGAAGATAGGATTTTTTTATTTTTTTATTTTTAGCCAGGCTGCATTTGAGGTTAATAATAAGTATATTTTTATTTCAGTTGCACAAATGCCATGACAATTTTTTGGTTAATAAATTTTTGGTTTTTCATTGTGAAATTATGGTAACTGAGCACCTCATCGTCCAGTGCTTTTCAGATTTAGTGAACTAGCACATCCCTTCTTTTATATATTAAATCTTCCAATATCCATAATTACCATTGATGATGTTACCTAGTCAGGTAATAAAATGTTTGCAAGAAAGCAACAAAACCCAGAGAGCATCAAGGACTCCACTGTTCCATTCTGAGCTACATATATTCTCTTTTATTCAGCCATAATCTGGTTAATTCTCTGGCTTCTGATTCCTATCTCTCAGTAATTTTATTTATCATATATTTTTATGCATACAAACATATGCAAACCACTCCTGTTTATTACCTCCCATGCATAGCACTCCTTATTTCCTGTACTCCTCCAGTGTTTCCTTGCCTGGTTAGGATTCTTTTCTGTGATGTGGAGGAATGCATCTGGAATTCACGGAGGTACTTTTCTAATTTCTATCTCTGTTTTATTTTAATACATATTGTATTTTCTTGCTTCCAGATGTTTGTGGGGGTGTGCTCACAGGATTGTCTGGATCAATTACAAGTCCTGATTACCCAGAGAATTATCCCAACAATGCTGAGTGCCATTGGGTCATCCAAGGAACATCCAACTCCATTATCAAACTGATTTTTGTTGACTTCCAGATGGAACACAGCGAGCAGTGTAATTTTGACTATGTGGCCATCTTTGATGGGCCCACAATGGAAGATACGCTTCTCAGTTACTACTGTGGAAACACAAAACCTCCAGAGGTGGTATCTTCTGCACATGAACTGTTGGTTGTATTCAAATCAGACTTTAACATTGCTAACAAAGGCTTCAAGGCATATTTCTTTTCAGGTGTAGTATAAAGATCAATATTTATCACAAATCAGTATTATAATACCAAATGTATGAAGTGATTTTGGAACCTTCTCGGAAAATAAATCCAAATATTTTTTTTAGGCTTTTGGAGATACATAGATAATGATAGATAGATAGATAGATAGATAGATAGATAGATAGATAGATAGATAGATAGATAGATAGATAGAGACATGTTTTGAAATATTTTTAAAGGTTTATTTAACCCTGTGTAACTTTTTATTTTTAGTTTTTAGCTTTTTAAAATTATCCCAGTTTTCTTATGCTGCTCTATGCCCATAGTAAAGATTTGATCGGGTCAAATGATAGATATCCACTATTCTTTGCCCAAAATATAAGATTCTGCCTACATTGAAAGAAAGAGCCTCCTTCTTTTAAAATCAACAAATGAAATGAAACTCAATTATTCAAAGTTTTCCAGCCTTCTTAATGAATCTTAAGCAGTTTGTGTGTTCTTAATAGAAGGGCTCCCCCAATGCTAGCTAAGGCAACATGACATTAGCTCTGATAAAGTTATCATTTTTTTTTAGTATGCTGAATATTTTTTCTCTGAGTATACTGCAACTTTATTTACTATATTCTGGAGAACTTAAGCTTCAGATCAGCTTAGGATATGTGGCACATATTCAGAGGAGATCTTGACCACAAAAAAAAAAAAAAAAGTGAGTAAAAATCCCAGGAGCATAAACATTAAGAGACAGGCATCGAGGTGGTGAGGAAGCACGAAACTGAGGAACTCTCATCTCTGAAGAAGTGAAGAAGCTTCTTGGATGAGAAGCGAAACGTTTTCAAAGGAAAAAAAATCAAGAAAGTCCAGTTGCCTTTTAGAAAAGCACTTTTGGGAGACTCAGATGAAAGAAACCTGAGTCTGGGCCAAAAAACTGTAACTTGAATAACTTGTGTCAGACAAGACACTCCCTAGTTAACATGAAGATAAGAAGGAGGAAATGCACTCAGACTTGCAAGATTCTGTGACTGTGACCTTATAATAAAAGTAGCATTAGCATGAATGGATTTGGTTTCCTAATCTGGTCTGTCTTGAATGGCTGATAATGTTAGACTGAACTTCAGCATAAAATTCTCCTGACATTGGCTTCTGACAACGATACTATCAGCTACTCATAGTGGCCCACTTTTCCACTTTTAGCTATTTTTAGGTTAGGCTACCAACGTAATGGTGTATGATTGTATTCACTGTAATAGCTTCAAACCAAGTCTGAGTAGACTGAAAACTATTTTAAAAAATGCATTGAACTAAAGGAAGAAGTTTGAAGATGAAATTTCTAGGTGGTCCTGCGCAATACAATGAATGTTTTTGTTGCTTGCCGTTGCATTTCATTTGTTTTTCCTTTGCAACCAGGTGCATGTCAGGAGGTATATACCGCTGTCAAAGGAAATTTCTCCAGTCCTCAATATCCACACTCTTACCCCAATAATATCAAGTGTCGCTGGACCATCCAGTTGCCGCTAGGTTATCGAATCAAAGTTTTTTTCCTGGACCTGGATCTCGAGGGACGGAACAGCCTGACAGATGGTTGTGATTATGACCATTTGACTGTGTTTGATGGAAGTACTGAGAAGGCATCTCTGCTAGGAAAGTGGTGTGGGAGAGAAATGCTATCTCCAATTATATCCAGTAGAAACAACTTGCTGTTGGTTCTTCACACTGACAGGAATACAGCCAACCGAGGTTTCTCGGTAGCATATTTTGGAGGTAAACTTTATTATTGGATAAACTATGTGGAATAAAATAAATTAAAAATTTGAGGATCAAGAGAAAAGCAAAAAGGTTTGAAGATAATTAGCTCACAAAGGTTCTAGAATGCTTCTATATGGAAATTAGCTTTCATTGAATAATGGAAATCCACAATAACTAATTCCTACATTGTAGACTTATGTCAGCCAACTTTATTTTTTTTCCATTGTTCCATATAAACATCCTTTTAAATGTACCAGAAGGTTCCAGTTTGAATCAGAACCTGCTAAAGGTATTGTTTTGAATGTTCTAGATTTGAATTTTTTAATTGGAAATTTCTCCATCTTCACCGAAACTCTATGTGGCCATGAATAGGTCTCCTGTTGCCTCAACTCCTTCTTGACCATTCCAGGAACTGCATCTTTATGAGCATTTTTGATTTTGCTCATCATATACACTTTTATTTTCACTGTACCATTTTTATTGTATTTTATTGTTGTTATTATTGGATAGAATTTTTTTTTCACACCAGCAGAATGTCCAGCTTTATGGCCTGAGAGCAGTTCCAGAGATGTTCCGTGTAAATGCAGACAACTTCATTATTTGAGTTGCCTTATTTTTGTAGCCAATTTAGAATTGGGTTGTTCAAGATTATCTACTTTCTTTGCAGTTATTTTTCTGTCTTAATTTTACATCCACGCATATATCAGTCTTAATATTTTGAGGGTGTTAAAAAATATCCAGTATGTAATACAAGATTTGTACCTTATTTCTCTATAAGAATTAGGTTTGATCATTATTCTATAGACCTATCAGGGGTATCATCTCAAACTATAGATGCTGTTCAAAACATTTTTCTAAATATTTCTTCTAACTGAAGTATGAGGTCCTGGAATATGTACTAACTTCTTTTCTTTGTACTCATAAAGGGACCAGTTTGAGATCCATCTGTTATGTGTTTGCAGAAGGCATCAGCTCAGCTTTGTTCCTTTGCCCTGGCATTGTTTTTATGAAAACATTGTTTTTATCCCCCCAAACGAATAGGTTAAAAATGCACCTTTTTTTCCATACTGAGGAATTTAAACTGGTGCTAGGGATATGATCACAAACTGAAATTATTCCAAGATTTCTCACTATGTGGTGAAAAATGAACTCCAATCACAAAGGGAAATAAAATTTTCCAAGCACTGCTTTAATATAAATGGGGCTGCCCACTATGTATAATCTCTCTGGAAGTGCTGTTAATCTCTAGCAACATTGGTGAGCCAAAAATGTAGTTGTTTAGTTCTGATCGTTATGTCAAATTTAGCCAGGTTACTCCTCTGGGATTCTTCTTTGGCCTTCTTGTGGTTACCAGCTTTCAACACTGCAGCAAAAGCAGAGACCACAGCTGGAAAAACTTCTAACAAAATATATTTTAGACAAATTTTAGACCTATTTCTTTTTTGGTCTTGAAAATTTAGAGCTTTAAATGGATGATCTGCTTACATTATTGCTGCCAGTGATATAAAACTCCACCATACAACTGTTAATCTCTGTAGAAAATTATTCCCTTATCTCTGGTGTAGATAGCAGGAAGCCCTCTACCATTTCAGAGAGGTATTAGTACTTCACGTGATCTTGATTGAATCCCTCTGTTAGTGCAATTTAGGAGTGCATTGGCTTTTTTGGCTCCTGCTCTATGTTCTATGCTTCTATCTAAGTTCAGTATTCTGACTGAAAAGGCATATACAGAGGCATGTACACTTGGTCGTGTTTTCAAAAACAACAACAGCAATCTTTTGTTGCCCACCAATTCCTTGGGGAAACTAGAGATCATGAGAGCCCAGCCCTAACCCTAAACTGTTTCCTAATCAATTTCACAATCCTGTCACATCCAGAGAATCTAATGTCAGCAGAAAACTCTCGGACGTGATATATTCATGAGGATTTCCAAAGTATTGGAATCTAGGGGATACTATATGGGAACTTGTAGCACAAGAACTACATGGTAGGTTATATCCATGGTAGACCAACTTGGTTTTATTATCTCTAAGTTTGGATAGTAGTTTGGTGCGTGTATAAGATTTTAGAAGAAAGCATGTATTCTACTTTATGGATAGTATTGGGCCAGGCACATTAACTCTGGAGGTTACTGCTGTTTGTTATGATTCTATAATTTCACAGATTCCTTCTTTGTTTTGTTTCTCCTCGATGTAGTTGTCCCTATGAATGTCAGCTGCACAAGGACAGAATTTCAGATCCAAATCCTCACACAGTCTTTGGCTCAGCTGGAGCGAAATAAAATCTACTTAGGAGTCCCCTCCTGCCCTGCACAAGTGGTTGGCTTGACCTTTCGGATACATGCAAGATTTGAAACCTGTGGCACAGAACCGCAAGTACGTTATCTGTGTTGAAAGGGCAGAGTTTTAGCTACTAATGCTCAGCCAAGATGAAAGGAGCTGTCTACCCATGTCCCATATATAGTAGCAGTTGTGTTATTATGAAAACCACAGAAAGGTCCATTGCTCCTGTGACATCTTGATCGTGATAGCATCTGTTGCTGAATGTGTTTCAGGGTTTGGTGAGGAAAATCCTCTTCTCTGAAGTCCTCCTCACCAATCGACACTGCCATTGGCTTTGCTAGCTGAGCACAAATAATTAGAAACTGCAAGACTAACAAGTTCATGAGATTAACCATGATATACTCATATCATTGGACAATTAAGGCAGAAGTCGAAAATGATTATTACTGAAGAAAAGGTCATCTAGTATAGATGTTTATTTAATATATTGAATCATCTGTCACAGATATGTTGGTATATTGGCAATGAACTCACTCAAAGTAGCACACAAAAGATTCCTGATAGGTTTTATACCCATTCATGTATACATATACACATTAAAAAAATCTCTCTGATATTTTAGAAAGGAAGATAAAAGGAAATGCTAATTTGCCTTTTTATGCATTGGATATACCTATAAGATATGGTAATTTATGACATGAAAATATATGTGGTGTCGACCTATAAATCTCTAGTGACTCAGAACACATAGTTTTGCTCAATGCCCTATGGAAACATCCATTTGGTCAAATAGTCACTGGGATATTGGGTCTTCCTTTATATCTAATTTATTATTATTATTTTATTTATTGTGAGATTTGCAAATTGCTGCTTCTTCCTTCTTCTTTCTTTTCTTTCTTTCTTTCTTTCTTTCTTTCTTTCTTTCTTTCTTTCTTTCTTTCTTTCTTCTCTACCCTATATGGTATGTAAAACTATATAAGAAAGTTGATTGTAGCTTACTTTCTTTCAAGGACACAAGCCCATTCTCATTCTCTGGCTGATAGTTTGAGAAAATGATTTTTTAAAAAAAGAAATTGTGAAGAAAAGCATTAGTTTATATGGAAAACTATAGTCTGTTTACTAAACAAAATAATTCCAGATGTTCACTTTATATTTAAAACATACTCAGATAATATAATAAAAAACAGAGGACCAAACTAGATTTAGCATTCCATCTTTTGTATTTAACCTGTTTGGGAATTTTTATTTCTGGGATCACCACAGGCACGGAAATGAAACTTAACCCTTTCATTCCCTACTGATGTCCTAATGATCATTGTTGAGAGAATATCCTCCCTTGATAATGAACTGCTTCCAGAAAGAAAGTGTCCCGATAGGGTCACTAATCGCTACTCAGTCCAGTTAAGGCATCAACCTCCTGCTGCTATTTTTAAGTTTTTAAAAAAGTCATAATGGATGTTCCACTTCACGATAGTCAGTTTGGCCCCAGAATTTTAGTACAGTCTTTGTGGCATGAAAGACTGGGCATTTATCATCAGGGAAGGAAAGAGGGTAGTTTATGTTGTGAATTTCAGCTCATCTATGTTATTTTATTTATTTAAGAACTTTATAATGCCAGCAATCTTAAGCAAATAACTCTGGGTGGAACACAATACAAAACAATAAAAACATCATATGTACAAGTACAAGCAAACACAATAAATGCACGTACAAAAGCTGAAGCAGCTCATGCATTATCTTCAATCACAGACACTGTATTGGGTTCCCCTACCAATATGCCCTTAAAACCTAAGGAGAGAAAAAAAAAGCCAGATTTGTACAGCCTTCCCAAAGGCCCAAAAGGTCAAGGATTTCTGTCCCACAAGGTAGGTACCACAACCTTTAAACATATTCTTTTATAGTTCATTAGGGCAGCTACAGAAGATTTCCCAGCCGGTGGTGATCCCAGAAATAAAAATAAAAATATCCAAGCAGCTTAAATGATTTGCACGCCACGGCTCTATTTAAATCATTTTATAATATGTTCTAAGTGGATCCTTATCTCAGTATGTGCTCACAAAAATATTGGCATTGTTCTTTACTCAAAACTTCATCTGTATATCCACAAAGCTTAGTACCATTTCTAGCCAGCCTACCCATTTATCACACTGAGAAGTTGCCAAATTATTGCACAATTTTCCCTCAAAAAAACCTTACCTGTAAGTTTGTAAAGTCGTCTTGCCACCGGTCTCCTTTCAGGTTTGCACAATACAGTATCTGTTTCTTCAAGCCAAATGCAGCTGGGAAACTGTGCCAGGCAGCCCAGCAAGGGCCCGAAAAGCATCTAGTTCTGCTTCCCGCTTGGCACTACAGGACTGAATGCTGAAAGCCATAATTTGTCACTGGTTGCTGCCCATCTTCAGCTTGGTCTAATGGCCTTATTTATCTGTATTCAAGGCTTTATGTACCAGAAACAGTTTTATTTTTAAAAAACTGTTCTTTCCTTCCCTCTTTTAGAAAAGAAACAACACGTCTGTGATTGTCAGCATTCTGTACATTGACTTTTCCGATGGAAACCAAGAGGATATTCATCAATACGAAGTGCAATGTGAGCCTAAAAGGAAAGAGGCCCTTGTGAATCTGATCTCTGGCTCTAATTCCTATAGGCTGAATCAGTATGCTGAGAATCTGGTGGAGTCCCAGCCAAAGGATGTAGGCGTGGCACATGTCTATGAGAGCAAGGCTCAAGATAGCAGTGACTTTGTCTTCATCAGTATCTGCGTCCTTGCTGGGGTTCTGATGGTGATTGCTATTGTTGGGTTAGTCTTATTATAGGCATCTGCCTCTTTGCTTGTACTCCTGTACTGTTAGAGTGGGGTGGGGTTTTTTTTTGATTTATTGGGGTTACAGTGCTTTCAGAAAGTATTCTGAATGCACTGTGGACCCCTTTCACTTTTATCAATTTTGTTATGCTATGGTCTGATTCTACAGTTGTTGAAATTCATTTTTTTTTCTAATTACTCTACACTCAGTACCCCATAATGACCAAGTGAAAACAATATTTTAGAAATGTCTGTAAATGTAAGCACTGTATATAGCTGCCCCTCTTACAATTGCAATTCTAGGCAGTGCACAAAGGATTAAGATCAAATAGCAATAGCACTTAGACTTATATACCACTTCACAGTGCTTTACAGCAAAGGACCCCAACCTTTTGGGCACCAGGGACCGGTTACCTGGAGAGAGGTTTTTCCGCGGACCGGAGGGGGTGTGGTTTTGTGTGTTGCCTGCATCCTGTGAATGGGGCTTTCCTTGTTTGTGCAGACTGGTTGCTGGCATGCTGCGGACCAGTACTGATCTACAACTAGGGGTTGGGGATCCCTGCTTTACAGCACTCTCTGAGTAGTTTACACATCAGCATACAACCTCACTTTACCAACCTTAGAAGGATGGAAGGCTAAGTCAACTTTGTGAGCCATAGGGATCGAATTCCTGGCAGTGGGCAGAGTTAGTCTGCAATACTGCATTTTAACCACTGCGCCACCCTGGCTAAATAAAAACAAAAACATTACAAACCACAATGATTAATGAAATGATGGCAGGCAAACCAACTCCAACGATGGCAAGCAAATCAGCACAAAATAACACCTAACCTCCAGACTTTATGCTCAATGAACAACCAGATCTTCAAGGAGTTATGACATGCTAGCAGGGTCAGGGCCCCACAAATGTGCATGGTGTTCCAGGGAAGAGGCACAGCAATAGAGAAGGCAAACTCCCTGGGTTCCACCTGGTCGTAATGTTTAACAGGTGAGACCTGGAACCCTGCTAGATCCAATGGGACAGTTAGAAAGAACTGGAGAGAGATGATCCTACAAATAACCTGGTTCCATGCCACAAAAAGCTTTATAAGTCATAATCAGCACCTTGAATTGTGTTTGGAAGCCTACTGAGAATCAGAGCAGCTTGCAAGGAGTGGCGTAATGTGGGCAAACATGGGTGTTCCCATAACTGCCTGTGCAGTTTTGAATTATAAAAGGCCCAATGACAGCTCTGCTTCCATGGATCTTAACTCTGATTTTTTTTGTTGTTGTTCAAAATTATATTATTTATAAGTCTTCATATCAGTAATATGTTACAGAGGTAGTCCTTGAATTAACAATCATTTATTTAGAGACTGATCAAAGTTATGACTGTGCTGAAAAAAAGTGATTTATGACCTTTCATTACACTTATGATATTGCAGTATCCTCAAGGTCATGTGTTTGCAATTCAGGTGATGGGCAACTACCGTATTTCCCTGAAAATAAACCCCTCCCCTAAACTAAGACCTAACCTGATTTGGGGGGGCTAATATAAGCCCTACCCCCAAAATAAGCCCTAGTTAGGACCCTGGCCACTCCATCCCACCTCACTGCCGCAATGGGGCAGGAAGCCACAGCAGAAATGGATCAGCAACCACACAGGCTGCTGGATGGGGCTGTTGGTGTTGCCATCGTGAGGTGAGGCAGGTGTCACAAAAAATATAAGACACCCCCAAAATTAAGACCTAATGCCTCTTTTGGAGGCAAAAATAATATAAGACAGGGTCTTACTTTCGGGAAAACATGTATGAGAGTGTCTCCGGGACATATATGACTATTTGTGACCTTCCTCACCAACTTCCCACACTGAAAGTCAAGGGGCAAATCAGTTTCACTTAACAATCATGTGGTTTGCTTAATGACCATGGCAAAAAAGTTTTAAAATCCATCACAGTCACATGATGACTTATGTAAGACATGCATCACCTAGCAAATGGAGTTCTAGTCCCACTTGTGATTATAAGTCAAGGACTACCTGAATGTCATTATATTTCCAACATGTTTCCTTCGTAACTTGTTTTAATTAATATACAGTATTAATTATAATTTCATTTAGCTATCCATTTCTAATTCCTTGTACAAATAAACTTTCTTCCATCCTTTTTTAAATTTTAAATTGTCACTTTGTAGAGGATGAGACTGTGAGGTATAAAGAATGACCAAATTTCTGTTGATGTTCTACCTGTTGGTGTGAAGCCATATCAAGATCTTTTTCGGCCTTCTAAAGGCTTGCTTGCTTTCTGATACAACATGCCGGAAACATATCTGAAAATAAAACTTGTGTACAAAATAGAAGATAACTCTTTAGATAATAATCTTTTTTTTATATATATAAAAATCTTATTTGAATATTCAGAACAAGGATAAGAAACTTCAGTAAGTTTCATAAAACTGTCATGTTCAATGTTCTGATTTGGCTGTTATATTGTTAGACTTGGTTCAACCAAAAGGCCAAGAAGCACTGCAGCACTACTAGATTCTGAAAGTCTCTTTCTGCAGTTTTGTTCAAGAGCGCACATAGAAGTCATTTCCATAAAGAATATCAAAAGAATATGACTTATTCATATTCACATGACTCAGACTGACACATAATCCAAGCTTCTTTTAAGATTCTTGATGTAATTTTGACTCACGTATGTATATTACAGTTTTTAAAATGAAAGTGACTTCACAGTGTTTCCATGTATAAACCCAATAACAGTAAAAACTCACATTCACAAACAGGGCTGGCAACGGAGTTAGGGTAGGCATTAGCATTACAGCTACCACCTGTGTCCTTGTCTTTTTCAAATTATCTCCAGATCATTCCATATTTAATATTCCTAGTCATCTTCCTTTAATGTTGAAGATCTTGAGCATGTGCTTCATTTTTTAATCTTCCAGTTCACTTCTTATGTTTCTATTCTGGTCTCATACGGTATTCTATTTCAACTATTATTCCTCAAAGTTGCATGTGTTACAACTTAGCTTCAAAGGCTTGTATGTTTAACGGAACAGACCCCAGTCAACTTAGTAGTGTTAATTTATTGATGAACAGGATAAGGTTGCAAATTAAACTGAAAGACATCCAAGCAACATAAGTTTTAACTCTCTTAATTGAGTTATTTATTTATTTGTTTAATTATTTAATTCCATGTAGGTGCTGCCCAACTGCAAGGCAACTCTAGCTGATTCAGAATATAATAAATAATTAACAGAATAATAGAATAACAGAGTTGGAAGAGACCTTGGAGGTCTTCTAGTCCAACCCCCTGCTCAAGCAGAAAGCCCTATACCATTTCCGATAAATGACTATTCAATTTTAAACTAATTTAATAATGTAATTATTAATGTAATTAATTTCATAATTTAATTTAAAAATAAGATGCGATTCTATCACTCTATTGAAAATACAGACAAAAACACATCCAACAGGGAACTCAATCCATCTTAACTCAAGCTCTTGGAGAACAAGGTTCTCATGGTCTCATGGAACTCCAAGAGAGTGGAAACTACACGGATCTCGGGGGGCTCTGATTCCAGGAAAGGTGTCATGATACAGAAGGCATGTTTCTTGGGTCCTAATAGATTACACTGTTCAACTGAAAGAACCAAGAGCATGTCAAATCTATCAAGATGTAAACTCCCCTCCCCCCCAAAAAAAATGAGAAATATGCAGTCCTATAAATAACCAGGCCCTTTGTCACATAAAGATTTATATAACCATCACTTATATCACACCCAGAATCATACTGGTAAACAGTACAGATTGCAAATGGAGGTGTTATGTGGGCATACTCAGGCATGTTCATCATGGCCCAGGATGCTGCATTCTGGGCTGGTTGAAGTTTCCAAGTAATTTTCAAGAGCAGCACATTGCAATAATTGAGCTGTGAGCTGTTTAGAGCATGAACGATGTCTAAAGCAATGCCCCCCAACATTTTGGATGCCAGGGACCGGTTCTGTAGAGGGCAGTTTTTCTGCGGACCCGCGCGCGTGTGTGTGTGTGTGTGTGGTTTTGCACACTGCCTGGATCCTGTGCATGTAAGAATGGGGCTTTGCTTGCTTGTATGGCCCTGGGTTTGGGGGGAACCTCTGGTCTAAAGGTTCTCGCTTAGTTAACTGTTTCATAGTTGTAATAGTGGACAGTCAAATAGTCTCCAATTTTGTTATATCTTGGTTGGAGGCCTACCAGGAGTGTCTCAGTGACAAGATTACAGAACAGGCATTTGTTGCAATATATAGCCACAGGTGTATGATACTGTACAATGCACTTTAATGCTGACAGTGAAGCAATGAGACCACCGACCTTGATAAGTGAATTGATAACAACATGGAAGATGCCTTAGTATTTCCCCATGACTCACAGAGTTCTTCAGAAAACTCAGTGTGAAAAGTATGAACATCAAGTATGAAAAAGTAGAATACCAAACCACAACTTTATCATTAAGATACAGCATTGGATAGCTGGGTAATGTTTGCTTCTGTAAATTTGTAGGACAATGACTTAGGACATTGTAACATATAACAAATAACAGAGTTGGAAGGGATCTTCTAGTCCAGTGGTTCTCAACCTGTGGGTCGGGACCCCATTTGGGGTCGAACGACCATTTCACGGGGGTCACCAAACAACGCAGTCCGCCATTTTTTCCCCCTTTTCCTTAGCTGTGCTACTCCCTTTTATTCTATTGGTTTTTGAAAGCCAATAGAATAGATTCTCTTGAATAGAGTCTAATTCTATTGGCTTTCAAAAGCCAATAGGAATTCTACAGGCTGTCTCTGCCCTGCTAAGCCCGCCAAAAGTCCCATTCTGCAAACGGTGCTGCACCAGTTGAGTAGTCCTCGACTTACGACCGGTTGGGGGTCACGGCAGTAAAAAGGTTGAGAACCACTGAGTTAGAGAGATAGAAAAATATTAAAGCCGCTCACATCCATACATTATGTTTTTTCTCTAAATTCCAATGCATAATGTTTATGTTTCCCTTTCTTCCTCACTCCCCACCACCTAGGACCTTTTCCATTGCTTTTGCCAAAAATGTACAAAGAGACTCCTGGTGGTGGTCTCTTTTCCAATAATTCTAAATTTGTGTTATCTGCATCTGTTCCCATTTCCAGGATTTTGCCTATTAATGTTCTGGAGAATTGCTCCCATCTACCTATAGTACTTAATCATGAAATACTTTGGGTCCTATTAGAGGTAGTCCTCGACTTACCACCACAACTGAGCCCAAAATTTCTGTTGCTAAGTGAAACAATTCCCCTGTAAGTGAATTTTGCCCCATTTTACAACCTTTCTTGCCCCAGTTATTAAGTGAATCATTGCAGTTATTAAGTTAGTAACACGGTTGTTAAGTAAAACTGGCTTTCCCATTCCCCATTACAATAATAATTAAAATACATGACCTTAGGACTCTGCAACCATCATAAATAGGAACCTGTTGCCAAGTGTCCAAATTTTGATCACATTACCATGGGGATGCTGCAACAGTGATAAGCGTGAAATACAATCATAATTCACTTTTTTCAGTGCTGTTGTAACTTTGAACAGTCACTACATGAACTATTGTAAGTCGAGGACTACCTGTATTACTATTTAGACTGATAAATCTAATTCTCCAAAACTGCAAAAGAAAACATCTATGCCAGTGGTTCTCAACCTGTGGGTCGGGACCCCATTTGGGGTCGAATGACCATTTCACGGGGATCGCCAAACAACGCAGTCCACCATTTTTTCCCCCTTTTTCTCAGCTGTGCTACTCCCTTTTATTCTATTGGCTTTTGAAAGCCAATAAAATAGACTCTCTTGAGTAGAATCCAATTCTATTGGCTTTCAAAAGCCAATAGGAATTGTCCAGGCTGTCTCTGCCCTGCTGAGCCCGCCAAAAGTCCCATTCTGTAAACGGTGCTGCAAGTTGTCTGCAGCGAAGGCGAGCTGTCTGGAAGTTTCCACCCCTCCCTGCTGAGCAACTACTAAAAATGTAAGTAAAAGAGGGCCAGGGGTGGGAGTGGGAGGCCGGCGGGCGCAGGGAGGGTTGCTGGCACGCGTGGGGCCTGGCGGGTGCCTTACCTCCCTTGGGCTGGGCCAGCTGGTGGCCCAGCCGGTGGTCGGCCTGCGCCGTCTCTGCCGCTTGCCAGCTACGCCTCGGCCGGTGCAGGGGGCGGCACTATGCATGTGCGGCGCTCCCGGGCAGGGAAAGTCCTTGACTTATGACTGGTTGGGTAGTCCTCGACTTACGACCGGTTGGGGGTCGCAGCATTAAAAAGGTTGGGAACCACTGATCTATGCAGAAATATGCATGAGATAGGGTGATCAAAAGAGTTAAGATGATAGTCCTGATCCTGTGAATGGACCTCAAGCCCCTTTTTAAGTATATCATACGTGGGACATACATTAAAAGGAGCATAGACTATGTTACATAGTCAGAATTGCCATCTTGACTTTTTTAATGACTTCCCGTGAATATCCCTGCATCCACAGTAGCAAATAAATGCACGGATTGGATATTATTTTGCATATATCAAAATCAGTTCCATAGTCACAAAGAAATCTGTTTAAAAGAACCAGGGAAGCATACAGTATGGTATTATTCAGACTTTGTGCAAGTAGATTTATTGACACTTGCAATCATGTATGGTAGATAAAAGGAACAGATTAAAAAAAGACAATCTGTCCATTATTCCTCATGAAGAAAGCTTTCATTATCAGAGTTTTCACTGAGTTAATGTTTATTGGGTCAATTTGTTGGTAAATGACAGATTTATGTGAAATATTTGCCAACTGTGTTAAGCTTCATTAAGGAAACATTGGTGTGTATACATTCAGTCCTAAGAAAGAAGGCTAAACTAGCTTCAATAAATGCCCATCTTAAGGCTAGTCAATTACTATGAATATAACTATCACTTTGAGACTAGAAAGAAGGATTGACCATAGAGACCTCTTAAAAAATGTAATTCTCTTTCTCCCGCCAAATATGAATACCTACTAGTTGTGTAAATGCTGTTTTTTTGTGACTGAACAAAATTTATACTGGCCAATTGTGACATGTCAATGTAAGCAGTGGCAGTAAAATGAAAAGAAAATGTGAAAAATATTTTCTTAAGCACTGACACACCTGTTTGAATTACAAACCCATCGTTCTTGTTGCTCAGTTTCATCATGCTCTTCATTTTATTATTAATTGTTTCTTCTTAAAGAACTGAATTATGAGACACTGTAGGGAAAAGTTATGTGCAAGCCCAGGCTCATGGTTGGTAAACCATGATTTATAACATTATATAATGTGTGAAATCAGTTAATGGTTTATCCAATAAACCATAATTAAATAATAATTTGGCATGTTGTGCAAATCAGCCATTGCCTCTAAACCTAGCTTACCTTCAAGGATTGCAGAGAATCTTGCACTTGGTGTGAGAAGTACTACATAAATATAGTAAATAATAAAACCAAGGACTGATGAAAACCAATCATCCTTGCAGAACTCAAAGAAGAAGAAAAAGTTGTATTGATTATTTCATAGTAAGCGTGTCACAGCTAGCAAAGCTGAAACTAAGAGGTAAATTTTCATTCTGAAAGTCTCTTAAAGTTCCCTCCCATCCCAGGCTATTTCCTCATGGGTGCCTTAAGGCGCATTCCTTCAGGCCTTCAATCAGCAGAAAAACATAATAATATAAATTGTGGGGCCCCAACAGTTTTACCTTGTCTCAGCAATAAGACCAGTTAAGTGGCTCTGTTTTTTTCATTGGTTTTATTTTTTATTTTTTGCACTCAGGTCAGAAGTGCAGAGGCACTTCCGGGTTGAAAGGATTAGCTGGTGACTTCACCATTTGCCCTGAGGATGCCCAGTTGGGGGCTCTTTTCATGTCCCTGGCAGGAGCTGGAGTAAAGGACGAGAGCTCGACCCTGCCTCATGGCAGTTCTAGGGTCTCGAACACGGGCCTGCTAACCTCCTGCCCAGCATCCTAATCGCTTGAGCCACTATGCTCCTATTTTTCATGGATGAAGGCCAAGATAAGGAAAGCAATTGCTGATTTCATTTGCATCCTTTTCCCTCTACCAAGCCTCATCTGTGGATAGGAAAAAACACCATGAATCACTCTCTTTAATATTAATCTCACAAGCAGGGAATACAATCTCTCAAATTCCCCAGCTAATATGTTGCCAGCACAGAAGTGCTCTGCCCTAGTGGCCAATCAGTTGGGCTACTTTGAACACAGGTTTAGTTTTCTTATGGAAGATAGCTAAACCCAGGGGTCTTCAAACTTGTGGACTTCAACTCTTCAAGTTGTGGACTTCAACTCCCAGAATTCCTCAGCCAGCATGTCTGGCTGAGGAATTCTGGGAGTTGAAGTCCACAAGTCATAAAGGCCAAGTTTGAAGACCCCTGGCTAAACCCATGCCCACAAAAATAATCCAGCTGAAAAATTGATTGTGTGATGGAGCAGTGAGGGCTGGGGGTTGGGGGGGGACAATTCTCCTAGAGCCCTGGAAAAATATCCCTCCAGCTTCTGCCTCTCTGCAGCATGTCTGCTGTCAGCTGGATAACAGATGCAGCAATGAAACAGGGGTCGAGATGAAAGGGGGGGAAATCAATAAACGATGCAAAGGAATGGTTGCAATAAATATTGCTAAAGCAATACTGCAAAAGAAGGGAGGACTAGTTAACAACTTCAGTGCCTAGATGTTATTTTACTCTCCCTGAAAGTTGTCTTTGAAAGTTCTCACACTAAACAGTTTTTTTAAAAAAAATATTTTTGAATATGTTTCAAAAAACTACAGAACTATACTGTGAGAAATTGGTTTTTTTTTTAGTCTCTAGGCTTCTGACCTCTCACGACTTTATTATGTGAAAGGCACTTTAGAACTGGGCCCAGGTTCTGTTTTAAAACCAAATTCTTACATCCAGCACAAAAAATTGAGACAACCTGATTCTGAACTGGAGGTCTCTTTTTTTATTGCTGAATGCCTCTGGGCCTGCATAGAGTATTTCACCTGTGCAACTATCAAGATTAGAATGCTAGAGCTCAACCATCAGTTATCTAATTGCTCCATGCAGCTGGACTTTAAGTAAGGCTGCAAAATAGTGATTAGATGACAGCAAGGAGATACAGAAAGCTTTAAATCTGCAGCTTAAATCTGGTAGCCCCAGCTTAAAATGCAAATATTTTTTACGACATAGTCATTCTCAGTTTCCTCTCATTAAAGCACTTTTCAGCTTTACATGATTATGAACTTCTTGTCCATCATGTTGTAGCTCCTTCGATCTGCAGCCAGACACTTGAACTACAGGTGAGATTTATATCATTAAAAAAAAAAAAAAACATTTCAGGGCAGAAAAAAGCCACAGAATGTTGTGCTCTTTTTCCACCAAGGGTTTTCAACAGTGTCCCATTTCTGGAATATTTTAAACATATTATGTTATTTGAGGGAAATAGAGAGGAGACAGTGAATGTATTAAGTTGAGTTGTTTATTTATGTTTTTACTTCTGAATGTCTGATTACCCAAACACCACCGTGTATCCTGAGTACTTTTTCTTAAAAATTAAAAAACCAATAATTTTTTTTTAAAAAAAAAAACACAGTGTCCCATTTCTTTCTTGCTAGTACTTATCTGTTCATTCTTGCCTTTCTCTCAACTGCTTTTTTATTACTAGGAATTAGTGGTCCTTCCTGGTCATCCATTCAGGCCTCTTGTGTAAAGTCAAGTCTCTTTGCAATCTCCTTGAACTCAGTCATTTGCTGGCCTCAAATCCAAGTATTTGAGCTTCCCCTTTCAGTTAGTTATCTATTGTCTGCCTGCTTGTCTGTCTTTTATCTATCTGCCTATCTGCCTATCATCTATCATCTGTCTATCTGACTGTATTATCTCTCTATATCTATCATCTATTATCTCTCTCTCTCTCTCTTATTTTTCTATCATCTATCTATCATCTATATCATCTGTCTCTCTTATCTATCATCTATCATCTATTGTCTATCTCTCTAATCTGTTTTATCTATCTGTCTATATCGTCTATCATCTATCTATATCATCTATCTCTCATTTAGCATCTATCTATCATCATCTATCTCTATATATTTGATGTAGAGTATATGCATAGGGATGTGTGCATGTCTCTGTGTTTGTATACACATGCACACATACCCTACCTCTCTATTCACGGCTAACAATGAAACAATATTCAAATAAAAGTATAATATTTTAAAAAGCTAATACATTGATTCACTATTAAAAGCCTGGCCATAACAATAAGATGTGTTATGGCAATATTTTTCTTAAAATAAAATAAAAAGATTGCGGCCAAATGTAAATCACAAGGAAGTCCATTTTGCAGCCTGAAAGTGACACAGAAGAAAGTATAAATGAGGTTCTGATGGTGGGACATCTAGTTCAGAACACTTTCAAATACGTCTTAAGGTCTCTAGGGCTTGAAGTTTAATATCAACCTTTTAAGTTATGCCTGGTAAACAGCTGGCATCAAGTGCAAGTATTTTAATGCTGTCATCACATGTTCCTGCTACCTTGCCCTGGTTAGCAGCCTGCTACCCCAATCTGTATCAATTTTTCCACTTTCTTTCCACATTCTGCTTGTCTCCTCCTTCATGACCTGCTGTAAAGACCCCTTTCTTAGTTAATGAATGTAGGCTTCATATTTTTAACTCTAAAGGAACTTTATCAACTTCTTCTCCTTTTTCTGTTACTCTTAATACTCTCAGTGTAATCACAGTAATTCACCTCACCACCCTTACTTAGGAAGCTAATAGCCAAAATGCCATTCTGCATTTGTCAAAGATCCATCCAGAAAACCTTCACAGAGACTTGCAGCCACGAATACCATCAGTAGAAATGAATATAAAAGTGCGACTCATTACACTTGCAAGTATCTGTGCATTTTCTGAAACAACTGTTGGAACAGCACATCTAGTAGCCTTGTCAACCTTTTGACTAGTTAGCTCTGGGCAAGATTGCAACTGGAGTTAGTTCACTCCCATTGACATGAAGGGATGCCATTTTTGGTTCCAGAGTATAAAATTCACACAGATCACAAAACTGCCCCCGTTACCCAATTTTATAGCTGCATTTTTTTCTTTATTCATTATGGCTGGAAAACTAAGGGTCCTATGGTTTTTGCAGTGGTATAGAAAGTGAAATCCTACCGTAAGCAACTTTGCAAAGTTCTTATGGCGACACAATAGCACAGAGATATTGATTGAAATAGCCTCTTCAGTGTCATCTGGCTAAGCTAGATTTTCAGTCCAGTACAAGGTAGTGCTTGATATACAACCACAATTGAGCACAACATTTCTGTTGTGGAGTGAGACATTTGTTGAGTTTTGCCCCATTTTACGACCTTTCTTGCCACAGTTGCTAAGTGAGTCACTACAGTTGATACGTTAGTAACCCAGTTGTTAAGTGAATCTGGCCTCCCTTCATTGACTCGGCTTGTCAGAAGATCGCAAAAAATGATAACATGACCTTGGAACACAGAAAGGGTCATAAATCCGAAACAGTTGCCATGCATCTGAATTTTGATCACATGATCATGGGGATGCAGCAAAGGTTGTAACTGTGGAAAACGGTCATAAGTCACATTTTTCAGTGCTGTTGTAATTTTGAACAGTCACTAAGTGAATTGTTGCAAGTTGAGGATCACCCGCAATTAAAAGGAGGAAAAGGGCTATATTGCAGTAATATTTACATACATCCTTTAAATCTGCAGGTCACTTTCCTTCCTTTAGTTTCAAAGACTTCTTTTATACATTTTTTTTCTCTTTTTCACCCAAGTCCCACCATACCCGATCAACTCCCAGATTCCTTCCCACATTTCTTATCCCCAAACCCACTTTAGTATTAGCTTAATGAGAAGGACAAGAATACACCATAATGAACAGTCCAACGGCATGGAGAGGATCTGGTGATTATGAGAGTTGTCTTTTGTTTGACTGCTTTATAATAAAGTATATAATATTGTTAGATGGACATTGAGTTGCAATTCCACAAGCCATAAAATGTCACAACTGCAGCCATTGGCACCTGCTGCGATATTGCATTAGCCTTAGTTTTATTATGTTGATTTTATTCAATATGTTTCTATGATTTGCATCAGTGTAAACTGCCAGGAGCTGGCATAGGTGAAATTTTGTTGTTGTTGTTGTTGTTAATTGCGAAGTCGTGTCCGACTCATCGCGACCCCATGGACAACATTCCTGCAGGTCTTCCTGTCCTCTACCATCTTCTGGAGTCCATTTAAATTCACACCTACTGCTTCAGTGACTCCATCCAGCCATCTCATTCTCTGTCATCCCCTTCTTCTATTGCCCTCAATCTTTCCCAGCATTAGGCCCTTCTCCAGTGAGTCCTTCCTTCTCATTAGGTGGCCAAAGTATTTGAGTTTCAACTTCAGGATCTGGGCTTCTAAAGAGCAGTCGGGGTTGATCTCTTCTAGGACTGACCGGTTTGAACGTATACATACAGTACATTGGGAAGAAGTCACATAAGGTGAAGAAAAGCTCAAGACTAGGAGCTATAAAAGAAGAGAAGATACTCAGTTCTCAGCATATTCAAGCCACCCCTCAACATCTGCTGATTCTGATGGTTAAATATCAAAGATAGGAAACTCCCTGGAAGTGATGAAAGATGTTCTCCAAGGAAATTAGATTGGTCTTCACTGATTTAAGCAGACAATTTATTTTGCTTGCTTTCTGTTAAAAGGTTTTAGGTTCTTTGTTTCTTTGCTCTGTTGCATATTTCCCAACCTTGGCAGCTTCAAGATGTGTGAACTTCAACTCCCAGAAGTCCCCAGCCAGCACAGCACAGTTCAGAAACACTGCTCTATTATTTTAAAGTAGCACTTGAAAATGCAGGCCTGATTTTGACCTGCTGCAAAGAGCCTGTGTAGAAGCACCCATGACTTTTAATACTTTTATAGCAGGGGTCCCCAACCTGTGGGCCACAGCCCATTAGTGGGCTGTGAGGGGTTTACAACTAGGGCGTTGAAACAGCTGGCTAGCGCACACACATCCTCACTTGCGTGAGCAGCGGGCCAGGCTCCATTTGCATGAGCGGCAGGTGAATGTGTATGCCACTTGAGGAAATGGAGCTGCATGCATGTGTTTGCCAGCCACTTGCATGAACCATCCCCTCCCCCTGCCAGTCCACAAAACCAGAAACATTGGGGAATTCTGTTTTATTGTACCTGGAATAGTTGCCAATTATAGTTACCTGGTTTACTGCATACTAGAGACTTAGAATTGCTCTACTCCATCAACTTGCCCAGTGCAAGTAAGGCCACTGATTCCATCTCAAGGCCAGAAACGCCTGACATTGTCTTCAATCTACATGCAATGCAGTAGGAAGTCAATTTCTGCTTTTGTTTTTCTGCTATGCATCAAAAATAGCATTTTGTAATTTGTGCTGGTTCAAGCCAGGTTTACCTGTTGCTCTTTATTTCATTGTAGATGACCATTTGGTTCCTGTGACAGAATTAGGCATAATCTAAACAAGCTACAGTTTAGGGCATTACAATCCACAGGGTCCCACAAAAAATTTCAGGGATTTTTTTGTTTTTAGAATTTACATTTTAGCAAAGTTTCCAGGGTATACTATATTATAATCTATGAGAAAGATAAAGCCAGCCCAATAATAAATATGTAATCAGTAAATCATTTGTATTTTTCACTATAATAATTTTGCTATTAAATAATTAAAAGGCATATTTATGTTTTCAATTTTTTGGGAGGCGAGACCCAAGGTCTTATTTTGGTACACACCTTTGTGAGACATTCTGATGTAATTTTTAAATCAGCACCGCTCTGTATGGTGTCGTTGGTTCTGCTTTCCTCAATCCTTTTTTCTCCCCTCTGTTTTTTTAAATATAATGGACAGTGGAACAGTGACAAGCCTTTTTCACGAAGAGAAATTGAAAAGATGGGAGTATTTTATAATCAGGTGAAATTGACAAGACTCCTGTCACTTTCCTCCTCAAGGCCAAGCCACAGGAAACAGGTGTTACTCTCCTTCAGCTCTTAAAACAAAGGGAGCTTATGGCTCTCATGTCATGCCGAAACGCAGCCCCAATCTTCTCATACCATTAGCCTGTTTGCTATGTGGCTGCACTTTGAATTTTTAGAGGTGAGCAATCTGATGTCCCCCAAATAAATTGGGGCAACTACTCAGAATTTGGGGAATTGTATTCTGACCAAATCAGAAGGTATCAGGTTGAGAGAACATACACATTTTCCATATGTTGCATACATTTATAATAGCGCATATGGCAGGCTTGCCTTAAGGTTGTGGACCTTGAAACCATCACATAGCTATCGATCAAAACTCTTTTCTTTGAGATGGGACTTGCCTTTTCAGGCTTATCTGATAATGCCAAGAAGTGCTGCTTAGCTTCTCAACTCCTGGCCTTGCCAAGTCCATAAGGAAATCTACAAGGTAGAAGAAGATGGCTACGGAAAGGGCCAATGCTTAGATCTATATCATTGGCCATAAGCCCAAACTTGAGAAAACTCCAAGAACTAATTCTACAGAGGTCTCCTTAAATGTCTCAACATGTCATGTGCTGATGTCAGGCCTGCATCTCTATTTATTCTAAAGTACAAATAAGAACATTATTCTTTAACACTGTTATTAACATTAAGAATAATGTTATTCAATAACACCAGGAACCCTGGTGGCACAGGGATTAAAGTGCAGTATTGCAGGTCCAGAGTCTGGAATTCAATCGTGACAGGCCTCTAGGTTGACTCAGCTTTCCATCCTTCTGAGGCTGATAAAATGAAGACCCAGATTGTGGAGGGCAATATGCAAATAATGTAAACCACCCGGAGAGTGCTGTAAAGCACTATGGGGCTTTATATAAGCCTAAATGCTATTGCTATTATCAAACCTCTTAACTATTCTATCTTTTCAAAAGTATGGTAGAATAATTTGGTTTCACTATAGCTCATGAATCCCATGTGGCATTTGTGGAGGGAATGAAAATTCCTGGTTGCTCCCGGTTGCTATTTTTTTTTTTTTTTTAATCATTAGTCATCTCTAAGGGCAGCACCAAGATTAGGCCTTGTCCTTTTGCTATTTCTGTTTTGCAGCCTTTGAAGCTGGCAGGCCTCTTTTATTCACTGCAGCCTATGGAATAGCTCTGCAGAGTACAGACACAAATCAATAGACGTTCACCTAGCCTGTAATCCAGCTTTTGTCTTCTTTCCTTCATAGAAGAGGAGAGGCAGCAACAGCACAAACATCTTGTGAATGCAGCATACAGGGACCTCTAGCGGCTATCTAACATAATGTAAGGAGAACTAATTAAAAGAAACTGTGTGAGCTCATTTTCAAAGAAAACTAAACAAAACAAAGGAATCCCTAAATATTCATGATTCTTTAATCTAGATAGAATCTGAGCCAAAGTTGCCAATCTCATTTTGTCTAGCTGTGTTGGAGCAATTATCAAAGTTCCCAATTAATTGCTGTCACAAATAGTATTTATATTTGACTATATCTCATTCCATGCTTTTTGATATAACTCTCAATTTAAATACATCTCTGTGGTAGGAGGATAGGTTCATCATGATTTTGGAGCTGCTTTTTATAGTAACAAAGCTATTTTAGTGTAATTTGGGGTATTTTATTGCGTAATCATAGTAGCATCTTGGGCAAAGACATAACCATTTTATGCAGTAACTCTCCAACGCATTCAAGGCTACTATAGGTGCTAATACTGAGTTTTTAAAGTAACATCTCTTAAATCCACTGGAATGGATTTCTGGTAACTTCACGAAAATGTCTATGCAGTTTTCTTGGCAACAATATGGAAGCAGTTTGCCATTACAATAAAATCTCACGTGAATGGAATCTCATTCAACAGATGCAAAGAATCAAATACTTGCTGGACTAATGGACGAATCCAATGTATCCAAAATAATCTGGATAAGATACTTAAAATATCATTTAATTTAATTTAAATTTATCTCACTTGCAGCAATTTATGCCATTTGCATTATGGTGACATGATGCCAATGACATAATAATGCAGATATTGTAATGTGCATACATTGTATCACAGTTTGGCAGAAATTATTTAAATTGACGTAATAACATACTTTCCCACTTAATAGAACTTTGGGAAGTCCAGATGTTGTTAAATGGGACAACTGGTCTACTAAATCAGGGTAGTCAAACTTTTTCAAACTGCAGAATCAATTAGTTTAAGAAAAAGGATCCCAGTACCCTGATTGAAAAACAAAGCTTTAGTAGAACTCTGAGGTTCTATGGAATACACTTTGAAAGATTCTGAATTATATTAAGGCTTTACTCTTTTCCAAATTCCCGGATAACACAGCTAGAGTAGGGGTCCCCAACCTTGGCAACTTTAAGACCTGTGGATTTCAACTGAGCTAGAGTATCTGTGAAGTTGTCCCCCCCCAAATACTAATTCTGCTGATCTTCAAATCCCAAAGCCGGGTGAATATTGCTACCTGTTGGGACATTTTACTAACTCTTACTTAACGACTATGTGTAACCAATTTTCAAGAATGTGCATTGCCTTGAATTAATAACAGACTAGAAAGTTTGTTATTAACCTATGTTAACCAAATTAACTTACATCCTAACAATTCCTTGACCAGAGAAATTTTCCATATCTTGAATAGAATATAAATATGAATCAGACTGTTTACTATCGAGATTCTTATTACAACTGAACACCTCTGATTTTAAAACTTTATTAATTCTTCTTAAAACATCTTGAAAATATTATAGAATTTAAAACAGGAAATTATCAAGAACACCCTCTCTTCTCTTCTAAAAAATACTTCCTGGTACCCAAGTTCTTAACTTTCTGATTAAGATTTCTTAATGAGGGCTTGAGAGAACATGCCTGTGTTTTGTGGCTTTTTGTTCCAGTTTACGGTTTTGCCTAGGGCAAAATCTGCGCTGAAGCTCCTTTCATGTTTCAAGTGCCACAAGGGCACATTTTCCTTTCATATGTGAACATGCATGGTGCACCCCTCAGTATAGTCCTGGAATTGTTATTGTTTTTGTTGTTATTATTTAGATTGTACACTGCCTTACACTCAACAACCCGTAGCATTACAATTTTCCAATTGCCTGAATGATATTTTAAGTCTAACAGTTATCAGAAATTATGTGGATCGACACATAGCAAAATTGGGAAAATAAGCAATTTGCATTCAAAAGCATTCTAAGCTATGAGTATCCAGAGCTAGAATATACACTATAGTAGATGTATTTGACTGATCTGCTTATCTATGGTTAGTCTAACCATAGCTTACTCCATGGATGAATATTTAGGAAGAGGTAATATTCTGATCCATAAATTCAGCAAAAAGGTTGGGTTCACGTATTTTCTGAAAACATGAAAAGTGATTAAGAATACTCACCAGGACCATATTTTTGAGAAGACACAGATTGCCTTGCTCACCTAGAGAAGACTGTCCCAAATAGAAGCTCATTTGGGGTACACAGGTATTCCTTCACCACAACTGAGCCCAGAATTCCATTGCTAAGCAAGACAGTTGTTCAATGAATTTTGTCCCATCTTACAACATTTCTTGCCAAAGTTGTTAAATGAATCACTGTGCTTCCCCATTGACTTTGCTTGTCAGAAGGAATAGCCAAAATTTCAGAAGATAGGCTTAAGATACAGAAGGATCTTGACAGACTTGAACATTGAGTGCTATCTAACAAAATGAAATTCAATGGTGAAAAAAGTAAGATTCTACATTTAGGCAAGAAAAACCAAATGCACAGGTACAGTATAGGTGGCACCTTGCTCAATAATAGCAACAGTGAGAGGGATCTCGGAGTCCTAGTGGACGATCAGCCAGCAGTGTGCTGCAGCTGCCAAAAAAGCCAACACAATGGTAGGCTGCGTTAACATTAATTTTTGCAATGGCAAAAAAAGGTCACGATACGCTGCAACATGTCATGTGATGTTGCGAGTTTGACTCCCCTGTTCTAAAATGTCACAAACTATATATTCTGTGATGTCACATGCAGATGCTCACCCTGGCTGAATATTCTGTTATGTATACTAGGGAATAACACTTTTTGGTCCGGGGAGCACATGCAGTTTGAAAGAGCTACACTTGCAGAATGAAGTGGTATTAACAGTCTTGATTTAGACTCCTCATAAAGAATAATTGTGTTTGGCTTTGTGTGTTGTTTCAGCTCTTCCCACTACAACAAAGCATATTCACAGATATGACTTGGCAATGTGGTTGTTTACTGCTTCCTGATTATTTTAGTGCTTCCATCTAATCACAAAAAAGAGCAAATAGGTGATATTATCTTCCCATTGTTTCATTATTCTCTACAAAAGTAATTAAACAATAGGAACAGAAAAATCCCTGTTTTGGGGGCTGACTAGGGCAGAGATGATAAAGTTGCTCTGCAACTCTCTTCTAACTCAGACAAGGGAAATCATTTTGTTGCTATTTCTTTAATTGTCTTGTTTTGGATTTTTTTTTTATTGTTGTTGCCACCATGAAATATCTGTCAGAAAGCAGCTTGGGAATATTGGGAAACATGTTTGATAGCATTAAGCTTTGAGCAACAGGATATTTAGATACAATGTTGCTTAAAAACATCTGCCTGCCTTATGGCTTTTCCTCCTAGTGATCCCTTTCAAGCACATATTGAGCCAAGAAACTTTTTGGAATGAAATTTTACTTACTTGGATATTCTGCTAACTTTTCACTTTTGTTTGCCCTCTCACCTCCCAACCCTCAACCACTCAGCCAATATTTTTATTCACTTTTCCCTAATATTGGTTAAATTGCAGTGTTCCCAGTCGGATTATAGACCAAAATAGCCTCCTTCAATCCAGAACAGTAAAACCATTTATTTTTATTTATTTAGTAAATTTCTATAGCTGCCCATCTCCCACAAAGTGACTGTAGACAGCATACAGCCATTAAAATAAAACAATAAATGGATAAAAACAACTATTAAAAACAAATTATTATTAAAAATGAAACTATTCCAGTACAGGTGGGAATAAATTAAAACAATGCTAGAACCATTTAAAGGTATCTCCAGAACCCCAGAGCTCACAGACCTCAAGAAAAAGCCAGATCTTGAGGGACTTACAGAACATTATAAGGGATTCACCTAAAAGGGGGAAAGAATGTTCCATGAGGAAGGCACTACAGCAGAGAAGGCCCTGCCTCCTGGGACCCACCAGATGTAACTCTCTAGCACAGTGGTCTCCTAACATTAAGACTTTTAGATTTGTAGACTTCAACTCCCAGAATTCCTCAGCCAGCATGCTTGTTGAGGAATTCTGGGAGTTGAAGTCCACGAGTCTTAAAGTTGCCATGTTTGGTGACTCCTGCTCTAGCAGATGAGATTTAAAGGATGCCTTCTCTGCTAGAACTAATGAGATGGGCAGGTGTAATCAGAGAAGGCAGTCCCTCAGATAGCCTGGTCCTAAGCTATGAAAGGCTTTAAAGCAGTGTTTCTCAACCTTGACAATTTTAAGGCATGTGGACTTCAACTCCAAGAATTCCACAGCCAGCAATGCCTTGTTCTGGAAGCACACATAACTGTCCACACCACTACATTCTGCACCAGTAGAAGCTTCCAAATACTCAAGTTCAGATAAGTTGATTCAACAGCTCCTTCCAAGAATTGTACTCTCAGCATTTCTGGAGAGCTTAGGGAAGGCTGTCTGAGTCCTGTGTTCTGCAACAGAACGCAATCTAGTAAAAAGGTCAGCTGCCATTTTTGGCTTTAGTATCTTCTGGAGTTCTGCCTTGTTTCAATATTCAATATAGTGATTAAATGGGCTGATCAGAAGGACTAATATTAAATTTTACTGTCTGTAGATTGGGAACCTGGATCAATTCCAAATACTGAGTGGGACTAGCTTAGGGTATCTCAGGAATCATTGTTTCCTACTGAGCCTGCTTAAAAATTTCACCAGCTTCTAAGGCCCTTTGATTCTCCCATCTGATAGCTGTTCAGTTGTGCAGCGTGGAGGAAGAAGAAAAAACACTTTCCCCCCTCATGGCATGCAGATTATGTTATTTCCTTGTTCAACAAATTCTGCCTGCTGCAGATAAAGTGGTGTGTGTGTGTGTGTGTGTGTGTGTGTAAAATGAGAAAGTAGATTAATATATTTAATTAAAGCAACCAAATTATTTTTTTAGATTGGTGCAAGCCTCAAATAAGATGCCCCTGATTTTATGAGTCAACTCATGATAAGCAGGTTTTTTTTCCAGGCCTGCACAGAGGATGGATAAAAGAATGCCTGCTTTAATAAACATCAGAAGTTTGCTCACATTCAGAAGTTTGAAGCACTTAATTTTGAATCACTTTCAAAAGTATGCACAGCCATACCAGCTATACTACTAATTTAGTATTGGTAATTTAGTATTGATTTTCAGAAAAAAATTGTTAACTGCCTTGAATGTCCATCTGACCAGAAAAGTAGTTTTTTAATGGAAGGAAGGAAGGAAGGAAGGAAGGAAGGAAGGAAGGAAGGAAGGAAGGAAGGAAGGAAGGAAGGAAGGAAGGAAGGAAGGAAGGAATTTACATTGAACAATTTTGGTTAAAGTTTATGCTATTTGCCTAATGTCAGTTTACACTTGGTATTGTTTTGCTACATTTTTAATGCTGTTTTTCTAGGTGTTTAAATTAAGATTCTGCAAAATAGAATTTTGCCTGCAAACAGAAGATACAGATTTTAATATAAAATCAAAGAAAGCCAAATGCAAACATTTTTCTTACTGAGGAAATCATGCACACAGTCATTTTTGAAATGCATCTTTAATTTGCTTGAAGTGTACCGGTTAGGAAATTAATCTGTGGGTTTTTTTATGGCAAAATAAATACTTGAGCTGCACTTCACTTATACACATACAAGTACGTACTTATTAAAATCTCTGTTGAGAAAAGACATCTAATGTGAAGAAATCCCCCCCATGCAAGTGCTTTACACTTGATTAGTCACTAGAAACATGAGGAGAATGACTTGCTGGATTGGATCAGCTAGTCCAGGAATAGGCAACCTTGGCTCTTTTATGACTCGTGGACTTCAACTCCCAGAATTCTTGAGCCAGTCATGCTGGCTCAGGAATTCTGGGAGTTGAAGTCCACGAGTCATAAAAGAGCCAAGGTTGCCTATCCCTGAGCTAGTCCAACTTTCTGTGTCAAATGGCAACTGTCTCAATGCTTCCAAGAGGTCTACAAGCAGGATATAATGGACTTCTTCCTCTTTCATTGTTTCTCTAATGGCCTGCAGGAATGACTTTGGGAGACAGGAGGAATAGCTGCAATCAGGGCAACATTCAGACCACGAGACATGTCCCAGCCCACGAAAGGAATGGGCAGGGGAGAAAGCATCTCAAAAAAGATCCTCTCTAATATTTTTGGAAAGGAAAGAAAGAGAGCAATGCCTTTGGATTTGCAAAATTCTGTTACCTTACAATAAGGTAACAGAATAGTGTAAAGTACATTACTCGTTTTTTAATAAGTGAAACAGTTGAAAACACTACAGTTTTTACTCATAAGAGGTCTTACCCCTTGCCCCAGTATTTTGGTTGTCTGTTCTGCACTTTTGTGGGATCCCCCCCCCCATGCACTGCATTCTACAAAGTGATTTTTTTCTTAAATGTTTTAAATGATTCATCTGTTGCAAAAATTAAAGGAAGAGTATATCCAGCACTAAACTGAAAAAGTAAAAAAAAAAGTAAATTAGCAGGAAATAGCTTTGCTATTTGCTGAATGCATTTTCTGTGCAATTTTCTATAACGTGTAGAAAACCTTTTCAAAATTATTTCTCCTACTACAGGTAGTAACTTACAACAGTTCATTTAGTGACCGTTCAACGTTACAATGGTAATGAAAAGTGACTTACAACCTTACAATCATGTGATCAGAATTCAGATGCTTGGCAATCAGTTCATACTTATGACCGTTGCTGTGTCCCAAGGTCACACGATCACCTTCTGCAACCGTTTGACAAGCAAAATCAATGGGAAATCCAGATTCACTTAACAACCAGGTTACTAACTTATCAACTGCAGTGATTCACTTAACAACTGTGGCAAGAAAGGTCATAAAAATGGGGCAAATCTCACTTAACAAATGTCTCGCTTAACAACAGAAAATTTGGGTTCAATTGTGGTCGTAAGTCAAGGACTACCTGTATTGCTCTTTCCCAATATATGTGGCTTTACCCATTTATCGTGCCTGCCCAGGGTCTCCTTCGGTGAGATAGGCAGCTATATAAGTTTGATTAATAAATAAATGTGCATGTTGTGCTTAGTGCTTAATGTTCAAATTGCACCACACATTTGGAAGATACATTCCACTTCTCCTACAGTTCTAAGAAATGCAGGTTGGCTATGTTTGCAATTCCTAGATTTTTCCAAGAATGAATACACTTTTTTTCATTCTGTTTATGAGCCTGCTCGTTTTCTAGTATTCGTTTGATAGCTTGTCTGTTCAAATGTTTGCTGCGGTGGATAGCCTGAAAGTTAGATAACCATTTATTATTTGTTAGGATGTGCAATTCCCTCTCAGGAGATGCAGAAAGCTGCTGGACTCGGGACCACTGTAACTACGGTAGCTCAGCTCCCGGAGAAAGGCAGTCTGTACTTCTATCTCACTCTGGCTGTGGGAATGTAGCCTTCTCTCCTCTGATCTGGGGCCAACTGAAGGCAGTGACACCTCTGACCTCGGAAATGTCTGAGCCGCTTCCCTTTCTACTTGGGGGAAGGGTGGCATAGGATCACGTTGCTCTGGGCTGAGCAGCAACATCAGGACAGAGAGCCAGGCAGGGAGGTGGGATGCAAAAAAAAAAGGATAGGAAGGAAACCAGACACTGTGCCAAGACATTCCCACTGCCAGCCTTCAAAACAAAGCCATTACAGGGGGAGGGGGAGGGGCAGAGCTGCCAGCTATGGCCCCTTGGAAAGTATAGACTGAAAAGATTACACCGTAGGGAGAGGGAGATTCTTTTTTTTTTCCCCTGCCAAGTATTTTTATTAGTTTTTCAAAATATAAAATACAGAAATACAAAGCAAAATGAAAATAATGGGAGAATAGGGGGGGGGGAAAGGAAGAGGAAAAAATGTAGGGGAGAAGAAAAAGAAAAACATTGACTTCAGACTCCTTTTGGCTCAGTAGAATAAGGTAATAACATACAATCTTTTTTACCTTTACATGATAATATACAACATACTAGCCATGTAAAAAAGATGCTGAGACTCTAGAAAGAGTACAGAGAAGAGCAACAAAGATGATTAGGGGACTGGAGGATAAAACATATAAGGATCGGTTGCTGGAATTGGGTATGTCTAGTTTAATGAAGAGAAGGACGAGGAGGGACATGATAGCAGTGTTCCAATATCTCAGGGGCTGCCACAAAGAAGAGGGAGTCAAGCTATTCTCCAAGGCGCCTGAAGACAGGACAAGAAGCAATGGATGGAAACTAACCAAAGAGAGAAGCAACCTAGAGCTAAGGAGAAACTGCCTGACAGTTAGAACAATTAACAAGTGGAAAAACCTGCCTCCAGAAGTGGTGAATGCTCAAACACTGGAAGTTTTTAAGAAAAGACTGGACAGCCATTTTCCTGCCTGAGCAGGGGATGGACTAGATGACCTCCAAGGTCCCTTCCAACTTTATTATTATTATTATTATCGATCATCGCACAGTCAGCCAGATGTTCAGACTGGATTTGGCATTTTGTCTACCTATCGAGTCCTTACCCAGGACCTGGGATAGGCAGATGTGGATGTTTGATGGTATTACAGGTATCGTCGCAGGATGGAAGCAGTTCCTAATAAGGCCGCCTTTTGCAACTGACTAATAGCTAATTTGTCAATGCTAATGGTGTTCAAGTGGTGCTCCAGTTGTTTTGGGATTGCACCCAAGGAGCCTATTACTATTGGTACTACCCTTGCTTGTTTTTGCCACAGTCTTTCTATTTCTATTTGTAGGTCTTTGTATTTTGTTATCTTCTCCAGTTCCTTCTCGTCTATTCTGCTGTCTCCAGGCACTGCCACGTCCACTATCCAGACTTTTTTGTCTTTCTTATCGACAATTGTTAAGTCTGGGGTGTTGTGTTGCAGGTGCTTGTCTGTTTGAATTCTGAAGTCCCAGAGCAGTTTAATTTTATCATTTCTATGACTTTCTCTATTTTATGATCCCACCAGTTTTTGCTTACAGGCAAATGATATTTTTTGCAGATCTTCCAATGCACCATTGTTGCTACTTTGTCATGCCGCTGTTTGTAATCAGTTTGTGCAATCTTCTTGCAACAGCTTACCAAGTGGTCCACTGTTTCTTCAGCTTCTTTGCATAGGCGGCACTTACTGTCTGTTGCGGTCTTCTCAATTTTGACTTTATATGCATTTGTCCTTAAGGCTTGGTCTTGTGCAGCCAGAATTAGTCCCTCGGTCTCTTTCTTCAATTTTCCTGCTCTTAGCCATTGCCAGGTTTATTGTTATCTGCTTTCCCAGCTATTTTTTTCATGTATTGGCCATGTAGTGCTTTGTCTTCCCATGCCTCTATTCTGTTCTTCATTTGGTCTTTCTTGAAGGCCAGTTTGGTCTCTCCAGTAGTTAGTAAGCCTTCCTGATATACTAATTTCAGTGCATCTTCATCATTGTTCTTCAGATATTCTTCCAAAGCCATTTTTTCTTCTTCAACCATCTGATGTACTTGTAGCATTCACGCCCACCTATTTGCCTTGGTAGATAAAGTCTATCAATGTCACTGCGTGGATGAAGGGCATGATTCATTGTCATTATTTTTCTGGTCTGCCTATCCATTGCTTTTAGTTCTGCTTGAGTCCAGTCCACTATTCCAGCTGTGTACCTAATGACTGGGATTGCCCAGGTGTTGATTGCCTTTATGGTATTTCCTCCATTGAGTTTGGATTTTAAGATCTTCTTCACTCTCTTGATGTATTCACCTCTAATCTTTTTCTTGACTTCAGTGTGCTTGATGTTGTCAGCTTGAAGGATACCCAAGTATTTGTAGTACTCTTCCTCATCCAGACTCTTAATGTTATTTTCGTGGGGCATCTTGATTCCTTCAGTTTTCACTATTTTTCCTTGTTTGATAGTAAGTGTGGCACATTTGTCCAAGCCAAACTCCATTACAATATCTTGGCTATATATACGGACAGTGTTGAGCAGCGATTCTATTTCAGATGATGTTTTTCCATACAGCTTCAGATCATCCATATAAAGGAGGTGGGATAGTCTGGCAGATGTTTTTGATGTTTGATAGCCATGTCCTGAGTTATTCAGTATTGTTGACAGAGGAAACAGTGCAATAACAAATAGTAATGGTGATAATGAATCTCCTTGAAATATTCCTCTCTTGATATTAACCTCTCCCAGCTTCTCACCATTGATCTGCAACTGTGTCTTCCATTGTGCCATCGATCTTTGCACAAATTTTCTGATGTTTCTACTGACTCCTGTTATTTCTAGGCACTTTGATTATCCAATCATGTGGCAGAGAGTCAAATGCCTTTTTGTAGTCAATCCATGCCACATTCAGGTTGGTCTTCCTTCTCTTGCAGTTTTCCAAGATCATTTTGTCTATTAGGAGTTGATCTTTTGTTTCCTCTGCTATTGGGGCGGTTTCCTTTCTGCTCAGGTGGAAAGAGATTGTTTTCAACTAGATGCTGTTGTACTGCATCAGCTACTACACCAGTTAGTAATTTGAAAGTTGTTGGTAAGCAGGTAATTGGCCTGTAGTTACCTGGTGTTGCCCCTTTTGCTGGATTTTTCATTATTAGGTAGGTTTTCCCAGTTGTTAGCCACTTTTCAATTTCTCCTCCTTGTAGTATATTGTTGAACTGTTTGGCAATGAGTGGGTGTATAACAGTTAGATGTTTCAACCAAAACCCATGCAGTTCATCTTCACCTGGTGCTGACCAATTTTTGATTTTCTTGCTCTTTTTTCTACCATTTTTGTTGTTATTACTAGTTCTTTCATTTCAACTTCTGTTTTATTTGCATCCACCTCTTTTAACCAAGCCGCATCCTTGTTGTATTTCTTTGGTTTATCCCATATCTGCTTCCAGAACTGCACTGTTTCTTCCTTGTCAGGTACTGACTGATTCCTTGCAGTTTCTCCATTGATGGATTGGTAGAAACGTTTCTGATTGGATTGAAATTGGAGGTTCTGCCTATAGTTTGCAATTCGAGCTTCATATCTACTGATTTTCCTGGCTATAGCTGTTATTATTATTATTATTATTATTATTATTATTATTATTGTTATTATTATTATTATTATCATCATCATCATCATCATCATCATCATCCTCTTCCTCTGTCCCTCTCTCCCTCCCTTCCTCTTCCTCTTCCCCCTCCCCTCCCACTCCTCCTCCTCCTCCTTCTTTCTCCCCCCCCCTCTCTCTCTTTCTCTCAGAGATATAAACAGAGGGTGATACACAAATAGAGATGAGGAGCAGGACGCAAGAGAGGCCCCTCCCTGCATTAGTGCAAAAAAAAGTGGTGCAAAAGTGATGCCCAGTGCATTGGCATTGAGCAGTATTGCATGGAGGCAGAATAACAGAGTTGGAAGGCTTGGACGCCCTCTAGTCCAACTCAGACAGGAAACCCTGTATACCACTTCAGAGAAATCGTTGTCCAATGTCTTCATAAAAACCTCCAGTGTTGGAGCACCCACAACTTCTGGAGGCAAGTCCTTTCACTGATTAATTGTTCTCACTGTCAGGAAATTTCTCCTTGGTTCTAGGTGGATTCCATCCTTGATTAGTTTCCAGGCAGCTGGCAGCAAGGGATAGGTGGTCAGCCAAAAGGTGGATCGGAGATAGACAAGTGGGGGGAGATGAAGAGGAGGAAGAAGAGGCAGTTCCTTATCTTATCTAGGGTTGGGCTGGAAGAGGCCAAGCCGGGAATGATTTAGATCAGGTTGACTCCTTGCCTAATGCCCAGTGGGATTTGATTTGCAATTACCATCATTAACTGAGGACTACCTTCTAAGAAATGAAAGCAAAAAAGCAGCACTCTTGCCTTTCCTCTCTTTCCTTTTCCATGAAACACTCTAAACTACTTCATGAGCCACTTCACACACAAATAAATCCATTATGCATCAGCCCCTATCGTTGCATTGAGAATTTCATATCGGAATAGTTGGAGCAGCATCCTTTGCAAAATGAATGTTGTAGGCAGACTGCCCACCCACTCTGTGGAACGCTACAACAAGCAATGTACACTTAAGAATGTTGCAGCTGACTGGGGGAAGGGGGAGAACAGGCCTTCCCAAGATATGGAGAGTTTGCACTTTGATTCTGAGAAGGTGGGATGCTGTTATCCAAAACGGCAGGCTCAGCCACCTACCGGGTATAGTATAGAATTATCCCTGTAAGTGGTGTAAATAAAAAAGCAAAGTTCACAGGAGTATGATTCTACCCTTGAGTAAGGATTTTGCAAAAGCCTGACTCAGACATTTAGCCTCTGGCCCTGCTCTAGTTATCCTTATTTTCTGAAAGCTGGGCTCTCCTCTGATCCTGAACTCTGCCACTGGACTCTGACTTTGTTGGATGGTTCATCTCCTGCTTGTATGACCCTCAGCCTGGCTCCTGACCCTGCTCTGGGTTGCAATTTTTCCGTTTGATTGACTTGGATGTAGGAATGCTTGCTCGACAGTCTAGTCATGCTCTAGGCAGGACAAGTGCAGACCCCTTCTTCTGCAAACTTTACAGATGGTGTGAATTTCCCCAGCATAATACATTGTCCTTACTCTCAGCCTAGATACTATCATCTCACAAGCTCTTCTTGCTAGAAAATTGTTGCGTTTATGCTCTTAGAATACCTAACAGTTGCTGGGAAACAGATTTTTTTGTGTCAACCATTTTAACCATCATTTATGTTTACTCTGTGAATTTCTGTGATGAACTGACCATCCAGTTAGTGATCCTAACATCAAAACATGTACATTATAAGCCTTCTTCAGCTGATTTCTACCATGTGTACCACTTGGGGCACGTTACCTCTTAAAAGACATTCTATATTTATTCCATATTGTCTCCCCAAATGGATATCTCTGAAAGAAAATTCATGGAAGGAATACTGGGATGTGGGGGGGGGTAGAATGGGAGAATTATGCATCTCCTAGACTCCTGATCAAACTCTGTAAATTGTACCGTGATACCTAAAAACTGGAACCATCCTGGACAGTTTTGCAAGCATTATATAGAAATTATGCATCCCAGGGCTCAAGCAAATGATTTTTATTTTATTTTATTTTAAATAGCTTCTGCTAATTATACCAAACAAGGTAAATAGTTGGTTACTCTCATCTCCCTGCAGTTACAAGTGAACAGACGTATTACTTCTGGATAAACAACTGTTGAGATAATAAATTTGGTTTTCCTGAACAAAGGACTATATTAGTTACGAAATCTCCTATGTTATGATAGCAGGAAAGCAATGTAAAAAGGAAATAACAGATACTGCAGAATAAAGTAATATCATTCTACTTGGGTTTGTTCATGTGTGTGGGCCTATAACTCAGAGCTGAATCCTAGAGACTGCCTGTACAAATCCCTGCCATTCAATTGGCAAGATTTCAGAAGTGAGTTGCCATTGCCTGCTTCCTAGGAGTAAAAGAAAGCGGTTAGCCCAAGGTCAACCAGTTGGCTTCACGCCAAAGGCAGGTTTCTAGTCTGATGCTTAACCACTACACCAAACTGATTCTCTTCATTTGGAATTGTATAATGTGAATTTGTGCCTTGAGGTCTGCAGCCTAGAAAGTATAGAATATAAATTATTATTGTGATTAAAATAAAATGAAAAGGATGTTGAGAAACTGAAGGTGTGTCATTTTCTGGTCCAACACACCCTTAGTCCTGAGATAAGTAATAGCTTACCATTAATGCTTAGCTATTATACTTTTACCAGATTATCCCTCCTATAGTACCATTCAGAATAAGTTTATGTTGAGAGAGGTTTACTGATCCAAGATCTCTCAGTGAGATTCAAAACTGTACAAAGACTTAAGGGAGGTGCTATATTCCAGCCATTTTCCTGCTGAAAAAGATTTAAATGTCTTTCATCAACTAATACAGGGTTCTCCAAACTTGGCAATTTTAAGACTTGTGGACTTCAACTCCCAGAATTCCCAAGCCAGCTTGGCCCAAACCCCTGAACTAATGGGAAATTTGCATACAATATTTACCTGTAGTTAAGTAAACCATTGTTTATTCCATTAACCCTGTTTCCTGAGTTCTGAACAAGAAAATCTGAGTTTACACCTTTTAGACTAAATTATGCTAAGCAACTTCAATAGGTCATTCAAACACAGCTGTGGTGCCACAAAGCATCTCTAAGCATGCATAAATTGCATTTGTTTACTGTAGAATAACCAGCCATCTTTTTTTTTTTTTTTTTACAAATCAGGAATTACATATCAAGGCAAGTTTGCAATGTACATAAGGCAGTCTGGGCAACATTTTTTGGAAACCAAAACCCAGTCAAGTTTCCAGATGAAGTTTGGTCTTCAACCCCCTACTCTCCTTTTGAGAACATTCATCTGTTGTCTCACCAAACACATGCTTGAATTGTTGATGACTAGAACTACATGGAACACTTAAATCAGACTGGAACTTAGTAAAAAAACAAAAGCAAAACCCAACACTGTTCCCTCCCAAGACTGGGCCGTGAGCGGCACATTGTGTTAATGTTACCTGAAATAGAATTGACCTTTTGTGCTTCATTATTGCTTTGTTGACTCATACTCAGTTTATCATCCATGGAATGGTTCAAGTGGCTCTGCATGTAGTTTTGGAGTTTTGGTGGCTCTGCATGTAGTTTTTTCTCAAGACAGTAGATCATTTCTGAGAAATGATGAAAATATGTAAGCACTGTGTTCTAAGGTTCAGAGGCGAAGGAAAGGCTGGCTAAAGGGAAAGGAGGACGAGAAACGTTTGACTTTTCACTGGTCCCTGATTCTTTCTGGAGCCCAATCCTCATCTTCTATGCATCCAAATCATGTTGCTTTATTATAATATGTATATGAAGAGTCATCCAGGTCATGACTATCCTAATGGTGCTTTTTCAAAAGGCAGCCGGACTCTGAGTTCTGAGGAAGCTTCTTCGGCGAGAAATGAAATGTCTTCAAGGAAAAACAAAGTCCAGTTGCCTTTTGAAAAGATACATTAATTATAATATTTGTATCTTTCAGAAGCTATCAATTGCCACTTCAGATGTAATACTTAGCTGGTGTGAAGAATGATATGAGCTCATAGACAGTGTAAACAATGTTTATGAAGAGAATTGCACATTAAAAAAAACTACAAAAAGATTTAAAACGGCTTTGAGCTGGATCATATGCTTCAGATAATAATTATTTTCCATTGCCGTTGTCAGCTAGGAATGACATGAATATTAATTCATGCAGTATAGCTCTACAGGGCATCACATTGGAGAAAGCAGGGCCACAGACTGAAACTAAGCCTAAGATTCCTCCAGTATTCCATGCATGGCATATGAAAAGTCTTTGGGAAGCTCTGGATCTCTGAAACAAACAAAAAAAAATTAACCTTTCCCATACGTTCATTCTTAGAGTGAGTTCACACATCATACTAAATCATTATTTAAAAATGGTATCTGAATAAGCCACAAGAGTTGGGTTTATATTATTCACTAAGCCCTAAAAGCTATGGTTGTTAAACCACAATGATTAGATTTATACACCATGCTAATCAAAAACTAAACAAGCCACAGTATAACTCAGTACTCCAGGCGCGCAAAGCCTTAGGCCTTCCTATCAAAGCCATCACCCACATGAATGCGCCTGACTTTAAAAGAAACAGCACAAAGGCAAAAAGGGCCAACAATTTAAGCAAACAGAGTTCAGAAACAGGCAAAGAAAATATATTTATAAAAATTGAAATACATAATTCCCCAACCTTTCATTCTCCAGGTAAATTGGCTGGGAATTTTGGAACTTGGAAGGATCAAGTTGAGAAAGGTTAACTTAGCCAGATAGTGAAATTAAATTTAGCCCAAGAGCTTTTAGACTATTTTTTTAGGTCATTTGATTTATGGCTCAAAAGATTGCCCTCTGTGTTTTACAATAAGCCATTGTATTTCATTCTCAGAAGGGTCACATTTTTTAGCTCCACTAAAACTTTGTGTTCAGCCATCTTTGCTTCACTCTGTAGTGTAGCAGTAAAGGAAGGTTTTATTGTATACAGCACCATCTTGAGGCATCCATAGACATTGCACTCTGTTTTGCTTGAAACACCAGGCAGAAGAGATTCGGTATCCCAGTAGCAGAAACTGAACATTTAATGACAAATCTTGATCCAATGTTAGTCATTAACACATGTGAGTAGATACACTCGAACGGGGAAGAGGATGTCCATTTCAAAGGCAAACCACTCAAAAAAAAACCACCCTTTAATCTCTGAGGCATGCGTCTCTCTCTCTCTCTCCAAAGAATTTTTTTTTTGTTGTTGGACAGAATACAGTTAATCAAAGAAAAGGTTGGGCCTTGCCATCACTAGAGCTACTACCCCATTCTTTTTCATTAATCTATTACAGAAGGACAGGTTTTTTTAATGACATTTTTACTTTAGTTATAACCAAAATGGGCAATAATAATAATAAAGTTGGAAGGGACCTTAGAGGTCATCTTGTCCAACGCCCTGCACAGGCAGGAAACCCTATATCATTTCAGACAAATGGCTGTCCAGTCTCTTCTTAAAAACTTCCAGTGTAGGAGCATTCACCACTTCTGGAGGCAAGTTGTTCCACTGGTTAATTGTTCTAACTGACAGGAAGTTTCTCCTTTGTTCTAGGTTGCTTCTCTCTTTGATTAGTTTCTATCCGTTGCTTCTTGTCCTGCCTTCAGGCGCTTTGGAGAATAGCTTGACTCCCTCTTCTCTGTGGCAGCCCCTGAGATATGTCCCCCCTCATCCTTCTCTTCATTAAACTAGACATATCCAATTCCAGCAACCGTTCCTTATATGTTTTAGCCTCCAATCTCCTAACCATCTTTGTTGCTCTTCTCTGTACTCTTTCTAGAGTCTCAACATCTTTTTTTACATCATAGTGTCCAAAACTGGATGCAGTATTCCAAGTGTGGCCTTACCAAGGCATTATAAAGTGGTATTAATACTTCAGGTGATCTTGATTCTATCCCTCTGTTAATGCAGCCTGTTAATGAGAAGTGAAAGGCCGGAAAAATATTTACATAGATAAAATGAGGGATAAGGATAGAAAGAATCAGCCCTGAGAAAAGTACAAGATAGCCAAGATACCTCTACACACATACCCCCATGACCTGCTGTACTGTATATTTATTTGCAAAACTGCTGTATGGTCTCTAAAATAAATTCTGCCTCTTTTCCAATGGCTTCTCAACCTTATAAACCACAGAAAATGATCTCACTGAACAAAATGGGGGTTGAGTTTTGACTAAGTATGTGTAGGACCTAGTTCTAGGTTTCCAGGTATTTTATTCAAGTTAAAATTAAAATATAATTTCATATTTTTTGGCAAGCTGGCAGAGGCACAGGCATTCCGGAACCTGCACAAAAGTTATTTTTAATTTGAGAAAAAAGAGGCAAATATAATGACCATCCAATTCATTTGCATTCTTCGTGTTTTTGAAGAAGCAATTACCAGAAGAAAGATTGTCAATATTCTTCTCGGTTATATTGCCTATGAACAAAGCTTGATGATTAAAGGAGAAAAAACAGAGAGAGATGGGGAAAATATATTTACCTAGAAAGTAACTAGTCTAGCTCTATGATCTTAAGGAATCCTGCACCCAAAATCTTAGTAAACCTGAAAGAGGTAAGTGTGCAAATTAAGAATCTTCTACGACTATATCTCATTTGTTTAGTTGAATTGACAATCTTTTACAGCATTGATGTCTCCTTTAGCCCTATTGTTGAATAGCTAGGACAGTGATAGCGAACCTTTTAGAGACCAAGTGCCCAAAAATGGCCCCGGCCCCGCTCACCACCTTCACGGCCCCCCGCAGATCGCCCTGGCAGCCCAGCAGCACTATGGCGGCCACACCTTTTGCCTGCGCCCTGCAGCATCAACTGCATGATGGGGTGTGAGGGCAGAGTCTTGTCTACGCTGCCTGGCTGCCATGTCCTTGGCTGTGCTGCTCCGTGTGGGCCATGCTCGAGGGCCACTCTCCTTCAGGGGGGCTACTGGAGAGGAGGGGGTCACAGGGGGAGGCAAGGCTGGGGCAATGGCACATGTGCCCACAGAGAGGGCTCCGAGTGCCACCTCTGGCACCCATGCCATAGGTTCGCCATCACTGAGCTAGGACAAACAGTTCTAGTGACACTGTGTTTTAATTCTTGTTTTCCTGTTTGCTTTTATCCTAGCATTAAAAAAAAATAACCTTTGAACTTAAAAGCCATTAGTGAAAGTTACTTACTGTTTTATTGCTTACAGTTACATCATGTTCTTCTGCCAAATTACCTAAGCAAATGTGCACTGAAATCATAGGAAGGACGTCCTGTGCAAGCAGTTTGTGTATCTAAATAATAGGATTTTTTTTAAAAAAAATATAATTTTCAGTTTCGTCAAAAATACTAAAGCAATTTTGATAAAATTATACCCTTCCTTAAACCTATCTGTCAAGATGAGAATAAAATATAATTATTACAGAAAATCTTCATGCTACTCCTTTAAAAGCATAAAAGGGTCTTTTGAAATCAAATATACATGAAGTAGGAAAAACAATGTTTTTAATGGGAAAAAATGTCTTTAATCTGCAATGGAAGAACTACAGGTAATTGGAAAGACTGTTCAGATGTAGCTCTCATTTACATCAACTGAAACTTGTCTGGAAACATAGCAAAATGTATGATAAATACAGATTTGCAAGAGTTTCCCCTGCTAGCTAGAGCAAGTCAGTGCCATGACATGGATAAGTGAGGTGCTCCTACACCTGGGGTAGGCAACCTTGGCTCTTTTATGACTCGTAGACTTCAACTCCCAGAATTCCTAAGCCAGCCATGCTGAGGGGAAAGGGAGAGGTTTCCAAGCTGAGCCATGTTGGCTCAGGAATTCTGGGAGGAAGTCCACGAGTCATAAAAGAGCCAAGGTTGCCTATCCCTGTACACCAAACTAGCCATTTGGCTTTCCTGGTCACCCCATCCAAATGGGTGCTTTCTGCCCAGGCATATATATCTGCAGACCCAGCTGAGAGATATGCAGCCACACTTTAAAAGTCCTGTTTTGTAGAGCTGCCTCAGCCCTTCAAGGGAGCCTTGATTAAACTGAATCAACCCTTTAGGGCAGGCATCTCCAAACTTGTCAACTTTCAGACTTCTGGACTTCAACTCCCAGAATTCCTCAACCAGCCTGGCTGGCTGAGGAATTCTGGGAATTGAAGTCTACAAGTCTTAAGTTGACAAGTTTGGAGACCTGAACTTTAGGGCTTCACACAGGCCAGCCCAAGGAACCCACTAAGGTGCCAAATATCTGCTGGAATCTTAACGATGTCCACTTTGGGATTGGTGTACTTCTAACTTCTGTTTTCTGGGATGCTGGTCTTCTCACATTAAGAGAACTAACCATCTTATTAGTATTTGGAAAGTCTTAAAAACCCACCCCTTTTAAAAAACAAATTGATGCTTTTAGTTTAAAATGTTGTTTTAGTACTTTTCCCCTTATTTTATTTCCATTGCGAGCAGCTCATGGGATGTTGGTAGTTGATAATATCATAATAAAATTGTGATTTTAGATATATTCTAGGCTGGACAAATGCTGTAAATACTTTGATATTAATCGTACTGTTAATACAGTGAAAGCAAAAACAATTTCCAGTAACATGTTAGTTGAAATACTTGTTCTCCATTTAAGCTTGTAAGGGACAACTATGTGAGTGATCTTTTCTTTATTATTAATTTGTAGGCAAAAGGTGCAGCTTTTTAAAAGAATGTTGGGAAAATGTAGCTCCCTCATGCTGCTAATGTTTACTCAAGCCATTTTCTAGGCTTTATTGACATTGACTGAAAAAGCTACCTATAGGTTTTGTTACCTCTAGGAGCAAGAAATTAATGTAATTTTACAATAGGCTTTTAATACACCATTATTAAAAATATATACCCCGCTATTGCAATTGCACAAGCCCTGAACTGTACTCACAGAAGACCTAGTTTAATATCAATTTGTGAATGTAAGCATGAATTGACTAATATTTATGTTGGTTTACAAAGATTATAGAGAAGAAGTGCAGTTCTATACGTGCCAAATCAGAAGTAAATCTTCTTTCAGATAAGAGTGCCTAGCACTGTAGGATATCCCATTGATCTGAAGTGGATCAATTCAATTGAGCATGTGGTTAGACTGAAATAATATTTGTGTGTATAGATTGGTGTGCTGTCCATTTTTGGCTTCATGGTTGCTAACAGACAGCAATTCCTTTAGAGCAAATCCTGTTTCATCCAAGAAGCAGGGAGGGGATGTTGAGGCAGAAAAGAGGGCAGCAGCATGGAAAAAGCAGCCCTAAATAACACCACAGTCATTGTTAAGCTCGGTAACTTATCACCAAACGGCATATCATATCATCACAAGTAAAAAGGATACCTGCACTTCAATTATGTATCCTACATCAAAGATCGGAGCTTAAGAGAATCAATGATTTAATAACTTCTCAGACTTGAACTGAGACATTCCATAGCCAATTGGTGACAGGCTAGTTATCGAGGGACTTTCTTTTGACCTTATCATGTAGATTGGGGTGAAGTTGTTCCACAGGCTAATTTACTTAGCAAAGTTTTAAAAAAATCCTAAAGAAATGGATTATTTCCATTAGGCTACCAAGGGTGGAACTGTAAAAGAGAGCATGCAACGATGCAATCGCCCTTGTTAATGTATTGTCTGGAAGCTGGCCTTAAGCTGGCCGTATGAGACATGGTGGTGCAGTGGTTAGAATGCAGTTCTGCAGGCTGATTCTGCTCACATTGCCAAGAGTTCAGTTCCTTCGATTCTCATCCACTCAAGGTTGACTCAGCCTTCCATCCTTCCGAGGTGGGTAAAATGAGGACCAAATTGTTGGGGGCAACAGGCTGCCTCTGTAAACCACATATATTGCTATTAAGTGCAGAGGACAGAGAGGAAACAGGATCAACAGGGTGACACCTATATTGAGGTTGATGCACTGGTGGGCTTCTGGATCCAATTTGAGATGCTTGGAGCCCTACGTGACTTGGCATCTCTGTACTTGCAGGATTGTCTCTCCTGACCAGAATCTGCCAATCTCCTAAGAGGAGGTAATCAGGATTCTCATCCCTGACGAGATTAAACAAGAGCGAACACAGAGATATACAGTACGTACTTTCCTGGAGGTAGATCCCCACATATTGCAGTACCTTGCTGGGGACTGATGCAGTTTTGTGAAGGACAGCAGATATACTAGTTTTGGGTTATTAACTACCACAGTCACTTTTCATTTTGCACATTTTATTTCAGTTCTTATAAGTTTCTGGCATTCTACAAAAGTTGTAGACTCTACTGCCTAAAATAGATTTCTTTCTAGATTGTTATAAGATAGAAGAATGCCCTTACCCAATCTTGCACACCACCATTTGCTTCAAATGATGATTGGGCCAGCAACAAAGTTTCTTAAATATACATGTTTCCACATTATGATTGATCCAAAACATGCTTAGTCCACCAAAAAGAAATCCCATGTTTTGGAATACTTATGTCATTTTACAACCTCCATAATCTCCATATATATCACTTTTTGTAGCTTTGGACAAGCATCTTAACTGGCAAAACCCCATTTTGCACTTGTGCGCGAGTTTCAGGATTGTGCTTCAAAGAGAACACCAGTGCTCGCACGGTCCTGCGATAGGACATGTTAACAAGATGGGAAGAGAGATAAAAAGCTTCTTGCTCAATATTTTCTGCCAGCAGGTGACCAATCTGAAAACAGAAAGTAAGAAATGAGATCCTTATGTTTAATAAGGAGGCTCAGCATTTGCAACGGAGGTGGTTTCTTAATCAGCTCAAACAAGGAAATTCACATCATAATTTAAACAGGAAATTTCAATTTCAATTCATTTCAATTAAACAATAAGGGCTGTGTGGTCAGTTCCTTTTTTTTTTTTTAATCAACCCAACAGGACAGTAATCTGTAGTCAGCCTGGGACATCAGGCTCAAAAGCAATTATGAATTAAGGAGTACCATTTCTAATAACACTGATTTCTGCTGGGGTTTTAGACGACTCTAAAACTAAATCCTAGATATTTTAAATTCTTTACAAAACTGACTGGCAAGGCTGTAAAAGGAAATGGAGATTCTGTGCACAAGTGTCAGGTGTACTCAAGAAAACAGAAAAGGATTTGTTACAGCATTAATTTTGAAGTCCAGCCTCAGCATGTGCCAAGCTATATACAATGAGATATCTACGGAAGCAATATTGATATAAAATAAAAACAGCTACTGCCTAAAAAAAAATGAGGGTTATTTCGTTTTGATTATTGGTGACACAGAACTAAGGAGACACTTGTTTATCTTAACCTATTTTTCAGCCACTGTGGGAATAACCTCATTACACTCAACTGTATCTTATACTAGAACGATGTTGTTAGTTTTCATTTACATTGAATAACTTATTCCTACTGGAGAGAACTTATCACAGTGTCTTTGCAGAATTGTGAGTTTAAAATGCATATTCCCAAACTTACTTTTCCAATTATTTAGAATATCCTGTTGGTTTTAGAATCGCTGTCACTTATATTAGTGCTTTTTCTAACTGCTCTGCTGATTTACACGTCTCTGTCTTCTTAAGCAATGTCTCATATGAGAAAATTCAAATAATAAGGTGCATTTACTATCAACCTTCAAGTTCACTTTAGAAAGTAATGTGGACCAGAGTTAAACAGATATGATATGAATGAAAGAGATATGATACGACTTACTCTAACACTGTCAGGATCCAACCTAAGTAAACCTACACCTGTACTTTGAGCTCATAGCTCATTGTATTTTACTTTGTTTTACTTATGCAGATTTCAATGTTCCCATGCTTAACAGCAGCTTGCAGGGAGATACTGTAAAGACAAATGTAGCCTTTTCCAGTGTAACAATGCCAGGGTTAAATGTGTAGGAAATTATAGATAAATCTTCATTTCATTTATATGTAAAACTATAAAAATGGCTTGCAAAAAGTAAACTGAGTCATGTATTCCATCTATATCAGACATGTCAAACACAAGGCCCGGGGGCCAGATGCTGCCCGCGAAGTGGTTTCATGTGGCCTGCGAAGCCATCCTGGAAACAGTGAGGGAATGGCCCCCTCTGCCTTGGCCCAGGCCCAGGCCAGCCGGGAGCCAATGTACAATTTTGTGGTGGCCATCTATGCTGAAACGCATTCAGTCTTAGTTCCATAAGCCCTCCCCCCCCGCATGGCCTGAGAGGAACAGTGAGGCTCCTCCAGTGGACCATGCCTTGGCACTTGCCCTGGTCCCATCCCCTTCTGCCAGAGACCCTCAGATCTGTCCCACTCCTGCCCAGGCCCCCACAGGCACCCTTGATGTGAACGATGTAGAGCTGGCCACACCCACCCAGTAGGCCACACCCACTCCATCGACACCCACCCTGGCCACACCCACCCAGCCCCCTGAGGGCAACTGCAATGCTGATGTGGCCCTTAATGAAATTGAGTTTAACACCCCGATCTATATTATTACAAACATACAGAATATGCATCCATATTCAATTAAAATTGTATCTACTCTAATAAGCTTTTAACATTTCTTATGCTAGACATTTGAATACATTCCCCTTCCTGCTTAAATAGATGCGTATTCTTTAAATTATAGTTATCTTGTGCATATGCATTAAAAAAAATCAAGACACCAAAAACAGATGCGATGCCAGGGAAGACTGTTCTGATGTACTACAAATTATTTTACAAGGCTAGGGAGGTAGGTCAAGATGCTGACTATCCCTCTGAGAATAAATATTTCCAATTGCAGCTTGCAATAAAATTCTGGCTATATATTTACTTTAGTAGATTTCTTTCTGGCTCTTCAGTAAAAGTAACTGTTTTGTTTAAACAGAAACAATACTACAATCATAAAATCAAGTGAAAAGTGAAAAAAAAAATAACTGTGATCTGTTAGCATGTAACATTAAAAATGGAAACACTGTTTGATAGTTAGGCATATATAAACAGTTTACAAAAAATCAGAGGAGTCGGCTTCTTATGCTACATGGGGCTGCCACTGAAGACCATCAGGAAGCATCAGATGGGTCCAGGGTACAGTGGCACAGGTAGTTATGGACACATCTCACTATCCCCAGGTAACACTGCTTCTCATTGAGATGCACTGATTTCCAAAAGGCTTCCTGGTGCAATTCAAGATACTACCTTAAAAGGCCTACACGATACAGGATCAAATTACTTGAAAGACCATCTTCTCCCAAGAACATCTGCCTGCCCCACATACTCTCACAGGGAATCCAGATTTCTTCTTTTCCTTCTTATGGGTCTCTAGAATAGAGGTCCCCAACTTTTTGGGCACCAAGGACCAGTTCTGTGAAGAGAGGTTTTTCCATGGACCGGAGGGTGTGTGGTTTTGTGTGCTGCCTGCATCCCGCAGAGGGGTTTTGCTTGTTTGTGCGGACCGGTTGCTGGCATGCTGTGGCCCGGTACTGGTCCACAGACCGGGGGGGGTTGGGGACCCCTGCCCTAGAGCCATGCCTTTTCTATGGTTGCCATGTTCTTTGGAATGATCTCCAATCTCCACTCCAACATATGAGATGCCCCAACTGTGTTCACTTTTAGAAAAACTATCTGGCTCTTCTCCTCAGCATGAGGGGCCAGCTGAGTGAGAATCTCCTTTTGGTTATTCTGTTATTTTGCTTGATCACCATTTTATATTTATATATTATATATGTCAAAAATTATATGGTTTGGGGGGGATTTCTTGCTTGTTTTTAGGCTGTACACTGCCCAGAATCACACTGTTTTGAGTTGGTGGCCTTACAAATCTTGTTCATAAAATAATAAATAAATATTCTATAGTAAGTGATAACAATGAAGATATTTTTGACTTTGGTTTAGCATGGTGTAAATCATTGTGACTTTAAAAAAAATCAACCAGGATTTATAGCTTAGTAGGTTCTCCTCACAGATTGCTTAGTACCTGGACTGCTGGATTGCTGCTTTGGGGCTGCTCTGTGTATAACTGTATCTAGGGCTATTTTTTTTTTAAAAGTAGACCTTTGATATGCACCTTTTGACAAGTGACCATATTCAGTGAGAGAAAAGCAAGAAATAGTGATGTCTTTAAGGTGTAGTTGAAGCAAAAATTAAAAAAAAAAACTCAGGTTAAAGGTAAAATGTAGATACTTGTGTAATTACTGCCACTCTGCACTCACATTTTCATATATAAAATCTTTATAATATGAACAACACTGTTAAACTAGTTCCCCAGTTAAACCTGGTTTGAACCACTGCAATATTATGCATCTGTCTGAAAAAACTGTAGGCCACAACTGAGGATTCCAAATCCCAAATTGGTCTACTAACCATTTGACATTTTAGCTCTAGGACCTGCTGGAGCTATTAACAAAACAGGAGGGCATAATTTTCTGACCAGAGTTGATAAGGAATAAAAGCACTGCCTCTAAATTTTGTTTTCTACTCTTCGAGTACCTTGACATGCCATTTAAAGGATAATTAATGAATTCATTTGAAAGGATAATTATTATGGAGTTTAATAGAGCAAGCACGCTGGTCCTTAAGACTCAGGTAGAATTTTTTGTGTGTTCATTACGTAAGAGTACCACAGGGATCTGATATTTACCACCACTTTGTACACTATTGACCCTCTCTGTAGGGTCTCACAATAAACTTTGATTTACAAACATTTAATTACAGATATAAGGTTTGCCTGAAGTATAGACCATCTGGAGAGAATACCATTATTTATACCTTGTACACAAAATAATAAGTACATATTTACATATTTCTTTTCTCTCAGATGATTTCCTAGATGACTACATAATGCTGGGTAATAATTTGTTTAATTATATTTCACTGAACTGATCATAGTCAATTGAGATTATGTAACATGTTAAGCTCTAAACCATGATTTACAAAGTGAAATATATATTTGCACAACATGCAAATCCAAAGCAAATCGCATTATGGCTAAGCACGATTCATAAACGCAATCCCAAGCCAATACTTGCATTGCTTCTAGAAATAAGGCTACAGTAGTAAAATAAAGGATCTTTTCTGTTGTAAAGCTCTTCCTGTTGTAAATAAGAAGTTAATTCTGATATCACTTCAGCAGCAAACCCAAAATGATGTTTATTTCTTGAGGCCTTCCAGCACATAACTAAAGCAGGTTTTAAAATATTTTATTCCTTCTTCCAGTTTTTGGCTTCTGTCATGCTTTTGTTGTTTCAGCTGATTTTATATTTCAATTTATGGCAGCTGATATTGTTTTTATGATCGTTCTGGGCCACTCTGGGAATTGTGTGAAGCAAAAGTACAAAACATTTTAAATGAAATTATGATGGCAGCTACTCCAGAGGAATGTGTATGGATCCGCTTCACTAAAAACAAGTAATATAAATATTTGGCTAGATGTTATAGGTAGGTACACAAGAAGAAGGAAAAATGATAGAGAATGCATTTCCCTCAACATTTCCTCAACAGTATATTACAACTGGGCTTTTTATTCATTTATTTATTTATTAAAAACAGTTATATGGCCACCCAACTCATTTACAGTGACTGAGTAGCTCATAGAAGTAAAAGGTATAGGTGCAGTCTCCTCACTGATCCATATGGTTTCATCCTCCACTACCTGAAATTTATACATTTATCTTCTCTATTTTTTCTTGTTTTCTTAACCTCTGCTATCAAGACAAAATGCACCAGAGTGAGGCATATCATAGTAACAACCAGCAACCAATTTCAATAAATATAGTTTTTTTTATCACCACCAGAGCTAAAGTACCTTCTGGAGAGAAAAAAAAGGTCCTATTGGCAAATTACTTATCAATAAGTAACTTTGGATATCAACTTGTGATTTATTTATGTAAAATGTTTACTGCTACTTTCATTCCCTCCTTGTCTAAATGGATGAAGTCAGACTGAGCTTTTCAAGATTAGCTGAAACTATCTGAAAACTGATGTCACTTGCTTAAAGTGCAATTCAGGATAAGAGGAGGAATAAACACATTGACTGTGGGTTTTGGGTTTTGGGGGGGGGGTTTGAGATAGAGAATTTATTGAAATATAAGGAAGCCAAAACTAAGCCAGCATTGGATTTATTATCTGTTCCTTCAACTGCAAAGTAACTTGCCTTCCAGATCATTAATGTTTGCATCTGAATGCCTGCTATCTAACTTCAACTAGATTATTTCTTTAGAAAATTTACAGTGTATGGCTGTCGGTCTTATAGGATTGTAATTTTGCACGATGTACAGGAAAATAACCAAATAAAAAACTGTTAAAACCAACAATATCAACAAAACAAATCAGATATCAATAGCACATAACAGAACAAATGTAGCTCAGGGTTGAACTGTGGCGTTCTTAGTGCTCGCTCAGTTTGATTGTTTGCTGGCAGACGATTCATTACCTAATTATTTGGTTTTGGTATTATTATAAACTGCCCAGACTCATTTGCAGAGTGAAATGGGTCGTGGATATAAATTTGACAAATAAATAAACTAGCTACCATCATCAGTGCAAGAACTCCATAAGAACACATGGTCAGGGCCCATCAACATACCCTTCTCCTCTCAAAGATAGGTATATCTGTCACCCTGGCTCAACAAAGCTAATAGGGTCAGGGCTAACCAAAGTTTGCTGGGGGAGGGTGGAGATCATCCCAAGTGTAGATGCTACATAAGGGTCCTAGGTCCCATTAGAAGGCACTGGTTCAGGGAAGGGAATCGTGCCTATCCTATTAGAGCACAGGTTGGCAACCTGCGGCTCTGGAGCCGCATGCGGCTCTTTGAGCCTTCCTCTGTGGCTCCCAGCCTCCTCTGCCTCTCCTCTCCTTTTGCATATTACTATATTAGTAACAACAGTACAGGGAGGAGGAGGCTGGACAAGGATGACAGAGCAGAAAAATGCAAAATTGGAGTGCAATAAAGAGAGGGAGGGGCAACTAAGGCAGTTACAGGCAATCAGGAAGAGTGGCCCTGTCACGCGAGCAATGAGCAAGCAGTTAGATCGGCAAGGGGATAAAAAGAACTTCCCCACCCCCTGAGCCTCACTCTGAGGACGCTGGCAGAGGACCAGCGAAAGCTAAGTTGTTTTTAACTTTGTATATAACTGTTTTTATTGTTTTAAATATTGTTTTAACAATAAACAACTAGATTATACTCTTCCTGGAGATCGAAGATTGCATTATTGAACAAATATGCCTGGGATTCGCATTTTTACAACCATTAAGGGCACACACACACACACACACACATATATATATATATGTTGTCTGAGGTTTTCATGGGTGTTTGTATGTAGGTCTTTGGTTATTCGGGTTTTCTCACGCATAAAATTGGAAGTGTCTTGGCAACATTTTGACGAAGTCCCATTCGTCATCTTCAGGCTGGTGTTTTCGGCTTCATGCTTCTAGGAGCACGAAGCCGAAAACACCAGCCTGAAGATGACAAATGGGACTTCGTCGAAACGTCGCCAAGACACTTTCTACTTTACGCAGGAGAAAACCCAAATAACCAAAGACAGACAGACATACATACATACATACATACATACATACTATAAAGGTAAAAAAGGATATATGCAGTGTTATCTTCATTTTAGATATCAAAAGGTTTTGTGGCTCACAGTGTTTTGTTTTCGGTGGGAAACGGGTCCAAGTGGCTCTTTGGGTGTTTTGGGTTGCCTACCCCTGTATTAGAGTGTGTGAGTTGGGCAGAAATAATGTGAGAAAAGCAGTGCCACAAATAACACAATAGTAATATTATGCTAAGAAAAGTTATTTCCTAGAAATTTATCATGAAATATACATTACCTCAACTTCTAGAGCTTCTGCTAGTAGCTTCCGGGCATTCTGCCTCAGGCTCTCTGTTCTGGGATTACACCTGACTTCAATTAAAGGTCTATTTGACTGGTTTTTAATAAAGCTTCTCCACTCAGTGTAAACCTCTTTCGCAAGAGTGGCCACATCCTGGTCCGGGTGTTTCCGCATCTTATTCACTGTATGACCTAAGAGTAAATGAAAGATATAGAGTACATGGTAGCATTGAATAGGATGTTGGAAAGTGGGGCAAAGCTGAAAAACATCTTTTCTCTTGTTACAGCCGCCACTACAGTCTAGAAATCCTGCTCAATGAGGCACATTTGGTTGCTGTGACATCTATTCCCAAGCCAGAATTATTTCTTTTTGAGACCTATTATGACACGGAGATTTAGCAACAGAGAGGAATTGGGTGAAACCTAAACGAAAAGTCAACTCCATCATGTGGCTTTCCTAGAAATTGTCTACTTCGTGACACTTAAAATAAATTGAAAGCTATTTTGGGAATGTAACTCAGGAGGAGTAATTAAAATAAGCTCCATGAGCACAGAAGGAGAAAACGAAGAAGACATTGTTCTGAATGCTTGGTGAATTCTCTCTCTCTCTGTGTATGTGCAGCTTGATTGACAGAGGGCAATATTTATTATTTGAAGAAATCCTAGGGCAGCAATATAAACAAAAGGCAGAACCAGGACCAATACTAAACTTGATTGAACCCAGAATTCAAATAACTATTAATTAAATCAGTATGATTATTCCCCAGGTATTAAACTGTTCCCCTTTGAACATTACAAACTATAGCTTAAGTCAACTTCTCAAAGGACCCTGAGAGCTGCATCTTAGATTAGTGGCTCTAATATGTGTACAGATAGTCCTCAATTTACAACAGTTCAAAGTTACAACGGCACTGAAACAAGCGACTTATGACCGTTTTTCACACTTACAACCATTGCAGCATCCCCATGGTCACACTATCAAACTCCAGATGCTTGGCAAGTGACTCATATTTATGATGGTTACAGTATCCCAGGGTCATGCAATCACTTTTTGTGACTTTCTGGCAAAGAAAGTCAATGGGGAAACTTAATTCACTTCACTGTGCCATGAACTTAATAACTGCAATGATTCCCTTAACAACTGTGGCAAGAAAGGTCATAAAATGGGGCAAAATTCACTTAACAGATGTCTCACTTGGCAACATCAATTTTGGGCTCAGTTGACATCGTATGTCGAGGACTACCTCTGCTAAATGCTTAGCGTTTTATAACTGAACTATCCCAATTTATTCCCACAAGCCACGATGCCGGTCTTCCATGATAGAATATAAAAAGCAAATTGTTACCTATTTTCGTTGAAAGTAAAATTTCCTTGGAAGGTATTTTCTTCCTTAACTCCATCAAGGCCTCAATTAGGTTCTCCTTAGGTTGAATTGAAAGCTCTAGTACAGATTTCCATCTTTTTAGATCTTCTACAACTACAACTCTCTAGGAAAGAAAGCCATCATTAGGAGCTAGAATGAGACACACATATTTTGCTGCAAACTCATTTCCGATGCTTTGTGTCAGTGAACAGCGGCAGTTATTGCCCTATAAATTATTGATGATGATGGACAGTCAAATTCCGAAAATCGGATAATCCACACAGATGAGTACTTGTTTCACAGCAAGTCCCTGATGTAAAGTAAGTGAGTGAAATCTAGAAAGCAAAATCAACTCATTAGGCTGCCATCTTCAATTCACTTACTATTCTGAAGAGAGTGCGTAGGGCAGAGACTCCTCATAAAAATCTGAGAACACCTCATAATGTTGCCACGATTCTTCACTATTACCTAAACTAAACATGTACTTGCTTGCCTGTGATCTCTTGGCCCCAAACACATATTAACTGTCATCCCCCCCCCTTCACTGCTGTAACTGTTTTGCATCATTCATATTCTTCTGATTTATTCCACTACAAAATAAAGTTTTCCGCTTTCTTTCTTAGGAAATTATATCATATTTTTTCCTGACTTCCTAAGATTTTTCTTTTTTTTTGGCTAATTTTTAAACTCTTCCCTATTCCTATACTTCTATAAATTATTTTCAAACACAAAGGTCAATGTAATTATCATTTACACCTTTCTTCCTCTGTTTGGGTCTTTATGTCAATAGTCTCCAACTCTAAACATGCTTTCTGTCCATTTTAACTGACCTGCCTAGTCCAAATGTATCACAGGTACACTTTGACTTACAATCATTTGTTTAGTGACAGTTCGAAGTTACAGCTGCACTGAAAAAAGTGACTTATGACCATCTTTCATATTACAACTGTCACAGCATCCTCATGGTCACATGATCAAAATTTGGATGCTTAGCAACTGGCATGTATTTATGATGGTGGGAGAGTCCTGAGATCATGTGATCACCTTTTGTGATCTTCTGACAAGCAAAGTCAATGGGGAAGCCAGATTCACTTAACAACTGTACTACTAACTTAACAATTGTAGTGATTCACTTAACAACTGTGGCAAGAAAGGTTGTAACATGGGGCAAAACTCACTTAACAATTGTCTTACTTAGCAATGGAAATTTTGGCCTCAATTATGGTCGTAAGCCGAGGACCACCTGTATTAAAATTTTTTCACACTGATAGGTTATTTCCTCATTACAACAGAGATACTGTTTTCATTTATTATAATAACAGAACACAGCAAAGAGATACTTTGAAATTCCCACTTCATTTAACTACTGAAGAATAAAGAAATCACAAAAATAATTAAAAGGTTTCTCTTGAAATAGCCCTGGATGTGATATGCCGGGGAAAACTGACCAAAAAGGAAAACTGAGCTGAAAACAAAACCAACAGAATAAATTTGCTTAAAATTTGCTGTTTTTGGTAAGTGTTACTTTTAAAATAAAGGAGATACTTTAAAAGAACTATTTGTTCCACGTTATTGCTTTGCCTTTTGAGAGTAACGGCTAAAGGTGTTCATTGGAAATACTTTCTAAATACAGTATTTTATATAATTAAAAATGTTATCCCAGTAATGTGAAATTGCAACTTTTTCAAAATGCTCATTAATTTTTGAACTAGTTTGAATTAGTTTCAGTTTGATCTGATAGCTCAATTTTTCAAATGAATCATTTTACTTTACTAGGTATTGTTGGTTAGTAAGAGTTATTAAAAATAGTTTTATGGGAGGCAGCCAAACAATAAATGCATTGAGTTGCTACCCACAGTAGGGACTGTAAGAGAAGCTGTCTCATTGGATTTGCTTACTTCCATTCTAAAAGGTGCATGTTACATTTGACGTTATTACAGTTCTCAATACATTTTTGCAGCTTCACTGAACCACTATTTTGGTGAAACCTTTTCCAGAATGTTGTATAATCCATTTAAAGCATAAATGTTTCTTAAAACTTTAATAAAATTCATTTGTTATTCTTTCCAAAGGTTACTTGGGCTGATTAAAAACTTAAAATAGTTATTTTTTGAGAAGCTTCATATACTGAAATTACAGGGTACAAGAAAAGTTAACAGTCATTTTACTTAATGATATTCCCATACATGAAAAAATAGGCTTTTCCTATAATCCCCCCCAGCATTGGATTTTAAATACATATTAAATACATATTTTGGAAAATAGTTCTAGCTTTACAATTTATTCCCTCAGAAATACCATCATGTTGTTTGAAACTAAAGAAAGAAATCTAAATTATTACAATGCAGAAGTATTTGAAACATACCTTCAGAGATTCTATTGTAGCTTGTTTATAAATCTTTTTTCCAGGATTGCTCTTTGTTGGTTCTCCTTTAGTTCTGGGTGTTCTTACAACAAATTTATCCATCATCTAATCCATAAACAGGAAAAAATAACTATTTATAGCAAGAAGGTACTTCTATATGAAAGGAGGAAAAGAAGGATGATGTACTCTGTCTTTATAAATGGAGGTTAATAGTGATCTTGCAGTTTAAACTAAACCAGAAGGCCTGTAAATAATGTAAAAGTAGAAAAAGCGCCTGTATTCAAAAACAATATAAATATCAGGCTTAAAATGCGTTATTGTGAGCTTGAACTGGGTGCTATTAAAAGGTTTTCAAGCGAGATCGGGAACCAAGTTGAAGCTGTTGAATTTCTATCATTGTACTTGTTGAGAAGCAAAGTTTTTGCTACTCTTTCCTTGAGAGTTTTTTTTAAAGTAATAAATTAATTTGGTAAAAAGTAAAATAATAGAAGACGAGCTGCACCTCACCTGAGAAAAAACACTATTTGTCCAGGATGCCTGTTAATTGCCGGAATTGCATCTCCTTCCGCTTCTCGCCCTCCTGGAACTACATTTCCCAACAACGCTTCAACTTCAACCTACTTTCCTGCCCTCCCAGACTGATCGTAGAGATAAAAATTAGAGTAACCACACCCTTTACAGAGACATAGCTGCCTGATGTATTTTTGTTATTGTTATTGTTAACAGGAACAACCATTCGGTGAGGGGAGGGAAGTCTTAAGAATTTAACATAATTGTGATTGCACAGAGAATTAACCTTCAAATGATCGTCTTCACGCAGTTACATGAAGCTACCTGTAAACGTATCTATCTCTACCATCCAATTGGCAACTTTAAGATATGTGGACTTCGACTCCCAGAATCCCCTCCAGGGGTAGGCAATCTTGGCTCTTTTATGACTCGTGGACTTAAACTACCAGAATTCCTGAGCAAGTCCACGAGTCATAAAAGAGCCAAGATTGCCTACCCCTGGAGGGGATTCTGGGAGTCGAAGTCCACATATCTTAAAGTTGCCAAGATTAAGAAACTTTGCAGTAAGGGGAGATGCGCCTGACAATGCATATGGATTGCGAGGAACTTTTCTCTTTGTTTGTATGGATTTTTTTTCTTTATTACTGTTTAAACAGTAATAGGACTAGAATTAGTGTAGTAGACTATTCTTTTTGGAGTGCTACTTTTTTCTCGAGAGGAAAAAAAATCGTGGTAGAGAAACCCGGAAGCCAACCAAATAGTTCTAAATATTAGTAGCTCTTCTAATCGGAAACGAGAAGCTCATGGTGGGAGTAACAAAAACAAACCGTCGGGGGGGGGGGGCGGTAACAAGATGGCGATGGCGCGGTTGAGCCGTTTAGGGTCTCTCCTCCTGCTGGTCGTTCTCGGCTCTGAGGCGGCGTGGGCAGACCTGGAGCCCGCTCCGAATTCCCTTTCGGAGGCTTTTGAACCGGCGTTGGGAAATACACTGTCGTGTCAACGGACTTGCCAGAACACTTACCCGCTCCACACGTACCCCAAGGTAAGAAAGGGGAAAGCTGCGGTGGCGGCGACTTCGCCCCTAAATCACCCGCTAGGAAAATGGTTTGCGGGGTTTCCTCCTCCTCCTCCTCTCGGGGTCCTGGTTAATCGGGGGTTGCCGGAAGGAGGAATCGAGAGGCGTGGTGCCACTGTTTCCCCGTGTCTCTATGTGTTTGTATACGTGTGTGTATAAACGCGCGCACGGCAATAAAAATTAAGGGGGAGAGGCTTATAAACGGAAAAGGACGCCATGCAGACAATATGCTCCAATGTTAATTAAAGCAGGTTGGTTATACCATGGGAGCCTCCTCTGGCTCTTCCTCAGAGCAAGACGGACAGAAAGGCTCCTTCTGGCTCTTCCTGGCTGCTGCCTGGGAGGCACCTCTTTGATTGGCCATTAACAAATTTTCCAGCAAATATATGGGCTGCTTTTCTGAACGCTGCTTCTCCAGGGTCTCAGGTTCAGGTGCTGGTGCTTTCCAAATCAACGGTTGAATACCATTGTGGTCCTCGGCTTACCACCGCAATGGAGCCCCAAATATCTGTTGTTAAGTAAGAGATATGTTAAGTGAGTTTTGCCCCGTTTTACGACCTTTCTTGCCACAGTTGCTAAGTGAATCACTGCAGCTGTTCAGTTAGTAACATGGTTGTTAAGTGAATCTGGCTTCCCCAGTGATTTTGCTTGTCGAGGTTGCAAAAGGTGATCACATGACCTTGGGACACAACAATGGTCATAAGTATATATGCCTAACTATCATTTGATCATATGACCATGGGGATGCTACAAAGGTCGTAAGTGGGGAAAATGATCATCTATCACTTTTCAGTGCTGTTGTAACTTTGAATGGTCACTAAATGAAATGTTACAAATTGAGGACTATCTATAGAGCTTTCTCATCCCAGCTCAGGTAATTATCAGCTCAAGTCAGATGTAGGAATTGCTACAATTTGGAGTGTGCCATATTCTGAAAGATTGGGTTATACATGAAATCCACACACACATACACACACTTTTCTCCTTTGATTTGTTGGCATGGAACAGACAAACTTCTTTTTGTAAGGAAGGAAGGAGTACATTTCTTCCTCTGTATTGTCCCTTTCTTGGCCGATAGATGGGGCTTGACCTATCTGCCCAGAATGAACCTCCAGTTTCTACTTTATATTAATTTATTAAGCTACTAGCTGAACCCAGCCACACGTTGCTGTGGCTCAGTCTGGTTAAATGGAAAAGAAAGAAAAGAGAAAGCGCACGTTTGTAATACGTTTAATTTCACAATGCTTGTGGGTATATAATATTTTTTGTTGTTCCATTGTCTGTGCAGATATAGAGATTGTCTGAAATCGTAGCATGTGTTGCTTTTATGTCCAACAGATGGCGCTGTTTTTCACAAAAACCATGTTTTTATCTGTCACAGGTGTGACATCTATATAATATAGGTATATAAAAACGTGCGTATTCAAATGCAACGTTTTCGAAATTTCAAAAGCAATTGGTGAAGAACTTTCGGAGATTTAAGATTTTGAACAAACGAACATTTACATTTTTATTTATATATAATATAATATAATATAATATAATATAATATAATATAATATAATATAATATAATATAATATAATTATATATAGAAAGATAAATGAATAAGGTTCTCTGCTGCCTTTGGTGGTAAGGATCATATTGAATGGTATTTGTATATTCGTGGCATCTTATTTATTTTTCTAGCAGTTTTAAATGTATGTTAAATAGTGATGGGAATATGAAACTGGAACACAGAAGTTGTCATCTTTCTAATGATCTTAGTATTTACACAGTTTGTATGCAACTTTTTATTATAAATCAGTGTATTAAACCATGGCATTCATCAACTGTTATATCTAATTTCTTAAAAGCTGCCCTTTCAATTGAAAATGACATAGGGAAACAATAGATTGAAATATCATAGAAATAAATTGTCCAGGATATACTTTATATTTTGTTATATACCATACTGACAATTTTTATAATAACATTATCAAAATAATTATGGTGATTTTCTTGACATTTAATTATCAGGAAGAAGAGCTCTATGCATGTCAAAGAGGTTGCAGATTATTTTCAATTTGTCAGTTTGTGGATGATGGAATTGATTTGAATCGGACCAAGATGGAATGTGACTCTGGTAATATAAAGTAGTGACTTTTTCAAGTTATAATAAAAAAAATGTCCCAATGTTTAGAGGAGTTTAGAAACATTTTGGTAACCTGGTAAATTGCAAAGAGAATATCATAATGATTTAGGCAGTTACCTAATCACAAAGGACAGGTAAAGCCTTCATGCAAATGAAATATAAGACAGAATGTGAATTTGAGCCCCATGTGCCAGAGAAAAGATTAGACTCCAAATCACAGCAAAGTATTATTTCACAAAAGGAAAAGTGATTGGAATTAGAATATCCACCCAAGTTAACATACCGTACAAACATACCGTAGCTACCCCATTTTCAAACAAACTGATAACACATACTCTAGGCAAAGCAGCTCCTATAATAACTGATACAGATCCCTACCAAGCCCTTCCCAGCTTACCAATTAGTGGTTAGAGCCACTTACAGCCTTCTATTTTAGAAAGCCTTTTGGCTGGCTGCTAAAATTTCCTTTACCTCATTCTCCTTTCTGAAGAATTTTCAATATTTACACATACTCTAGAAAAAAGGGATATAATACTGAAGCCATTTATTTTTATTTAGTTAGTTCAGAGAGGTAAAAGTTCAAAGGCTACATATTGTTTATCGTTTTTTCATGAAGAAAAAAATTCTAATAGCTGATTTGGCTTACAACATAAACTGAATGATATTTTGCTCGCTTTCTATTTTGATAACATTATTCTTGAATCTTGTGCATTACAGTGTGGCACTTTATTCAACTGTAAATCCTACTGACTTGACTAGTATTCCCTCCAAGTCAATATGCATAGGAATAGACAGTTGATGTGTTTGATACACATTTATGGGAAGATTCTGTTTTTCCCTTATAATTTTTTTACATGATTATTCTGATTACATACTTGTCTGTTTCCTTCTATATTCATGATGTATAGTAAGTTACATTAAGAGATTTAAAAAATGAATGGATTTGTCATGTACAAACCAAGGACCTACAGAAAGCTATACCAAATTATTTTCCCTTGTCTCTTTTTAATAGTTCTGTCATTTAGTTTACTTATCTTGAATTTTAAAATTGCTTGATCTCAAATTTCTTTTCTTTTCTAAATACTGACATAGTCTATTAGTATGGGTATCAAAAAATAATAGTATTAAATAGTGGTTTTATGTTCATCTGTGCTTTATCACTGGTATGGAATGTGCAGTCCTTAAAAGTGAGAAAATGGATGTTATTTTGCAGCATGTACTGAGGCATATACCTCCCAGTCTGATGAACAATATGCTTGCCATCTTGGATGCCAGAATCAGTTACCATATGCTGAACTGAGACGTGAACAAGTAAGTAATCTCAATTGTAAAGCAGAAACAGTTGAAGTTCACTGCTTGTACTCCTATTCTGCAGCTGATTTATATGCATGTGTGAAGAACACTTTTTTAAAAAAATAATCAACTTTTTATTTGTAGCTCATGTCCTTAATGCCAAAAATTCATCGACTCTTCCCACTTACCCTTGTAAGATCCTTCTGGAGTGATATGATGGAAACTGCCCACAGCTTCATTACCTCTACCTGGACTTTCTATCTTCAAGCTGATGATGGCAAAATACTGATATTTCAGGTACTTGCTAACTTGTGTCACTAGAATGTAAATGGATTTATACAAAGATGCTTCTAATTCAATTGAAAATTCAACTCTTGCCTATTTTTTGTAATGGTCCAGACTTTAATTAATCAGGTTTGCACTTTAAAATGCTTACAAACTAATGTATCTTGAGGAAGATGGATAGCCCAGAAACACGAAAAATATTTGTTTATTTCTTTAAATAAATAAATACAGGTAGTCCTCAACTTAGGACTACAATTGGGCCCAAAATTTCTCTTGTTAAGTGAGACATTAAGTGAGATTTGTCCCATTTTACAACCTTTCTTGTCATGGCTGTTAAGCGAATCAGTGCAGTTGTTAAGTTAATTGCATGTTGTTACGCGAATCCGGCTTCCCCATTGACTTTGCTTGTCAGAAGGTCGCAAAAGGAGATCACACGACTCTGGGACACTGCACCTGTCATAAATAGAAGTCGGTTGCCAAGCATTTGAATTTTGATCACGTGGCCGGGGAGATGCCATAACACAGTCATACCTGTGAAAAAAAGTCACTTTTTTCGGTTCCATTGTAACTTCGAACAATCACTAAATGAACTGTTGTAAGTCAAAGACCGCCTGTAAATAAATAAAATAAAAATGTGATTGCTTAAACTAGTATTATTAACTCCTGAGTATGATGATTTCAGTTTTGTACACAGCTTTTACGCTAATTTGAAGGTTCTATTATAATTTCAGTCCAAACCAGATGTTCAGTTTGTACAAAGTCCTAATCAGGAAAACCAAGATTTGAAAGCATCATCACTAGCCAAGACATCTTGTAAGTTACCAGAAAAAATGTGGGGACTATAACAGAAGTAATTATGGATAGTAAAAATATATTTTCTATGCATTTATGAAAATGGTGTGTTTTTTAAATTAAAAATTAAGCTTTCTTATCACCTTTTAATTGGTTTTCTATACTGATGATTAGAAACTATAGAATTGAACATCAGATAAACTCAGTATAATGACTAGAAACTCCATTATTTACACAAAAGTGAAAACTCACTATATCTGTGACATCAATGAGTTCTACCCCTCCAGAGTTCTGCTGATAATTTACAAAGGCATTCATGCAAGGATGTCAGCACTTCCTCAAGAAGAATTCCTTAGTGTAGAAATACTGGTTAAACATGTAGATGCCTTCCTAAATGTCACTAGTAAGACTTCAGAACAACTTTTATATTATAGCAACTGAAGCATATTTTTAAATGAACAATAGTTGCCTTAGTGGCTGAACTCCAACAAGACATAGCATGCTTATAAAAATATAAACGTGCACATCTTTTTAGATGCTGTTTTCTTCCAGGATTTTCTTATAGAGAAAGACAAACCAACTTTTTAGTTTTATCTTATTAAAGAAACAGCTTATAATGTTTAGCACAAAGATTTTTCTGGAAGAAATAAATCTGGACAATTACTAACAGTAATATTTACAACTTGAAAAACATGCATAGGATCAAACATCTGAGTGTGCATATACACTTGTCATATTTTTCCTTCATTTTTAAAAAGCATAAAGATGCAAAATGTATGGGGGGAAAGTTATAGTTTTTAAAAAAACAAAAGCACAGTTTTATAATTTAGAGTAAACACGTGAGTGGATCATATTTTGAAATATGTCATTCCATTTTTTTCATGCAAAGTGAACCGAACTTGGTTGATTCCAACAAAATTATGTGAGATGCAGTGGTAATTCTCATATTTCCCTGTACTAATCCATTGATTTCAGTGCTTCTGCTTTCCAATATCGTACTATGTATGGGCGTGTCAGTGTGTAAGCCACTGACAATCTGGCTAATGTAATGTTCCACAATTAATTCGCTTATGTAGCCTGTAACTATTTTGCTGCATTCTTTTGAAAGTTAACAAGATCATATCTAAAACATCTACAATACATTATAAAAATTACCATCCGAATCACTGAGAATAAAAAGCAGTCATAGCAATAATACTTTTAACTAATTATATTGAGTCATGCCAACATATTGATGGATGTATTCAAATGCTCTATGAAAATATTTCATATAGGGTATAATAAAAGTTTTCCTTGGTATTTGATACCCTCTGTTTATTTAACTTTTTGTTAAACTTTGTTTAACTTATTATTCCAGAATAATTTAACACATAGACTGAAAGGTGCAAAGGTTTGCTTTATATACCTATGATTTCATGATTAAAAACTCAACAAAGTTTTACTATGATTTTTTTCAGTAGACTTACAGTTGGGAGGTCCACATGCACATAAAGGATCTTTTGATGAGGATGAAACTGAGAGTTTCTTCAAATGTATTTCACTGTATGTATTTTTAGTATATGGAGTAATAAGAGGAGCAGTGTCTTTAGTTACCTACATTTAATTAGTTGAAGTTGATTAACTAACACCATTGTGTTTTGTCTTCTATTGAATGATTCTCGACTAAACCTTTAGCAAATTAGCATGTGGTTATTTATGCTATATCCAGTTGTTCTGTAAAAGTAGAAAGCTGTACCATAAAACTTCACTTTTCCCTTCCCAACTGACATTCTTCATTTTTCACTGAATACTGCTTTCAAATCTAAGCTGTTCTGTACTATTCTCTTAAATGATATCAAATTGAAGTAAAGCTGCATATAATGTTGCTGGCTAAATGGAGTATGAGAGATGCTAACATGCCTATTATATTAATGAGAAATAATTTTGATGGTTTATTTTAGATAGTTATGGCTGTTAGCTATGGAGCAAAGCATGATTTGACATCCTAGCTTGTCTCAAGCATTCCTACTTGAATGAAATAGAAATTTATGATTAACTAAAGTTTTCTGAAATTGTTTCAGTCACTACATACAGGGACAAATTAGACTATTGATGGATAAGATCTGAGTGGACATTCAGTCACAAAAATGCTTTTTCTTTTTCAACAAGAAGTGAGGCATTACTAACTAGCCTTTGAATTTTTTCCTCCCCTACTTTTATTCCTCCAAAAGTTGTGGATGCTCCAACACTGGAGGTTTTTAAGAAGAAATTGGACAACAATTTGTCTGAAATGGTATAGAGTTTCCTGCTTGAGCAGGGTGTTGGTCTAGAAGACCTCCAAGGTCCCTTCCAATTCTGTTATTCTTTGGAGTTGGGTGGGTTAGAAAATAAGTGTAAAACCTCTTCTGCCTTTTTTCTAAATGAACAGTTATGCCAATTAGTGTCTGGGTTTATGTTGGCTGTCTGTAATCATTCCTTACTTAAAACAGAAGCTCTTTGAAAATCCTAAATTTTCAAATATAGTAATACTCTTCTGAAACTACATTAGAGTTGTTGGATTTAATCATGTAGGAGCAAATTAGTTTTCAGACAGGGAAATAATGTATGGAAAATATTTTCAATAAACCTCCAATTGTTTTAGGAATATTCTGTTTCCTTGCTTTCTAGAAATTCTGGTTGGATATTAACAACCACTCTTCTCCTGTCTATACTTGTGTTGCTGTGGATTTGTTGTGCAACTGTTACTACTGCTGTTGAACAGTATGTTCCATCTGAGGTAAATTATCACTTTATTTTTATGTTATGCTAAGGCTTTCATTCAGGTTCTTTCTGATGGAAATATGTGATCAAATAAACCGCCTCTTAGGGTTTATAAATAACCCAAAATTGTTCATAAATACAGTTATTCATTCCTGTCATAGAATAAGCATGCAATTTTAATATTTATTTAATCTGTAAAAATATTAGGAATGGGCTTCATCAAGTGCCCCTTGGAATCCACTGGTGAAAGCACAATGATCTCTCAGAGGCTTATGGCCATCTCAGGGTTCTCCATATATCCTGGCATACATGTATCCCCACAGATAATAGTTCTGCTATGAAAGCTGCAATTGAATGGCCCATTTTAAGCACATTTTGTTTTCTTTTTCTAGAAGCTGAGTATCTATGGCGACTTGGAGTATATAAATGAACAAAAATTGAACCAATATCCAACCTCTGCTCTCGTGATAGTAAAATGCAAAGCTGAGGAACAAGAAGCAGGACCTCTGCCTACAAAAGTTAACTTAACTCAGTCCGCAATATAAAATGGAAAAAACAGATTTATTAATCTAATTCTTAGACTTCTGTTAATTCTGGTAGCTTTTTAAAACTGAAGAGGCCTTGGGGTATAAGTTAGCTAGTATTTAGATTCAAACAAAATGGCAAAATCAAAGGAGAATGGAATTCAGCCTCTTTCAGCAGTCAAGCAAATCACATTGGGTACAAGGAGTTTGTAGTGCATTTACACTTGTCTGTTTTCTTGGAATACTAAAAGTCCTAAGTATTTGTCTATGCATTGACATTTGTATATTATGAACCTATGTCACAAAATATATTTGGAATCTGTTTTAAAAAGTGTAATAAGTTTTTGGTAGTCAAAAGCACTTTAAGTTCTCTTAGCTGTGGATAAATTAAATGACTGTAGTATAGCTTACAAACTCTATCATTTCAAACATCTCTTTTTCCACAATTAAAAATAAATTTTGTTTAACCTTATGCCTGTTTCCTCTGCTGAAATAATTGTGGGTCAGAAATAAACTTTAATAAAATCCCTCTACATATTAGAGTGTCACTTTTGCATTGCATTCCATAACAAGCCTTATGAAATTAGACAGCATTCTCTATATGAAAGTTCTCTTTCAGTTTGTCATCTTAGGTTGATGGTGCCACTCTTCAAAAACTTTACTAAAAAGAATATGACTAGAAATCTTGTACTATTTGGCTTCATCTATGCAATATTTATCATGAACTTAATGGACTCATAAGTAGACCATGATTTTCCTATAGCTCTCTCAAAAGTTCTTCCCTATCCATGTTCAATGTTCTAGAAAATGGAATTGAAAGCTATTGCTTTTAAAATTGAATTTGAAACATTAATGCATGTTACAGTGTAAATTTGTTTGCTGTTAAAAAGAAGGCTCTAGAATCTTTGTTCCACGTTAATAGAGTATTTTGGAAAAACACCCCTGAACATCTACAAAAGGCTGAATATTGTCTCTGGACTGTTTTTAAAAGACAAATATTACTCTTCTAAGCACTCTTGGGATACATAAGTTCTATATCAATTGTTTTGATTTTTACTGGCAGGCATTAATTAAATTGTATTAACTACTTCAACTAGAATAGCTTTACATTATTTTTGAATTCCAACTCTTTATGATGTTTCTGTCTCAAATTAAGCACAGATCTAAGGCTAAACCCAGGTTGCATTAAATAAATTGAAATATACCTTTGCAGGTTGAGAGAAAGTTGTGCATTCTCTGTTGGAGGCTCTTCAATACATTGCTATGGATTCTTTGTTCAGTATGAGAAACATGAACAAAACCATACTCATCATTCTATGATAAGCTCATTAAAAGAGCCAGTAATTCAGTTTTTATAATATTCAGCTTTTTCTTCAGTAGGCAAAGTCTACTTTAATATTATTATACAAAACTTAAGGTTCTGCTCTGAGAACAATTCTGACAACATAAATCAAAGGGGATTTTTTTTCCCCTTTATGCTTGCTTCCGTTTTCTTCAATAGGATGGAGATGAAGTCCTACGTAAAAGAAGAAAAGAGTCATTCTCTTCTTCTGTTTCTCTTAGTAACCAGGTAACCCAACCCCAGGTATGTAATCAACACACCACTTAATAAAAGCCAGCTCCTCTTTCTGTCTTGAGTAGCAACACCATTTTAATACTGATGATTGAATGACCAGAACAATTTTCTTGTCAGGATAATCCTGCTCGGCTTCAAGAAGGAAAATGAATAGAACTTACCCTCAGGTAATCAGCCATCCCTTTAGGATAATTATAATTTCCCTTATTGGATTAAAATAATTTTTGTTTTCTATAAACAAATTACAAATGCTTGAATATCGTGTACAGTTACTTTAGTAACAGGAAATTGAATTAAATATAATTGAATATTTTGATGTTTACATCATTCTCCAAATATGCATAATGATATATGATGTAGTATTTTTTAATTTATTTCAGTTATTTTTCTTGCATCCCTCAAGGTTACTTAGAGATTTTCTCCAATTTTATCCCAGCAACAATACCCTGTGTAATGATCCCAATGTGTTACAATGTGCTTCATGGTGGTGCATCTCCAGAGCTCCTGAACTTGGCCTCCTGGTCCAAATCTACTGCTTTAACTGATGTAGCTACTAAAGTAGTAAAGCTACTTTACTAAAGCTACTAAAGTTACTTGCTTTAAAGTTCTTGGCTCAATGTTTATTTTATTTTTATTAATTATAGAATGTTGATACGGATTCACTGGGTTCAGCCAAATCCCATCTCACTGATAAGACAGGTAAAAAGTTCTGAATACTTAGTGATAAAATACTAGATGCTTAATACATATGTTGAAATGGTTTTTCAGGAGAGAGTAGAAAATATAGTCATAGCACACCAATACACATATAGTTAATATTGCCATTAGAAAATTGTTAACAGTGTATAATTATGTTAGAAATAGAAAATGCTACCCATTCAAAAATGACTTTACATCGGTTACAAGTAGGAAATGTATATTATGAAACTTGGAACACAGAGAGATAGCATTACCTAAATCCATATTAAACATTAATTTAATAACATTTGTGTATTTTAACTATAACCATTACTATATTTTCCAATATATTAGAATAGTAGATGGATGGACGGAAAACAGGAAAATGGAAAACAGGATAGTATTTTTAAAATTATTATTATTCATCTACTTTTACTTCTTCCTGCGTGTACATTCCCAGTCCTACTAGCTGGGGATTCTGTGATTGATGGTCCAAAACAACTAGAAGACATGAAATTGTACAAGGATATACTAGCATTTTACAACTTTTGAGTAAAAGACTTTGTAAAATTTCAGAATAGATTCATAGCATCATAAAAGAATAACAGTTGTTATTTTACTTAGTTTTTCTAAAGCATTTATATGGACGCTCTGCTCACACAAGGCATACAAAAGGGAAAAAATCATAACCAACCAATACAAAAGGGGCAAATATAATTAAAGCTAATAAAAAAGAAAAAGAGGCGATTGGGGCAGATATACTATAATTCCTCAGCGTGGGTCTCTATACACTGATCCCTCAAACAGAGAAAGAAGCAGGTCTTCCCTATCTTTCTAAATGTCTATAGGATTGTACGTATTAGCATACAATTAGCGTCCATATCTACGCTAATTGAAAGAAATAGAAACATGCACTTGAGAAGGAAATGGGAAAAATAAATGACATGATTTTCCTCTGAAATAGCATCAATGGAAGGATCTGATATCACTCATCAGTACAGATTAACAATAGAAATATTGAGTTCTCTGTTAAGTTACTTAAAGATTGCAAAAGTAAAACCCAAATGTGATAAATATTCTTCTCTTGGGCTTGGAATTCGGTTTATTTCCTCAGTTTTCTTGTAGCGTTCACTGAACAAGAGGCATAGCTTGGAACACACACTTTACCTGCAGAAGATTCAAATTTAGTCTTCAGTCCGTCCATCTAGGAAAGAACATTACAAACGGGAGGTTTCAAAAAAATATCTTCCAAACGACTAAATAAGGACCCTAAATTTCTAAAATAAATGATGTAAAAGACAAATGTATTTGTTTATTAAATGTTACCATATAATTTGAAGACCAATTTGGAGTTCCTGCTGGACAAAATAGTCTTTGTGTTCCATGGCATTAGGGCAACAGGAAGTTCCATTAGATGAGTGTTTCAATTTCAGCAACTTTTAAGATGTGTGGACTTCAATTCCCACACATCTTAAAGTTCCTGAAAGTGAGAAGCATTGCATTAGATTTTGCTTTAAAGAGATTTGGAGAAATGAAAATATTACAAAATTCATGCAGCTATACAGGCTTTATTTTTAACGTGAATAGATCCTATGGTCCATGACAAGAGCAAAGACTTTTAAGCATATAAATATTTTATATTAAGGAAAAAGTAAAGTCTCCTGTATATCAGGATCAGATGATAGGTAACTTCTCTGTTGTTTTCCTGACAATGATGCAGAAGTGCTTTGACACTTCAGGAAGTTCTTTCTTTTACTTTTACATCAAGATACAGCCCTGGCATTCCTAGTAACCTCCCTTGTAGATTCCAGTCAGGTACAAGTTGCTTACATTTTTGTGATCTGCCACGGTCAGGCAAGCGCTGCTTACTAAATGGAGTAAAATGCAATGATGCTTAGAATCCATGTATTCTCCCCATGCCATCCAGATGGTCCTGTGTAGGTCTTTTAGAAAGAAATTAATTGATGGGAGCTGGCAGAAGCCAATATGCACATGAATTCTGCAATAGTTTTCTTTCAATAGCAGGTACCACTCATGACCAACCAGACTGTTGTAGAAAGTGTTTTTCTTGGACTCTTTGCACTCGACGATGCATCTGTGTATCTGCCATTAGTCTTATTATACTTGGTATAATCATTGCCATCATCACATTGGCTGTGACTGTCGGCATTCCTCCTCCTACCCCAGGTCAGTTATTTTCAGATTTCAGTTTTAGTCTGACATAGACATCAACATCACAGGAAGAATAGTCATGGCTCTTTCAGTATGTCGGATGGCGAGAGTGTTGTCTGAAGTATCAAGAGTTAGAAAAAAGGAGATCTTGCTTGTTTATCAATATAACCAGCAATGGACATTTTTAAAGCATAGGGTTTAAATATGTCGTTGATAATCACTTCAGAGGGACTCATATGCTTTCCCTGTTCTTTGTAAAGTTTCGCTGTGAGGAAAATATCTATTGCTTGGAACATTTACTTTGGGGTGGTTTTTTTTTTTAATTTACTATTATAAGTATCTTCCATAAACAGCTGTCTATGGATTGATTCAGATATTCTGATCTTGAAACCGCGTTGCCATGGTTGCAGCTAGGTGCTAGAAATGACTATTCTAGCCTTATGGCCTAGCATAAGGAAGTCTCTTTTGAATCACTGTTGATTTTTCAAACATAACCGTACAGTTTTCTTGGCAATAGGATGAACATGTTTTGTCACTGCCATCTTTTAGTGCTTCCTAGTCTGGCAAACCAGACCTGATCCTGTTTAGTTTCTGGGCAAAACTAGGTCAGCCAGCTACTACTATCTGTACTCAGGTAAATCAACATACAACCCATAAATGAATCACTTGATCAACTCTTTCTTTGTCCAACTGAGCATGGCAACATTCTTATGGTGGATTTAAACCAGGGGTCGGCAACCTAAAAAGGTGAAAGAGCCACTTGGACCCATTTCCCTCACACAAAAAAAATCCCGGGAGCCACAAAATGTGCACATGCGCACTCACGTACAACATTGTATAATTGATTTTTTAAAGCTAGTCCTCGACTAGCAACAGTAATGCAATTTGCCCATTACAGTCATAACGGTCTTAAAACAGGTCACTCATGTGACCAACCTGATTTGACAACTTTTGCAGCAGTCATTAAGCGAATAAGTCATTAAGCAAACCAATTGTTCACTATGGCAAGATTTCCTGAAAACCAGAAGTAAATGCTGGTTATTGGCAAAAACATCATGAAACCTGGTCACATGACCACAGGATGCTGCAAAAGACTGTAAATGTAAGCCTAACATGCAGTCATATGACTGCAAAGGGGGTCAGCCATTGAAACGTTGGAACTGGGTTATAAGAACTCCTGGGGAGGTCCATCATAAGTTTGAATGGTCCCTAAGCCACTGGTCATAAGTCAAAGAATACTTGCATACAATGCAGTTAATATTTGACACATAATATATGTGACATGACATATGTGACATGATAAAGACATAAATCTTTTGATATTTGATTTCCAAAGTTCACATAATTCCAATTATTGGCCAGAAGGGGTTGCAGAAGGGGCTAATCCATCTGATCTGGCGATTCAGTAATATGGATATGGAATCTTTAAGGTAATTATAGTGTTAGGGAAATTGACTATGCTCTCCTGCAAATTATGTTTTATGGTTTTTAAGGGTTTTACTGCTTTTAATTTTTGACTATTTGTTGTACAGTACTGTTCTTTCTGGTTTTAACTTTGTATACTTCCCACAGTCTTAGTGTCTACTTGTTCTGTGACAGTTTTGTAGAAATTATGTTGCATTCACCTTTAATAGAAAAGTAGAAGGAAGGAATTAGAGTATGTCTGAAGATTAACTGTATCTGCAGATCTAAAACCATAATCTGAATTGCATCAAATTTCATAGAGGCATATGCTATAGTACTGTTAGTTCTGATTATTGAGTGTCAGTATTTACAATTTTTACAATTTGCTTGCTCTTGATTTTATTTTTCAGTTAACCGTTTATGTATGACTACCAGTAAGCAGACAGGCTTTTTATGTGATAACAGAGAGACCTGTATTCCAGCCAGTGAAGTTTGTGACACAAGAAAAAACTGTGACAATGGGGAAGATGAGCAAGAAGCATTATGTAGTAAGAGACTTAAGTACTTCCTCTTGTCCTCTTCTTATCACAATGTTTCTCTCTAGGATATCTTAGGCTTCTTGTAAAGAATACGTGATTATATATTCTGCAGTTTTAATCTATCGTGTTATTATTTCTATTTAGAAGGGAACATTTGGTTATTTATGCTATATCTTAAATCAAACAGCTGGCTTACAATAGGGCTACAAGATCTCAAAGTCCAAAACTGCTGTACAAATGTTCTTAAAGCAATATAGAAATTAATAGGCAAATATGTTCGCTCACATGCATATTCATTTCTATAATGTTTTAAGGACACTTTCACAGCCTGCATATTAAGTTGCACAATATCTTGAGTAATTCCTCCCCAATAACATTTGAATTTGAATGTTTGTGGTTTTCAATTGAATCTAAAATTATTTTTCTAAACAAGATCCCTTTATTCCACTGCTCTAGCAAATAATATAAACATCTCCTAGGCTGAAGAGACAGCCCATAATATCAGAATAAGCACAGTGTTCCTGAAAAGCAGAACATGTATAGCACAGGTAATCCTCAATTTACAGATATTCATTGAATGACCATTCGAACTTATAACAGCACTGAACAAAATGTGACTGATGACCGCTTTTCATACTTACCACCATTGTAGCATCTCCAAGGTCACATGATCAAAATTTGGATGCTTGGCAACTGGCATGTATTTATGCCAGTTGCAGTGTCTCAGGATCATGTGATCACGTTTTGCGACCTGGGGAAGCTAGATTCACCTGAAAACCATGTTACTAACTTAACAACTGCAGTTATTCATTTAACTACTGTGGCAAAAAAATAGGACAAAACTCAACAACTCTCTTGCTTAACAACAAAATTTTTGGCCTCAGTTGTGGTTGTAAGTCAGCAACTATCAATACTAACAAGTTGCTGTAGTTCTTGAAAGAGAAACACTATCATAACCACCAGAAATGAACTAAGAGTAAAATGATCCCAGACCTCTTTGATTTCTTCTGATGTATCTGTGCATATCTTTCATTTCAGCAAATACTTTTCATACAGTTTCATTGTTCTGCTAACAAATATGGAAGTTTTTGCTTTGGTGTCAAATATTTTTTGCATTCATCCTCTGTTCCCATCTTATCCCCAATCCATATGGTCAACCAGGTTTTACTATGTAATTATTTGAAGATGAGCCCATTGGGATTTAAAAAAAAATCTGCAGCATAGCTCAGAAAAATACAGCAAAGAAGAGCAGAAAATGAGAAGCTGGAAGGAAATCTTCATTGACCTTGGACGGCTTACATCACATCTGAATTTCCTAGAACATTATGTTTTAAATTGGAATTAGGCTATGGTCAAAGACAAGATTCAAACATTCTGCATTTCTTTAGATCCACCACTGCAAAGCTCCAGTTGTCCCTTTTTGAAAAATTGATAAATTTTGTCTTAAGATTACAATTAACAGATTTGATTTGAGAAGTTGATTCTAACTGAAATGTAACAATAGATTTTGATCACTGTCCCATCTGACACTTTCTTTATTTCCACTTTTTTCAGAAGCTAGATTCATACATTGCACTAAGGCGTGGGTAGGCAACCTTGGCTCTTTTATGACTCGTGGACTTCAACTCCCAGAATTCCTGAGTCAACATAGCTCATGAAAGAGCCAAGGTTGCCTACCCCTGCATGAAGGCATACTGACTTGACATCTTAGGCTAGACTGAACTGGAATTAGTATTACCGTAGTAATTATCAGGGGGTTGTGGGAAGTCAACCTTTGTCTTAACATGTCTGAGCAATTACGATTTGTAATGTGGAAAGATTTTTTAATTCAAAATTAGATTTATTCCTATATGGTCTCTAACCCTCCTTTTGATCATTAACATGACCTGCAAGTAACTGAAACTGGAGTACTATGTTGCAAACAAAGTCAATACAATGTTGCAAAGATTGCTAATCCACTTCTTTCACTGATATGATTAATGCCCAGGCTAAACTAATTAACCTGGCAAATAATAGCAGACAAGGAAAACCTTTTCTCAATACAGAGTTTCCTTGGGTACACAGAAATGGCATCCAAAGTCAGCACGTTGACACACACCAAAGGAAAAGGATCTACACACACACTAAGCAAAGTAAGATAAGTTTTCCATCAGACCTGCACATCTACCAAATTAAACATTACAAGGGCACATTCACACATACCTCGCAAAGGGCCATTTCTCCTATAAATATTTCTGGCCTCTGTACCCCAAATTGTAGCTACCTCAAGTGCTGCTTCTATGTTCTCGAGTAAATTTCTTCCTCTTCAAGCAACTGAGCCCAGTGTCATTCTTTTGCAATCCCAGCTCAGATTTAGACTGGAATATTCTTCTGACAATAAGCTCTCTTTAGAGTTGACCATGCTATGGGTCAGTGGTGGCGAACCAATGGCACAGGTGCCAGAGGCAGCACTCAGAGCCCTCTCTGTGGGCACGCGCGCCATTGCCCCAGTCCTAGGCCTTCAGCTGGGTTTTATAAAACCTTTTTACTTTAGGCCTCCACCACCATGTGCCCAAAAAAAAAAAAGGGTTCAATCAGTCAATTTCAACTTCTCACGGGAAAAAAAAATATCTTGCAAAGTTGGAATTGATTGATTGAACTTTTGAGTCCCACCCAGTCTGCCGTTACCATCGCAGCCATGCCCACCCAATGGGCCACACCCACCGGGCACTTGACGATGCATAAGTGGGTTTTGGGTTGCAGTTTGGGTACTCGGTCTCTAAAAGGTTTGCCATCACTGCTATAGGTTCTTTTCTAGTGTGATTTGTTTTGTTTTGGCTTACTATATTGTATGGATTGAACAATTATGGATTGTTCAATAAACCATAGTTTAGCACAAACTGCAAGTTTGATCAATGCATCTTATTTTGGCCTGTAAATTCATTTTACCAGGAATCCCTGCTTTCGTACAGTACTCCCTAAAAGGCCATGGTGGGAAAAAAAAACCTAGTTAACAAACTTAGGTTGTGGCAAAAATACTTTTATTGGTATACAAATACAGGGCTTCTTGGTACTCAATATACACAATACAGAATAATGTAGTTGGAAAGGACCTTGGAAGTCTTCTTGACTCATCCTCTTCTCGAGCGGGAGACCTCCTATACCAGGGGTTCTCAACCTTGGCAACTTTAAGACTTGTGGACTTCAATTCTCAGAATTCCTCAGCCAGCAAAGCTGGCTGAGGAATTCTGGGAGTTGAAGTCCACAAGTCTTAAAAGTTGCCAAGGTTGAGAACCCCTGTCCGATACCATTCTGGACAAATGGCTCTCCAATCTCTTGTTAAAAACCTCCAGCTGATGGAGATCAACTCAACTCCTTTCAGTTTTTGTTCCAATTCAGGCTAACAGTTCAGAATTTCAGGGGTACAGTTTAACTAAGCAAAATTGGATTTTTTTCTAGATACACTTTAGAATTACAATCGGTATATACAAATATTTAAACTTTGGCATCCAAAAGGTTTAAACCAGTGGTTCTCAACCTGTGGGTCGGGATCCCATTTGGGGTCGAACGACCATTTCACAGGGGTCCCCAAACAAGGCTGTCCGCCATTTTTTCCCCCTTTTCTTTGGCCACGCCCCTGGCACCCGGTGATGTATAAGTGGTTGGGGGTCACCACAACATGGGGAACTGTATTATGGGGTCGTGGCATTAGAAAGGTTGAGAACCACTGGTTTAAACCAAAAACAGCAACTGAAATAATGTTTTTTTTTAAAAAAATCATCAAATTGATTCTGAAATAAATAGTTCAACACCCAACAGCTTGCATTTCTAAGCAAAATCAGTGTTCCATCGACATTGCCAGGATATACCTTATATTTCCTTCAGTACTCAAGTTTTTATACTTGACAGGTTGGGATTTATTTATTAGGATAATATTTTTTCTTGACAGGTCATATTTTAAGAAACTTTTTTTTTACACCATTGTAAGCTTACATTTATTTGTTTTGTTTTGGTAGGTGATTTGCCAAACAGTCTCCCTGGATACTTGATATTTTATTGCAAGAATCGCAGGCTTTGGATCTACGCAGACAAAAGGTGTAATGGATTTAATGATTGTGGAGATTGTTCCGATGAAATGGGATCACGTGAGTCCTTTTTAAACATAAATGCATATTTTAAGGCTTTTGTTGTCTTCCAAAGTGTTTTACGTTAGTTGACCTTGCCCTCAACACACACACACACACACACACACACACACATTAATACACACACATATACAACAGAGGGGAAAACAGAAGACTGGTAATTCAAGTCCGGAGCAAAGGAATTAAGTCTAATACAACACAGAACTATGCAATTCTGACTGGTTTGTTCCTGCTTTACTGATGTTCTTCCTTATGCAGATCCTTTGACCTTCTGGCCAATGGATGAAAAAAAAGGTTAGGTAGTTCCATAAGGAAAGAAAAGGAGTCCCTGTGAATTTCACTTGCTAGTCGTTGCCAACTCTAGGGGTGCAGCAGTTATCTCTGTTTCGAGACCATAAGCTAGAGTTTATGGATATAATTCTAAATTGATCAGCCCCCGCTAAGGGGGCTGATCAATTATGGTCTATGCCAGGGGTGTCAAACTCAATTTCACTGAGGGCTGCATCAGCATTGCAGTTGCTCGGCGGGGGGGCAGGTGAGTGTGGCCAGAGTGGGTGCAGCCTACTGGGTGGGCGTGGATGGAGTGGGTGTGGCCTACTGGGTGGGCATGGCCAGTTATACATAATTCGCGTCAAGGGTGCCTATGGGGGCCTGGGCAGGAGTGGGGCAGATCTGAGGGTCTCTGGCAGAAGGGGGTGGGACCGGGGCAAGTGCCAAGGCATGGTCCACCGGGGCAAGTGCCAAGATGGCCACCGCAAAATTGTACATTGGCTCCCAGGGCCAAGGCAGCAGGGGCTGTTCCCTCACTGTTTCCAGGATGGCTTCGGGGGCCACATGAAACCACTTCGCAGGCTGCATCTGGCCCCCGGGCCTTGTGTTTGACATGTCTGGTCTATGCCTTGCTATCTTTTCTGTACGTGCTCTGCCACACCATACAGGCCCAATATATTCAGGGAGTAATACAAAACTGGCAGATCATGTTTGACTAGGAAGCGCAATGGAGTGTAAAGTGCTGTGTTGCTATATTATTTACTGACCAGCAAGATTTTTCCTGACATAGCCTTGTAAATAAGATCAAGAGAATGAATTGGCATAAATATATTTAAAAGACTCAGAATCTTCTTTGGCATATGATTTCTCTAATCTTGAGCCTTTCAGATGAGTTAGGGCTAGAGTTCTCCTAAGTCTAAGTAAGCATTGCTCACAGCCAATGTTTCACAATTCTGGGTAGGGGACACTTAAGTAGGATTACCCATTAATCACCGTACGGTTTTCAGAAAGAAACATCTTATGAATGGTGTTCATGTGTGGTTTCTTTCTTATCTTGTAGAAGCCAACTGTCCTCCTTGTGGATCTCAGTTTTGGAGTTGTACCCTGGTGGTCTTCTATGAATATTGTACTTGCATTCCTAGAAGTTTGTGCCGAGATGGAATACAACATTGCTTCGACTGGTCTGATGAATACCTCTGCACAAGATAAGCAGATGATAAACACAACCTTGGAGAAAATAAAAAGCAATCCACTGAGAACCAGGCTGCGATGGAATTGCAGATAGTTTTAAAGGAACCTCACAAAGAATGTTTTATATAGTGTTGTTGCTCTTTACAGCACTTGCCTTGCTTGGCTGCAGGGGCCACTTGATTTGCACTGCAGTCACCTAGTTCTCACAGTGAAGCTATTCATCCATGACAGCCAAGAGGATTTTGGTTTTCATTCAGTTTGTCACAGAGCCTGACACTGCTGTTTCCAAATCAATGGCTTGTTTAAATTCAGTCTTTATAATCTTCCAATCTTGCACAGATGCTCATGTACCAATAAAGGACCTCCTTATTTGTAAATCAGAGGTTACGAACTTTCAGCTTTTATCAGCTTAAGCTGTTTATGAGAGGAGTGTTTAAATATATAGAAGAGCCACGGTCTGATATTTAGATGGCAGGCCAGGAGCCAACAGTGAGATCAAGACAAACTAAAATTGAATTTAATGAAATATATTTTGTACATTTTAATATTTATTTATTGTCCTTTTCTCTCGCATTGGAAATCACAACTTGGAACAAATGCCTGCAGGAAAGGTTTTTGAACATTGCACCGAACAGGATACATGCTTTCAGAATGCATCCCTTTAATAAAGAGGAGGCTCAAGCAATGTTATATTTGCAATAAAAATAGTACTTAGATTTACATACTGCTCCATAGTGCTTTACAGCCCTCTCTAAGAGATTTACATAATCAGCATATTGCCTCCAACAATCTGGGTCTTCCTTTTGCCGACCTTGGAAGGCTGAAAGGCTGAGACAACCTTGAGCCTGTCAGGATCGAACACTTGGCAGTGGACAGAGTTATTCTGCAATACTGTACTCTAACCACTGCGCCACCATGGCTTGGATTGTAATGGGTCCTTGGCTAACAAGCAGTAAAATCACCTTAACAACAACAATGGGGATTACTGGGATGGCTGTTGCTAAGTGATGCAATCATGATGTCTCACTTTATAATTGCATCAGTTAGTGACCAAAATCTCAGTCCTAATTGTGGTTGCAAATTGAGGACAACCTGTAGTTCCCTCTACTGTCTAGCCTGAAAAGCCCATCCTTTCATGTTTTTAAATAATTCAAAATAAAAATATTTTCCTATGGAAATTATAATTAATTCCAAAATCTTACTTCGTGTTTTTTCTGGACCCTGAGAAACTTTGTAACTTTCTAAAATCAAAATTTTAATCAACCCTTTTGCTGTTTATTCCAGAAAAAAAATCTTTGTATTTAAACTTCTTTTGCTAAGGATTGAAGGAGTCTCACCTAATGCTGTAAAACCTGTCAATTCAAAGTTTTCCAATTAAGAATTTCCAAGACTGGAAAAGTATGCAAACCCAGTGGTCCTTAAAGATGCCAATTGTGATTTGAACAAGATGGACATTCCGTTGTCTCCCAGCTCATTAGACCTAGCAGAGAGCACTGTCTTGTAGTCTCTTTATTAGGAGCAATTGTACGGACTACTTGCTGGCAATCTCAAATCTCCCACCTTCTCTGGAGAGGAATTATGAAGAGCCAATCTACTTGCCAGCTCTTAATTCTGCCAGTCATCAGCTTCACCATCTTTGCCATTTCTTCCCCCAAAGACACCTTTTTTTGTGTTTTGACATGGCAGAAAAGTGTGCTGATTTTTAGTGACCACGGTTAACTCAAGGATCTGGAAAAAATAGAGTTCATAGGCCATTTGCAATCTCAAGATTTATGTTCCTATCTGGGCAGTTACCAATACAGGCAAGAGTTCAACTGGAGCGGATGTTTGGGAAAAGTTAAAGGATGTAGGGAGAATCGGCAGGAATTACTAGGTGGGGAATGATGGCCCCTTTCTTCCAGAATTCCTGAACCAGCATGCGCTAGGCAAACTCTGGGAAAGAAATCACATAACTGTATATACAAAGAAAAGAAGCCAAGTTTATGAATGCCCCCTCTCACATCCCTAAATATTTGAGTCTATTAGTAAATTCATACTAATTGTTTTCCTGAGCAAGGAATTTCGAAGGAGAGTAAGCATAATTTTCTATGCATGGGGTGTATTACTGCTTAAACAAATTCCAACTAGCTACAGATTTATACTAGTAAATCCTCAGTTTGATTAGGCCACGATGGGCTCAGATTGGGAGTCAGAGGAAAAGAGTCAGAGGAAAAGACTGACAACAAGCAGCCAGCTCCAGCACCACCAGATGGGCTGCCAAAGCAAAACAGCAAACAGATACAATCTCTCTGAAGGGTGTGGAATTACCATCCCAACACAAGAGCGTGGAGGCATAGGAAAGGCACTCTGAGAAACTGCTTGCACTGAAGGAGTGAATGAGCTACATCAGGGCTGCTTCTATTAAAATGGAGCAGCAAGGATAAGCTCTCCATTGATGACAACCACCTGTTAACTCCCCCTCCATGTACCCTGATTTGTGAACCTTGGAAAAACTGACTTTGAAGCGGCTGACAAATCTGGTATAAGCTTTGACCCTCAAGACTTGACTCTAGCTGACTACTGTTCTGAGTGCTGCTTTTATTCATCCGTAAGCCAAACTTGCTAAAACTTTGGCAGGGAACTTATCTCTATACTGCAAGTGTGTGTGTGTTTGCAAGCCTCATTTAATGAAGAGAATAAAACCACCCTTTCCTGTATTATTTGGATACGACTGGCCTGGGACAGGGAGTTTATAATGTGGAAAGGTCAAATTTAATTGGCGAGCCCAAGTTTTGAAACCCAAAACTGCACAGGCAGTCTTGTATTACTACTTTTTTTTTTTTTAAAAAAAAAGTTCAAATATATATTTTTGAACATCACAATTTACATAAACAGTTCAACAATAACGCTCTTCAGCCTTTCAATTTACTGCATTATATTTAATTCCTTGTGGTCAAGTCTCACCCTGTTTCTTCAGATACAGCACACAAAGAGGCTACATCACACAAGAATGACTTGCATGAATTAAGATGCCCAACAAAAATCAACACCCAGGGCAAAAATGAATCATAGCTAGTTATCATTTCCAGCATTTTCTCAGTGAACCCACCTTAAAGTGCTCATTTATTGTATCTATAGAAGTACAAGAAAAGTTTATGGAGATTCTTAATCATCCAGGTCATAGTTATCCCAAAGATGCTTTTTCACGAGGCAACTGGACTTACTTGTTTTTCTTTGTAGACATTTCGCTTCTCATCCAAGAAGCTTCTTCAGCTCTGACTGGTTTGTGAGGAATGGGAACTTTCAACTGTTCCAAGAAGGCTCCACACCCATTTGCACTACTCAGGTGACCCTGGAGACACAGATAAGCCTCCAGGTAGCTTTAACTTTTGCTAAAACATTGCTAAAAGAATGCAAATGAACAGCTGTCTGCAGGAGTATAAATCTTTCCATTCCCCACCATCCAGTCAGCGCTGAAGAAGCTTCTTGGATGACAAGCAAAATGTCTTCAAAGAAAAACAAGAAAGTCCAGTTGCCTCGTGAAAAAGCATCTTTGGGATACAGCAAGCATTTCATATTCTTTATAATAGTTTGAAAATAATAATAGTAGTAGTAGTAATAGTAGTAGTAGTAATAATAATAATAATGACAAAAAAGACTGGATAGTGGACGTGGCAGTGCCTGGAGACAGCAGAATAGACGAGAAAGAACTGAAGATAACAAAATACAAAGACCTACAAATAGAAATAGAAAGACTGTGGCAAAGGCAAGCAAGGGTAGTACCAATAGTAATAGGCACCTTGGGTGCAATCCCAAAACTGGAGCATCATTTGAACACCATTGGCAATTGACAAATTGGTTGACTCAGCCTTCCATCCTTCCGGGGTAGGTAAAATGAGGACCCAGATTGTTGGGGGCAATGTAAATATATATATACATTGCTTACTGGTGTACACCGCTTAGAGAGTGCTTGCACTTAAAGCGGTATATAAGTCTCATAAATAAATAAATAAATTTGCAATTAGTCAATTGCAAAAGGCGGCCTTACTAGGAACTGCTTCCATCCTGCGATGATATCTGTAATACCATCAAACATCCACATCTGCCTATCACAGGTCCTTGGTAAGGACTCGATAGGTAGACAAAAATGCCAAATCCAGTCTGAACATCTGGCTGATTGTGCGATGATCAATAATAATAATAATAATAATGATAAATAATGTTGGAAGATTTCTTTCCAGCCCATTAACTGCAAAAATATAATGCATCATTTATTTTCCAAGTTTTTTTGTTCAAAGAAACAAAGCTGAACATCAGCCAATTAGTCAAAAATGTTTACTTTATTCAATAAGAGTTTAGCAGGTCCCATTCTGTCTGTGAAAAGCTAAAGAGTTCTGATTGAAGATGCTGTTTTTTCTGCTCAGTTGCAGTTCTCCTTCTCTTTGGTAATTCTCCCATCATTTCCATGTCTCTTTGTGGTAAAGGATTATCTGATATCTCTGTTCTTTCTCTGTAGAACTGCAAGTTCTCATAATTTTGTCTTTGCTTTTTTCCTAACAGTGATTCTGGAGATCCTTCTGCTCTGGGTCTTTTTCCATCTGCAAAAAACAACAAAAACCTTCTCATGAAGTGGCCACAACTACATTTTTATGTTGCTATGTTTTGGCCAGCAGCATCAAGAAAAGAACATTAACTTATATAGATAAAGCATTTTGAAGGCTTTCAAATGTTCAAAGGATTACTATTTTAATTCTTCCAGTCATTTTAAATGAAGCCTGAGGAAAGGAGGAATCTTATTCCATAAGGAGAAAGGAGAAGTTTAAAAAAAAATGCATTTCAAGTTAACTGTTACCATCTGTGTGTGTACAGCCTCTTTGGCTCACAGCTTCAGTGAGCAAAAATATACATCGATTTTTTAAAAGTAGTTTTAGCTGGGACACAATTGTCTTTGTTCAGTTACTTACAGAAATGTTGAGCTGCTAGTCTAGATTTTATACTTTCTTTTGGGTTAGCTATTTCTAGGACGGCATGTTTCCACTGCAAGATAACCTGAAAAAATTAATTTCCATAGTGAGTATGCTGATAAAGCTAAAAAGAAAAAAAAAGTTTTATTCCTCTGTATGCCAATCAACCTAAATGCAAAAGGTAGTATTAATTGTGCATAAATTATGATACTTAAGTTGAACAAGTGTCATTAATGTCAAAAACTGTGATACAGTTAACTGAATTGAAAGAATATACATTATAATTTAATAGCTATCCTTTTTACAAGCTTAAACCAAAAGTAATAATTCATTTAAAAAATACGTTTCTTGTTAAATAATCATTATTTATTTATTTATATTTCTAAACCTCCCTTCTTCCTCAAAAGGCTCTACAATATATTATATATTATATATCATAATACTTGTAATAATAATATACAAAGCTGAAATTAATATTTATAGAATATCCATTTATCTATATGTATTACTTTAATGCATCTAAATAACAGAATATTAAGCATCATATTATATAACTGTCATACTGAAATAATATATTGTATAAAAACTGAGAAGATGGAACAACATGATCTGCATGGTTAGATTTAATAACATGTCAAAGGACTGAGCTAGTTCTACATTAATATATTATGAATAGGCTATTTCAAATGTTACTCATTTAATTACTATTTTGTATATTCTTTTTTTATTATATAAGCAATGTTACATTTTGTTTGTACTTCATCATATCTTCTTGTAGTTATATTTTATGAATAAAATGTTTAAGCATTAAAAAAAAAGAAAATATTTGTTACTGATGCCTGACACTCAGACTCATTTTACTGTTTTATATTAAAAATGGATATTGATAATTTAGAAAGTACCTGCTCTGCCCATCCTTCTGTTTTGAAGCTGCTGTGATCAAATTCTTTTAAAGGGATCTTCGAACGGACTAGGTCTATTAGTGTCTGGATTTGATCAATGACTTCTTTTGTGTCCTAGCAATAAAAGAGAAACCAAAATAAATTGGCTATGTTCATGTCATACAGTGCTGTCTATGGTTTGGCTTAGCAAATTCAGCCTTTTTGTTTGTAAACAATGCTTTATAGTTTAGTACAATGAGGCAGCCACACACTGATTTTATTTATTTATTTATTTTTACTGATTGAAAGGACGCCTAGCTCCAGATGATTCTGGGTGCAAACAAATGATATGTATCTAGAGGAACTCAGTAAAACACAACACAATCACAGCAAACAAAATCTTATAAGGGCTCTCACGCTACTCTGTCCCAAGGCCTAGAATAAGGATTTCACCACCTCCTGGAGTATAACCACGGTGGGTGACACATGGATCTCCAGAGAATATCATTTCAGAGGGTGCGTGCCATGACTGAGGAGGCCCCAATAGATGACACTATTTTACACAAAGGACTCAAAGCACACTGACTCTGCCAGATCTTATCAGCATGTTTCCTTGCAATGTTTAAAACAAATCATGGCTTCAGATTAACATGTGAACCCCATCCATTCTATAAAACAACAAAGTCAATGACGAGACTTACGACAAGACAGAAATGTTAACCTTTTTATATGTGAGAGTATATGGGATGTGTACATATATGTGTGTGTGTGTGCGTGCGTGTAAAATATACATGTGCCTAAATCTAGGTGTTAAAGTAAATGCTTCTTTTTACCCTGAGGCCCGTCCCAGAGAGATCCAAATAGTTCAACTTCTTGAAAGGACACAGATACTGAACTCCTTTATTTGTGATTCTTGGATTACCTATATAAAGACAATATTGCATTAAAATGAAAGCTGTTTTACATACACTAAAGGCATACAACAGATAAAAATAAGCCATGTTTCTTAACTTGACCCTTGTTAGAAATGCTAAACAGTATACGAATTAAGCTATTATTGTTACCTAACTGAAAGGGGTTCGGAAAGCTTCATTTCTTTGCCAAAAAGGACTATATTTTAACAAGTATGATTACATTAAGCGGTGTCTTAGGAATTACAAGAAAATATAAAATAACTAACTATGGATTGTCACACAATTATGAGGAGCAATAAGACTGAGCACGGTAAGTGCCCTCTAGGCTCCTTCTTTCAGGCGCTGTCATGTCCAAAGTTTATGAAATGATACCTTCTTGACTGCAGCCTCTCTTGTTTGAAATATTACCTCTTCTTAGATTAGCCTTAATTTGTTATATTTCAGGAAAGCCATAAAACAAAACTTTTTTAGAAAGGCTTGGAAGAGGATCTGGAGGTTATTGTTCTGGATGGATTTAAGCTCTATGTAATATTGCTTTTGCTATTGAAATTATTATTTTGTTATACAGTCTCACTGTTTTAATATTCTTATTGTAAGAAAGAAACATAAACCACTCGGAGTCCTGTTGGATTAGAGCAGGGGTCTTCAAACATGGCCTTTTTATGACTTGTGGACTTCAACTCCCAGAATTCCTCAGCCAGCGTGCCTGGCTGAGGAATTCTGGGAGTTGAAGTCCACAAGTCATAAAAGGGCCAAGTGTGAAGACCCCTGGATTAGAGTGGCATATAAGCCTGATACAAAAAAAAGGAGAAATATCAAATTTCATGACAGACATTTGCACTTTTTCTTTCCCACTACAGATATTCCTTGACTTAAAACCACAATTGAGCCCAAAAGTTCTGACGCTGAGACCTTTGTTAAGTGAACTTTGCTCCATTTTATGACCTTTCTCATCACAGTTGCTAAGTGAATCACTGTAACTGTTAAGTTAGTAACATGGTTGTTAAGTGAATCTGGCTTCCCCATTGACTTTGCTTGTCAGTTTACAAACGTGATTATATGATCCTGCAACCGTTATAAATATGAGTCAGTTGTCAAGCATCTGAATTTTGATCACGTGACCCTGGGGACGCTACAGAAATCATTAGTGTGAAAAACGGTCCTAAGACTTTTTTCAGTGCCGTTGTAACTTTGAATGGTCACTAAACAAACGGTTGCAAGTCAAGGATTACCTGTATGTGAATAAAAATTAGATATTTGCCATCAGAAACTCCTGTTCCATTGAACTCCAGAAAACAAGGATATTGTACCATCTTGTTTACAGTACTATAGTCAAACTAGGAACCTCAATTCTGCTCAAGAGAGTTGGGGAACATGTAAGATTAATACATTAAATTGAATTAAGTTAAATAACAGGTCACGTATTTATTTAACCTGATCACTGAAGTCTTTCAGCAATTTACAACAGCACACAAAGCCAAAATTAAAATTAAAAATAGTAAAAATCCAGAATTCGAACTCTGTTTAAAATATGTCTTCATCATCTTAAAGCCAACATAAACAATATATTTACGGCGGTGAGTGCATTCTAAAGAAGCCGAACAGCTTCTGAGAAAGATCAATGGATCATTGCAAGGTAACTTTGAGAAACTGTAAAGCAAACCTCCTTCACTAAGAGGGTCAAAAAGAAAGAGATATACATTCATATAAGCTGGATATATTCCAATGAGACTACTATAAAGTTGAATTACTAGTCCAGGGTTAGGCAACCTTGGCTCTTTTATGACTCATGGACTTCAACTCCCAGAATTCCTGAGCCAGCCACGCTGAAGTAAAAGGGAGAGGTTTCCAAGCTGAGCCATGCTGGCTCAGGAATTCTGGGAGCTGAAGTCCACGAGTCATAAAAGAGCCAAGGTTGCCTACCCCTGGACTAATCCTTTGCCTGGAAACAAATTGGCAGCCAGTGTAATGATGTTATCATATGCATAATGGGATGTCTTTGATCAAGCCATAGGCTGCATTTAAAATTCTGACTTTGCTGGTTAGAAGATTGCAAAAAGTGATCACATGATCCTGGGACCCTGCAACCGTCATAAATGCTTGCCAGTTGCCAAGCATCTGAATTTTCCTCACGTGACCGTGGGGAGGTTACAATAGTCATAAGTGTAAAAAACGGTCATAAGTCACTTTTTTCAGTGCCCCTATAACTTCCAATGGTCACTGAATGAATGGCTGTAAGTTGAGGGTTACCTGTACCAGCTCTCTAATCTTAATTTATACTTACAGGACAAATCTAATACTGAGAGATTTTCAAGGCCTCTTTTCATCACTCGAACTCGTGCCGTCATTTTGCGAAGCCCAATATCTGATAAGCAGTTATGTTTCAGGAGAAGATGAGTTAAACTGAAGTAAAATGTAAAAATTGCAGTTTTTACAGAAATACCTGGGGTAATTGTTAAAGAGTATTTCCTGGAAAGCATCAATTATTATTTCAGGTTTCCTCTCTCAAATTGAGACCAGCGTGAACTCTTTATGTAATCACAAATATCATACATTAATAATGTTCAGAAAAAGAGCATTAAGATTCAGAAAACACATTTTAGTACCTTAAAGTTTATTTGTCTCAAAGGTCTATATAAATAATAAACCTAGTTAATGTACTAATCTAACCCAATTTGTTGTATATGTCTTGAATTGCAAATTTGAACAAACTTCAAAGAATCGTGAATTAAATAGTTATGATGACATTATTAATCTGGACTTATGATTTAATTATTTAAACAGGGCTTTTTGTATCACATGGATTATAATACAAGTATGGCATGTATTAGTATGAAAAAAATACCTTTCTTTGAAATATTTAAGCAGTCACTCTTTTAAGACTCTCTGCTTAAAAAGCTGTCCTCAGTCTGTGTGCTATACACATACATGTGCATGTCCAGAAAACACTTCTACATGGACTATTAATCAAGAAAAGCTGATGAATGTATCTACAGAAACAGCTGTTGTTTGAACTATAGACCAGATTTAGATACTGCACTAAATCATGTTTTGGTTAATCTGGTATGTGAAGTAACCTGTAATTGCTGGATTGATATAACATCCCAAATCATAAATCAAACAGGTTTCGTTACAGCTCAGCATGATATAGCATGTGAACCCACTATATATATATATTTCAACTCTACATGCACAAGAATGGATTAAGGAGAAAAAAACAGGAAAATTTAAGTACTTCCTTCTATGTGTCTATGGAAGTTCTCAATCATCCAGCTAGAACTAAGGAAGCTTCTTGGATGAGAAGCAAAACATTACCAAAGGAAAAAAAAACAAAACAAGAAAGTCCAGTTGCCTTTTGGAAAAAGCACCTTTGGTTCTTCCTTCTACATTTTTTCTGCCTTTGTGAAGTGCATCCTTGTGAAGGAAGAAAGCACTTATTTATAATTACCTGTACAGAGAGAGCCAAGGTAATATACTGTAGTCCTTGACTTACGACCACAAATGACCCTCAAATTTCAGTTGCTAGGAAGTTGTTAAGTGAGTTTTGCCCCATTTTATGATTTTTCTTGCCACACTTGCTAAGTGAATCACTGCAGTTGTTAAGCTAGTAACCCAATTGTTAAGTGAATCTGGTCTCCACACTGACTTTTGTTTTTCTAAAAGTTGCAAAAGGGGATCACCTAACTTTGAGACACTGCACCCATCATAAATATGCCAAGCATCCGAATTTTGATCATGTAACCATGCAGATACTGTTAAGTGTGAAAAACAGTCAGTGCCGTTGTAACTTTGAACGGTCATTAAACAAATGGTTGTAAGTCAACAACTACCTGTAATTGGTAAGATGTAGGACAGTGGTGGCGAACCTATGGCATGGGTGCCAGAGGGGGCACTTGGAGCCCTCTCTGTGGGCACACATGTCATTGCCCCCCCCCGCGACCCCCTCTCCAGCAGCCTCCCTGAAGGAGAGTCGCCCCCTAGCGCGGCCCACACGGAGCAGCGCAGCCAAGCGCATAGCAGCCAGGCAGCGTAGACAAGACTCTGCCCTCATACCCCATCATGCAGTTGATGCTGCAGGGCGCGGGCAGAGGGTGTGGCTGCCATAGCACTGCTGGGCTGCGTGGGTGATCTGCAGCGGGCCCTGCAGGCAGTGAGTGGTCCTGTGGGCAGGTGGGGCGGGGGATGGGGGGCAGACCAGGGGTGGGGCAGGGGGGTGGGGCAGGGGCGGGGCCAGTTTTTGGGCACTCGGTCTCTAAAAGGTTCACCATCACTGATGTAGGATGTCATTATAAAGGTCCAGAATAAAATCAAGCATGAGCCTCAGCAGCTCTTTGGGCCAGTGGCTCTCTCTCTCAGCCCTATCTACTTCACAGGGTTATTGCTTTGACAAAAAAAAAGAGGAGGAAGGACTGCTATGCATGCCACTAGAATGGAAATTGGGATATAAATCTAACAAATAAATAAATAGTGGCATATAGTGGCATATAGCATATACTTTCAGCTAGCACGTACAAAATCAACCATTAGAATACTAAATCTGTAATAATTTATTCAATATGTAACAGATAAATGTATTTCAGGCTTGCTATAATTAAAACTGGAACTGATTTCAGTTGCCATAGTTCTTTGAGCAATAAATAAACAAATGAGAATGCTAATTTCTCTCACAATTATTATTACTGTACCTGGACAGACTTTCATTGGTGACATGCTCTAGCAGCTCATGGTCATCACCAAGTTTACAACAGGACAAATCCAAATGTGTCAGACCTTGGAAAGATTTAATTTCTTCAAGTTTTTCAGAGATAATTAGAGAACTGTAAAGAATGAAAACAAAAATGTTAAGCTCCTACAACTTAGCATTGTCTTGGGCACTGTCTTCTATTGCTGAAAATTTAATACTACTACTCATCTTTACAAACAAACAAAATATTGTAAGAAAATAGTCTTGCTTTGGATGGGTCTCATATATTTTGGAAAAAGCAACCACAGATTTTGTTAATGCCCAGCTTAAGCCACTTCTAATTATGCTCAGTTCCATTTCAATATAGTATCAAAAAAACAAACAAACTCATGCAGTGATGTGCTAGTAAAATCATACAGTACAGTCAGGAAGGATCTCAGAGGTAATCTGGTCTAACTCCCTGCTTGTGCATGTTCTGCTAAAGCAAGGATTAGGCTTATTGTCTAAAGCACAACTACAACAAATTTTCTTTCATTTACAATTTACAAAGCATCTTAACAAAAGGCAAAACTGATGCAGGTAGAGCTGGGATCAAAATATAGTTAGGCGCAAAGTTGCAAGGAGTAAGCCTTAATTAATTTTCTTTAGATGTCAATACAGTTTATTTTCAGGTGACTCTGTTAAGAAGGTTGCAAGGAGTATTCCTGTACATTTAAAATCTAATACTATAGAAAATGCTTCCCCAATAGGGTATTTTATTTGCCGGGGGAGGAGTACTCCAACTTCTATAATTCTCAATGAGCATGAACTCTTAACACATTTCTGGGGTAAATTAAGTTGAAGAAGGCTATCCTGTATCGTTGTAGACTTATTTATATGTTTACAACATTTTCTCATACAAAATAGTCACAACAGCAGCACAAATTTAAAAACTTATGATAAACTAATAAGATTAGCGTGTAAATATCAAGATTAAACTTCAGATTTAAATATCTTTCAACTGCAAATGAAGCAATAATTCTTCAGTTTCCAGCTATGTTAACGATTAAAAAAATAGAGATAGGCGGCTGAACCTATCTTATTTACACTGACTTAATTTCACAGAGAATTCCAATTTTACATTTTCTTGAAAATCAGCATATATACTCCATTAGCATACAAACATATTACTATTAGCAAACAGTATGTGCTTACCCATTTCTCAAGCATAGTTTCTGAAGCACTAAACATCCATAAGCATTAGTGAACGTCTGCAAAGCATACAGCCCCGTTTTTGATTCCATGAATTTCTGCCTAGCATCTGCAGCATAGAAAAGCTTTTCTGCTATCTGTTCTGGAAAGTCATTCAGTGAATCAACATAATTAATATTGTCAGCAATATAGCTCAGAACTAGGCTGAAAAGAGACTTAGCAGAATAACGAAGACTTCCCTCCTTTGTGTAAGTAAAGATAAAGTGATCTGTCCTTCCATTGTCATTTTCCTTGTTGACACAAAGCTCAACAGAGAATTCTTTGGAGAACAATCTTGAAGGCCTTGAATTTGGAGTATAACTAATTCCTTTTTCTGAAGCTTGATTTATCATAAAGAGCTGACCTTTCTCTCGAACATATATACGTTCTCCTTCTGGAACATTTTCGGCACCAAGATAGTATGACATTTTGCTTTCAGATTTCTGGAAGGAAAAAGACAAAATGAACAAGGTAAAGTGTTAAAGAAGTGGAATAATTTTCCAAAATTTATTCCATTTTTGGCTTTTTTTATTCAGATATTTTAATATCTGTCTTTGTGTCCTTGCAGGAGAGAAAAAAAAATCCACAACAACTGTCCTTATTTTAAAATTGATAATCTAAAGCAATATTTCTCAACCCTGCAACTTTAAGATGTGTGGACTTCAATTCCCAGAATTCCACAGCCAACTTACTTGCTTGCTTGCTGTGGAATTCTGGGAGTTGAAGTCCACACATCTTAAAAGTTGCCAAGGTTGACAAACACTACTCTATAAGGCAAGTTTAATCCAATCCATGAAGCTAAATATACATACATACATACATATATACATACATCTGCTGTCCGGAGAAATTTTTGAAGATGCCTACAGCGTATTCGTATGACTGCAAAGGAGAAGTCAGCTTCGTTTACTCCCCGTATTGTAGTTAACTAGTAAATTCTTTCAACTTACATGCAATATAGTCAGGATTGTTTCGATTTCAGCAAGGGAACATTGAAAACAACCAGCAGCCTCCACAAACCCACTCTGAGGTATGCAACTGGGGAATCTACCCCCCCCCCTCCCAATCCGTCGCCTCCCAACGAGGGGGGTTTCGTGAAACCACCCCAGAAAATACAAAAATGTAAAGAAATAAACACCCGCCCCCACTTCAGACCGCGAGATTAGTGCCTGAAGAAGGCAATGCGCATGCGTGCCTGGGTGGAGACATTAGAGATAAAAATGTAGAGCGGTTTGCCGAGAGAAAGAGGGGGGGGGGGTTGTGTGTTTGTTTATGTGTATTTGAACTCCTGTAATTTTCCAACCCGCGCGGTTGAAGGCCTCTGAAAGTTCACGTCCAACGTATTGAAGAGCACCACATCGCCATACCCTTTCCTAATTAACCCAGCTTTTTGGGTTCATACACAATAATTGAAAGATCCACTGTTCGTGGATTTGGTTTCCTGCACGTTGCAGAGTTGGACTAGAACGGTGGTGTCCAAGCAATAGGACACTTTAAGACTTGTGGACTTCAACTCCCAGAACTCCCCAGCCATCATGGTTGGCGAGGGAATTCTGGGAGTTGAAGTCCACAAGTCCCTGGACTAGATGATCCCTGCCGTCCCTTCCACTCTATGTGACTCTCTTTCACTGTTGGATTTCATACAATGTCTTGAGCCACAAATTATCTAACAAGATTTTAGGAGGCCACTTCCGGGCTTTTCAGGCTAGGTGCTGCTAGGCAACTGAGCCGCTCGCCGGGTAGGAGGGAAAAGAAGGGACGCTTTGAGGCGGCAGTTTACGAGGCTTGAGCAGGGATGAAGTTTACGGACTACTGCCTCAGCTCTGAGGGAGCCGAAGTTATTTTAGCAACATCCAGCGATGAAATGTACCCGCCGGAAAACATCATTGACGGGTGAGTCTTGAGTCTTCGGGGTCGCGTGGAATATTGGAAAGGATTGACTGATTTCTTTTAAGATGAGTGGACTTCAGTTCCCACAATTGAGGAATTGAGTGGAAGCTGGAGAAACACTTTTTTTTTGAACATTATGAATGTTAAAATCATCTTAAAGTTGCCAAGGTGGAAAAACACTGCCTGTGGAAAAGTGGAAAATGGAGAAAATACTGCCTGTGGAAGAACAAAGTGGAAGGCACTGGTTTCAGAAAAGGCCAGGTCTCAAGAATGTGACAAGAATTCACGATTTAAAATAAACTGTGTTACATTATATGTTCAGTATTATTTATCTGTTTATTTATTTGTTAAATTTATTTGCCTTCTATTCCCCCTTGGGGCTAACCAAGGCAGCTTGCAATAATATAGCTTCCTTTTCCCCAGATAACGCAAAGGAAAGTATATTTTTCTGTTTCTCAGGTTATCCCCACAGCAACATTTTGAAGTAGGCTAGGCTAAGAAACATGGGTAGGTTCACCCATATGAGTGAGTATTGTGCTAAGCCATGGTTTGTTTAACTATGTTGAAACACAGTTTCATACATAGCCTATGATGTATAATTGCATTTTATACTCTCCTAATAGGCGACCTGAAACTTTTTGGACCACAACTGGGATGTTTCCTCAGGAATTTATTATTTCCTTTCATAAATGTGTGACCATTAGCAAACTGACAATTCAGTGTTACTTAGGTAAGTTATAATATGTTTGTGTTTTCAAATTATATGTCTTTTCTGCAATTTTATCTTCTTTTCATGTATTATGTTCCATAATATAGTTGTATACTTCATTTATACTTGGGAATACTCTATAGACATTTCCATTTTAGAAGAATTGGGCCGTGGCTTATAATATTTTTATATACTATGTTCATAAGAAAGTATTGGTTATTATTAATATGAGTTGCAGAGGCAATTCTCTTTATAATTATAATTCCTTGTGGGTATGTTTGTGTTTTTTTCCTAAGTAATTTATTTTTTGATACATCTATAACTAATTGCATCTTTGAATGTAAAATGAGATATTACAACTCTTCCATACTTGTGTGCTAGGATGGATACCTTTAATTTCTGATTAATATGAAGCTATCCTGTAATAGGGACTTTGCAACAAGAATAACCCATCATGTTTTTGTTGACAGTGACATGCTAATATCATTAAATCAGATTACATGTAGTCCTTGACTTATGATCACAATTGAGCCCCTCATTTCTGTTGCTAAATGAGAGATTTGTTAAGGGAGTTTTACTCCATTTTTTTTGCCACAGTTGTTAATCGGTGCAGTTGTTAATAACATGGTTGTTAAGTGAATGTGGCTTCCCCCTTGCCTTTGCTTATCAGAAGGTCACAAAAGTGATCATTTGACCTCAGGACCATGCAACCATAAATATGAGTCAGTTGGCAAGCATCTAAATTTTGAATACATGACCATGGGAATGCTGCAAAGGTCAGAAAGTGTGAGAAATGGTCACACTTTTTCCAGTGCCGCTGTAACCTTGAATGGCCACTAAACTATTGTAAGTCGAGGACTATCTTGTTCTCTTCTGTGAATTTAACAAGCTTCTTGGAAAGGGAGATGAAGAAATTATCTGGGTTTAAACTCTGGTATTTGGAAATGAGATCTACCCTGTGTACTTGTTGCTGCATTCAGACAACCTCTTTTACTCTATTCGACAAATTATGGGTTTTTTCAGCGCTTTTAATACCAATCAGTCATTTCGGAGGAAACTCTAGTTCAGGGGTTTTCAAACTTGACCCTTTTATGAGTTGTGGACTTCAACTCCCAGAATTCCTCAGCCAGAGGAATTCTGGGAGTTGAAGTCCACAAGTCATAAAAGAACCAAGTTTGAAGACCCCTGCTCTAGTTTTGGTGTGTATGGTTCTGTCAGTCTATACAGTCTATACAGCTATGTGGGAGATAGGAAATGTGTGTGATTTTCTTTTGTTTGGGTGATCCCTAGAGTCCATTTGATTGCATGTTTTTGAAAATTGTGGCCTAGTTTCCCAACGTTTTTTGGGGGAAATGCCCCAAACTGCTGTATGCCCTAAAATAGGATGAGCACAATTAAAGAAAGGAAAAGCCCTTTCCAAACCCAGATTATCATAATCCCAAATATTTTATAGCATTGTCCTCCTCTTTGTATATCTCAATCCTTCATGTGCAAAAGGTGTCCATAACAAATTATTTTTGCACATGGAGGGGAATATATTGATCACATATTTCACACGCTCCTCACATTTGACATAGCCTAGCTTTCTTTGTATTTCAATAGTTCTGTATCTGATAATTTTCTCTGGTGAATTGTAAAAATGAAATTAGTCTTACAAGTGCACTTGTGTTAAAGCTAAGAATTATTTTATTAACAATTTTGAAATATTAAGGTGGAACTAGTATTCTTACAATTAATATTTTTTAAAAATATTTTCTTTAGTGAAGAAGTTACGCATTGAAAAAAGTGTATCTAAAAATCCAGTTGATTTTGAAAAATGCATTGAAAAAGGTAATTATACTTAATATTGTTATGATTCAGTGAATGATCATAATCTACTACTGAATTCAATCAGGTCTGAGGACTGTGGTTATTGAAAAGAAATTCTGTTGATCTCAATTTTTGTATAACGTTAGACTAATAGTGTAGAATTAAAAGTTCAAAGGAGATATTGTAATCTGCAGAACCAAAGACTATTTCAATATTTTTTAGAAGTTAAGTTGTTGTACTTACCAAACAGCAATTGATTCTTTGTAATGCATTATCCAATTATCAATTTCAGGTATGCTCTGAATTGAAACTGACCTTTTCTTTGACAGGTGACCATAGGTAAAAGTCAGTGGCCCAAATTCTTCTCTACTTTTTTGGGGAAGAATGTCTGCAACAGCAGATGATATTTTAAATTCTATTTCTCTTTTTTATGATATATACCACTATGAAATATATATATTTCATAATAATAATAAAGTTGGAAAGGACCTTGGAGGTCATGTAGTCCAACCTCCTGCTCAGGCAGGAAGCCCTATACCATTTCGGACAAATGGCTGTCCAGTCTCTTCTTAAAAACTTCCAGTGTTGGAGCATTCACTGCTTCTGGAGGCAGGTTGTTCCACTGGTTAATTGTTCTAACTGTCAGGAAGTTTCTCCTTAGTTCTAGGTTGCTTCTCTTGATTAGTTTCCATCCATTGCTTCTTGCCCTGCCTTCAGGTGTATATGTTATATATGGATGGATAGACGGACAGACACATACTGTAATAGAATAATATATCAATAAGGGCTATCTCTACCTCTGAGGTTTTTAAGTGGAGGCTGTATAGCCTTCTCTCATGAATGATTTAATTGCTTTTCTTGCACATTGCGGAGAGTTGGACTAGATGATTCTTGTGGCCCCTTCCAACTCTACAACTATGTGACTATGATTCTGAGATACATACATACATCAAAATATGAATGCTGAACTTCACTGGCTGCCAGTTAATGTGCTTAGAAATTAAAGAGTGGGTAAACCAACTTAAACCAAGAAACCCACAAGGTAATAATTTTTTAATGGCAAAATGTATATGTAACATTTTAGAATGGTGAATCCCAGTTTTAGTCACCCCCTTCTTTTTCACTGATTGCTTTACAGTGATTTCTAAAGACAGAGGTACAAGAGTAAAAAAAAAAGAGGGAATGGGACTAGCTATCACCCTAATAGTCTACTAAGCATTATTAGCAATATTTATGCCAAATATTTAAATACAAAAAAAATGGATTGGCTGAAAGTAGAACAAGTCCAGAGAAATAGGCTGATGTTAGCCATAATCACTGTTCCTTTGATCTTGCCTTTATTTTACAATATCTGGCAGAAAGGTGTATGATTAAAGCAGGATTTGCCTATATACTGCTTCTGTTGATTTTAAGTTTGCCTTCTTCTCGATATCTGGGCCTAATAAATCAGATCAAGTCATCAATTGCACAAAGATAAATGTCTATTATTATTGCTGCTTGAGCTTCATGAAAAAGCTTATCTAAAAATCTAATTTACCTCACAAAGTTACACAACTAAAGCAATACCTTGGTATGGGAAGATAGATAGGATTGTATGTTGGCACCACTGTTATTTACTTTTTACATAAACTCTGACCATCTATCTGAATACCATAATCTTCCCCCCACAACAGTAGCTCATATGTTTCAATAAGTCAAATATGTAGTTTTATCTCAGACTTTCATTGGACTAGAACATGCCCTAAGATCGCTAACTATGCACTGTAGGGACTGGGCAAAGGCAAAATGTTGATATTGGCTAAACATACTAAGAATTCAAAAGTAGCAACTTAAATGGCCAACAAATCAAATAGATATCTTGTTAGAGGTACGATTAGTTGACTTGATTTTTTTAACTGGTTAAGTACTAGTTCCAGTAAAGATGTAAGATTTATATTTTACATTTATATTCATATTTCAATTATTTTCTACAGTTAAATTATACAATTTTTATTTTCAGAACTGCAGTGTAAAGATGGAGAACTACAAATAGAAGATTTTTCTGTAAGTATATTTCATTTAGTATTAACGCAATATAAAAGATTGCATTTTTTTCAAAAATAATAGAAGATTGAAAATATTAGATTAATCTGAAGAAGAGTTTTAGAAAAATCTGACAAATATTGTTATGTTTACACTATGATATAAGCCTCTTAACAATTGGCAGCACTTAAGCAATCCTGGCTAATCCTAAACATGATTAAAACTGGGTACTTCTTAGATGGGAGAACTCCAAGAACTACTAGGACCATACGCTGATTAGGTAACTTAAAAATGAACAAAGAGAATAGCAAACCACTTCCATATTGGTGGAAATAAAACTATGTGTTCCTATTGTTACCAGAAACTGAGCTCAGCTTGATGAATGATGATCACGATGATGATGATCATAATGATGATGATGATCATCATCATGGCATGATCTGAGTGAAAAACTAAAATATACAAATGGCAGCCAGTCCCATATATCTGAAATTACTGAATTAATGCTAGTGAATATTGAGACATGTTTTTAAAGCTTGCTCACATTAATTAGTTACTTATTTACATGATGCACATCTAAGTATATTTACTGAGAAGCAAGTTCCACTGTGCTAGTGGAACTGTTGGGTTACATGTTTTTTAAAATATTGTAGGCTCTGCACTGTATTATGTATAGGACTGTTAAGATGCATTCATGAATGTTGACATCTTAGCATTTTGGATGTTATTGTAATTTTAGATTTGCATGTAAATAGGGAACTGTAGTTGCAATTACATACAAATATTTAACTTCAAGATATGTAGTTATTCATTCTCTAAGGTTGAACATTTTCTATAGATAAACGTCAAGCAAAATAGTAATAATGTAGGGACATTCTGTTCCTAACAAGCTTTTAAAGTATCCAAAACATCTGCCAGCAAATCATGGCTGGGATATCAGAATATAATAATATTTTATAATGCCACAGTAATGTAGTACTTCATATATACCATTTTCAACACTTAACAGCAAATGTTTAAATGCACTGAATATGTTTATTCATGTACACTGAAACTTTCCTGTGGGAATTAATATTTTAAAATGCTGTTATTCATTACATCATACCTATAGTTTATGGTTGTTAATATTTTTTTTCTTTGATAGTTTCCTGAGATCCAAGCTACATATCTTCGAATCATCATTTTATCTGCTTCTGATGCTTTTGTGTCAGTTCATAGGATGATAGCGGAAGGACTATCACAAGAAAGTTAAATTCAATATTCAGATAATAACATATTAAACATTAAACCTTTTTAAAAATGTAGCTGGCATTAATGACTCTTAAGTACTTCAATCTTTTCAATGTAAATTTGTTAAAATTCAACAATGAACATTATTTAAATATTAAATATGATAATATTTATATGAAGATGTATACTGTAGATGAAATGGAGTAATAAACAAGAATCTTCTTTCATCAAACCTTCTGTTATGTTGCCCAATATCTTCTGTGCTTCTTAATTGATAAGAAATAGAGTTAATTTAGTCTGGGACAATCTTTCTTTTAGACCACCAGGTTCCACTCCATCATTTTATCTTATGCTATATCATAAAATGATACCATTTTATGGTATCATAAGTTCATAAAAAAACAAGTTCAAGCTGGACAAAGATTTTTGGACCAAGTTTAATACTGCATCTTGTTTCTATAAATATTTTTCCGTATCAGGTCATAATCTTCTATGTTTTAAATTATGACTATCATAAACAAATATTAATAGAAACAAAAATAAGAAAATTATTACAACTATTCCATTCAGAAAATTCTTCTCTGCAGACACCTTTAAAAGTCCTGTTCTTAAGTGGTTTGGTTTCAAAGGATCCAATGCATCAGCACATGCTAGGAGTTTCATGAGAACAATCATGCATGTTTGTCTGTTACAAATGTCAGCTGGTTCTGCAGCAATGTTCTCCAGAAATTTGATTCTATACATGTACAAAGACTGCTTCTGTTCAGATCCACAGACTAACCGTTGCAAATACAGCTTTTATAGAAGAAATATAATTGGGAAATGTACACTGTTGCATTCCTGTTACTAAAGAAGACATTGTTGCTCTATTTGACCATCTAGGGGCTGTTGTATATAAGCAATCCATCATATTATCTTGACAATGTCAGTTGAATGCTTTGCTTCATTAAAAAATTCACCACAAAGGTATTTTCAAATGTGTAAAGCGGTTTGTGCATCTACCGCTGGCCATTACAAGAATGGAGATAAGCATTGGCAGGTAATCCAGGGTAACTATATTAAATAGATCTTAAGTTATTGATTAATTGAGAGTTCATGACTGCTGAATATTAATGATATAAAATTTTCACTATTATGTTTCCAAATAAATACAGACTTTTACAAATAAAAATACTTTTAAAAATGCAATCAGGCAATGGAGTGTACGTGCTGCTCACAAATAGGTTGCGTTGAGGTGTTTTTTTACATGTAAAATTGTTCCAAAAATTCACGAACTTCTTGAGGGCAATACTTCCATGGTCCTGGTCTACCCTGTAAAAGGAAAAATAAATACCGTGACTAATTTCTAAGGACGGGAATATAAAGTATAGGCAAGGGATGTAAAATAATATAAAAAGAATAATTATAAAATAAATAGATTAAAAGATTAGGCTTTTCATGAAAGCATATGGCGTAAGAATATGAGCATGTGGCAGTGATAGGATACCAATTATTTCAGAATTGAATAGAAAAGATTATATTTTCCCATTGAATTAGATGCCACTATTTTTCTCAGTCATGGAAAATAAACAGCAAAACATAAGATGTTCTATGAAAATATGCATAATAATGCATATTTAAAACAATTTACCTGTTTTTTAAAAAAGCTCTAGATAGCAGTTTCCCCAAAACTAAACTTGTCTCTCCCACAGGGTCTCACGTACATGCTTAGCTTTGCAAACAACTAACCTTATTGTAATAGCTTTTCTTTTTTACCTTATACACAACTTTTCCCTTTTGAAGCACATACAGTCTCTCAGGCAGAGCAGCATATTTGTTACTGCTCAGGTTTTCCATTGTGTCTAGAACCACTGGACATAAAGGATGCTGTTTTAGGAGCATCTGTGCAGCCGCTATACGATCTTGGAGGGTTCGGTGACTTTTAATGACAATATTGTTCTTAAAGGCCCATCCATCTAAAATAAAGAATAATTCATCTAATCCATCCAAAATAAAGAATAATTCTAATAAGAATTAGACTATTGATTGGATATATTCATGCTTTTGGTACTGTCCATGGGGTTTTCATGGCAAAGAAAGAAGGGGACGACAGAGAATGAGGTGGCTGGATGGGGTCACTGAAGCAGTAGGCATGAGCTTAAATGGACTCCAGAAGATGGTAGAGGACAGGAAGGCCTGGAGGAACGTTGTCCATGGGGTCGTGATGGGTCAGACATGACTTCGCAACTAACAACAACAACATTCATGCTTACATTTAATAGTAGAAGTGGGATCTGTAAGAGCCCAGAACTTCTTGGTTTTTGTACTGTAACAACTCCACTTTTATTCCTATTTTCCTTTTTCTTCCAGAAGTACAAAACCATGAAACCTGTTCAGTCTTATGGGCTATTATCATGTCTATACCTAAGTTGACTCTACAATTGTCTTAGCATCTTCCAGAGTCTGCTGGCTGATAAATACACAGGGAAACCATGGCTTTGATATTATGAATTTTATTAATTGTTTGGTTCTATTCATGCAGATAAAATGTTATTAGGTGTCAGAGAAAGCAGTGAGGATGCTATCTCTTAGCTGTTGGATCTCAACAGCAATCTTTCTTAAATTACATTTGACCTAGAGTCTAGACAATCAAATATTATGTGGGGTGATGTTTTTGGAGATTATATATACAGCATTAGATGCACTATAATTGTTTTCCAAGTTAAATTAGCTTTCTGTGTCACATAATATTAAATCTGCTCCATTAAACTCTATGGTTTATATGTAAGAAGAAATGCATCCAGATTGGTAACTTGGAATACAATAATTTACAATCAAGTGAGTATAGATTTTTAGCACGCTTGCCTTACCTGAGGCATGAGCTTCTTCAATATAGATTACAAGAAAATCTGCTACAGATTTGAAATCTTCAACAAGTTTATTAAACTCGCCAAATTTGAATATGAATGAAGGTCAGGTACAACTTCCAAATGTTAGAACCAAAGGCCTGTTACCTGCAAGAAGCACAGATCAGTCTTGAAGGATAAAGATGAGAATAAGGATTGTTATAGTTCTCATATTTATTAAGGAGTTATTTGCAGTTAAAATGCTACATATACAGTAATTTTAAGAATTTGGTCACATTCTTGTCCATATGAGATACCTAATATTTAGGGGTTGATTAATATAACATTTGAGAGATTTAAAAGGGCCAAATACTTTAACAGTAGACTTCTATTTTTGTGCCATTTTGAACAAGTTCTCAGAACTAGCTGGGGAATTCTGGGAGTTAAAGTCCACACATCTTAAAGGCACTGAGGTTGAAAACCATTGGTCTAGAAGCCTCCATGTATTCATTCCAAAACACGAAACTTTTATTATTAAGACCCAGCTAATGTCACATGAATAATTTTGCCAGGATATTTTATGATGGTACAATTCTAATTCTCAATAAACATGGGATAAAGAACAACATATTTTGTTTTACATAATCAGCATCTGCATGTTGTATAATAATGTTGCGTGTATTCAGCAGCATGTATTTTGTTTTAAAATGTCCCCTTTCCATATTTTCTGAAGCTAACAATAATTGCAAGCAGAGCAAAGATTTAGAACCTTATTGGCATCACCAATAAAAAAATCCTCTAATTAAAATGATCTCTTCAATATTGCCTCTGTTTGAAGGAATTTTATGATATGGTTAGCTATTTTTGTCTTTTAACTTATGTTTGTATTTGCAGTAGAATTGTATACTATAATGTTTTGATTTTTATTTGAGTATCTATATAATCTCTCTTGATCTAAGTGATGACAACTATGAGTCTGTTCACAATAAAACTAAGCCAGGATTTATTGAAGAAACCATAGTAGTTTGATTCACATCACAGTGAAGCAAAAACATAAAATTATAAAATTATCTCTTGTTCTTCACATCACCCTTTATTGATTTCCTATCATATGTATTTTTGTTTCTCTAAAGTATTTTGATTCAATTACCTATGCCAAGTATTGGAATATGCAAAATAAGTGTACAATGCTGGTTGTATACAAGTTGGGTTTTATGTTAATTTCCAAAGCAGTGCAGTTAATTAGTTACTATGAAGTAGAAATCAATAACTTATGAATATTTTAAGAGAGAGGGCAAAGTGCAGTTGTGTTTGTGCTGATATGTATCTGATTAGTTCAAGCTTTATCATGCTCTATTTCTTTTCTGTGAAGGCATTTGTTACAGTTTTTAAGAAAAAAAATCTGAGGTATAGATTGAACACATTTATTTGAATGTGTGTATCCTTTGACCCAGTAATACATGCATATGCATAATCTTGTATATTTGTATGCAATATGTAATTTTATGTACAGTATGCAATAGCATAAGTTACTTATGAGAGTCATTTTGCCTGCATCAATCATAGATATATAAAGTTAAATTATTTCCTGTTAATATGTCAAAATTAAACTATTCAACAATTCTAGTGCCATCTTAACACTTTCCCCAATTATGTTGACATCTTTTATGTCAATTTCACCTGCAAGAAAAAAGAATGAAGTCTTTCTGTTTAGTCAGTAGAGCCCTGATTTTGAAATTCACTTATGTTATTAGCAAATGCCATATTTCTCAAAAACACCCTGGTGTTTACTTACCCTGCATGAAATCCAGAATGCGATGAATTTTCCCACTGAGATCTGCTACAGGGGTGTTAGGAGCAGGATAGCCCTGAAAGGCTTCATCTTCCAGTCTTTTCCATTTGACTTTCAAGACAAAGAGTAAGTATGGGAAGCTGAAGAAAGTTGGACCCCAATTTTCATACCTGAATTTTGGGTTGCTACTCTTTTCTCTCTGCTTCAGGAGATATCTCTTCACAGTACCTGGGAAGAAGAACATACAGATTTTACCAATAATAGTAGACAGGCACACATGCAGAAGAATCCAGGATCTCTGCATAAATCTCTTCATTCTGAACATCTTGGCAGAAGGAGAGACTGCTGTATTCTGCAAAGTAGAATTTAATGTGGAACAAAGTGAAAGGGGGGGGGGAAAGGAGAGCCTGAGCTAAAGTTAATAATTGCTAGGCTCGTTAGCTGCCTCAAATGACCAACATTGTAACAGTTATCAGTTCTTTACCTTGAAGAAAATCCAAAGCCTTTAACAGAATGTTGGTTAAAATAAATAATGTTGTAAGGTCCAACATGTTCAAAAACAAGGATTATATAATCTACTTAGGAGTTGAAATCCAGAGAAATCTTTCCAGGAAATAATTGTAATACTATAGATTTCTTCCTTGCAAAATTAATGACCCTACTCCTCTAGAACAGTGGTTCTCAACCTGTGGGTCGGGACCCCATTTGGGGTCAAATGACCATTTCACGGGGGTCGCCAAACCATGCTGTCCGCCATTTTTTCCCCTTTTCCCTAGCTGTCCTACTCCCTCTTATTGGTGGCCACACCCACTTGGGGGTCACCACAACATGGGGAACTGTATTATGGGGTCACGGCATTAGAAAGGTTGAGAATCACTGCTCTAGAGGGTTTAATCAAAATATAAAACCATCTAGGGCAGCAAGTCTCATTGATTTCAATAGATTTTGCCTTGCTATCAAGTATTCAGAAGTTTATTTTGTTTTTCTCTTGCTTAACCTTCAAGGAATACAAATGTGGGATATTTAGGACTTTCTATTTATCATTGTAAGACTCTTTTATAATAGATTAGGTTGGAAGAGACATCCAAGACCATGCCTGGAATACTTCATCCAACTTTGTTCACAGCAATATAAAAAAGATACGGAGACTCTAGAAAGAGTGCAGGGAAGAGCAACAAAGATGATTAGAAGGCCGGAGCTCAAAATATATGATGATGCTATTTCTGCTCTTACATTATCAGACTAGTATAAAACATTATTACAAAAATAATAACCAGGACAAGAGGATATTAGCTCACAACATAGTTCAGATTCTGCATCCTTTTCTTACTTCATTCTTTCACTAGAATTGTAAACCCAAACTTGCAGTTTTAGTCATTAGGAATGGCAGCAAACATGGTATCTATGTTGCACAGTTCTAGATAATATTGGAAGTGACTTCTTGCAGATACCACCTTCATAGCATATCTCATTCAGATACTTGAGTTCTGAAAGATCCAATCTGAGCAACAGCAGCAAAATAATTTTTAATTAGTTCTTTGACTATGTCCAGTTCTTAACAGTGTTCATTAATCACATCATGGAAATGTATTTGGAATGATCTTCGTAACGCTGAGTTAATTTTTTCCACTGAAAAATTGAGAAAATAATCAAGGTATTTTTCTGTTAGTTAACCCATTTGCACCAAAATTCAGACTTGTGAAGAAAAGCTGAAATCATATGCTTCATGTTAAAAATTGGGATGTTTAAGGCTATTCGTACAGCTGGGATAGCTAAGGTATAGTAGGCTATTTGAAATCACAAAATGTCTTTACCAGCCTTATCATTTTCATCAAGAAATATTTTGATCTCTCCCTATGCTCAAAAACTCTTGTGAGGACTTTTTCTCACAAGTAGCTCTCTACTTCCATATGAAAAAGCTGAATTTTGTATTCACTGCCCAGTTCCTTAAACAGCCTGCTGAAAAGACACATGCTCAAAGCCCCCTATTTTGATCATGTTCGCAATTCCCACAATTTGTTTTAGCAATGAACAGTCCACTATTTTTGTTTTTGAGCGTCAATTGCTTTTTGAAATATGCAGGGTGTTGCCTGCATGTTCAGGTCTGACTTTTTCACAAGTGTAGGAATGCCCTCCCTTATTTATAAATACCGGTACTGGGTGTTCCATCAGTGCTGTAAGTGTTTTTCAAACTGGACAACCTTAAGATGTGTGGACTTCAACTCCCAGAATTCCCCAGCTATGCAATTTTTTTTTTAAACCAGACAAGCTAGTAGTTACGCTGACTGGGGAATTCTGAAAATTGGATTCACATATCCTGAAGTTGTCAAGTTTGAAAAGCAGTGCTATAAGAGATTGTGCAAAAACTTGCGAATAACGGAAGGAATGCTGACAATAAACCACCAAGAGATAAGAGTTTGTTTCTGAACAAACCTATCAAATTTTCTAAGATTATTATTATATCTCTAAATTCGACAATAAAAAATTCTTAAATAAATCTGTATAGTTTGTATCTTGCTGGAAGTGCCTTGAAAAATGCTTATCCATACAGTGTATAGTTCTTCTAATCTACATCATATTTCACAAAATAGTAACCACACCAAATATTACTTCTGGGATACTTCCAGAGATAGGGATATCAGTTCCCCACTGTGGATTTTGTATGAGAAGAATGGGGGAATTTTCTCAATAGCTCATCCTGCCTGCTCTTCCTATATTTGTCAGATACTTGACAACTGGCTTTGTAAGCTTTTTAGCTATGGGTAATGGTATATTTACCCACTTTTGTGATGAGTAATGTAGCTCCATTCTTGGCAGCAAATAGTTTTGGTTTCCAATTGGCTTTTACTTTCCGATCTATTCCTTTATTTGAGAATGCTATTAGAGCACTGAAGGATTCCTGGTAGACACATCCATGTTATAGCCAGTGAAATCAATTGATATAAAGTAGAGGATGGTAATATTTTAAATTGTACTTTAACTGTTTCTGGCCGGTAAAAATTAGATCAGCAATCAGTGGGATGCAATCAGTGTGCTCTTGATTGATCATTGGCAATTCCCAGCAGAAAACAAGACAGTCCAGCAAAATTTCATGTTAAGATATGATATGATTTTTTTTAAAAAAAACCCCTCCAATTTGCACTTTTTATTTTTGAACTGAATGTATGAGATCACAGTTTCACTTGATAGTAAGATGGCGGCACCTGGATTGGCTGCGGCTGCATCGGCTCTCAAAGGTGAAAAGTTTTGGGAGGAATATTAAGGGATATGGGCCACACGATCAGGAAGGTTTTGATGTGTTTGAGCAAGGTGATGGAACTAAGGTAACATATGACCAACAATCTTTGATGGCATGGTGAGTTTCTAGCTGTTTCGGAACTGTTGGTGAGACCATTAAAAGTCGTTGGCGCTGTTTGAAATTGTTCTGCCAGCAGCAATATCTGACTGCTGGCCCAGCGACAGATTCTATTGCAAATCAGGGCTGTTTCCAAAAGAGGCAGAGGAAGTGAGGTCCCAGGGCTTACGAGGCGAAGGAACCTGGATGAGGCTGTCGGCAGGCCCAGAGGAAGAGAGAGAGGCTTTTGGAAGAGTTGGTGGCAGTGGCAGCGTGCTCCAGGGGCAAAAAGAAGCAAGGCCTCTTTAAGGAAAAGGTGGAACAGTCAGGATCAGAAAAAGGAAAGGAGGCAAGATGGTCCTGCAGGAATACAAGCTAATTTGAGGGCTAATCCACATAGAGCTCCATTTCCATCTGTCCTGTTTGCCATCGTTCGCTCCCTAGAGACTAAAATGGACGATCTGAAACTTGAGCTGGCCACAAACAAGGAGTGTATATCGGAGGTGGTGACCCTTTGAGAGCTGTATGCAACAAAATTTCATTTTGATGTATGCTGATTGGTGTACATTCAAAGTGACAATAAAGTTGTTATTATTATTATACAGTCATGTGGACTCACTGTAGTTAAACACGCTTGAACTCTTTTCATTATTGTTGTTTCTGAATGTTAGTTGCTACTTATATTATCTGTTATATTTTTCAATGAACCAGTTTTCAGCCAATGATTAATTTTTGTGGTGCAATAACAAAGACCCGTGATTCTGATTTGGCCAACTGACTGGCAATGTATCCAGAGATATGGTACCAAGATACTGAATAGTTTGGGTTTAGCCAGCTGCCTGACAGTGACAGGAGTTGAGGCAGCAAGAAAGATCTGGCAGAGGAATATGGGAGGCAAACCACCTGATGGATCTACTTCATTCATACCAGAATGATCTACAGAGTACAGTTTGAGATCCAGTATCCCCATTTCACAGAGTAGCAGGTTGTGGAATTGAGCTGCCAGATGCTGGGATAGACAGTTGTCTGGCAAAGATTCTATACCACCCTAAGTGCATGTCAGTTATTTTGGGGGCTAGTTTTAAAAAATGGGTTTAGTACTCTTCTGAAACAATAGTTCACAAATCTTCAGTAAAACTAATATATGTGTACGGTACACACATTTAAAGTCTGGCTAATCAATAACATACAGTAAACCTTAAGTAGAGGAGAGTTCTTCCAATTAAATCATTTCTTTTTACTTCAAAATACAGGTACAGAACAGCTGGGCTTTGGTTTAGTTGAATTCACATGAGGGTTTCTTGAATAGTATTGGAAACATGTGGATGCACTCTCTAAAAAATAATTTGCTGTTCAAATTTTTTTTTAAAAAAATCCCCTATTCCTGGAAATCAAAGAAAGGGGTGTCTAATGTTAACTTGTTGAGCCCTACTGTATTTCCACAAGTTTGGTGAATATTATATAACAATAGTACATCAGAGGTAAATCCATCGTTGATAGTTTGAATAATTTTCAAACAGTTTCATTTTGATTTTAATTCTCCAGAAGGAAGCAGTATTTGGTGGCACTGGGATTTAAGAAAATAAGTTTTTTTTTCTGAATTAGATCCCTAGTCCACATAATCCAGCAATCTGTTTTCATAATGACCAATCAACTGCACAAGGAACACCACTAGTTTCCCGCAGATGGCTTTAAAAAGTTGTCACACTGGCATGAAAGCTATCATACATTGACCCCCCCCCTGACTTTCATAAGTTAGGCCAACCTATTTTTGAAATCAGAAAAGCTAGGAAGGGAATTCCATAGTTGTATTTACAAAAAAACCTTTTATGTGTCCTGATTTTTCTAGGATTCATATTCAAAGATTGATTGTTGTGGTCTTATGCCTTAAAATGTCCTTGTCAACCATGGTTTTAAAGGGATGGCATTATCAGCTGTTATTTATTATTTCTCAAAGTAATCACTTTTGATAAAAAGGTATTTTGCTTCATGAGTTAGCCAAGTACTCTGACATGTACATTCGAAAAAAGGATCCTTTTTTAAATCCATCAGCACTTGGAAATATCAGAGTAGTAACTCTCTGCACATATATAGTACTCTTCAGATTTTGGCAGAAAGCTGAAATTACGCAAGATTTGTTATGAAGAATTTGGTCTTGCAGAATTAGGTTTGCTCCCATATTACTGGCTTTTGGACATACACGTAAAAACTATATTCTTCCACAGTGCTTTCAGTGATTAACAAAAACTGTTACAGAGTAAATTTAATAATATGGGTGTAATTATAATATTGGATTTAGACACTTTGCCTGAGGCAAGGAGCTAAATGACTTTCTTTCTTATTCCAACTTTCTTTTGTTCTATCTATCCATCTATCACCACTATTATTAGTTTTTTTGCTGCCCAGACCAATAGTGTAACAGTATAATTATACATATGTTTAAATTAATTTTTTTAAAATTTTGATGATGTTCAATGTTCAACACCTAAATTTTAAAACAAGTTTTACACCCAAAGTTCACAAAGCAGAGTCTTCTGAATTCTTACCTACGATGTAACCAATATTAAAAAAGTGGCTGAGACAGCTATAGTTCAAGGGCAGAAAAACTTTTTTTTAATTGCACTGATTTTATTACTGTAGTGCTTTAAACCCAGATAATGGTATTCAGATAAGGACTGGGAAGAAAGATAAGTCTTTGGTGAAAAGGTTAGGCAACAAACCAATGCACAAATCCATACAGGTAATGCCTCTAAATTCAACAAAGTTACTTCTGAGTAACGTGCTCCCTTGGCACATAGCCATGTTAGCCACATGACCATGGAAATTGTCTTCAGACAACGCTGGATCCCTCGGCCAGGAAATGAGCATTGTGCCCTTGAGTTGGACAGGGAGCCCTTTACCTTTTACCTTACTTTTGAGTAGGCATTAATTAATCTATTTGGCAGCGAATGAATCAGTTCCAGGCAAAAAAGACAATAATGCTGTATTATATACCTGTTTTAAACTGATGTTCTATAAGTATCTTTGAAGGTTATTAACTTGTACTCTTTGGTTTTACCAAATGTAAAATGCATTTCAGAAAGTCTAATGATCTTCCTTCTAGTTATTTATCCCTAGACAGCACGGTGAGATTGGAAAATGCTGCACATTACGGGACAGCAGAAAAGCCTAAACTTATAGAAGTGATTTCCAACATTTCAAGTATAGGATTGTCATCTAAAAGTTCTATATATTCTTACTATATCTATACATAGAAGTATACTTAATGGAAAGTGTCTGGAACTCTTGATCATATCAAATGATACCTACAAGCCAAGTTGCTCTCTTGAGAGGAAAAAAACCTGCCAAATTGTAGACCTTTAGTGGAAAAGACTATAGACGTATTTAAAAATGTATACAGAGCTTTCCATTTTATTAAAAACACATTAGATTTACAATAAAATAATGAAAAGAACAATAAAATACAGTGAAATAAGTTCATTCAAAAAAATGAAAGCCAAGGCAATTCAACTATTCTTGGTGTAACTAAGTTGAAGAAATAGCAGACGTGCCAGGATGAAAAGGTCTTTGTTGACGAAGTGAGAACCTGCCCAATTTCAATGAGAGATCATTTCACATATAGATAGTCCTTGACTTACAACAGTTGATTTAGTGACTGTTTGAAGTTACAATGGCATTGAAAAAAGTGACTTTAGACAGTTTTTAACACAATCATTGCAGCATCTCTGTAACCATGTGATCAATATTTAGAAGCTTGGCAACAGGCTCATACTTATGACGGTTGCAATCTCCTGGGGTCATGTGATCATCCTTTGTGACAAGCAAAGTCAAGCAGATTTACTTAACAATCAGGTTACTAACTTAACAACTGCAGTGATTCACTTAACAACTGTGGCAAGAAAAATTGTAAAATGGGGCAAAATTCACTTAACTGTCTCATTTAACAACATAGATTTTGGGCTCAATTGTGGTTGTAAGTCAAGGATTATCTGTAGTAACCCCCACACTGGAGAATCCTTCTGTCATGTCATTACTCAATGAGCATCAGCAGGTCATTATAGCACAGGAAGGAAGCCATCCCCCATAAAACTGTAAAGACTAAATACAGCTGATTTTATGTTGTTGTTTTTTTTTTAAAAAAAAACATGGTTCCTAAAGACAACAAATGTTCAACAGTAATTATTTTAATTTGAAAGTTTAAAAATCATTCTCCATGTCCTTCTGTGACATTTTACAGAAACGTAGATTATATGTTTTTAATAGATAGTGTGCCTGTATTCAAACAGTATCTAGAGACATCAGATATCACTCAAAATTTCCCCATGGTCCAGGTTTCATTTCGGGTTGCTTCCCTTTGTGCAGCAACAAAATCACTCTCAAGCAAACCAATTCAGCCGATTTAGAACTTCACAGAAATTTCCTATGTAATAACAGAAATTCTAAAGTTAGTTGTAATGAACAAACATAAAAAAGCCATAGAACCCACCCACATTGATTACACTATCTATTAGCCAATATCTTAGATCACTACCAAAACCTGGTGCCACACATATAGATTTGTAGGAAAGTAGTTCATAATCAGAGACCAGTCAATATTTCTCCCAACAGTGGAACAAAAGGGGATGTTTTCCCAATTCCTAAATCAAAAAAAAAAACCCTAAGAAGGCTAACACAGTACTTCAAATAAGCAACATCAAGCCACTAAGAGCCTTGAGATCAATCTTAATAGCATCATGAATTTGGCTCAGAATCAAGTTGGCAACCACTGTAGTTCTTTCAACTCTACTGCTGCTATTAGGTATAATATGTAACAAATGTATTTCTAGATTGTTATCCACTGCTTCCTCCATATAAAATGTGTTGCATTGATCCAAATAAAAGATTGCAAGTGGATCAATAAATAAGGATAGGCAGTATCAATCTAGGCTCAACCATAATCAGTGTATTTGGCCAATGCTGGGCAGACTTCATAGTGCCAGGCCTCCAGTGACAAAATTGAATCAAGCATGTACATCTCCTTCAAAATAAGCTTCCTATCCTCTTTCAGAGCATGAGAACCACCCACTCAGTAGGACCTCTTATCTTGTCAAATTTAAATTGCTTGTCATCATTCAATACATGATTGCTTACAGACTGATCTAGCACATACGCTCTTGTCTCAAAAGAAGAAAAATGTTGGATATTATCTGCATATTGGTAGAAACTTGTCCCTAAATACTTGATGATCAGTTCCAGCGCGGTCACACAGAGATTGAAACACATTGAAGACAGACTGGAATTTTATGACTAAACTTTTATTTACTGGGCCAGTTTTTAATTGAGTTGAAAGTTCAGGCCTTAAGCAGACATAGGGATATTCAGTATACTGCTGTACCTCCTTATTTCTCTACAACAAAGTATAGAATGGCTTGCTAGAGTAACAGTTAGAGCAGTGAAGGTGAACATTTTAGACACAGTATGTCAAAAATTTGGAAAGTGCCTAACATGACTCTGCTGGCATGTCACTATCTCCCCCAATCATTGCTTTGGGTAAAATGCTCCTGAGCTGTTGCGCAACAAACCCCTTCTGCAGCAGCCAGGAAAAATGTGCTTGAAATAACCAGCTAAAAACCAAAGCACATTTAACTGTATGTTCTCCTGCTTGAATTGATACCAGTTGCAGCAAGTCAAGTTACACTGAAACATTTTTCTAAGAAGGTATCATTTTACCTTGTTTACTGAGCCTTTGTTACTTCTGTTGTTCCATTAGGTGGAAGCGCTGTAGTCAATGAAAAGACTTCCAGTTCAGGGGCATCGAAAAAGTATGCCTACATTAATGGGGAGCAAGAGGGAGATATCAGAATATCATGAATATCACAATCCAATATATTTTTATAGCTAGTCCTCAATGTATGACCATTGCTTAGCAACCATTCAAAGTTATGACATTCCCCCCCCCCCCAAAAAAGATACTGGCAATCCAGATTTGAAGTTGTGATGGTTGGCCATCATCCCATGATCACATGATCACATTTTGGGCATTCGGCAACAGGCCCACCTTTATGGAAGCTCCCATAGACAAGTGATCACGATTTATGTATTTTCCATGGACTTCTGGTGCTTGGCCAAAATATCCATTGTGGACAATGGATTTGCTTAGCAACCACAGCATTCATTTAATGACTATCACAAAAAAAGGTTGTAAAATTGAGTATAGTTACGTAATGACCTGCTTCATGACTGGTGTAACTTACGAGTTTAATTCCATGCTCAATTACTTTTGTGAATCAAAGACTATTTGTAATATACATGGGCAGGGAACAGTCAACATAGAAATAACAAAAATATTCAAAGATGACCAAGACAGAAGATGCAGAGTGTCAGATATGGGAAAACACCACCAAAATACTATTTATAGTAGATCTAGCTGAAAAGTATAGTACTAAAGATGACAAAGGAAATAAGCTAAAAATTACTTTGTAATTGAAAAATCTATTAATTCTCTCTCCAATCGGCTTTCTGGGTTCCCTCCAACAAGTTTCTAGAGCTATTTAAGTAGTATGGTACACTTACCTGCATATGGATACACACGAATATACAATGTATACTGTAAGTAGCTTGCAAATATTCTGAATGGGTTAATTAGGCATGTCACTGTCTAATTCTACAACAGTTAATTAAATCTAAATAAAATCAATACTGAAAAATAAAAACCGAATAACTGAAAGGAATACTTGACAAATTGAGAGTTGTCATACCAAACAACCAACAGCCAGTAAGGCATGAAGAAGGACAACTGTCACAATTGTAGCCATTGCGATTCTCCGGTTGTCATCTCTAACGGCAGGCCAAAATGTCATGACTAGAACAGATCCTGAAAGACACAGAGCAAATGCCACCAAAACCCATCGGAGAACATTTTGCGGAATGATCCATAAAATCTGTAGAGGAAAAATAAAGAAATAAAAGTCCTGGCTTTACTGACTGCAAAATAAAACATTTTAATCTGCTATCCCTATCTAAAACCATCAAGGTACACCATCCCCATCACCTGATGGGAGAAACCTGCCATGCAGGAGTAGCACATTTGTCTCATCCTATCTGCACCTCATCACATGACAAGATACCCTGTGAAATCACATGGAGTGCTGTATCTTTGTGCAGTCAAACAATTGCAGCCTATCAACACACATTTGTGAGAAGAATGGCTATGGTCTCTGTCATCTTTCAGACATTTTGAAACTTTTTTCCAACTTGAGGCCCGCCCCAATAGGTAGGTAGGGACTACAATCCCTAGGGTTCCCAGTTGCCATTTAATCAAGAAATAATGGACCAAACAATTAAGTATGTCCCACATCACATAATACAGATCTCTCAGTTAAGCTTTGCATGTGGAATATCAAAAACTGATATTGGTCTATTTAGCTTGCCACATATTGTCACCTGTCCTTCCTAAAATATTTAATTGTACTATACTTACTGCTGTTGGTATATAAATGAAGAGTGAATAGCCATAAACACACACTATTTCAAGAAACGAGTAGGAGACAATGTTCACAACTTTATTGTTTCTCCACATAAGGAATCCCCAGAGAGCGAGAGGAACTAGCCAGGCATAAACATAGATGGCTGTCGCAGCTATGGAGACTATAAAGAGATGTATTTTAGGATTACAGTTCACTTCAAAATTAACAGGCATTTACATCATGAGCTGCAGAGTAAACTATGCAAGAACCAGAACTTATTAATCTAAATGAGGACCTTCATGCTATATGCCCAAACTTGGAAAGTGACAATTTCTCTGTCCCATCACTTGGGGATGGTGTTTCAAGTGTTGAAATCGGTGACTGAAATCATCCCTAAGCCTCTGGCTCATAAAATGTAATATTCACATATTTAGAACTTTGCTTTTCACCTATTCGCCGCCTTCACTACTCACCAGATTTGAAAGTAGGGCATGCGGTAAGTAATAAATAATATACTGATTTGCCAAGGAATGTGTGGATTCTGAGGCAGCCTCTTCGTATGCCCATTAGGAATAGGGAGCAGTTTTGGGGACCTCAAGATGTGCGCATCTTACTCATTTATCTTTCTCTCCTTGCATGTCAATGTGCCAAGCTACATTTTAAAATGGAAACCCCAGGACTAACGAGCAATTCAGAACAGAACTGCTTATTACAGAATTTAGCAAGACACAAAGTTAGACTCCATGGCAATATAATTCTGGGCTAAATATCCAACTTGATAAGTTATTTGCTTCTTAGTTTATGTGAGGAGTAACTTATCATCTTGCTGCTCTGCTCACAAGTACTGATCCCACCCATTCTGGTTACGGCTGTGTCTTATAAGGTGGACAAAGGCACAGCTGATCTTTTCTCCTCTGGGATGGATCCAGGAACCAGCTGCTCCAGGCTGATTGAGAATATGTCTTGGCACTGTTAGCAGAAGCAGCCAAGCAAGTGCATCCCTTTGACCAGGGATTATTCATGTTGGTGAGCTTGGCATCATGTTGTCTTCCTAGCTCTGAGAGGGCATTCCTTCCTCCTGCCTTCCCTGAGTATCAGGGAAGTTCCTTGCCTGCCTTGCAACATTCTGACTACAAAGAAATCTGCCACCTTCCTCAAACTGGTTCGCCGCCATCCCCGCACCGTAGTCCCCTCCACTGAATAAAAACTGAACAGATACGAAACTGTTTGAAATAATTTTACGAACCTTTGCGGAAATCTGGCACGTAATGAAAATCACGTTTACCCAGATGTATGAAGAATTTTGAAAGGTTGCCGCTAATTGCAACAGCAAAGACTAGCGTGGCACATATCCAAAATGGACCTTGATTGAGAGAAAAGCAAATTCCCATTTTAGTTTGATTGACGTATTTGTATTCAGCGCAAAAGCAGGAGAAGACCCCTTTATTCAAAATTATAATGTTTGCACATACCATAAAGATCAGGATTACTCCGAATGTACAGTCTCACAAAGTTTTTCCCTGGCACTGGAAATACAGAACCTTTGATTCTGTCCAAAACCTGATAATAATTAAAGCAATATAGATCATATGGCTGAAGATAAATAAACTGTTTAAATTAAAGAAATACTGAACACATTTTGGATTTAACAAAAGCATCTATACATCGCCCCATTGGAAATCAGGATCTTGGGCAAATTAAGTATGGTTTATTCAGTCAGAAACAAACAATATGCACCACACTGCTTGCATTCATACATCAAGAAACCAAAAGCAAACAAATTACATTATGATTTGGATAATTAAATCCAGCCATTTTCCTTTTAATTTTTTTTAAAAAGCCCCGTTAGTTCTCTTAATCATAGGCTTAGTTTGCAAATAAGCTGAATCATAAATTGATGTGTGCTTTCTTTGAGCATTTAATGAATCAGCCATTGTAGTTTAATGTTAGGTGTAAGCCTGGTCACTTTGAATTCTGAAAAAAACAACAACAACACTTTTTTAAAAAAATAGGACAGTGTGGTGATGACTGTAAGTGAGATAAAACAATAAAGGGCTTTTCTTCTGAGCAGCAAATAAGAGTTTGTTACATCAACACTATATGCATGCTAAGGCAGTGATGGCGAACTTTTTAAAGACCGAGTGCCCAAACTGCAACCCAAAACCCTCTTATGCATCGTCAGGTGCTGGGTGGGTATGGCCCATTGGGTGGGTGTGGCCAATTGGGTGGGTGTGGCCCATTGGGTGGGCATGGCTGCGATGGTAACGGCAGACTGGGTGGGACTAAAAAGTTCAATCAATCAATTCCAACTTTGCAAGATCTTTTTTTTCCTGAAAGAAATTGAAATTGACTGATTGATTGGACCTTTTTTTTTTTTGCACATGGCGGCAGAGGCCTAAAGCAAAAAGGTTTTATAAAACCCAGCTAAAGGCCTAGGACTGGGGCGACGGCGCGCGTGCCCACAGAGAGGGCTCTGAGTTCCGCCTCTGGCACCCGTGCCATAGGTTCGCCACCACTGTGCTAAGGTATACCAATGGACAACTAGTAACTGATTCAAAGATCAAACAAGATGGAAGGAGTATACTGAACTACTGTATAGTAGAAATATCAATATCCAAGATTCCTTAGGAAATATCTCCCTCTCGCAAGAACATCTAGTACTAGAAGAAGTTAAATCAGCACTCCAATCATTACCAAGTCAGAAAGCTACAGGAAGTCACAGAATAAACACAGAAATACGGCAACCAACAGGAGAAGAATCAGTCAAAGTTCTAACTGAGCAATGGCACCAAATCTGGAAAACCATGCTAAAGAACTACAATCTGTGAAGTGGCCAACAGATTGGAAGAGGTCAATCTACATTCCAATACTAAACTTAATAGAACTATTGCACAACATCCTTAATTTCACATGCTAGCAAAGTAATAGGATCATACAATGTGGACTGGAGCACTGCATTGAGAAAGAAATGCCAAGTGTTCAAGATGATTTTTAAAAAGGACAAAAAAAACCCATGAAACATTATATACCCACTGGATAAGAGAAAGCCAAAGAACACCAAAAAGAAATCAGTATGTCTTTCGTAGATTACAGAAATGTATATTCAGTTGCATCATTCACATGACAGTGTGGAACATGCTTAGAAAAATGGGAATCTCAGAACATTTCACTGTCCTCATGATAAACCTATATGCAGGTCGGGAAGCCACAGTAAGGACAGAACAAGGCAAAACATACTGGCAAAGGAATGCGGCAAAGACTGCATAATATTGCCTTATTTATTCAACCTATAAACTGTCCATAAAAGCTGGATTGAAAAAGGATGGGCATAATTTAAAACTGGTAGAAAAAACATCTTGAGCTGTTGAGGATAGTACCCAGAATTCAAAGGATCTGTAAGTTCTAGTAACAGAAGTCAAGGGTCATGGTGAAAAAGGGATGAAAATTCAATATATATTTGGAAAGTTTTCAAAAAGAATGGTCATGTATACCTTTTTGTTAGGACACATATGGACAAGGAAGTAGCAAAATAAATACAGAGCAGGATCTGCTATGCAGGATTGTCTCGCAGAAGCAAAAAAAAAAAGAAAACCATTTCATTAAAATAAACATATTATGCAAATGGTACACCATATGCATATGTGGCAATGACAAACCTGGTACGTGTCCACATCAAAAAATGTCTGATAATAGTCAAATGTCCAGAATGGAGCACTTTTCTTCTGCCCAGCAAGCAACTGGAATATAGGATTTTAAGAAGAAAGTACAGGTTTATTTCTTATTCAAATGTATTATTTGAACATACAAATAATTTCACTTATGTTAGAAACAGGAACCTCTCCGGGGAAAATTGGAAAGCAGAACTTTCAGGAAAATCTGCACCATATATTCTATGTTAGGCTTATTTACATTGTGTTAATTCTGCAACTCATCTCATTGAAAGCACATGAATTTATTTTTTGCCAAGTCTCTTGTCACAAAGAGAGACAAATATTGGTCAAATAATTCAGACCATACTCTGGTGAACTAAAATAATATATGTATGTATGTATGTATGTATGTATGTATGTATGTATGTATGTATGTGTTTGTGTGTCTGTATGTATGACTAGGAATGATGAAATGAGTGGAGATTAATATCCAGTCTGTATTGCTATTAGAATTGAAAACAGTCATGCAGAATATCCAAAAGTTAATCAATCATAATCTGTGTACGCACAGGTGAAATTCAAACCAAGATTGTAACAATGGCAACAGTACTTTTGTATATCAGCACTGTGCTAATGGATGATTTAAGGAAATACACTACATTAAGGGGAGAAATCCCTTATCGCATTAGATGGTTTCTAGATGTACAAGTGGGTGAGAAGCTATTCAACTCTCTAGCTGCAATCTAAATTTATAGTATATGAATCATCTCAAGGCTACTCCAGTGTGTCTCTTTCCTGCAAAGAGTTGTCCTTAATAATTTCTACTTTTTATACACAATATATACAGTGTTCATTAACAATAAGAGGAAAAACAGCAGTTTGTTGGATAGAATCAGTATGTTTTCATTAAAACCTCAGTTTTATCAGAATCATCTGTCCCCAGCAGTTCATCGTCTTCTTCTCTTCCAGATTCTTGGAGACGTCCATGTTTTTTCTTTGTTTTTTCAGTAGGTTCATCAATACTAATAGTGACGGCATCTGGACTGGCTGCCAACAAGTTGGCTGCGTCGTCAAATTCTGAAAAACAAACATTCCCTGCAAAGACTTTATTTTTCTTAGCATTTCCTCTCAAGGCATACAAGTTATATGGTATTAACTCTTGCATCATGTTCTAAAGTAAATATATTGTCAAATTACCAAGTCATTTGTTTACTCAGTTAACCAAAGCTTTGGATCCATGCCCTAGAACTGAGACCAGAATTGTTACTTATTAAAAATGCTGTTTTTCATTATACCATATTCTGAAATTGAATATAAAAAGAAACACCACAGAGCAGAAACCCAACAGGAAGATTTGTAACAAGTAGCAGTTCAACTAACAAACATTACTCACCTAACATCAGGAAGATTTCTGGCCTATTACAAACCTTTTCAGTTACTTGAGTTAATCTTATTATATAACTATAACAAATAAAACCAAAGGCATCTCCTGTTTTGGTCAAGGAACAATTAAATGCTGAAGGAGAAGCTGATATTAGGTTTAAGCAGAATATTTTGTGGAGAAGATAAAAAGAATGAAATAGGTATGTCATTTGAATTCCTTGGTGGATTAAAAACAATAACACTTTGAGATAATTCCCATTAGGAAAGTATAATTGTATTCAGTTCCACAATGATAACACTGCTTGTTAAAAAAAATAAGTGGCAGCATCATGCACTATAAATGAGACAGATTAAATTTGCAAAGCAATGACACAAAACAATCTAAGGGTTTTTGGTAGGCCCTTTTTGAAATGTACCTTGGAACTTGAAGTCATCCACAGCTGCCATTCATGCAGTGTATATTCTTAGTTTGTTAATAGGAATTGAGCAAAATCCTAAAAAATATCAAGAGAACAAATGCTGTCTTAGACTGAAAACCGTAATTCTATTCTTCATTGTTAAAACTGATTTCCAGAGCTCTTGCAGCTATTCAACATCATACAGCAGATTCTCCAGATCAGTTCATTTCATCCAGAATACAAATTTGCTCCTAATGAGAGGATACATTAAACTACTGGAAAGAAATGCCTGCATACAATAGGGAAAAAATGTAAATAATTCCAAACCAAGCAGGCCGTACTTTACGAAGGAAATTATCTCTTCCATGTCATCTTCTATTAATATCATTAATTCAGCCAATTTGATTTGAGAAAAATACATCTATATATCTCAATTTAGAAAAAAAGTCTGACTGTCAAATTGTACAGAGAAGTCATAATCCACTGTTTACATGAGATCCAATTATGAGTTGCCTCGGTAAGGAATATGTGTGTGAATGCAGTTTAACTTCCTACCACCAATACTGGAAACTCACTGAGTGACTTTGCACTAGCCCCTCTCTTGACTTGGGAGGAAAATAGGATGAAGGACTGCTATGTTTACTGCCTTAAGCTTCAGTGAAAGGGCGGATTAAAAATTGGTGAATTAAAAAAACCCAACTTTAATGCAAGGAAAAGAACACTCTGGCTGGCGCGAGTGAGAAATTGTGAGAAACTTGCTTTTTCCCTTCCTTCTCACAACAAACTCCTTATAATTGTATCCGGCTAATAAAAATCTATGCATTTAGCACAGATGCATCTAGCAGATGTTGGGAAAAATATCTCATATTAACTATATTTGAAGCTCAATAGATTTCTTTCGACTTTCACTTGTATATTCTGGTCATTCTATGAAAAATATGAAGCAAAAGCATTTACTTTTCCAAGTAAAAGAATTCAGTTTATAATTTCCATATACCACATTATACTAGAAAATGTAATAATAATGTCATAAGGGATTTTGCAACAGCACTGTGAAATGTAATAGTTTTTTCTGCAGGATGTATTTTTTTAAAACAAAATTACACAGAAATCTGTATCTGGGTTTCTTTTTTTTCAAGCACACCCAATACTGCTTTCCTCCAAAGAGTACAGTACCGTCAAAAGAAATTTATCATCTGGCCACGTTTAAGCACAGGTAACCTCCATCCTCCCTTTGCCCATGACTGCAAACTTACAATTAGGAAGAAATAAAGTTGCAGACCAACAGTTATGGAAATCTGCTACTAAATAGTTAAGATCGATTAAAGAAAAGCAGATAATAATAAATCACTCTGATGTCGGGAAAAGGGGTTTGATTCAACCACCCTCAGTTTCTTGAGCAGAGTTTACAAGGCTCATATGTTGACATTCACATTTGACATCTCGTGGGAGTTGGGGTGGGGGAGATGGGTTTTGCCAGCCAAACACGGATTTTATCCCTCTCCCTAAAGACAGGCCGCAACCAGAGTCCTACCCAACCACACCACCAGGCGGCGCCGTCGCTACCTCCTCGGGGCAATACAAACGATGGAAGGCGCCGAGAACCAACCTGTATTGCCGGAAACAGCAGGCACTAAGTAAACCCTTCCCCCTTTGCAGTCTCTCGCTCTTAAAGAGACAGACATCGCTTGTAGCATCTTGACCAATCGACGTTGCTCTTCTCCTCCTCCCCCTCCTCCCTTTAAAGAGACAGCAGCAATGAAATGCAAATGCATTTTTTTTCTTAGCTTGCTATTTTTAAGATGTGCTCAAGTGATGTTCTAGTCTACAGGAACAGTTGCTGTGCACGGAGAGCATCACGGAAAAGGCGAATTTAAATGATAAAGCTTTTCCGGAGCATAAAGCTTAAAGCCATGGCAGTTTAAGCTATAGTGGCTATGTTAACCTTTCAGATAGCAGAGTCACGGGGAAAAAACAAACAGAAAATCCATTTCCTGAATAGGCTATGACGGTGACAGCAGAGTTGGATTTGAGTAGAATTTGGATAGGAGACCACTCAGCAATCCCAGAGCCGTCAGTTAAGACCCGTGTTCCTCAACTACAAGAACTTTAAAGCTATTTGGACTTGCTGGCAGGAGAATTCTTAGAGCCGAAATCCAAATATCTTAAAAGTTGCTGAGATTGAGAAATACTGAGCTAAACTGGGAAGTCGAAAAGCATCTTGGAAAAAGGTGATAGCAAATAACTTGTCTAAACACTCTGCATGAATATAACTGAGAAGTGACCAAGAGAGAATCTTGGAGATTTCATTTCCTTTACTTATAAGCCTGTGAGCTCCGGCTAGGAAGCAAAACCCATTTAACTGTAGTGGCTCCTCTGTAGTAAACCTGAGCTGCAGCAATATTCAGATATTGCAACCTTTCTAAGATCTTCCAATAAACATTAATTAGTGAAAGATGCAAATATCTTCTGCATTCTCCCATAAGAGACAAAAGGTGTACAGTCAATGTTTTAAACGTCCGACTTCGAAAGTGAAAAAGTCAGGAATTCTATATAGAGATTATTGGTCCAATTTTTTAAAAATGTGCATTTCATTTTTTTTTCCACTCACTTTTTAGCTGCTTTGACCAGATTCCGGCTTAAAGACTTTTTTCCCCACTACTGTGATATGGTCTCGGCTTTGCTTTCTTTTCTCACTACTTCTCGTCCCGTTCTCCACTTTTGGAAATTTTCGGAAAGGGATTCGTAGATTAGACATTCGATCACGCCGAGCCAAAAAAACGAGTTTTACTAAAAAAAAGATAAAAGACCCCAAACTGAAGACGAAACGGGGCCCTTAACTGTCTGTTTTTGCTTTTGCTGATAGTTTTTTTTCCCCTACCTCGAACGGCGTTACGATGGGCGGGTTTAAAAAACGTCACTGAAGCTATTACCCTACGACTGGCAGGAGAGCAGAGGTTGCTGGGAGTACATCCGGTACCGTTCACTGCCCTTTTTTTGCACCATGGGAGATGTTTCAACGCGGGAACAACTGAGTGTATGTATAATTTCACTCTCGTATCAAACGCGCATAAAGACTAAGTGTGCCACCGGTTATCAACATATTCGTTACTGCGATGAATGATTGGTTGTACAAAAGTGTGTAAAGGACACTTGTTTTCTCGATTGAGAATCGGCAATTATTGTATGCATTTGGGGCACTCATGTCAACACGCGCCTGCAGTTACTCAACATAGATGGTGAAAATATAAAGATGCCACGCTTTTTTAATTTTAATTTTCCATTAAGCTGGATAGTCCCCCCCCCCAATGAAAAATCCTGAAATTGCCACTGGCAGATCCTTTGCTTTCAATGAGAGGGAGTTTCTTTGCACGTAAACATGTATAAATCCAGTGATTGTGATTTACAAAATATGGCTTTGGATTTTTCTGTGAAGCCAGCATTGTCTTTCATTCAACAATTAAAATCATAGCTTTATCACTAAGCTTATGTATAAAACCAGTCAGAATGTTAGGTACTGAAGCTTTTTTAAAAATTTTTTGCTGAACTGCTGGTGCAGGAAGATTTCTCCTTTGGGGGAATTGAGCATGGGAAATGGTGATTCTGCTCTTCATAACTTTAAAAGGAAAATAACTTGTAGCCTTTCCCAATCTGGTGCCATCCAGATGTTTTGGAATCACAACTTCCAGAAGTCCTAACCAATAGTTGGCCAAGTTGGTTGAGAATCATGGGAATACTAACACATCTGAAACACAGGAAGTTGGGAATCTGAAGGCTAAGGAATATGGCATATTTAATTATATTTTTATCCCATTAAACCTTAGTAAGGTCAATACCACGTTTGCATACTTTGTATCAGTATGCAATAATTATTCAATTAGCAACTGAAAAAGCTCCAGAGCATCTCTAATAAGATTATTAAAAATATCCTCCAAAATAATCCCTGCTTACACATTTATCTGTCCAAAATAAATGACACACATATGAAGGGCATTAATGATCAGGCTAGCAGGTCAGGAAGAGAAAGAGTTAAATATAACCAATCTCAATAAAAGTGATGGACTGAGCCCTGTTTTCCCATCTTTTTCATTACAGTAGATTGTGCTTTTAAACAAAATGCTGTCCATGTATGTAAACCTGTTTCAGATCTATTGGGCCTGTTTTTCCTGTGGTGGGCAAATACAGATCTTTTGTGGATTGACAACTGTACATGCCTTTGCAAACTACTTGGATACCAATCCCATGTGCTAGCAAGACTGGAAGCTTATTGGAACATGAAATGTAAATGTTCAGCTGTGTGAATGGAGCTTTAGAATCAGAGCCAGAATTTTTTCATAATTCTTTTCTCTGCATGCTTCAGTTCTGGCTAGACAGACTCTGAGATCACTGTCTTCCAAATTTCCCTCTTTCTCACAACCTCTGGGTGATTTTAGTGAATTTGCCACTTACGTTTTTTAGGGATGTGTTACTGCACCATACTGCATTTAGTTTGATATGACAGAAAGGTCTGAGAAGATGGAGTAAACTGAGGGTCGCCCTTGTTTGTTAGGGAGCAACCATCTTGGCCAATACCCAAGTCAACTTGCACTATTTGGCCAAATCATGCTTCTTCTTTTATTGCTATTGAAATACAAAAGATTAAAATAAAATCTGTGGAAGCCTGAAAGGGTCTAGGTCAGGGGTAGGCAACTTTGGCTCTTTTATGACTCGTGGACTTTAACTCTCAGGAGTTCTGGAAGTTGAAGTCCACGAGTCATAAAAGAGCCAAGGTTGCCTACCCCTGGTTTAGATCATCCAGCCCATGGCATGAGAAAGAATGGAAGTTTGTAGATGAGTTTTAAAAAAAAAAACTAAAGAAATGATGACGCTGAAATTGCCCTATTTTGTTCCCATTCCTGGATTCTAAAGGAATGGGATTGGGTTAATTCCAGATTAACTCCCCTTGTTCTGGTGACATGGGCACCCAGAGTTCAAGTGAGTTAACCTGTAACAACCTCAGGCTAAAAACTGTTTAAGTTATTCCATTGTTTTTTCAGTTTGACTCAAAGTTTGGATTTATGTGACATGTTTTATATAAAACTGAGTATGTGTGACCAAATGTGGCTGACATTTTTATTTTTAAAAGTCACGTTTATCTTTTCTCACCTGCCCCTTCAATCAGAATTGTAAATGTTTGATCTAAAGTTACTTAGTAATTTGTGTGTTGATTTATGGAAACAAAGTGCAATTTTTTCCCCCTAGATCTTAAGATGGAGAGCAACAGCAAGCATTGCTTGGTCTGTGCTGTTGCTTCCTTTGTGTGTGGCAGTGTTCATCATCATTAGCAGTATTGATCTCTTCCATCCTGTTCAGTGGATCACAAGTATGTACAAAATGTATTCAAGGTTGGATAACCATGCTATAGAATAATGCTGCTGCATAGTACTGTGTTGTATTTTAATTATGTTGCTTTGTACTTATTATGTTGATAACTCTTAGGCAGCGTTTCAGAGTGATTGTCATATCTCTGATCATGGTTTACGATAACCTCTGGTTAATAAAAAAAAAGAAAAAGCCATCTGACAAAATCTTGCCAACTTAGAAAAACTGCCAGAATAATTTAGTTGCCTTTTGTCAGCTCTTAGCTTTTACTAAAATTAGATAAAACTAAGATTCGGGGAAAGGCAGCTAAAATTTTCTCCTGCATGCATGCATTGTACATGCAGCCATGGACACTGAGATGAGAACTAGAGACCGTGGAGTCTCTTGTGCTCTCTGAGCTTGGTTGTTTTCTTATAGACATTTCATTATCCAACTAGGTCAGTGTTTCTCAACCTTGACAATTTTAAGGCATGTGGACCTCAACTCCCAGAATTCCACAGCCAGCAATGCTGGCTGTGGAATTCTGGGAGTTGAAGTCCACATGCCTTAAAATTGTCAAGGTTGAGAAACACTGAACTAGGTAATATCTTTAGGGCAGGGGTAGGCAACCTTGGCTCTTTTGTGACTCGTGGACTTCAACTCCCAGAATTCCTGAGCCATTCTAGGAGTTGAAGTCCACGAGTCATAAAAGAGCCAAAGTTGTCTACCCCTGCTTTAGGGCATTGTTCAGACTTATAGGCCCTAAACTGTTATTCCAGGTATAGCTTCTCTATAGTCCTTTCTCAAAAAGAATTTACTTTTTCTGTTCCAGATTCTTTCAATGATTTATATACGTCCTATGTGATCTTTTGCATACTACTGCTGTCTGTGGTGATACTGGTAATAAATGTCTTCAATGTTCAGTTTCACACAGGTGGGTACTGAAAGCCATATCGTATAAGAGGCGCAGCCTGACCCGATTAGCGTCTTAAACATCTCCTTACTTTTATGAGTCATTTTGCCATCTCTTTTATTCTGTAATCCAAAGAGAGATTGAGTTATTCTCCTAATTGTTCCTTGAGTCACCAGCATCTAAGAATTTATTTATTTATTTATTTATTTATGAGACTTATATACCGCTTTAAGTGCAAGCACTCTCTAAGCGGTGTACACCAGTAAGCAAAGTATATATATATATACATTGCCCCCAACAATCTGGGTCCTCATTTTACCTACCCCGGAAGGATGGAAGGCTGAGTCAACCTTGAGCCAGTGAGATTTGAACCGCTGACCTGCTGAACACAGTCAGCTAAAGTGGCCTGCAGTACTGCACTTTAACTGCTGCGCCACCTCGGCTCATGAAGTTGGCCCTTATTATTGAAAAACTTCTCTGAAGGTGCTTTGATGAGCAGGATGGCTCAAAGGTCTACCTTTCCTATTAAAAGCTATCTAATATTAAAATAAATGGTGGCGGCTGGAATGCCATACTTTGGAACATGGTGCCATATGAGGGAAACCTAAGGGAGTGGTTTAAGGAGGAGACAGTTAATGTTGTTTTCTTCACTTTTCAGTTGTGCCTTCTATTCACTGCTCCCGATTAGCCCTAATAAGCAAGATTATCCACCCGCAGCAAGTGATCCATTCAATTGCCCATGCTGTGATGGGGGTGCTGGTGGCTTGGTGTGCTGCTGTTATGACCAAGGGGAAATTCCTCTTTTTGTCCATGCCCTGCACAGCTACAACTACAGAAAGGTATAATCCTGAAGCTTTCCATCTATACATAACATGAATAAAAATAGCATTATTAAACATTTTATAATAGGTCTGTTTACACAATATGGCTTGTCCAGGGATTTTCTCTGGTCAGATCTTTGTGTGCAAGCAGCAGACAAGCCATAGTGGATGGCATAGTAGGCTGGTGGGTATGTTTATAATCTTTCCCCTCTGCAAAGAGGGGATTTTGGGTTTGCACTTCATGTTTTTTGCCTTAATGACTTAGTTATTTGTGTATTTTGTACAAACAAGGCCGACTGTTTTGCTCTGGCAAATCAAAGCTTTTTTTTGTTAGAAATAGGCATATTCTTATTGATCCAACTCTTTTCTCACCTTCTATTTATCACAAGTGTCTATAAGATGACGTTGGAAAAAAATAGTGCTTCCATTGCTCCAAGTATTAATTAGAAAGATTCCTAACCATGTTATTTTTAAGAGTGTTTCCCATTTTTTCAAAATCAGATGCTATATTTTTGAAGTGAAACAAACAAACAAAAAGAGTTCTGTGTGACTGCATGCACCAGTAAATTAAAAATGCTGTTTTGCTATAGTGCTGCTGATGCTACCCTTCGCACGTGCCTGAATGAATATCATCTCTTCATTTTGCTCCTTGGAGCTTTTATGGGTTATAGTTACAGTCTCCGATATCTTATCCACAATTTGAACTACCTCCCATTTCCTGCCATACAAGTAAGTGCATAAAATATAAGTGTATGAAGACCTTACATCTGATTTGCAGCGGTGGCTAGGATATGCCCAGGAAGGGAGCTTTCCTCCCTACAATATTCACACATTAAGCTAAGCCAATGCAGGCTTGGGTTTAGCATGACGGATAAACCCTTCCACTGAGGATTTAAGCACCTATAAAAAGTATATTGATGTGTAGTTGCAATGCATAAATTAGAGCAGGGGTGTCAAACTCAATTTCATTGAGGGCCATATCAGCATTGCAGTTGCCCTGGGGGGAGTGGGGGTGTGTGTGGCCAGGGTGGATGCGACCTACTGGGTGGGCATGGATGGAGTGGGTGTGGCCTACTGGGTGGGCATGGCCAGCTCTACATTGTTCGCATCAAGGGTGCCTGTGGGGGCCTGGGCAGGAGTGGGACAGATCTGAGGGTCTCTGGTAGAAGGGGGTGGAACTAGGCCAAGTGCCAAGACATGGTCCATTTCTTCATTCCTCACAAAGGGTGACACCTCCCCAGCATACACCCAGGGGGCAGGGCCGATGCGGCAGGTGCTAGTTCCTCGGTGTTTCTAGACAGCCCTGTGGAGCTAAGACTGAATGCGTTTCAGCATAGATGGCCACCACAAAATTGTACATTGGCTCCCGGCTGGCCTGGGCCAGGGCCAAGGCAGCGGGGGCCGTTCCCTCACTGTTTCCAGGATGGCTTCGTGGGCCACATGAAACCACTTTGCGGGCCGCATCCGGCCCCCAGGCCTTGTGTTTGACATGTCTGAATTAGAGTCTTACCCCTAGCTAATAAATACTTTACTGAATTAAAGCAGGAAAAAAAATAAAACTTTAACCTCAAAGTGTATCGAGCAAGCTCCTATAATGTGGCAGGATTGGAAGATTGTCCAATTGAAAGCATGAAAAAGTCTTCATGTTCAATATGATATTCCATTCAAAAATATGTGTATATAATTTTTTCAGCAGTACAAGTATCTGCGCTTCAGAAGATCTCTTCCACTACTGGCAAAACATAGTTGTGTGGAGTCATTTTATATGGTTAGGAACTTCTGTGCTGTTTATTACTTCTTTGGTAAGAGTTCCCTCTCTATCCCTTCCTTTCCTGTTCTGCAAAATGATAGAAAGAGGTGAGGCACTGAGGTTGGTTTTAAGGCACTTTGGATTATTTGGTCGTGGGATCAATGGTAGAGGAGTTATTGCAGCTATTCCTTTACTTTTTTTCTGCAGATCCATATGGGCAATATAAATGTGGGAGGAGCCTATTTATTGCATTTACTATATATGCTGCCCTCTTTCAGAAGCTCATAACACTCCCTCTAGTTGTTCCTCCACAGCAACCCTAGGAAATAAGATGGATGAGAGAGTGATTGATTCTACTAATGACTGAGAATGGACTTGAACCCAGTTCTCCCAAGTCTGTGTCTGAATATCTTGACTGTTATATCATTCTGGCTCCCTAGAAAAATTGGCCATTTGGAGAAATATAACAAGATTGTTCTCTGTGTTATTATTTATGCCAAGTATAGCAGCTAGTTTTCAGCAGAACTCAACCAGATGAGGTCCAGTACTTGATTTCAGAAGTCCAAGTTAGTAGAGCATAGAAAAACATGTTTTGCTACAAGATGCAAAAAACATTTTTAGTGTGTTGTGAGTAATATAAGAGCTTTGTATAAACTGGTCCGAAGAGACCAGGATTGCTCTACCCTCCCCTCCATAGTGGTACTTCTCTGTTTGTTTTGAAAGTATTGGTAGTTCCCTTAAGGTGTCACAGAAACAAGATACATCTTTTTCTATAGGGTTCAAATTCAGCTCTCTACACCTGGAGTAGTCTATACATATAAGAAGATAACTGGGTTGTGATCTTGATATAATCAGGCTTTGAAGTCAGGGGAACAAGTTTATCATAACCAGTCACGCCCTGTAGATAGTGCTCAGATTCTTCTAATTAAATTTGGATCCAAACCAGTATATTAAAAAAAAACCTGTATTGGCAATATAATTTTTGCTGAAAGTCCTGCATAATTTACCAAAGCAATATATGCCTGTGATGTTATACGTTGATTGTCCTATTTATGATTTCTCAGGTTACATTCCAAGGACATGGATAATGACCACAATGAACATTCAGCCTGATAGGTTAGTAACTATAACATAGTTCCTTATGTTGAATTGTATCTTGCCTTCTGTAAAGAATTAAAAAGTAAAATAAGTGATTAAGATCACAGGTTGTGGTGAAATGTAGGATAAGGTTTGCTTTTTAAGTATGTTTTATTGGTGAGGGTTTAGTGCTTTCAAGAAGGGATTATATTCTAAGAATGTATCTCTTAGCCAAAAAGATTCTGCACAATGGTTTCAAGGACCATACATTTGCATGTGACAGCATGACCCAGTAAAGCTATAAACTACTTTTGTGAAACATTTGTTTGATAACTTTAATAAGTAAATAGCTTAAAAGGTTTTCTTAAAAAACAGCATATACATATTCTAAAATATTGGGGATAATATCAACACAATAAAAATATCATCAGCAAAACTTACTCAAAACACATCTTTGAATATTCAATTTCCCCCCCACTTATCTAATATACATAACTTACATTAATTCTCAACAATGATTGCAATGAAGCTTGCTCACTATAGTCATAAGTCATGATAGTCGTAAAGCAGATCACTCATGTGACCAACCTGATTTTATAATGGCAGTCATTAAACAAACACCACAGTTCTTAAGTGAACCAATTGTTTGCTATTGGCTGGTTTTTCAGAAAATTGGAAGTAAATGCCAGTTTTTAGGTTAAAAAAATCATAAATTCATTCATTTGACTGTTAGAACTGCAAATGGTCGTATAGGTAGGCTGGTTGCCAAATGCCCAAAATTCAGTCATGTGACCACGGGGAGGATGGCCCTCAGAACTTTGGAACTGGATTATAAATTCCCTTGGAGAGGTCTAATTTCGAATGGTTGCTATGCAACCGGTTGTAAAACAAGGATTAGCTGTACTGTGTTTAGGGCTCAAAAAGTTGTGCTTTTGATAAATTGCTTGTGTGTTCATGTCACACAAATAAAATTGTAGGAAGGAAATATACTGTTTATTTGTCTTTCAGCAATCTTCCTCTTCTAGATACAGTGACTGGTCTCCTGGATTTGTCTCTTCTGTATCATAGCTGGTTATGTGGTCTGTTTCTACTCATGACTTGGTACATCGCATGGCTTCTCTTCAGAATTTTTTCAACCGAGGTGGGTGCTGCAGGCTCCAAAACACACTGTTCCTGCTGTCAAAGAAGCTTTCATTTAAAAAGCAAACAAACCATTGTTTAATGCAACTTTTGTTATAATAAAGTCAACATCATTGCATTATTGGACAACTAACGTTCCCATCAGCCTGTTCATTTTGCTACTTTGACGAGCTTGCAAATGATTATTACGCCTTAAATAATATCAATAAAAGATGGGTTCTGATTTTTGCTTCAGCCACAGCATATGTGTTCTGTTTTTAGGCACACCACTTTCCAGTCCAGCCAACCTTTGCAGAAGAAGCAGACCAGTGTTTACCTAAAATCTTAAACAGCAACCCTCCACCCCTTTTAAAGGTATGGCTCTTGTATGCAGAGGCTGTCAGTTGGTATGATTATGTGTGTGATTATAATAGAAATAATACAAGGAGAATTTGGCAACAAAACCTAGTTTTTATTATTGGTTGGCGTGCCAAAATCACAAGTTAGCTATAGTTACTTACAGAAACGAGATTGGCACTTTTTGTCAAAGCCAAGCAAGCTACACTATGTCTTAATTCAATTTGTGAATTGTGAATCCAGCCCAATTTTCTGATAGCTCTTTTTAAAGAAACTGTAGGATTATGGTTCAACTCTGGAAATTAGAAAGCAAATTAAGCCAGCTTAGTACTATTTCTAAAACAATTTTCTCTGTAGTTTTTAGCTTTACAGGACCTGATGTTTCTTTCTCAATATTCTTCTGTGCGTCGTCAAGCGGTCTTTAGCCTCAGCCAACCAGGTACTTGAAAAATTACTGATGTTTTATTAAATGAAAAGGGAAGTAATACAAAGTGAGAAATAAATTGATTTCATTTGAGGAGAGTTTTGTTTGTATTTGATATTTTGGATGTGAGCATGTCATGATTTCACTTTTTAATATAAATATTTATTTATAAAATTTACTTATACTTTACATGCACAGATTTTTATACAACCACATATTTCTGGGAATTCAAAGTGATTTACATCGGAAGAAAATGGGGCAAGAAAATATCTTAAGACTTAAAAAGAAAATTATTAGTCCTTTTTGCCCATAGGTGAATGTAAAGAGGTATAAAATAGAACATGGCAACTAGAATAATTACTCACCTTGCATATTTTTCCTAAATTATTGTTAGTCAATAAACTGATATGTAATATGTTGGGATATCACTTCTGACACTCCAGTATGTATAGCAGCGGTTCTCAACCTTTGTGTGACGGCAACCTCTGCCACACGGACGCGCCGCCCCCTGAGGGGGGGAAATGGCGGATCGCGTTGTTTGGCGACCCCCGTAAAATGGTCGTTCGACCCCAAATGGGGTCGCGACCCATAGGTTGAGAACCGCTGATGTATAGGCTTGGTTGTGATAACCTAACAGTTTAGCAAGAATAGAATCCTGATTAAAAGTTTATATTGTGTGGAGATGTAAATTGTGTATTTCACACATTACTCCATTAAACTTTCTTTGATTGTATACTGTTACGTTAGAAAACTGTGTCTCACATGATTGATGCTCTTGCAACAAATGATTATTTAGTATTACAAAAACATGTTTTTGTTACATAAGTGGTTTCCTTTCTGCTTTAAATCTGTTTCATAAAATTTCATAAAAGTTGAAAAGACTATTTAGGTTATTGCGATAGTCGCTCATTGGCATTCTGTGTATCTCTGACAGGTGGACATCCATACAACTGGACTTCAATTTGCGGGGAGTGTTTGAATCTTCTAAGTGAACTGACACAAAAGCTGATAATCCAGCAAGAGATTGCAGCTGCAAATGGAAGAATGAAACAGCCATCCCCAGGAGACTTGACACAGTCCTTCAGCTCTCCAGGTAATGGACAATGTTAATCCAAAGGCTACCAAATCTGAGTTGCCAAGATCTAGATGATTGCTAAGTGACAGCAAAGAGATAGAGAAAACTCTGCCTCTTTGCTATCATCTAGTGGTTATTTGGATTTGCACAATCAAAATGTGGTAGCCTTAGCCATGCATTTTTTGAGCCTTTAAGCACACCATTAGGAAAAGAGTAGGCTAGCATACTAAGGTAGCATGCTTAGCTGTGATGGCTCAGTGGTTAGAATGCAGTATTGCAAGCTAATGCTGCATTCCCATTGCCAGGAGTTCAATCCTGACTGGCTCAAGGTTGACTCAGCCTTCCATGAGGACCCAGATCGCTGGGGGCAATATGCTGACTCTGTAAACTGCTTAGAGAGGGTTGTAAAACACTGAAAACCGGTACATAAGTCTAAGTGTTTTTGCTCTGGCTATTGCAAGCATTCATGAAAGTGAGGAAAAGGCTAGGGTGTGTTTCTGTATCACTGGCATTCTAACTTTTTTTGTCTAATTACAAGCAACATGCTAATGAACTGCTTCAAATTTTATTTCTTGGCATAGTTTCATTGGCATTTTCCCACAATTAAATTAGGTCATGCTACCCCACCCCCACCCCTAGCAATCACCTGACAACTGGCTAACATGAATGACTGGTTGCACCCCATAGTCACATGACCACAATTTGTGAGTTTTTTGCCAGTTTTTGGCAAAACTACCCATTCGGGAGAATGGGTTTGTATCTACAACCACACAATATGTTTAACACCATAAAAACAGTTGTAAAATCAGGTCTGGTCATATGGTGCCTCAGCCTATGACCATCATGCCTTTCCAGTCCCAATTTTGGTTGTAAGTTGAGGACTCCCTGTACCCAAGTATATCATTGTGGCAATTTACATAATTTGCGTGGTGATTTTTTGAACAAATTATTCAAATTATGTCATTTGTATGGACTTATTTCAATTTATTTTTATCTCACTTGTGTAATGACATTACAAAATCGATGTACACTGCTGTGATGTACATTTGATTTATTCAGCCACTGTTATCAAGGATAACAATGACAAGTGTGATTAAAGGACCTCAGAAGAATGGATCTTTAATTTGATTCCCACATGCAGACAACCGGTAGCTAGCAGTCTAGATATGGCTCTTCAGCATCTGATTTGCAGTTCAGAGTTTGCATTGCTGACATTTACAAGCAAGTGGACCAATTTCAGTTATTCTATGTTTTAATTTTTATGGATTTTTTCCCCCCAAATTTGAAAATTCAATGCTCTTGAAGCTACTCCTGTTCTTCTTAAGTGCCCACAATAGTTCCAAATCAGCTCAAAAGAAATATTTGGGACTGCCTTTTTAGATTTGGGGGATTAGAATAGAAATGGGGGTAGTTTCACATTCTCATTTCTACTCTCAAAATGAAATAAATGTGCGTTGTCCTTCTAATAACATTATAAGATAATCTTCAGAGATCTCAAGAAGACTGAATGGCTCCTAGCTACTCTAATCTTTTGAATCCTGTTCTATAGAATTTCTACTCTGCACCCTCAATGTAATATCTATATTCCCAGCCATTATTCATGATCAAAACAAACAAAATACTCTCCAGGTGTAACTTGGAGATTCATTATTGGATTTACATCTTTCCATAAGTCTTGGCTTGTCCTAACCATGGCTTGTTGAAGAAGCCCAAATTAAGCTATAAATTATCATGATTTATAAACCACAGCGGCTATATTCAGACAACGTGCTAGCTAAGCCCACCACAACATATTTAGTCGCTCTCCCATTTTCTGTCTTTGTAAATGTCCTTACTGCAGTGCCATTTAATAATAATCACTTCAGCTACTATATAACATCATATGCATGTACATAGTCTATTTAAATTACTTCCACAATCTGTTTCAAGAGGTGAATCCAGAAATGCCAAGGATCTGATAGCAGTAAGATGCTTCTTAAAAAAATAATTTGTTTCATCAAGCCCATTCTGAGAAGAGTGATATTTTAATATCTATTTCAGTGGTGGCGAACCTCTGGCACGTGTGCCAGAGGTGGTACTCAGAGCCCTCTCTGTAGGCACTTCTCTGAAGTATGCCAGTTGAGGGGCTGGGAGGCTGTGGCTGCTGATGGACACTGTCGGCCCCCATGCGCTCGCTGGCCTCTGTGTGCGGGGGCCAATGGTGTCAGGCAGCAGCTGGCCTGGCCCTTGCCTTGCCTTGCCCTGAGATAATGGCACCCCTACCCTGCCTCGCCTCACCCCACATGATGAGCCTCCTACCCACCACCCCACCTGCCAGAGACTCCCTGGATCTCCCCCAACCCTGCCCAGCCCCCACAGGTGTCCCTCCCCACAAGTAGCATCGAGGTGACCACGTCCACCTTGGCCACACCCACCCAGTCTTCCATGACCACAGCCACGCCCACCCAGTGGGCCACGCCCACCTGGCACCCGACAATAAATAAGTGGGTTTTGGGTTGCAGTTTGGGCACTCGGTCTCTAAAAGGTTCACCATCACTGATCTATTTAGTACAGCCACTTCAGGGCTCAGCAGTGTTGCTTTTCTTAGTGGAAATTGTATTGGTAATTTTCTTTTGTGTTTCATACAAGTACAAAACGAATTGACTCGGTTTTTCGCTGCACCTGAGTTAGCAGCTGCCACTTACTTGTTGGTGCAAGGCATCCTGAATGTAGCTTTTTAAAATATGATTCCTTGCTTGGAGCAGCTCCTGAAGAAAGCTCATTTCAGACGCCAAGGACCGGCATATTTCCTCCAGCCCACATGCATTCCCTGGTTAAATCGTCTCTGTTGCCCTTAAAAACATCACCTGCATCTGACCTTGGAAGCAATTTAGGATCACCTTTTAATACTTCCCTTTTGGGTCATAAGCCTGGACTGTTGGAGTTAAACTCTCCTTGGCATGGATCTGTCCAAAGTCCCCATATTATGAGAAGAGGACCAAAACTATGGACATCAAGTTCAGGTAGGAAATATTATTCTGTCAATTTTGATCTTGGTAGACCAGTAAGATAATTATTAAGGAACTTTTTTTTTTTAAAGAAATAACTTAAAAAAAAATGGGATGGATTTTTCTTGCAGATCTGCAATTGACAGGCTATCCTGATGAACCTCGCCCAATGGTGGTGGTTGCAAAAGATGCTAAGGAAGCAGCACAGCCAGGTTCTTTCTATATATGGTTGCAGAACAAGAAAGAGCAGGTATTGCCATGCATTGCCATTTGTCTGCACGGTGTTTTTTCTTTACTGGTAGTCCTCGGTGACCTTCTGCTGGCTTCCCCCTTGACTTTGCTTGTCGAAAACCAGCAGTGAAGATCACAAATGTTGATAATGTGACCACTTATGCTGCAGTGTTGTATTTTAAAGCCAATCACTGAGTGCCCAGATTGTGATGATTGTGGAGATGCTGCTATAGCTGGAACTTCAAGGACTGATCATAAGTACCATTGTTCAGCATTGTTATAAATTCGAACAGTTGCTGAATGAGTGGTTGTAGACAGGTCCACCTATATAGTGCATTTCTTTCTTCTTTTTTTTAACGTAAGGGTTAATTCCAATAATTTTAAGAATGGGGTATATTTATAGCTCAGGATCAAGCAGACTGGTGCCTCCAGATACCCAGATGCCTCTCTTAGTGATCATAAAGCTCCTTGTTCTGACTGATAAGGATTTTAATTAAACGTGGCCATGTTACAGAACACAACTGATAGCATCATATTTATATGCAGGTCCAGCTAGGATGGTAGAGAGAGTCCCAGGGAGCTAGTTTATGTTTTGGTAAAAATATATTGTTTAATTGACAGTGTCCCTCAGGCCATCAATTTTGAGAATAGGCAATGATTTTATATACTAAGGGTGAAGGTTCATTCTCTGAACCTGTGGGTTGGTTTCTGAACATTTCATTACCAGGCTAGGTAACATCTTCAGTGGGGTTTAGGGCAGGGGTCCCTAACCTCGGTCCGTGGACTGGTACTGGTCCATGGCATGCCAGAAACCGGACCACACAAATAAGCGAAGCCCCAACTGCGGGATGCAGGCAGCACATGAAACCATGCTTCCCCCCCCCCCCCCCGGTCCGCAGAAAAACCACTCTCCAAAAACTGGTCCCTGGTGCCAAAAGGATGGGGGCACCATCCTTTTTGGTTTAAGGGATGTCAGTGTCAGTGTCCTTCTGTTTATAAGGCCTTTGTGTGATCAATAATTCTTGTGATGGGTCAGGTGTGGGTGTGTCAAGTGAGGGTCTTGTAATGGGTCTTGTGATGGGTCAAAGGTGTGAGTCACCAGTGTGAGTCTTGTGAGGGTCATTGGGAGGTGAAATACTGGTTTGGGGGAGCTTCCGTGGGTTGGTTGAGGGTCGGTGTTGTCTCTGGTTGGCTGTGTGGTTGATTTGGATTCTGAGGGATTCATAGGCTGGTTGATGGAATTGCTTGTGGAGTGCCAGGCTTTGATGAATTCACGAGATGGCAGGTGGCAGCGTGGCCAATGATTTTGGTATTGCTCCAATTGAACTGGTACTGTTTGGTGTAAGTGTGGGTAGAGATTAAGGATTTGGGATTGTGGTGTTTGTGGATCCTAGTTTTTAATTGACTTTTTAAATATAATTTTATATGCTCCTATAATTCCAGTTGTGCTTCCTGTTGTCCACTCCAGTACAGATAGTCCTTAACATATGACCACAATTGAGCCCAAAATTTCTGTTGCTATGTGAGACATTTGTTAAGTGGGTTTTGTTCTGTTTTATGACCTTTCTTGCTACAGCTGTTAAGTGAATAACTTCAGTTAAGTTAGTAACATGGTTTGCTTTTTCCATTGATTTTGCTTGTCAGAAGGTTATAAAAGGTGATTAGATGACCCTGGGACACTGCAAATGTCATAAATATGAACCAGTTGCCAGGCTGAATTTTGATCATGTGATCCTGGGGATGCTGCAATGCTCCAAAGTGTGAAAAAGGTCATAAGTCACTTTTTTCAGTGCCGTTGTAACTTTGAATGGTCACTAAATGAACTGTTGTAAATCAAGGATTACCTGCACAGCAGGAAAGCTTTGGTTAAATCTTACAACTGGAATTATATATTATTTTGAATTACTTCATCTATTCTTTAACGCTTCATAGATTTCTTTTTCTTCCAGATCAAAAATTTCCTGTCAAAACGAGTCCTGATAATGTATTTTTTCAACAAGGTAAGACTGCATGCGTAACTCAGTGATTGGCCTTGTTTGGATGGCAAGTATTCTTACTAATGCTTTTCTTTAATCCAAATGGTAGTTTGGAAATTCACATTTTAATTACCGATTTAAATTTTAACAGTTGATTTAACTTATCAGTACTTGGTTTGCAAAGAAATGAGAAATAATCAGTTGAACATTGACACTATTAATTAACACATTAAGTAGAACTCTTGATGATTAAATTTGAAATAATCAGTTGAACATTGAAATTATTAATTAACACATTAAGTAGAACTCTTGATGATTAAATTTGTGTTAGTATTAGTAATACGACTAATTTCATTGATTAATTTGCAAAACATTTTATTCTTCAGCACCCTGAAGCATCAATCCAAGCATTATTTTCAGATACCCAAATGCATATTTGGGCTTTGGAAGGTAAATAATCTCTTCATTTTTTTAAAAAAGCTTTTTTTCATTGTATTATATTTCAGAGGGAGATTTAAAAAAATAAACAATACAAAAAGGAAACAGTGAAACAAAATACTACACTAAAAGCTTAATGAACCAGCAAAACCCCCATACCCCTAAACAATATTAAAAAAAATAAATAAAAAAAAAATCAGAAAATGATAGAAACAATTTCTTTTTTTTTTTTTTTTTTTAATTGAAAGTTTTATAAATTTTACAAAAAAGGAAAAATAATACAAAACAAGAGGCAACATATACAGAAAAATAAAACTAAACAATACATATATTAAATAAAAAAAAAAAAACCCATCCCCCAGCCCTCCCAAAAAAAAAAAAAAAAACCCCTCCCTTCCCCCCCCCCTGAGCTTCCCAGAGCAGAATATAGGCTTAAAAAATAAAAATAAAAATTAAATTAAAAACTTTATATTTATATATATAAAAAAATTATCTATAATATATATGAAAATAAAACTTATGAAAAAACTATATAATATTTTTGTATACCCAATCTAAATTGTATAAATTTTATCCATTTATCCCAAACAGCAAAAAACTTCTCTTGCGTTTGTTGCTTTAAGAAAGCCGAAATCTTTGCCATTTCTGCCAGATAAGCTACTTTAAAAAACCATTCCTGCAATGTAGGCAAAGATTCCTTCTTCCAGTATTGTCCTACTAACAGCCTAGCGGCTGTGATCAAGTTTAACATCAATACAACCTCCTTTGTATCACAATCTGTAACAATACCTAACAAAAATAATTGCGGAGTAAATTTTACCCTCCTTCTAAAAATTCTCTGGATATTCCACCATATTTTAATCCAAAATGCTTTTATCTCTCTGCATGACCACCAAATATGATAATAAGAAGCCTCCTTATAACCACATCTCCAACATTTGGGTTGCACGTCAGGATACATATAAGACATTTTTTGTGGATCAAGGTGCCATCTATAAAACATTTTATAAAAATTCTCCCTTAAGTTCTGTGCTTGAGTAAATTTGACATTTCTCACCCAAATAGTTTCCCAGGTGTCCAATGAAACTGGCTCACCAAAATTCTGCGCCCATCTAATCATACAATCTTTAATTAGTTCCGTTTCTGAGTCCAATTCAACTAAAACCCCATAAATTCTCTTAATGTGGGTTTGTCTTTGATCCTTCAGTTGCTTAATAAGGTTTTCATCTTCTCTAAGAAAACCCACCTTACAATCCATCTTCCATCTATCTAATAATTGCCTATATTGGAACCAAGAATAAGTAAAATTTTCTTGTGCTAACTCTTCCCGTGATTTTAATTGCCAGTTTTGTCCATCCCATTTAAGTAACTGTCTATAAGACACCATATCCATTTTAACCCCTCTTTTTATTCCTTCTATCGCATGCCAAGGTATAGCCCATAATGGTACTTTAAAATCACTTTTATAATATTTTCTCCAAATCCTAAGTAAAGAAATTCTTAAAATATGAGATTTAAAAGCCCAATCTATTTTTTTATTAAATATTAAATAGGCATGCCACCCATAAAGTAAATCCCATCCCTCTAAGTAAAGTATCTCAGAATTTGTCAAATTTACCCAATCACTAATTAATGTTAAAACCACCGCATCATAATATAATTTCAAATTTGGTACCTTAAGTCCACCCCTCTCACGGAAGTCTTGCATAATTTTAAACTTAACCCTTGGTTTTTTCCCTGCCCAAATAAATTTGTTGAGACCCTTCTGCCACTCATTTAAATTAATCTCATTTTTCAAAATTGGTAACATTTGAAACAAAAAAAGAAACTTGGGTAGAATATTCATTTTTATCACTGCAATTCTTCCCATGAGGGATAATTGCAACTTTTCCCAATTCTTCAAGTCCTTCTGTACCCTGACCCACAACCTTTCATAATTATTTTTAAATAATTTTGCATTAGAAACAGACAGCATCACCCCCAAATATTTTACCTTATTAACAATCTCAAAACCCGTCAAGTTGACCAAAATCTGCTTCTCCTGACTCGACATATTTTTAGGTAAAATTTTAGTCTTATTTACGTTAATCTTAAAACCCGAGACCAAACCATAATGATGAATCAACTGTAATAAGTTTACTACAGAATAATCAGGTTGCGACAAAGTAACAACCAAGTCATCCGCAAAAGCTCTCAACTTATATTCTTTTTTATTAACATATATTCCTTTAATTTCCTGAGACTCTCGAATTTTGATCAATAATATTTCCAATGTTAAAACAAACAACAATGGCGATAAAGGACACCCCTGTCTAGTACCTTTCTCTATTGTAAAAACCTCCGACAAACCTCCATTAACAATAAGTTGTGCCGTTTGTTTTTGATATATTACCGTAAGGGCTTGTAATATCTTTTCACCAAAATTCATTTCTTCCATTACTCTTAACATAAAATGCCAATTCAATTGATCAAATGCTTTTTCAGCATCTAAAAATATGAGCCCTGCAGGAACTTGGTTGTTCTTGTCTAAATATTCTAGTAAATTAATAATTTGTCTGACATTATTTTTCATATACCTTCCTGTTATAAATCCTGATTGATCTTTATGCACAAGATGATGCACCACCCTCATAAGCCTATTTACCAAAATTTTTACAAATATCTTATAATCCACATTTAAAAGAGATATAGGCCTGTAATTTTTTGGTAGGGTAAGATCTTGATCCTCCTTTGGAATCAATGATATAAAAGCACTACGCCATGAAGGAGGAATCTCTAAACCCTGTAAAATACCATTAAAAAGATCATGTAATGGTTGGATCATCTCCTCTATTAGAACTTTGTAATAAACAGCTGTTAACCCATCCGTACCCGGTGCTTTCCCTAATTTCAATTGTTGAATTGCTGAGGTAATTTCCTCCTTAGTAATTAAACCATTAATTTCATATTTCTGATCCTCAGTCAGTTTAGGAAAACTTGCCTCAGCTAAATATTTATTTATATCTAGCATTTGTATATTAGTAGATTTATATAGGTTTTGATAATAATCCAAAAAAGATTTTTTAATCAATTCCTTCTGAGAAACTAATTTACCCTTATAGTTTATTTTCTCTATTATTCTTTGTCTCTGTTTCTTTCTTAATTGATAAGCCAACCATCTCCCAGGCTTATTGGCATTACAAAATGTATTTTGTTTCATAAATAATAAGTTGGTTGCAGCTTGATCTGCTATCAACATATTAAATTGTGACCTTAATAACTTTACAGATTCTTTAATACTCTCATCAGAAGGATTTAAAATCAAAGCCCTTTCTTTTAATTTAATTTCATCTTCAAGTTCTCTACGTTTCTGAATCTGATTTCGCTTATAAAAATTATTCATTTTTATCAAAACACCGCGCATAAATGCTTTACCTGCATCCCATACCATTGACATTGAAGTCCCCTTATACATATTCAAAGCAAAATAGTCCTTTAAACACTCCTTTAGTTTTTGAACATTCTTTTCTTGTCTAAACAAATTTTCATTAACTCTCCAAGATCTTCTTTCCTCTTTCTCTTGAATCAGCTCCATCCAAACTGGACTATGATCCGTCAGTGATCTAGGAAAAATCTTTACATTCTTTACTTTATTATACAAGTCCGTGGTAATCAAGAAAAAGTCAATTCTTGAAAAAGATTGGTGTCTATCAGAAAAAAAAGTAAAGTCTCTCTCCTCTTGATTACGTTCCCGCCAATAATCCCTTAATTCCCAGTCTTCTTTCATGTCAAAAAAGGCTTTAGGTAGCCTTGCTTGTTTAAGAAAAGGAGAGGAACCTTTCTTATCCCTTAGTGTATCTAAGACACCATTCCAATCACCCATTAATACCACTGATCTATAATCAAGCAAAGTTATTTTTTGATGTAACTGTTTATAAAATTGTTCCTGTTGTTGATTTGGAGCGTAAAGTCCAACTATAAGTACTTTCTTACCATATATACCAAGTTCAATCATCACATATCTCCCCTGGGGATCTGATTCTACCAGACAAGCTGGTAGGTTTTGTTTAACATATATAACAACTCCCCCTTTCTTCCCAGGAGCAGGAGATATAAAATGAGATCCCAAACGAGCATTAACTAAATATTTCTGGTCTTTAAGTAAAATATGAGTTTCCTGTAGACAAATAACATCATTGGTATGTTGCTTCAAATAATAAAAGATTTTTTTCCGTTTCTGAGGAGAATTCAATCCATTAACATTCCAGGTCAAAAACTTTGCCATCTCCCTTGGCACGCAGCCTGGAGAAGACACCATCAAAATCTGACAGAGCTGCATGTGTTGCATAACTCTTGGGTCTTGCTCCTCCCACCGGCGGTGAAGCACTTCCAGGAGAACTCTCTTTGGGCTCTTTTTTACGTTGTTCCTTCTCTTTACGCTTATAGGCTGCACGAGTCATCCTCTGCTCTTTAGCCTCCGTCTGGCGTTGCTTTGCCGCTTCTATCATCCCTGCGGAAACCAAATCTAATGCCTCAGATTGCTGCTCAGCTTCCTTACCACTCAAAGATTTCCGACCAGATGAAGTTGAGCCTGCACCCAGGACCGAAGTATAAAAATCTCTAGCTTTATCAACTGTGTTCAATCTGTAGCGTGTCCCAGCATGGCTCAAAACAATACCCATCGGAATTTCCCATCTAAATGGCATCGATCTAGCTTTAAGCTCATTGGTTAAAAAAGCAAAGTCTTTTCTACTTCTTAAAATTTTGGATGGGATTTCCTTTAGAATGATGACATCTTGGGCGGCAATCTGAAATCTTTTGTTGTAAAAGGCTTGTATAATCTCATTCCGCAGGGACTTCTTTGTAAAGTAAATCACCACATCTCTAGGCAAATTCTTCTGCTTAGCAATCCAGGAGTTGAGTCTATAAATTTTTTCCACTTCTCTCTGTAATTCTCCTTTATCCATATCCAAGGCCAGCGCCAGATCAGTAAGGACCACCTCCACCAAATCTTGATTGATATCTTCCTTGAGGCCTCTAATCCTCAGGGCATACTCCATCTGTCTATACTGAAACATCAAAATATCTTCTTGTGAGGAGTCCACCTTCCTTTCCACATCTTGAATTTTGTCATCCAAAGAGTCAACTTTGTCTTCCACTTCCTCAAGCCTTGCGTCGAGCTTAACCACCACAGTAGCCAAACCTGAAACAGCTGCCAATATATCTTGTCGTAGTTCATTATTATTTTCTTGCAATTTAGACTTTATCCCCGTTATCTCTTCTTTGAGATCAGATTTAATTTCTGATTTAATCTGTGAAACAAATTGATTCATTTCCTCTCTCATTTGAACTACAATCTCTCCCATTATGCCTCTAACCTCTTGTACTGAAAGTCCAGGTAGAGGAGGGGAAGGTGGTGGCTGAGCCGGTGATACATGTTTAGATTGTTGTTGTAGCTGTGCAGTGGAAGTTATAGGAGAAGAAATAACCTTAGGTGCTGAGGAAGGCTGCTGCCTCTTTGAAGCCATTTTAAAAAGCACAATTGTCACTTCCCTTTCCCCTCCAGCCAAAAAGGGAGGAGGAAAGAAAAAAAAAAAATTTTTAAAAAGAGACAAACTATAGTCATTAAAAGTCCAGAGTAAATCCAAAGAATAAGTAGTAAAAGAGCAAACAGTTCAAAAGAAAAAAATTCTAAACCAAAAGCAAAAGCAGAAGCAAAAAACAGTCCTTAGAAAGGGAAAGTAAAACAAAAGAGAAAGGAAAAAAAACTCCGACAGTTTCAAAACGCCATCTTAAATCCTTTCACTAGTATAACAAAAAAAGGAGGAAAAATAGTAAAAATCAAAAGATAAAAAAATAAACACCTAAAATATAACAAAAAATCCTTTAAACTGCTCCGTCCGTTTAAAAATTACTCACCAAAATGCTGTAAACACGGAGATAGAAGCGGCGGTTTCTTTTGCTTCCTAGGAAGCAAAAACAGCTGGGAGGCGGAGATCAGCAAGAGCTCCGAGGGAACACTCCTTTCACCCCCTCTAGAAATAAATCCAGAGGGGGTTCAGGGGTTCTACCTCTACTCTTGCGTTCTCTGTCCCTTCCCTTTGCCCGGGAAGGGATTTCCGAGCCGCGGGCCAGCTGATGCGCGCTGCGCTCCGCGGCTCTGACACTTCCCCAGCTGGACGGCTAAAAGCTAGCCGCCATCGCCGTCGCCTCCCACCGGAAGCTCCCAGAAACAATTTCTTTATATCTGAACTATCTCCCAAAAAAAGTAATACATTGCCATTTATCTGTTACTTGTTCTGTTTTTTAACGTAATTGAATATCACAGATTCATCATTGGGTGGCTTTTTAAGATATGTGTGTACATATCTTTCTGGGCTGGTGGCACGGAGCTGGGGAGGGTGGAGGGAAAGGGGATGATTTTGTGGGAGAGGCAGGTGCATTTGTGTGTGCGTGCGTGTGAGCGCATGCAATGTTTGCAGCGACATGCAAGTTGGGCTACAAGCACCCACAATGAGGCTTGCGCAAGTGGGACTGCAAGTGCCTGCAAAGAGGCTCCCATGAGTGGGGCCACAAACACCCACGACACTCACACGAGTGGGGCCACAAACACCCATAAGGCTCATGCAAGTGGGACCGCGACCACGCTCGACACTTGCGGGAGTGGGCCCACGACCACTCTTGATGCTCACACAAGTGGGGCTGCAAGCGCCCGCAATGAGACTGGGAACGCGAGCACCCACAATGATGCTTGTGACAGGAACAAATGCTCACAAGTAGGGCCACAAACACCTCTGATGAGTGTTCACTGGCCGGCCACTCACATGGCCCGTTGGCGATTAGGCTATGACCCAGTAGAGCCACGGCCCACAGGTTGGGGACCCCTGCCTTACAGGACTGAAAGGCCTAACCCTATCATTGGGATTTTTATTGAGAAGTTGCAATACTTCTTTCTGTTACCTGTTTCACAGGTCAGCTTTTGGTAGGCTAGGTTAGACCCTTATGGAGACAGGCAGTAGCACAGTCTACAGGGTTTTGTTTTTCTTCAGATCCTCCTCTATCTATCCTAGCCAATAGCTCATCTGCCTGGTCTTTGGGACTTTACTTATCCAGAGGTTTGTGAAAATTGTGTTTAGATTTTGGAGACATTACAATCTAACCAGGCAGAGAATCCTTCATTGTCAATGAAGAATGGCTGCCACAGTTTTCATAAAAGCCTTGAACAAGAGACCGAGGAAATCTCTCTGTTAGAAACCTTGATATAAATTGAATCCTGAAGGTTAAAGAGATTTTCGGTTGTTAAGATTTCTGTAACTTTATTTGGAACACATTCAGTAAATCTTAGTAAAGAAGCCCTGAAAAGCTTTCTTTGGAGGTGGAGTGGCCAAGAACTTGGAAATTCTTTCTGCTTTTTATGATCTGATACCTGCTGCTTGCTTGTCATAGGCTGCTATGTCTTCTTGATTTTGCTATGAGTACTGTAGCTGATTACATAGGTAGCTTCTGGCCTTTTCCACCTGTTAAGCTGCTCTTGCAGATCCCAAATATCTTTCTTCCTCACCACCTATCTTGGTTTCTGGCCAACTTTTATGGCTAGATGTGATCTGGGTCTTTTTTTTAAGGAGTATTAAGATGGAGCATTCAGCTGGAAGATTCTATGCTGATAGCCAAGTCAGACTATGCTTGATGGCAGTCCGAGTAATCTTAAGAAGGAAAGTAGCTCATAGCAGTGGTCTGTTCCTCTATGTATGAATCAGAAGAAGAATCTTTACTTATCAGTTTCAAGAATAGGGAGGAGGGTTGTTGTTGTTTTTTTCTAATTGGGGTTTGGCAGAGTTGGGCTTCAAATTCTTCCACAGGTTGAGGAGAATAGTTTTAGCTTTTGGGGAGTAGTAAAGGCCATTGAACTGCCTTATCTCTGTTCTTTGGAGTTTTGAGGAGAGGACTGATATTTTTTCCTTGTGGTACATAGGAGCGACAACATCAGTATTGTACTCTCCTGTGCATATTCTGAGCATTTTGATTTGTTACACTACTTGTTTATTCTTAGCATAGACTTCAACGCCCAGAATTCTCGCAATGATCACATTGATTGGGAAACTCAGAGAGTTGAGATTTATGAATCTGGAATCTTCAAGTTAAGAGGAGGCTGATTTTACATTGTTGTAAGGCAGAGGCCCCCAACCTTTAAGGCACCAGGGACCAGTTCTGTGGGGAGAGGTTTTTTCGCGGACTGGAGGGGGCATGGTTTTGTGTGCTGCCTGCATCCCATGGATGGGGCTTCACTTGTTTCTGGCATGCCACGGTCCGGTACCGGTCCACGGACCTGGGGTTGGGGACCTCTGTTGTAAGGGAAGAATGTTGAAAATGAAAAGCTTTTGTAAATTGAGAGTACCACGAGAAAACATTGTAATCTTAAATTTCATGACAATTAACAGGTTGAAATTAAAAATTACTCTTTTCTGAAGGTTTATCGCATCTTGTAGCAGCCTCATTTACTGAAGATAGATATGGTGTTGTTCAGACAACATTGCCAGCAATTCTGAATTCCTTGCTAACTCTTCAGGAGGTAAGGAGCTTTAATTTTTTTCACAAAAAAGAACTATGAAACCATAACATATTACTAGAAAAAATGATTTAATTTGCTGTTTCTTTAAAGTCTATCAAATGTTTTTTCTATAGTTAAAGAGAGTGTATTGATTAGGCTAAAATCCAAAAGGTGTTTTTAAGAGTAAGCTGGTCTATGACTATAGCATTACTTCTGCAGCACCTTAAACCAGCTATATCTTTTTGAGATCACATGGCTACAGCTATTGTATGTTTCCTGGAGGATTTGTATTTGATTTAAGGAGCTGCAGACAAGTGCTCTCTTCATATTTTCTGAAACAATTTGTTCGCCTTTGAATGCCAAGCATGTGTGATCCATTCTCCTGTTTAAGAATTTTATCCTCTTGAAGTCTTGAGTTAATTGTTTAAACAGTATTCTTCAGAACAGTATTTTGATTGATAAAATGTAATTTTATTGCTCATGGGGCTTAGCCTCCAAAGTTGATACTATATTTTCATCATTAGGGCTTACCATAGTCAGTTTGCATTGGAGAAGACATGGAAAAAACTTGGAAAGCCACAAAAAATATCTAAATTATTAAAGTTGTATTAGCTTAGTCATTTTTCCAGGCATGATTTTCCCCATGATTGCATGTTGCAATAAGGGATCATATGGTTCATTAAATTTTGGCTTAATACGGTAGATGTGTAGTCCTTGAAATTTATAAATCATGACTGATTGGTAATTATGGCTTAGCATGGACAGTGTGGTTGATTGACTGGCTTATTGAGTAAACTATAGTTAAAGCATGGCTTAACACATTTAAGAGTCATTTTCCCATAAGGGAAATATTATTTTTTAGAATTGAATTATATTGATTAGTTTTTAGAATCTTGATCTTTCTGATTTCTGAATCGTTTTAGTACTTTTGATGAGCATTTAGCATTTACCAAATGACCCTTGATGTGTTGGGTCATCCTTTCAGCGATATTTCTTTATCCAAACAGAGAAACAGAACGACTACCTGTGGGCAAAAAACATTGGGAGCGGGAGTGACTTCTAACTTCCTGCTGGCTTCTCCATTGACTTTGCTTGTGGAAAGCTGGCAGAGAGTATCACAAATAACAATTATGTGGCTGACTGTGGTGGCCCTGCAGTAGCCAAAAGTTTGCAAATACAACTGATCTGAAGATCTTTGAAATTCAGTTCCATAGAAATAATGACTCCTTGATTTTATATACATTCTTAGCGCATTTGAAGTAGATTGATTAAAAAATCATTGTCCTCTGATACACTAGTTTGGCTAATTGAAGTTTACAAACAGACAATAGCTTTAGTAGTATATAGATTTCTACATAAGGCTATAAATTTTGTTGTCAGCATGTTTCTTCATTGGGTTTTTTTTTTTTTTCATTCTAGGTTATAGACAAACACTTCAAACTTCCTCATGTGTCCAGCAAACCTCCAAAAACTTCAGGAAATCTTGCAGACACTTCCTACAAGACCCTTCGATTTGCTTTGAGATCATCATTAAAAACTGCAATCTATCGGATAACCACTACCTTTGGAGAACATTTAAAGTGAGTTTGAAGGATCTAAAACCGTATTAGTGTTCATTTCCTCATGTCCTAAAATATAGGTGAATGAAAACCACGATGGTTTGTTATGGGGAAAGATGGGAGGAAACAACACTATCTACACTACCTTGAGCTCCTGAAGAAAAGATAAGCTTTAATCATTACATTGAAATGTCTATGGAGATTTTCAATCATCCAGGTCACGGTTGTTCCAAAGAGCTTTTTCCAAAAGGCAACTGGCCTTTCTTGTTTTTTTTCTTTAAAAACATTTCACTTCTCATCCCAAAAGCTTCTTCAGTGGTGGGCAGTAGAAGGATTTATATTCTTCTGAATATAACCAGATGACTGCAAAGAATATAAAAAGAAAAAACCAAGGAAGGCCAGTTGCCTTTTGGAAAAAGCATCCTCAGAACATCACAATGAAATATAACACATTGTTGTATCTGTTACATAAGTATTAAGAGAACAGCAGCAACAACAAAGCCTATTTAAAAAAAAAAAGTAGGTAAAAACCAATCTATGCTTTCTTTGACCTTGTATTGAAAACAGTTTGGGATGAGCTTAAGTACATTCGGCTTAACATGCTTGAGTTCCTTATGTTCAATGTGGAAAGATTGGAGTAGAGACAGCAAGGCAGGTACTCTGGAGGCTGCCTTCTGAAGGCTGGTACTTTCAGACATGTGCCTTTACAAACGTCTGAATAGGGTTAAAGCCATGTCAGGATTGGAGGAAATAACACATATCTGAATTTGCTTTCTTAATTTTCTTACTTCAGATCCCTTCTCTTCAGCCAAAGTTATTTAGAAAAATGTTCCAGGAGGTCATCACAACTTTTTAGTGTGTATTTTAATGCATTTTGGAACGAGTTCTGCAAAATACGTTTTCTGATCTCTCTTTCTCTCTCTCTCTCTCTCTCTCTCTCTCTCTCTCTCTCTCTCTCTCTCTCTCTCTCTCTCTTTAGTGCAGTGCAAGTATCTTCAGAACATAAGAAAAGACTGCAGCAGTTCTTGGAGTTCAAAGAATAGAGAAGCCAAATTGCACACACTGTTGGAGATGGAATCAGATCTCAGATCTATCACACTGGCTTCTCAAATGTGTACTTTTGTTTTCTTTTTGACAACTCATAAGTTGATGTGTATGTATTTTGAAATACATACACATATATTTTTTAAAACTTTTGGATTGTTTTACTCTGATATTTTGTACAATAAAAAAGATATTTAAACTAAAAACACTTTGGACTAATATTTTTATTTATGTATGGCTGCTTTAATATACTTCTTGAAGCTCTTGGTCCTCTATGATTTATTTTGTATTGGTAACTGTTGAGAAAAGATAAATTCATACAGATCCGATTGTCACCCAGTTGCCATGTACATACAAGTAAAATATGCTTCCATAGTTTATACGGCATCGGCTAGAGACAGGTTACTGCAAAATTGGCCTCCAGATGAGGTTTTTACATACTCTTAAATCAAAGACCCTTCTGAGAAGAAAGGAATGCAACCCACAGTATTCCTCAGAACATGGACATTATTGACTCTGTTGATTGGGGACTCTAAAATTGTAAAGCTAATAAATTTTGTTTAGCAGGGGGAAAATCAGAATGGAGAAGACCTCTCTGTGAGTTACATTTCTGGACTTTATATACTGGCATAGTCTATCGTGTTCTTTTAAGTTTTTTTATGTTTCTATCAGAATCAACTGTCTAAAATATATTGTACCCAAAAGAACAATCTTGATGTCTAATTTCATTCTATACTTGTTATACTTTATTGAAATCTCAGGAACTTTTTTCAAGGGGTTGCTTAAATAACATCTCTGGGAATTTGGTCTTTTTTTTCCGTCCTCAACAATATGCATCCGTCTAGCACACCACCCTGAGGTGTACTGTTTCCATCGATTTCAGCAATGAGTGCCATATGGTTTTTGCTGTTCCCTTAATCTTTGCTTTAGCTTTATTCAAGAGGCAGGAAAATTTTCTAAAACAATGTAATCAAGTAGAGAGGAGCCTCTGCCCCATTATCCCTTTTACCTATCCTTTCTACGTTAAGTGGGATGATCTAGCCTGCCCATGCCAAGTCTTTCAGTGGTTCCAGGTAATGATTGAATGCAGGCAATCTGAAATGGGCCTTAAGAATTTTCTGAACATTTTGTTTTGTTAGATTTGCAAATATTTTGGCTGGAGATTTGGAGAAGCTTTCTAGTTAAGTGCTTATATTAAGTTCATAATTTTCTCAGGATATTTTTTCAACAGAATTACATATTTTTTTTACTTCAGTCAGAGCAGAATGTGAGCCTCTAAACTTGCTGAGATGTTTGCTTCTAAGTTGAAGTATTATATATCTGAAAAACTCTGGGTCTGGAAAGAATCATCATTATTAGAAGTGTTAATCGAGGTCAAGCAGGACAGCCTGGGTATCTATCTCCAAAATATGAAAAAGTTAAGATGTTCCTATTCAACAGTTCTCGTCATATGTTCATACTTAATTTTTTGGGTATAGATAAACTAGGAGAGCAAATTCTACAATCCCCCATTTACTTAGGTTGGGTGGGTTGGACAATAATAATTTTATCAAAAGTTTCAAATTCAATTGGAAAATGGCATTGGAACATGAAAAGTTTATTGGCTTCTAATTTCAAAAGTCAGTACCTAAAATTATGTTAAGTATGACATTTCTCTTAATTCCATATGGTAACTTTTCCACCAGTTTTATCTTTCAACTATTAATCACTTGCTTAGTTTGGAAAAAAAAAACACCTTTAACTTTTCCAGAACTTGGTTTGATCAAGGTTTGATAATCCATAGAAACCTGGGTCAGTTGATTTAGTTTTTCCACTTACCAGTCACTATATAATATAACACATATAGAGCATAAATACCGTTTTTGCATTATTTGCCGTTCTGATTTATAAAAGGCTAATCTGGAATTGTGCATTTTTGTGTTTGCTCATTCTAAAAACCTTTGACCTGTTGACAGCATTATATTTAGCATCTATTTATTATAGCAGAATGATGACTGGACAGGATCAGTAAGATCATACTATTGTCTCGGTACAGAAGTAATTTTTGAGGTTAAAATCTGAAATGGGCCTTAACAATTTCCTGAACCTTTTGTATTTCTTAAATTTGCAAATCTTTTGGCTGGAGATTTGAAGAACCTTATAAAAACCCAATGATCTAAGTAACTATTTCTTTAAAAACATTTTTTTTTCAACACAGACAAAAAGTTAAGACTTGTGAAAGTTTTATTAAAAGAATTTGTTCTAGGGTTATTGTGGAAAATATTTCAAGTAGTATTGTCTTCTTAAATTAGGAGTAATTCCTTTGCCATTGTTCTCTTTTGCCGATATAGAAATAATAAATACGGTTAAATATATTCCATTTAAAGGCAAGTCTTTTCTGAATAAATTAAAGTATTCTCCCATGTTACTTCTTCAACCTGTTGCTTTTGTGTATTGATTGGACTAAAAACTGGCTGTCCAAGAAAACAGAAAAAGCTGAGCACTGTAACAGTGTTGTAAACTCAGCAGTAAAAAGACCATCCAGAGTTAGATAACTCAGTGGCTATTGTTTTCCAAAATCACAGAATAGTATCAGTCCTCTTTATGACTGGCAGGAAGGAATTACATCCTAAAAGTAAATTAGCTACTGTATCAGATCTTTCACATTATTTCCACCGTTTCTTTGATATACATTCATTCATTATCCATCCCAAATATAAAAAGTTGGATGTCTCATTGGCAGAAACAGAGGAGGTAATTAGAGCAGCAAATTTAATGTGGATTGTCTTATATATGTACTTAAAAACATTTCTTAACTTTTTCTTCCTAAGTTTTCTTGCTTAATTTTTGAGTTTTCTGATATATGAAAGTTAAGCAGTCCCATCCATATAAAGGAATCCCAAACAACTAATCAATTTTCACAATGTCTGCTGATAAAAAACATAGTTTGAACTTTTGTTGTATTCATTTGCCAAAAATATTATTTAATAAAGAGGCATTTACCTACGAGGACAATTCCTCACATAATAACTTATGGTGTTTCTTAGATGTAATTGCTTAATGAAACTTGCTGCTTTATGAACAGATTTTTAATAGAAAACAGAAATGTTGCAAAGTTCCTGCATTAAATCTATACATAACAATAAACTTATTTTTATTCTTGTTAATAAATATTTTTGAAGACATTACCAAAAATGCTTTGCATCTGTGTTTTGCTTTTTAAATTGCAGACTATTCAGATATATCTTTTAAAAGTTGATCCAAGATTTTCTCTGTACCCTGGTATGAGCAATTCCACAATCAGATTGATTGATCAAAAACATTTCTAGACTACTTTTCATTAAACAAGATCCTGAGGCAGATGATTAAAAATTATTCACAAATGATCAGATTAACTTAAAATTCATGAAACTGTTGAGAGAATACAAATCTTAAATCACTGCAGAGGAATGATGTTGAGTCATTCTGTGTGAAATGTATTTGTCAGCAGTTTTCAGTTAAGTAAATTAAGAGATCAGATAAACATACTATTCATTTTGCTCTGGGGAGAGAAAAAAATACATACAGTAAAACGCTCACATTTCTTCTAAATACAACTTTATTTTACCAGAAGAGGTCACTGTTCTACATTTTGTGTAAATGTGCCAGCATATTCCTGCCCTCAATGACAGATATACTTTCTGCTGAACTAGGCAGTGCTTTTCTAATCTGGGGGAATCAAGATGTTTGGTTATAATTTTCATTATCCCATCCAGTCTAATCATAGTTCAACATAACTGGGGGGGCACAAAAATGAGGGAAGGCTAACCTAGGTCTTAGTTTCTGAGTTGAAAATCATGAAACTCCTTACAGAAAGGATCAGAAAACTTTCCTTTCTCCAACAACTTGTATAATTCTGTGAGTTAAGGGATGAAAAAAAATCAACCTTTTAAAAGTTGAATGTCAACCAATGTTAGATTTCTTGGAATTGCTGTATCTTTGTTTGCTTAGAAAGAGCTACTGTATAGATATAGCTACCATATCTGCTGCAAAAAGAGAGCTCATCCTTACATCTTTTAATTAGCCTAATTTTTACAACCCTGATATAGTAATTTCAGTCAGACAGAGAAAAAAATATCTTGCATGGGCTGAGAGAAAAATCAAAGATGGTGAGACATAAATTAGGGAAAAGTTAAAATTAGCTAGCATATGATGTAAAACCTAGATAAAACAGGCAGCGCACAACCACTAGCCCTGACAGAACCAGGCTGTGAAAATTAATTTTATCAGTTGACAAAAAAGTGTAAACCATTTCCTCCAACATTTGCCTTAAAAGTGAAGCAAGACTGAATCCTTCTTTGCCTGGGAGGATTGTTTTAAATGTTGAGAAGGAAGATTTGGTCACAGAGCTATTGTACCTTCAGGTATCACCACAAAGCCATGGAAGAAGGGTTTGTGACTTTCAATGTAGTTGTACGTATGTTAGCCACAGCCAATTTTAAAACATCAGTTCTATCATCTCAAAGGTATACTTCAGAGGATTATAAAAGGAAGTTGTGGCTGTGAGGTTATCCTGATTCTATCATACTTGCAATTCTTAAGCTTGATTTGAGTGAATACAGAGCTACCTTCATATAGCTTTCCCCCATCTCCTATGTATCACAGTTGTATTCCTTGCTAGGAATGGTGTTAGGAATTGAGGCCCATCACATCTGGAGGGCATAGGTAGAAAAATACCCTGTGTGTAATACAGGGAGCTCTTCATACCAATCTTTGACTATTCTTTGAGTAAACATATTTTTAATCAGAAATAGTTCTTTTTCTATGCATCGGATAGATTCCAAAAGAAGAAGTTTTGTGTGAATACTAAGAAATAAATAGGAAATCCGACAGCCAGGTTTGAGCAAATTCTGTACAAGTAGCTCTGATGATGATCTTTAGCATGAGTGAGGAGGTATTTTTTCATTTTAAAATCTGCATTTAACTGGTTGGACTGTGTTGCATTCTAGAAATGAACAGATATTGTATTTATCTGGGGATATCCATATATTTCTACATCTTTGTATATTCATACCCACACAGGGCTAAAATGAAATTTTTAGCCACAAAAAATAGGGGCTTGGCTCACACATCATGCTAGATAAAATGCAGAGCTTCAGATACTGCATTAAGTCAAAGCTAAATTACGTAATAATATAATTGTATGTGCCACAGTCCCTTATTATCTGCTCAACATTTTTTGGTTCTGATATTTCCTCAGTGAAACAGATACTGATAGAAAAGTAGGCAAATATCACATTTGGAACATGAAAATGAACTAGCAATTTTCCATAGACAACAATTCTATATATTATTGTCTTCCACTCATTCAGCAACTTTTCTTCAGATTAGAAAGTACAAAAAGAATCTGTATTCCGAACTTATAATAGTTGGGTAACCTTGTTGGGCCATAACTCATGGCAAAATTCTGGATAAGACCCCCCCCAAAGATAACATTTGCCCTGTGGTCCAAAAATTATCCATCCCTGGACTATTGATCTTAAATGATTGGTTCATTTTTTTAGACTCTGAGATTTATCCAAACCAGAGTTTGTTTTCAGATGGAACAATCACTTTTGCAGAGAATATAAACCATTCATCTGTATAGTGTGGTCTTTTAAAATGTATAATTTTAAAGAGGTTTAAGTCTGCAGCACAAGCATCTGCAGGGGAGGTTAAAGAAAAAGTCAAGATGGTGGCTGCACAATTCAACCACAACTAAACCTCCACCTTTTTTTTTTAGACGTAGATGTTTTCCTCCAGAATGATACAATACTGTAATGACACTCTCCATCTGATTTCTTGTATATGGCCTCCAAGTTAGTTCTACTTCCTTAGTAGCATTACTTGAGAATTATACTTCAGACTAAGATATTATTTGAGCAAAGTGTGCCTTCAAGTCAGGGTTGACTCCTGGCAACTGTCTAAACTAGGCCCTGCAGTTTTCTTGGCAAGATTTTGGAAGTGGCTTGCCATAGCTTGCTTCTCAGGGCTGAGCATGAGTGGCAGGCTGAAGGTCACCCCACTGGCCGTGTGCTAACGGTTGGACTGGAAATCAGAATCTCCCAGTATCTAATCTGGTGCCTTAATAAGGTGACCAACCGTCCTCCTTTAGGGAGGACAATCCTCCTTTTGTAAGTTCTGTCTTCTCTCGAAAAGTGTCCTCCTACATGTCCCCCTTTTTGATATTTGAAGACTAAAATCTGTAAATCTCCGTATTCGATCGATGCTGATCCAATCTGTTGCGTGTGATGTGACGTATTTGTATTTGACATGACAATTCGTAAGGGTTCGGTACAGTGCGGCGAGATGCCATTATGAGATGTATGCGCTCCGCAAAGGAGAATTGTTTTGAGAGAGTGCGCCGTGCACAAGAGTGTGCCGCACGCAAGTGGCTTTGTTTACTTCTTACCGAAACAATACACAGCACACACGCACGCATTAGACTCACTTTTTTTTCTTCAATTTATTTGTGTCCTCCTTCTCATTGTAAAAAAGTTGGTCACCTTAGCCTTAACCACTATACCAAAATAGCTCACTATACCAGACTGGCTCAGGATCAAACTACTATCAGAAAATAAACCTATCATGATTTGCAAAAATCCAAACTGTTGCCAAATGGCAGCAAAAGTACACTGAACACCCAGTGTTTGTGAATCATCTAACATGTCATCCAGAGTTTGTTTGGTGGTGTTTCTTTTTGGTTTTTTTTTTTTGCAAAATACTGTATATGGCAGGCCCATCAGAGGGAGATGGGGAGACTGGTATTTTAAGCTCTTGTATGCACATGTATGTCAGACTGGATTCATATTACTCTAAGATATAATATTGCTTGCTTGTTTGTGGCTCACTCTAGGTTATGTTAGTGGTTTCTTGATGGTTTAATTTGAAATAAAAGATAAAAACCTGGATTTTTGCGTAACACTTGGATGAATTTAATTTGAAATCATTTTTTCAATAATAGCCTCTTATTTGTAGCATCTTTTCAGTAAAATTGTTTAAATAGTCATAACTATTTAAAAGCAGAGTGATTTTAAAAACAATATCTATCTGAAATTTCTGTTGCATATTTAGTCAACTGGTTTATAGTACACAAACATCAACAGCTGAAAAAAACGTGTTCCTATCTTGCAGCTTATCTAAACACCCCAGAGATTCTTGTACAATTTGTCACCACATCAAAGCAATACACAGCCTAGCTCTTGTATTATTCTGTGTGAGGTGATTAACAATCCCTTATTTTTATAGTTGCAAATTGGTACTAAACTTTTAGTTCACCATTAATATTTGGAAAACTGCAATTGCAGGGCTGGGCAGATGGAAACAGAGCTTCGGTAAAGCTGTGTAGCAAGAAAAAAAGCAGCCAATTATTAATTATTTGATTTTCTATTATTGCATTTTTATTATAAGCAAAGGAGGCGGAGTTCCATGGGATTTTTAGCTAAAATAATTTGGCTGACATTTGGTACAATGTACTCTAGCTACAGAAGAGGGACAAGGCTTTCTGCCTTTTTCAAGCAGTGAAATAATTTGGTTGGGACTTGCCTGGACTTCGATAGTTGTTTAATATGGCTTTTTTGTATTTTCTCCTAGATAGTTGTGCCATTGCTCAGATACTTCAAGTTATAATGAGATAAGATGAGCAGCCTATACATTTTATAAATAAATAAATACTTCACAAATAATTACTAACACAGAAATAATGTTTCTGTTGAGAGAAAAATGTATATTTAATTTGAATGATGGAGAATGCGTCTCAAGTGTTGTCGCAACCTGGTCTTGGAAGATGTCATGTGTATTAACTTTTTAACATGCCTGGAAAGAAACCCACATGTTAAAATGTTTCTTTTAATTTATACTTATTTTAAACATGAGAAGTGAAATCTTAGTGTCCACAGGTAATACATGAAGTTGTTGTTGTTGACAAACTAAGAACAATTTTTTGCTTTTCCTGAATGTGTGTCAGTACATTACTACAGGCACCTCCAAATTGATAGGATGAAGGCAACAGTGTGCTGTCTTGTAAGGTAATCTCTAGACCAGAAATACTAAGGTTCATGGAGAATGTTTTGATAGAACTGGGCATGTCTGCCCTTCTACCATACTGGACAAGATGTACCAAAACCGATCAGTACTGATTTTAGAGATGGAATGCTGCATATAAATACCAGCACGACTTAAGTTGGGCGATACAGTTAACATCTTCTCCATACAGGTAATCCTCAACTTATGATCACAATTAAACCCAAAATTTCCATTGCTAAGCAAGGCAATGCTTTGTTAAATGAGTTTTGCCCCATTTTACTGCCTTTGTTTTTTTGCCACAGTTGTTAAATGAATGATTGATATTAAGTGATTCATGTGGTCATTAAGCAGGTCTGGCTCCCCCCATTGACTTTAGTTGTTGGAAACTTCCTGGGAAAGGCACAAATGGTGATCCTATGACTGCGAGACAGTGTAACTACAGGCAAGTTGCCAAGTGCCCAAATTTTGGTCATGTGAACTTGGGGATACTGCAATGGCTTTAAGTGTGAAAAACTGGTTGTAAGTCATTTTTTTCAGTGCTGTTGTAACTTTGAACAGTCACTAAATGAATGGTTGTAACTCACAGACTACCTGTATTTATTATAAAACACATTATGCAAAAGCCTTGACTACCTAATGTCATGAACTGGTCAGGGAAATCAGTATCTATCGGTCCTCTGGGGATGGCAGTGGCACCTGGAGGATTGCAACTCAGAATGTAAGAGGAGTAAATGGTAAAGAAAATGAAATAGTATTTTTTTAGAAAGCACATAAGAATAAGGAAGAGTATAATAAAAACGAACAAAGATGGTCTGATATTGCTGAATGGATGAATGTACACAGGAAAGTGGCGTAGATTTAATAATGAACGAAAGGGATAAAATGTTTGTCAGAAAATATGAACTGATATATGCAGAGTTAATGATTGCACATGGAAGTAGGAATCCTTAGATGAAGGACAGTTGCATGTTCTGTTTCACTGAAATGGTAGCAATGGAAATCCAAGAATGAGTTGGTGGCACCTGAAGGCAGGACAAGAAGCAACGGGTGGAAACTAATCAAGGAGAGAAGCAACCTAGAACTAAGGAGAAACTTCCTGACAGTGAGAACAATTAATCAGTGGAACAGCTTGCCTCCAGAAGCAGTAAATGCTCCAACACTGGAAGTTTTTAAGAAGAGACTGGACAGCCACTTGTCCGAAATGGTGTAGGGTTTCCTGCCCGAGCAGGGGGTTGGACTAGATGACCTCCAAGGTCCCTTCCAACTTTACTACTACTATTATTATTTTGAATGGTCGCAATCCAAATTACAAAATAATTCTTCTGGGTTATGTGAATGGGTGGGAATAAAGCAAACAATTATGGAAAAAGAGATTGACCCATTTGGAGATCCAAGAACAACTAAAATAGTAGTGTTGGATGATTATCTGCTTAGAAAAAAGATCTCTGTGTTTCAAAGTCATAGTTTAAGCATAAAAAGGCATATAACATGATGTGATTATTTTTGAAGGTTACAAGTGTGATGGAGGTTTGGAATGTGGAAAGTACAGGCTTTATCCTATGCAGTGGAGATGCAAACCAGATTTTCACTCTCCCAGTAGCAGACCAATTAAATCTCTGAAGGAAAACTAATGTAATTTTGCTGAATGAAAAAGAGCACAATAAAGTGGGTAGGCATGAATTACACTATATTTTGCATGAATATGAAGGTGGAAGTTGATTAATGCATGTGGTATAAGTGGTACTATGAAAAATAATGCTTGTTAAAGGACAAGTAGAACAGTTAGCAATGATTCAACATTGAAGAGGGGATGAGACAAGGTAGAGTGATATCCCCTTGATTACTTATTTGTAGAAAAATGTCTAAATAATGCTTGCAATGATTCATCTAATAAGAGCTGTCACTAAGAAGACTGTTTATGCACGGAATATTCATCTCTCCTGGGACTAATAATAAATTCATGTTGGTCAATATAATACATAGCTTCCCAGGAAAAGCTAATAACTTTATAAGTACCTAGTCCACAAGAAAACATAAAAGCAAAACATTTTGGCTGTAATTTGTTTTGTTTTATTAATTTTAATTATTAACTAATTAGTTTTAATTAATTATAAGGAAAGCTTGTGGTAAGCACCAGAGTGCAGAATACTTACTCTTTTTAAGCAAGAAGAGAATTAAATGCTTTTTGACTAATATGTTTGTGAAATATTGTAACATTTTTGGAAGTAGGTTTATTATTATTTTGTCTAAATTGCATATATTCCTCCTTCCAGGTTCATTATTATTAACTAAATTTATCACTTAGTCAATATGTTAAGAACAGGCAGAAGGACCTAGCTACTTTGGTTGATTTGAAAAAGCAGAAAAAAAAGCTACATAGGATGAGATATGGTGAATATTTCAATGTCTAATCTAATGAAAAAAAGACTAGGACTGATATGATAGCAGTGCTCCAATATTTGAGGGGCTGCCACAAAGAAGAGGAGGGGATCAACCTATTTTCCAAAGCACCAGAAGGCAAGACAAGAAACAATAAATGGAAATTAATCAAGGAGAGAAGCAACCTAGAACTAAGGAGAAATTTTCTAATAGTGAGAACAATTAACCAGTGGAACAGCTTGCCTTCAGAAGTTCTGGGTGCTTCATCACTGGAGACTTTTAATAAGAGAGCGGACAGCCACTTGTCTGGAATGGTATAGGGTCTCCTGTTTGTACAGGGAGTTGGACTAGAAGATCTCCAAGGTCCCTTCCAACTCTGTTATTTTGTTACTCTGATCACAATTTGTGACCTTCCACTCTGGCTTCCAACAAGCAAAGTCAGAGAGAAGCTAGATTCACTTAACAACTGTGGTGATTTGCTTAATGATCATGGCAAAAATGATCATAAAATTGGATCCAGGCGCAAGATGATTTGCTGAGTGTCCAAAATTCCAGTCCCAATTGTGTTTTTAAGTCAAGGACTATCGGTAATACATTGTTTGGTCTTATTATATGATGCATCTGAAGAACAGTGATACAATTGTAGTTTACTCGGTATATTATTTCTTTAGATAAAAAAAACCTAGTTTGTTTCATGTCTTCTGGGATTGTGCTATTATTTTTGCTTTCAAGAGAATACTAGGAATGATTTGGAAAATAACTGATTGTAATATTAGTTTCCAAAATTGGCATTGTTTTGTATGAAGTAATAAAACTGTCTTATTAAAATCTGCAAAATATTGATGTTGCAGCAGTTTGGTTGAGGGAAATACTGTCCAAACCCTTTTAACAATTTTGGATTTTTTTTGTTGATTAAACTATCACTATTCAATATTTTTAGAAGCAAAATATATTTGTGTGTGTGGGAAAGAGGAGAAATAAGAATTAATACTGTATGCTGGATTGATAAAGATTCCTATGTAAGCCATCTTCAATTATTTTTCATGCAATGAATTGTATCTGTGATAAGTTTTAAGCTTTAAAGTTTAAGCTTTTAAGTTTTAATGAATTTTCCCACTTTGAGTTTTGATACTGAGCAGATTCTCTTTTGCCTTGTGATACCTGCTTTTTGGAAGGGTAAGCTTATTAGCCTATTGGTTTCTTCATTATGTGCAATCCTACTTTGTGCAGGTGAACCAGTCCCCGTCCTGCAAAAACATGGCTATAAGTAGTATGTTATCTAATAAACAGTGAGGTCTTATTGAGAGGAATAGTCTATGCGCAAGTATGGAGGTTTGCTCAATTTAATGAGGAACTCGGAAAATGTAGTCCCGTTATTTCCCCTTATAGGACAAATTAGAAACCTGGCCTTTTGAACAGCATACTTATACCAATAGAAGAGAATATTTATAGCTCAGGGTTGAACTGTGAGGTCCTTGGTGCTCTCTGAACTCAGTGGTTTTCTTGCAGCCGTTTCATTACCGGACTAGGTAACATCACCAGTGCTATGTCTATGGAGATTTTCAGTCATGCCAAAAGTGCTTTTTCAAAAGGCAACTGAAATTTGTTTCTAACAGAACAGAATAACAGGCTTGGAATGGACCTCTAATCCAACCTCCTGCTCAAGTATTTCAGACAAATGGCTGTCCAATATTTTCTTAAAATATTCTTTCCAATATTCTTTCTTAAAAACCTCCAGAGTTGGAGCACCCACAGCTTCTGGAGGCAAGCTGTTCCAGTGGTCAATTGTTCTGTCAGGAAATTTCTTCTTAGTTCTAGGTTGCTTCTCTCCTTGATTAGTTTCCATTCACTGCTTCTCATCCTCCTTTCAGGTGCTTTGGAGAATAGATTGACACACACACCCCTTCCTTAAGGCAGCCCCTCAAATGTTAGAATACTGCTATCATGTAATCCCTAGTTCTTCTTTTCATCAGAGTGCCTTGATTACAGCTCTTCCTTATTTTCACAGCCCACTACACCAAGCAAAGAGGTTTTCTGAAAAGGGAGCGGGAGCAGCCGCGTTGGAGGTTCCCTCCTAACTCTAATACCGGTAGTCAAAATAGAGACCATTGCAAGGTTCAAGCCCACTTCTGTACTGCTGGTTGCAGAAAGAAGCACCGATGAGACCAGGTATCTCTCCGCAAAGGGAATCAACAGAGGCAAATGGTGGCTAGGACTGTATTTTCCTTGAAGACCTTTCGCTTCTCATCCAAGGAGCTTCTTCAGTTCTGAATGAGTTTCTACCAGCCAGCCAGCGCTAAAAGATTAAAAAAAAAAAAAAAGTTAAAACGCCAGTATTGTGCAGTGACGGGGTGCCACGGGTAGTCTTTATAGGAGAATTGGAGAGGCGGGTCAGCCAACCCGCCTGAAGAATACACGGGCAAACTCGCCCGGCCACGTGCCAACGAGGGCCACACTTTGCACACGTGCCTGCCCCTTGCACTCTTCGCTCTGCGGCTCTGCACTGAGGAGGCGGGTCCCTCGGCGGCTCCTCTCGCCGCCCAATCTGGCTCAGGGGCCGGGTTTGATCAGCCACCGGCTCGTCGAAGGGCAATGACCAGGTTGTTTTAATCCGGAGCCGGGCGGCGCGGGAGAAGCGCCGGCGACGGGCGAGTTGAGGTTAACCGAGGTGGGGGTGGTCGGCTCGCGCCACAGATTGAACTCGGAGCGCTCGCGCCAAGTGATACTATGTGCCAGCATCGTTGTCTTGGGTAATCTGTAGCGGGGCATGTGTGTGTTTGTGTGTGTCTGGAGGGGTGGACTGGGGGGAAAGACCCGGGCAAGAGCAATCCTGTAGTAGTTCTCTGAGAGAAGGGCGGACTCGGTTTCTCACCTGCAGGGCGTGGGCGTGTTTGGGTGGCTTTCCCAATTTTCTTGGGGTTGCAGTTGTTTTAGATGAGAGAAACCCCCGTCCGGTTATAACTTCTAAGGGGAAAGTATCCTACCGGTTGGAGTGGAGGCGCTGGGTTTTAAATATTGGCGGAGCATCTGCTTTGTGATACCCGGCTAGCTACTATGTTATTAGGCCGCCTGTTTTCTCAATGGTAAAAAAGCTTTCGTTTCTGCAGAAGGCTTCGTTTAATCGACTTAAGAGAGCGAAGCTAAAAAGATGACGAAGTAGGCAGTTCTGCTATTCGGGAAGAGTGAAACCTTCTTTCTCTTCGCTAATCGTGTTGCACCAACAGTGAGGATTATACATTGCTCGCATCTTTTTGTTGCAACTTAGCCTGGTTAGTGAAGGTTGAGGGAGGAACCGGCAGGAACGAAACATCCAAATCCTACACCCACTCTTTTTTTTCTGAAAGGGAAAAGTTAGATTGTTCTGTTTTTTTTTTTAAAATAAATAAAAAGAAAACCCACAGAACCTCTTTAAATTTCTGGCTCCAAACATCCAACAGCAATTATTTACTTTGGAAAATCCCAGGTTTTTGGTACCTTGGTAGTATTGTTCTCTATAAACAGACATTTAATTTATATTATATTGAGCAATTGTGGAATAGTTGTAGAAAGCTATAGCTAGTCAAGAGACTGACTGCTGAATCATTTGGATTTTAAATGCAGCAGCAGAAATTGTTTCTTTTTTGGTGCATCTAACTAGAATATTCTTGGGGTAAAACATCAGGAAATGAAAGGAAATGAAAGGTTGGTGAATTATGCTGAACAGTGGCATGAGGTCCTGCGACTTAATAATGCAGGTTATGTCTCGTACATGTTTAGCTACTTGGTCTTTAGAAATCATTCCTCTCCTAGTAATTGCAACTAGCTACTGAATCAACCAATCTCTTGCTAAGTTTGTACTTTACATCACAAATGCCACCTTACATTGAAAAAAATAAACAGAATATTTTTTTAATGCAACTCTTCTTTAGAGTTGTTTGGTTTATTACACCAGTTAATGAATAGAGTTAAATCCAGATCGCAAGTCAGACCCTCTGACTCTGTGCTTGACCAGAAAAGCTGATGCTACAATAAATTAATTTGACTTTAAAATTTTATAGGACATCTTGTTTGAATTGCAGTGGAACTCTAGTACAACTGCTCTGCTTGAAGTCTATAAGGGTTAGTGTGCTACAAAAATGTGTTACTTTCCTCATTCCTCTTATGTTAATAATTCTGCAGCAAGTGGTTTAAAATTAAAAGCAATTGACCAATCTATCTTCTAGCTTAGAAATCCATTTCTTTGTGGTCGCCTTTCTCTTGCAGCGGTGAGTAGCAAGTTTAAAAGTATGAGTTCATTCAGTAAAAGGCTGTTTCTAATGCATTTCCCATCTATTGACAGATTCCATTGCTCTACATTTTGGTGTTTTGTGCACCCCTCAGTATAAGAGATTTGGAAGAGTCCATCCCGAAGAGGCATGTCACTGTGCACTAGTAGAAGTCTAACAGCAGTGCAGCATTCTCTGAAGCCCTTGACAAATGTCACGTTATTCCTATGAAGAAGCTACCCCACGTCAACTGTTCCAGCAGTGGCACACTTTCTTGAATTCCCAAATGTCTTTTAAAATCACTGTCAGTAACGGCGGCGACAGTGCTGAAATCCAGCAGAGTCCACCTAAACTCCCAGATTTCTTTCCAAAAAGATCTAGCATCTTTGAGAGACTTCCTGTTCTCCAGAGAACACAGGAGACAAGATGTTCTAAAACTGTTAGAGAGGATTTCCAGCAGAAAGGTGAGTTTTTAAAAAAATGTTCATCAGAAAATATTTCCTGTAAGATAGATAGTTTTTTTCCTTGTTTGTCAGGATATTTCTTAACTGTATTCATGCGCTTAGGGGGTAATTTTGCAAATATCCTTCACCTTCTCACTAGAAGATCATTTAGAGCAGATTTTCTTTATAATTGACAAATTTATATGTAAATAATTGCAAGAGTAGGGTTTGCGAAATAACACTGAAGTGATATCGGATAAGGAAATCTCTTTCTCTTTCATTTAATAATAATCACTCCAATGGAGACTGTTGGTAGGTCTTTTAAATGTTTTTATGCAAATATTATGGCTAATATAACTAAATTTCCACTTGGAATATAGAAATTCTTTTACAATGCACCATCATTTTATACTGTTTTTATTGCAAAATGATAAATATCTTTATCATAAGTGCTCTTACTCAGAGTTTGTAATGGTATTTATGTTCTGTAGAAGAAGTTAGCCTGAATGATGGAGACAAAAAAAAATAAAACTTGAGTATAGATCGTTCAGAATGAGCATTAATAATATTTCTATCTAGTTAGCTGGATCAAGATTAACATGCTAATTCAGTAGTTCTTCTGGTTGTCGGAAATCATTCCTTCTCAGTTTCGTTATTTCTTCAGCTTTTAATCTCAGCTACCTCATTCTTTAACAATTCAGAAACATAAGTCAAGATTCTCTAGCTAGTTAAGAAGAACTGAGGTTTCCCACCAGCCATAATTCTAAACAAACCTAGGTTTGAGGTTACATGACTTTCCTAGCTGTTCCCTCTAGCAGAAAAAAGCGACAAAGCGACGATCATGCAACATATACAGTCTTTGAAAGCCAGAAATAACCTGCTAACACAAAAATAGTTCAGTAGAAGATAATATCTAGCAACTAAGAAATAAAAAATATTTTTGAAGGGATGCAGTAACACATAGTCTCAAAAATCTTCATCAGGCAACCCTGTTTTTTGGCAATATCCTTGGTGGTGAACTATTACTAGTCCAAAAGATGTGGCACATTTAAAGAATATTGTGTAGACAGTTTAGTTGGTTGCTAAAATGCATTTTGCTTCCTTTATACTACTTAGTGCTTTTGCATTGTGTTGAATGTGACTGTGGTGATATCTTTTAATGTCTTGGATGAAGAAACTTTTAGTTCTTTTTCTGGGTAGCAGATGATCATTTAATTTCTATTATGATTTCCCTTTTAATTTAAGATTGCATCTATTTCCTTTTTATTAAAAAGTAAATTCATCAGCTTCTTAGCTGCCAGTTTTCTCTCTGGCCTTTTTGCCTAAGGACAAAAGGAGGGAGTAAATTAGAGTCATTAATTGTTTGACATAATAAGAAGAAAAGGGTTATTTCTTTAAAATTGGGGTTAGGTGCCCTAGCAGCCCCCTTTTTTTGCTTTGTAAATGCTCATACTGAAGATGGCTTCAATTACATTTAGCTATCCCTACGTTAAAATATTTCTTTAAAAGATGTGTGCGGCCACCCATTTTAAAACACGACTTTGGACAGCTAAGCATGAAGTAGTGGCTTTTTTTTTTTTTTTGCTTATCCTACTATGGATTTGGTATGGGTACAGATTGATACAATTTGACGCCCCTCACCAACCATTCACAAACCAATTCCATCTCTCGGGGGTGGGATTAGGCCAGCAGGGATTGGCCAATTTAGGCTCATGCAAATACACGTCCTCTCTTTTAGTCTTAGGATATTTTTGTGGGCTTTTCTGCTTGGGGCAACAGGAAATACAAGTCATTTTAGACTGAATACTCTCTCAGTCCAGTCAAATCTCTGAGCTGATCCAAGGATTGATGACTTGGATCAGTCTGAAAAGCATCTGACTAACGCTAATGGTGGGGGAAGCAGTGGATGGGAGTGGTACAATGAAGAAGGAGAGAGAGAGAGAGAGAGAGAGAGCGCTGATATCAACGATTAGTTGGGTTGCATTTGGAATCAGGACCTCACCATCTTTTCTGGTAATGAGTTATTTAGCTTAATTATGCATTGTGTAAAGAAATATTTTCTTTTGCTTATTTAAATCTTTTCTAAATCAACTTCTTTGGCTAGCCATTGATTCTTGTGTTGGAGAATTATTGTCCCCTGTTTCTCCACACCGTGCACGATTGATAATAGTTTTTTTATGTCTTTGCATAATCTAAACATTCCCAGATATTTTAGCCTTCTCCTATAGGCAAGTGTTTGACTTGCCCCAATTCATTTTCACTGCCTTCTCTTACATTTTTTTTTCTAGATCTATTATAACCTTTTTCAAAACTATACAGTTTTTCAAAGTCTGACATAACTATAGATCTGCTTGAGGCCATTATAGAGTTGACAGCTTTATTTTTAGTTCCTTTCCTAAGGACCCATTCAGCTGAATTGGCTTTCTCAAAGCTGCTATATACTGATTCAGCAATTTCATTATTCATTATGACCCCAGATCTTTTTTCTAAATAGTTACAAGCACTCAGACTTCCATCAGTATATGTGTGAAGTTAGAAGGGTTTGCCTCACTATGCATCATTTTACACTTAACAAATGGTGCTGTTGATCTGCCACATTTTTGTGAGATTAGTAGTAATAATTGCTCTTATTTTTCAAAATTCTTCCTATAGCATATAAAAAAAATACAATTTCAGCTGGCCAAGTAAACCTTTTGCATTGTTGTTGGGGCCATATTTGTAAGAGTATCATCATTGTAGGCAATTCAGAGACTGCTTGAGGCAATTCAAGAAGCATAGGTGAATTGTGCACACAGTTAGAAGTAGATGTGGATAGGAGTTACATGCATTACTTAAATAAAGGATCACTTTGGTCTAGTGGTTAAGGCTAGAAAAGCATGAAACTGTGAGTTCAAATCCTACCTTAATCATGAAAGCCAGCTGGATGAGCTTGGACCAGTCACTCTCTCGCAGCCCAACTCACCAAAAAAGGAGAAGGAAAGTGTGTTGGATATGTTTGCCAACTTGAGTTATTTGTAAAAATAATAAAGGTGGGATATAAATAAATAAAAGATAGAGCTGCTTGATTTTTTTCAGTTGCATAAATTTAAGATTTGCTCTTGGTTATAATCTATTCCTGGTCTAAATTATTGTGTTATGCAGCAAATACCTGTACAATGGATTTATATTGATTTGATTAATTCTACACATTCCAGGTACTTTGTGTGTTCTGTCTTGGTCTTAAGAATACCCTGCAAAACAAAGTAGACCTATATAGTAACTATGAGAAGTGCGCCCAGGTGACCAGCTCCAACTCAGCACTTATTTATCCAACCTTTTCTTGATTAGCTTGCAATTTCATTTGAAATTGGGAATAATTTTAGTATTTTAACAATGTACTGAACTACGGTGGTTGTATTATCATTTTATTTCACATAGAGATAAACAGACAGATAGCTGTACGTGTGTATATATCTGGGTACAACTTAAACTAAATATTAAATAAATCACTGTATAGCATGTGATTTGACTTGATATGCAGATTTTTTAAAATCTAAATTGTGAAGGAATGGTCCACAGTAGGATTGGGGGAAATTTCTATCAAAATTGCTTCTCTCTTCCACTTTTCAGAGGAAGCAAGCGCTTTTGTTTTTTGAATCTGAATTTCAAATGTGGAAAATCTTAATTTTGATTGGGAGCTTATAGGTTAAACTGCCAAAGCCACCTTTCTTGTGCTTCTATTGTGGCTAAGGACCTCCCTGCATCAATTTAAATAAAAAAAATGCATAAGAGAGGATGGGTTGAGGTGAGGTTATGTTCAAAGATGAGGTCATGTTTAAATTGGACAAAACCCAAGTCTTGCACTTTCTGCCATTACATTCACTGTTGCTAGGATAGGAGAAGTTACATAGAGACCTTATTGCTTGCAAAGGGATTTTGAAATTACACTATGGATTACAAAACATTAAGACCAGGACTGCAAATATGTCTAAGACTACAGATTGCCTACCCTGACTTAAAAATGTTTTAAATATTTGGTTATTTAAAATCATATGATGATAACACTATTGTGGCAATACATGGACAATTCTTCACGGATTGTCCTTCGAAGCTTCTCCAGAAACATATGGTTTCTGAATGAATTATAGCTAAAGATGGATTTTAAAAATTCAGTTTGCCTTGAAAGATAGCATGACAGAAGACTGATTATAGCTTTTATTTTTTGCAAATTATCTTTCTACATGCATAGACCCTCTGGGGGACCATTTGGGCAAGTATCCCATGGTATGATAGTACATTGTGGTAGAATGCTGGAAGGAAGATGCTATATTTGAATACTTTCTTGGGAATCTGTTATTGCATTGGGAACACACTGACTTTGGGCTGTGAATAGCAGGGAGCTGTGGTGGCGCAGTGGTTAGCATGCAGTATTCCAAGTTCCAAGCTAATTCTGCCGACTGCCAGCAGTTCGATTCTCACTGGCTCAAGGTTGACTCAGCCTTCCATTCTAATGAGGTCGGTAAATTGAGGAACCAGATAGTTGGGGGCAATATACTGACTCTGTAAATCACTTGGAGAGAGATATAAAGCACTCTAAAGCGGCATATAAATCTATTATATGCTATTACTGCTATTACTATGTCCACTAAAGAGCAATCTAAAAAGACATTTGTCAGACGATATTTGCAGATATAATTCTGTTCAAATTCTACCTTTGTATTGGATTTGACAACTTTTGCAAAGTAGTTGCCAGGTTTTCTCAAACTCCTCTGTACTGTTAAGGCATACTTTGTCTGAATACTTTCTTATTTGCACAATATCCGCTTCACTGCTAACCTGGGAAAAGGCTTTCCCCCTTTTCTGTGGTTTAATTTTGTGTTTTATTAAATGATTATTCATCACTGATGATTACTGGGAAATATGCTGCTGTACGAAATACTATAATCCAATTTATGCCATCTCAGTTTTCATGTGGTTTTTTTAATTTATGAATTGCAAGAGCTTATTCAAACCATTGCAAAGTAATGAAGCAAAGTCTATCTGGCCAATCGGTACATTAACATAAATATTGCAAGGCTTGATGTTGCTGGCTGAATTTGATTGGTTTTCTGCTGTGCTTGAAGGCTTTGATGGGTTTATACAATTTCTTAACAAAAAAACCCAGTAAAATAAGTCTCAATTATTAATATACGTAAAGAGTTGAGCAAATGATTTTCAGATTCAAGGACATTCTTGATAGTGACTGACGTCAAGATAGCAGCAAGAATAGAATTGATTCAAAAAGCAAAATAATTTAATTGTGTTTTTGTATATTTACTTTGGGGGAAAATTGCCCTAAAAAAGACATCAGCAAATACTGTAAAACTAACTTTTTAATGCACATTTCAATTGCTGTTATTTTAAGCTCTTATGGGGTTGAATATTTAGTTTATTCTGGAACTTTGCTGCACTACATGAAATGTGACGCCTGGGACTTAGTATTTTAAAACTTAGAAGAAATATGTATAATATAGTAGATGATGTATTTTGCCTGCTTTCCAGATCTGAAGAGGTTAGACATTCTGACTAAGGTACTGGGTATCCAATGTGTAAACCAATGCTTAACTTTCCCCAAAAATAATAATCTTTCAGTAATCAAATAATTTTACAAGTGAGTGCATATGCAAGAATAATATATGCTACAAAACTGGAGCCAAGTACTTTCCCGGCAACTGGTGTAAGGCCTGAATTTCATTGCCAATATGTGTCAGTGATTCATTGCTATTCTATGAAGTATTCCACTGAAAAGGTTAAAAATTAAAGCCACCAATTTGTGGGTGATAAAATACTTCATAGAAGTGAAATTGAATAGTATCCATCTTCAAGCCATACTCTGTTTTAGATTTCTTTAAATAAAATGCCATCATAAATATCTTGCTTTTGTTTAAAAACATTTTTGTTTTTGGAGAGTATGACGAGGCTGCCAAATAAAAAAATGAAACTATTCTTTAGGTAGATGTGCTTTTAGTACTTAATGCCTAATATAGACCGAGTTTCTTTGTAATATATTTAAGTAATAATTCTTAGGAATGTGGGATGCCTAGAGCAAAGCACTTAAATAAAGTGTTGTTTCAGATATCTAGGAGCAGGTTTACGAAACCGGATAGTTGGCTGGGTAGGTGGAGCCTCACACTTCAGAGCTATGAGCCTAAAAACAGTACAGAAGGGCAGTACAGTATGTTAAAATGTTAAAAAACAAAGCATAGCACCCTGATATTTGACTAAAAGACCTTATGCTTTTGGAAATTAGTTTCATGCATGTAGAAGAGAAGCTGTGCACAATTTTTAAATTGTTTTCTTGAGTTTTACTCTCCTCCACTGTCCCTATTTATTGAGCAGCTGGGTTTAATTTATTCTGACTTGCACACCAAGGGTAGGCATATTTGTAAGACCCTGATAAAATTTGCTGTTTCCTGGAATTGTCTTATGTTGGTGAGTAAATCCAAAATAGTATTGGAGTAGTGCTTGAAGACTCCTGATGAACTAGACCACCCAACTACTTTTCCTATTTTTTTTTTTTAGTAAGTCTTGACTCATTCTGTCTAAGCAGTTGAGTCTGAGGCTAATGTGAATTGCAATGAAAAAAAAAGAATGGATTGTTTTATTGTTTCATGTTCAAGTTTTATCTACTCTAAGGCACCCTATCTCAATCTAATGGCCTGTGAATTATTGGGACTGCAACTCTCAGAATTCCTACCTTTCATGCTTTGGTCACACTGGCTGTGGATTCTGGGTGTTACAGTATCAACACATCTGGAAAGTGTCAAGTTAGCAGACTTTGCTGTAGGGGATATATCGTATACTAAAGTTTGCTAGAGCTGCTTCCATTTTAAATCAAAGGAGCGTATTTTTTCAAAGACGAGAACTGTGAAGTTTTTATGGAATACTCATCCCAGTTGGACTCGAGGAACAGAGGCAATAATCTTATTTTGTTCATCCCAAGTTAAAAATATGGTGATATTGAAGGCAGGGGGAATGATACAGTGGAGATTTGTGGTCACTTTCCCCCTCAGATGGCATCTTTAGGTTCTTTGTGCTATTTCAACAACAGTAGCAAAATGTTAGAAACACTGTTCTAATGAAATCTACAGTAGGACGGGGGTACATAAAAGCTTTTAAACCTTGACATATTATGATATGATATGGACGGTCATGGTCACTCAGTCAACCAGATGTTTAGACTGGATTTGGCATTTTTCTCCAACTATCAAGTCCTGCCCAAGGACCTCGGATAGGCAGATTTTGTTGTTTAATAATATTAACTATATCGTCGCAGAATATAAGCTGTTCCAAGTAAAGATGCCTTTTGTAATTGACTGATGTTGACTTTATCAATGCCAATGGTATTCAATTGGTGCTCTGGATGTTTTGAAATTACACCTTAGCCACCTATTACAATTGGTACTATCTTCGCTTTCTTTTGCCACAATTATTCTACTTCTATTTTCAGGTCTTTATATATTATGATTTTTCTCCAGTTCTTCTATTCTGCTGTCTCTAAGTATTTCATTGCTACTAAGCAGACTTTATTATTATGATTTTTCATACAGACAGCCGGAGGTTTAGACTAGATTTGGCATTTCTGTCTACCTATCGATTCCTTCCCAAGGACCTGGGATAGACAGAGGTTGTTGTTTAATATTAATATTATTTTATATATTAGGATATTGTATTATCACTGCTTTGCCTCTTGGTGTTTAAATTGAAAGCCAAAATGGAATTCTTTATTGGGCATCTTTTTCTCTCTGAACAACATTATAGTGTAAGTTCATCACTATAGTGTAGTTCATCACTTCTGTGTTACAAAGAAGGCAATGCAGCATGTTACAAAGACAACATAGTACCTTAGTTTATCATGTTTTTGAAGCTTCTGAATCAATTAGGTTGCATATTGTATGGGTTGATACTACTATAGTGAGCCTTCCCTTCTTAACAAGACAGTATCATATGACATTAATTCCCTTTTTGTTGTATAATAAATATTATATACGGATGATATATGACTTGAGGCCTTGATAGCAACTTTTTAATGTCTTATTGAAGATTTTTTTACTAAGTTAGAAAGATAAATACAAAGCAATATAATGAAAGAGTTAGAAAAGAGAAAAGTTAAGCAAAAAAGTTACAGCAATAAAGAGAGAAAAATAGAAAAAAAACAAGGAAGATTCTTAAGGAAGCAACTTCCAATCTTCATAGTCGTTATAAACTTATTTAAAACTGTTTCTCCCGTTCAAAATGAAAGAACATGGTTTCCTTCTCCCAATATTTTTTCCTTTATTAATCAGTAAATCCAGAAATCATTCAGTTCATTTTTATCTATTTTCAGCTTTACAAAAACATCTCTACTGGCTTAGAAATTTGGTAATTGTAGTTCAGTTTAGAGAGCACCAGATTGAGAAAACTGTGACAGGGCTTAGTATATGAACCAAATATTTTATAATATTTATGATAATAACAGTCTGGACATTTTTAAAAATACATTGCTATGCATGTGTAAATAATATACATACATACATACACGCATACATATATATAAACATATACATATAATGCCATACATAAATCTGTGTCTGCTTCTTATCCCTGATATGAAATCCTTTATTCCTTTTATTCTGACGTGCATACAGTTCCCGAAAACATTCAAGTGAAGAACATACCACACTATTTCAACAATCAGTGTAGCATGTTCATCAGATTTTTAGAAAATATTTTCAAGCATATTTTCATAGATTTTGTCCATTTTTCTTGGCATTATTTTGTGTTATGCAATATAGTAATATATTTCAGGTTTTTGGGTAGCGTGGGAACAATTAAACAGGATAAAAATAACTTTTTCTCGTGCTACTGATTATACTTTTTCCCTTCCTCAACTAATATGGTTTTTCCTCGCCAAAACTTGATTTCCCCCCACCTTCTCTAAATGGCAAAAATTCTGTTTCTGATTGCTCAGTGATTGCTACAATGACTTTTTTAGCATGCCACTAAGATCACAGCCTGCAATTTACTTCTATGTTTTCTTTCTGTGGGGAGACCAAAAAGCTAACTTGCAAATAGCCTCTTTAGAAGTTCAGTTAGTCACACATTTTTAGGACATTCCAAAAATCCTACTAAGCTCCTTCTGAACTCATTTGGTTGACTACTAATTGAATCAAACATTTAAAAGCTCTCCTTTCAGATTGGATTTCACATGTTGGGTTTTTTGTTTTATTTAAATAAAAATTTAGTTTACAAATTTGCAGCACTTTATGTAATTGATATCTGGCTTTCCTATTTCTTATTTAATAAAATAAGTTCAATTAGACACATAGAGAGTGTGTCCAAGACAGTTTTAATAAATATGTGCTGGACAATTTGGAAAAGACAACTTATTTTTAATAACCTTCCTGGTGAGGTTATCATGTATAGTTTGTTATAAATTTGTGAGAGGTTATGCATATGACTGTGTTTCTGGCTACTAAATGTATTAGAAATAAAGTTCATATAAAGAGAGATTAGAAATACAAATAAATATAAACAAACGAGCCTTAGGAGCTCTTTATAATTAAGACGTTATCTCCTAGGACAGAGGTCCCCAACCTTTTGGGCATCAGTGTGTGGTGTGTATATATGTGTGTGTATATGTATGTGTGAGAGAAACTAATTAAATGGTCAATACAGTAAACCAGTGGTTCTCAACCTTTTCTTCACCACTGACACCCTTTAAATAGCTTTTGTGGCCACAGACCCCCCCCCCAAGACTAACACAAAATTGAAATCATAACATTTGTTCAAGCCTTTGTGGACCCTCTGGAACAACATCGCTGCCCCCCAGAGGTCTGCAGAACACAAGGTTTAGAATCATTGCAGTAAACTATTAATAAAAATAATAATGCTGTCCAGACAAAAGTAAATCAACCAGTAAGCATTTTCATTATTAAATCCAGGTTTTCTTAACAATCACACAAAATGTATAGCTGTTTAAGTGTTTGTAAAGACTGACTTAGCAAGAAGAAAGAACTCATCTTTTTTCTATGATCTAAACTAGTTGGTGTATTGTTAATTCAGAAGGCCAGAAGAAGGCATCCTAATGTACACCTGAGACTATTTCATCACCTCTCATTATAGAAACATAGGCCATATTGCAATGGAATTTTATTCACCTTTCTGTCGAGAACATTAAGTCAAGAAGAAAGTTGCAGAATGAAAAGGAGTCTATTAAAGGGGGCAAGTACAGTCATGTAAGAAGATAATTTTACATTGATGAAGAATTTCCCCCCCTGCAAATCCAGTCAAGGATTTGTCGCTAAGATGCTGGTCTCAAAGCATCAAGAACTAGAATGAGGGACCATAGTAATTTAAGCCTACATTTATGGGTTTTTTTCCAAGAAGCAGTCATATCAAATAGGACTAACTGGACCAAAGATTTTTCTGTAAAGGTCCTTGGAAGATATGCAGCATAGCTCTTTAAAATATATATATTATATTTATATATTGTTTCAATCAGTATAGATTCTGGAAGGCATACAAGGAAATCTTCCCAAATCCTAGCTCACATAAAAGCAACAACTAGATCAGGGGTCTTCAACCTTGGCAACTTTAAGACTTGTGGACTTCAACTCCCAGAATTCCTCAGCTAGCAAAGCGGAATTCTGGGAGCTGAAGTCCACAAGTCTTAAAGTTGCCAAGATTGGAGACCCCTGAACTAGATGGTTATCAACAAAACTCAGTATGGGCAGAAAGGCTGTTAAAAAAAATAATCTTGAGCGCTTTTTGGAACACAAGATGAGCTGGAGCCAAGTATAGGGTATTCCATCATGGCAGCTATTACGGAGAAGCTGGCCTTTGGTCCTCACCCTTTTAACTTCTTGTGGTGGAAGATTCTCAAGGAACAGATGTTCAGACTGGACTAGCAGAATCATGCTTAGTAAAGTGGTCCACAGTATTCCTTGGGTTGGAAGAAGATGATGCACTCCTTGCCCTGAAGCAGCCTATATAATTGCCTCCTCCTTGTGCCTTCTTCTGCCCATCACAGTGTCTATATGAATTCTCGGAAGCTACCTTACAGTCACTCATGTCTTGGTCACTTCTTGAATTATTGTAATGTATTCTACATGGGGTTACCTTTGAAAATCATCCAGAAATTAAACTGGTCCAGAATGTGGTGATACATGCAATTTTGAGCTTCCCTTGGTTTGCCCATATTAGATCATTGCTGCTGGAGCCACACTGGCTTTCATGTTTTTTTTTCTGGGATGAATTCAAGGTACTGAATATCATCTTTAAAGTCCTGCATGGCAGGGGACCACCTTCTTCCTGAGCATATCTCTGCATTCCAGATCCTTTCCTTTAAATGTCCCCTGGCAGGATCTAGGAAGCACCTTTTCCATAGGGGTCCTTGCCCTGTGGAACACCCTCTTTCCATTTGGAAAACCTGAAAAAGCTAGTTCTTCCGTCAAGTGCTGGGATAAAATGAAGCTGGATCCCAGTGATTTGTGTTTCTAATTGTTAATGGGTTAGGAGCATTTATTAAAGCCCTCAGAATTATTTTTGGATGTCTTGGAATTTGATTTTATTGATTCTTTTGATTTTATTATGGCTTTATGAGCTGCCCAGAGTTGTGATACATAAGAAAGTCTTACAAATAAATAAATACAGCTGAGCAAGTACACCTGAAAAAAAAGTTAATTTGTCCCTCATTTAGCATATGTGGAGACCTTAGAGAAAAACTCCCATGAGATAGTACAGAACTAAAAGGGAGTATTTTGCAACAGATTCAAACCAGAGGTTCTAGTTACGTCAGGCAGAGAAATATACATCTGTTCAGTCCAGTTGGGAAAAATTACAGTTTACCAGTTTCAGAACAGACAGAAACCTTCAAAAACCAAATTGCATGAACTTTACAATTACAGGTATTGAATCAGCAGCTTGGTTGTTAAATAAAGCAGTCCCTAAGTAAAACTGCAGACTATGTTTATGATCTTCCTTCAGATTTCCTTTCCTACAAAGGTTATAAATACGAGGGTTGTAAAGTTATTTTTTTATCACCATCATAACTGCAAACGGTTGTTAAATAAATCAGTTGCTAAACAAGATCTACCTTTACATTTTTGTTATATGTTACTGGAGGATATGTTCACACATATGGGTTGTTTTCAGGCATGCCTGCTTGTCCCAGATGTTTCCTAACTCCAAGTGATGTGACTAGCACATAGATACCCTCTTTGAAACTTAAAGTAGCAGGATATTTGCGGGATATACCTGGGTATAACTAATTTACTGAGCAATCCCCATGATAAACCTATAAAATTTACATCAGATGAACTGTAAGCTTAAGTATCAACTGTGGGCAATTATTTTCTATGAAAAAATTCAGAAGGAATGTAAGGACAAATTCAATAAAAATTTCTTACAGCTTAGTTTATCTAAATGTTAACATATGATGTGGTCTATATTGGACAGACATGTGAATGCCTTAATAAATAAATTATGAATAACAATTAAATCCTAATTTAATTGGGATTTGAGACAAAAGTGTGTGGTTGTGCAACTGTTACATATTTTGTTCATGTTTTGGATTTTTAAGTTAACATACAATGCTTTGGACCAGCTCTCTAAGATACTGAATTTAAATAATTACTTGATTATGATAATTACCTGCAATTAAGTTGATATTAACTCTTAGTGACCACACAGATTTTCTCCAGGATGATCCATTCCTAATCTGTTTCTTCAGGTCTGGCAATGGTGCATGTTCACCCATCTTCATTGTAATTAAATCCATCCACTATGTTCCTTTTCTGTCTTGCCTTCCACCTTTCTCATATTATAGACTTCTCAAGAGACCTATACCTTCACATAATGTGTCCAAACTATGGTAATTTGAACTAATCATTTATGTTTCTAATAAGAACTCCGGATTGTATGTTCATTATTCATGTGTCTGCTTCCTTGTGTCTCTCTCTATGAAATTCTCAGGAGTCTTCTCCAACTTTAAAATTCAAGTGTCAATTTTCTTTATTTTGATTTTTCAAAATCCAACTTTCACTTTCTAGTGTCACAAAGAAAACTATGGCCTACAGGATTATGATCTTTGTACATACAACATAGCTGCTTATATCCCTTTATATATTTAGAGCAGCAAAAACCTCTATGTAGTTTTCAAGCCAATATTGCAGACTTACCCCATCTTCTGTTTATCATACATAATGAGTTCTCTGGATCAGGTGGTCCCCAATCCCCGGGCCATGGACCAGTATCGGGCCGCAGCATGCCAGCAATCAGTCCGCACAAACAAGCGAAGCCCCATCCGCGGGATGCAGACCATGCGGTCCACGGAAAAATCTCTCTCCACAGAACTGGTCCCTGGTGCCCAAAAGGTTGGGGACCTCTGCACTAGATCAGCAATTCTCAAATAGTTTGGTCTCAGGAACTTTTTACATTTTTTAAAATGTTTGAAGAGTCCAGAGAGCTCTAGTTTATGTGGGTCCTATCTATTGATATTTACTGCATTAGAAGTTAAAACTGAGAAAATTTTAAACATTTATTTATTTGACTTCACACTTAAAAGGGTCTCTGGTATCCCTAGTGGTCCTCAGATCACACTTTAAAAATCATTGGTCTAGATAAGATGATTTTATAGCATTGTTGCCAGCTTGAGAAATGGTTGTGCAGATCCTGTTATCAGAAGGATCTTCAAACTTGGCCCTTTTATGACTTGTGGACTTCAACTCCCAGAATTCCTCAGGCACATTTGCTGGCTGAGGAATTTTGGGAGTTGAAGTCTACAAGTCATAAAAGGGCCAAGTCTGAAGACCACTGTGCTATCATATCAAACTTAGAAGTAATGATGAAATTTAACAGGTGCCTCACAGGCATGGTTATTGTGTAATCATTATCAGGATTATGTAGATCAAAATTGCTTATGTACACAATTAATTGTGAACACTTAAAACATTTCCGAACACAAAACAATGCACTGAGTTCCATTTTAAGATGTCTCAGGTCAGAGGACACATATGTTTTTATTTTCTTATTTGTGGTATAATGTGTTCAAGGCAGATTTATGTCACAACCTTTGTTTATTGACTTGTCCTTTTTCAGCATGAAAATAATGGAACATGGCAGATGATAGTTATAAGGCATGTGTTTCTAATTAAATTACACTAGCATTAGATCCTGATAAAAGAGCATATTTTAAAAGATAGGTTGCTAGAAAGGTTAGGATAGTTGCTTGACTGAAAATTTTATAAAGAGTTATAAATTGTTGACTTTTGATTGACTATCATTAAAATTTAATGGTTACGACATTTGGATATTGTCTAAAAGAAGGTGGCTGAATTTGTGACAATAACTTGCTTACCTTTTTAATAATCATTTCTTAAGTAGATAGTATCAGATGATCCAATGTTCACTTATTTTTAAAAGAGTTTCTCACTTGTTAAGTTTGAGTTTGCAGCTTAAATTACAACTGTGCTCCATTGCCTTCAGAGGGGTTATTTGTTTTCAAATATGGTTTTAGTATTATAGCTTTATGGCGATAATCATTCAAGAGTATTGTGTTTCTAATTGATTTACTTTCAAACTAAAAATTTCCATCTGCCTCCCAGAATTTATTTAGATTCTTTTAATTCTACTTTGAATTTTAACCGTCATCTTTTTTTTTTTAAAAAAAAAACTTATTTCACTAATTTCAGTTGGTCTGAAAGATGTTTTACTTGGGTTTGCCACTGCATGAACCTTTGATAGAGACCACAATTACTCCTAGCTCCTTAATAAATTTACCTACATGATCCACTGTGTAGTTTCTTGTATAGTTTACATTGATTGGAAGATATCAAAAATATATAATGTGTGAAGTAAATTAATTTAATGTACTTACATTTAATGTAAATTAAGCCCTTAATTTAGGGCTTTTCCATGCAGTAACTTTTAGCTGCTTCTCTTCCGAATGTAATTGGCTGAAAACAAAGAAACCAACTTAAGAAAACCCTTTCTGAATTTCAGCCTGTTCCTGTGCTTTGGAAACAATTGTGGTGGCCAGTTGTTTCAACTTCGCTTCTCTTAATTTCTGTAGAAGCTTGTTATAATAGAAAACCAGTAGGGCACTCACATTCACTAATGCAAAATATTACCAATTTGAAACCAAACAGAAATAATACTATTATTGTTAATTATTATTATCTTGTTTGGGTTGGGCAGTTTTCTTGAAAAGGAATCTGGTAGCAGACTTTTGAAATGCTGTTCTTTTCTTCTTTGGTCTCCTCAAACTCAGTGAAAAGTCCCCTGCAGGAATTAACTTTTTGAGCTACATTTTTGGGAGCTGGAGTGAAATTGACAAAGTGTTGCTGGTTTTCCATGATACCTTAGGTAAGAGAAACAAAGATGAAACATCCACTATTGTTTTCTTTTTTCTTTTTTAACAGCATTCAAGTGGATAGCTTAGAGAAAGAAAAGTAATAGTAAAAAAATTGCTTTGATCTAGTTTTAATTGATGATGTGCAGCAAATGTACTACCCATAATGCCACTGAGTGCAGGAAAGATTATGGAGTCAAATCTGAAAAATGCTTTTTTTTTAAAGCTAGTTCTTATGCATGTGTGTCTAACTTTGATAGTCTAACTTTGTAACTCATTATAAGTCATAACCAAAACCAAAGGGTCAGTTGGATGGTATGTGCTGTAACCACCACATACAGACTGTAAAAGGCACTGTATTCATCCCAGGCATGTAGTCAGGACTGTTAAAGATCCAATGAGTTATTTGAACTCTTTCCCTTTGGAAAAATTAATATATTATTTCATTAAACCCTTCTGAAAAAGATCTTCAGTTTGGCAGCATAAGATTAAACGGCAGTGGAGGGCAACCATCAGGAATCTGAAGGGAGGAGGTGTTCCTGTCACACATGCACTAACCAATTGGAGTGGGGTACTTGCCACAATGCAGTGACCCATAGCAGTGACCCCTTTTGGAAAAAAGCACCTTTGGGACAACCATGACCTTGATAATTGAGAATCTCCATAAACAAGCAGATTAACTATTCATCATCAGTAATAGTAGACACTGGATTTCAGGAAAACACAGCCAGAAGTTGCATTCAGTGGTGGCCCAAGGATGGGTTTAAGATGCCATCTAATATTCTTGCCATCCAGATGGTTCATACTTGTTCTGGACCAAGCAGGAAGTATGGATCTATCTTAACCCCATCATAATAGCTTTTTGTTCGATAAGTTCAGTGCCACATTAATTGTTCTTTATCCAATTGTTCTTGGAATCAAATGTGCTGAAATCTGGATCTTTTAAATCTCAGTCTAAAAATGTTTGAAAAGTTGTTGGAATAAAAAGGCAACTTTGTATCCAGAGAATGCTTGTTTGTTTAATTCCTGTACAAGTTTTCTGTTTTATATTAGTTCTTTATTGTAAGCTTAAGATGTCAGATTTCCTATAATAAAATAAAGATGCATATGCATTTATAATACATTTGTTTAATCCAAACAAGAGAATTAGGATAGTATGTGCAGAATTACAGAACGTTCTCAAAATGTGCTGTAATTCCAGATATGGTGATTTTTATTAAATATCTTTCTAGTTTTGTTCACCAACTCAGTTAACATAGATAAGAATTCTTATTTAGCAAATCAACTTGGTCAGAAAGTTGAACTCAGATGACCTCTGAGAAGCGACCAGAGCAGAAAAAAGAATACTCTGTTATAACAGAATATAGGAAAAGGATCCCTTTCCCCAATGTGATAATGGCATTTTAGTGGCATATAATAAATAAATTTACTCAGATTTAATATATTAGATTGAAACATATTAAACTATTGTTTAATCATGATATGTTGAGTAAGCCACACTTCATTGGTAAAGTGGAGCTCATTGGTTCTTTAAATTTCTGATTGCTTTTAGGAAATCTTCCTAATGTTTAAACTGAAATCCACTCTCCAATAATTTAAACCCATTTTTCTGTGACTTTTCTCTGGAATGATATAGAATAGGCTCAATATTTAAGTACTTACAATACTTAAGGTCAAGTTTCACACTAGTGGCTGAAAAGATAAATAATAGCAAAACCCTGAAACAGCACAAGTGCCTTAATTCTGGAAATATGGTATAAAAATTACACTACATCACTTTTCTTAAAGGTTATCTCATTAAGTAAAAATGAATAGAGGAAAATCAAAACCAGATGCATTTTTATTTGATATGGCAAGTTTTATCTTGTACAGAGAGAAAAATTTAGGAAGGTTGTAATTTTTCTAATATCAAATTATGGAAAAATGGTCAGTTCCGTGTTTCCTATATATTAAATTTCCTTGCAAAGTATTTTAATGAACTGAAATGTGGAGTGTCAGTGTAGCAGTCATTTGCCAGTTCATTTTATATTCAGTGTAAAGACTGCCAATTGAAAATTAATGACAATTCAATTTTGTTATTAATGAAACAAAAATACATTTTTAACCAATACTTTATTAGAAAATTTCATTTTTCAAACTTGGGAAATTTAAATTATGTTGTATAGTTAAAAAAAACAAAAACAAAATTTGAGGCTTTACAAGGATGCATTTTGTTTTATGGATTTCATTAGTAATTGTTAGTATTAGATAGGAAGACTATGTTTAAAAATACTCCCCAAGAAAGAACATTGGTTTAGATGCAGCAGAAATTAGTGTATATACTATAATATAGAGAGTGTGTTGCATTGTGCTTGGAGATATTTGTAGTCAAAACTCGATGCAGCCACAAAACTAATTGGGTACTCTTGGCCAATCTACCTTGCAGCATTGTTGGGAATGCGGAGATGAATATATCCGTAGCTATGATATGAATGAAACGAACAATAACATTAAAATAAAGATTTTTTTTTGTGGGCTAAAGCAAGAAGAGTATAAATTGTGTACAAAATTTTGATATCTATGAAACATAAAAATATGGCCTTTTTTGATTTGAACTACTGTATTGTGTTCTCAAGTATTGGTACTGTAAATGTGATAGTCCATTCCCCAGAGGATAAATGAATGACATGTGTGAAACAGATCTGTTATGGAAATATCCATTGTGAAACACTTCTGAATAGTTATTTGAGATGAAAGTGAAACTAATGGCATGAAATAGGCCCAAGGGAGCAGATTCAGGAAACCAACAAAAAGTAGAGCAGAATTTTGCTACTAGCAATCCATGAGCAATGAGTGGGTTAGGAGTCTCAAATAATTTTTAATATCTCCTATAGGTACATTTTCTTCTGACTTTTTTGAAGCATGCCAAGTTAGTTAAGGTTAAGTTTCAAAATGTTTATTTTTGTATTCCCCAGAGCCTAAGAAATGCCATTAGTTCTAAAAAAGATATAACTTTAATTCTTCCTCCCCAATACGACCTATGGGGCTATCTACCAGTTTTGTTTGCAAAACGAGGTGTTTTGCAAATGTGTATTTTATTTTTTGATACTGCTGTTAGCTTGCATGAATGAATGATAAGCCATAAATGTGCTGTTGTTTTACCAAGGAAAAAAGATAGATGAGTCTTTAAGGTTATTCAGTTCTGCCAACTCTTGTTCTGTAAGCAGAGTACAAATTATTTTGGGGTATTGATAACTTTTATTTCTTCATTAGTTCCTACCATGCACTGGCAGTATATTTGCAGTATACTATGATTTTTTATGAATCCCAAAAGTTTGTAAATTTTTTTTTTAACCAGATTCAATGCTTGCAAGAATTGGCTACCAATGTCTTTCTGTAGCCTGCTATGAAAAAATAGGCAAGATATCTGTCTGTAATTTTAAACAATTGTCCTTCAATAAACTTGAGTTACTTTGATTAAACAACGACATCATGATTCAGAGTTTCATGCTGCATCTCATAGCTTTCATTCCATTTATTAAACTGATAATGATTCCAGTTACATTTGACAGAGGTTAGAGGAAAGCAGAAATATTGTTTTGGGGATGAAACTAGGACCAAACTCATAAAATAAAAATAGGAAAAACATTAATATAACAATAATAGAGTTAAAAGGGATCTTTGAGGTCTTCTAGTCCAGTCCCCTGCTCAGGCAGGAAATCCTATACCATTTCAGACAAATGGCTGTCCAGTCTCTTCTTAAAAACTTCCAGTGTTGGAGCATCCACAACTTTTGGAGGCAGGTTGTTCCACTGGTTAATTGTTCTAACTGTCAGGAAATTTCTTAGTTCTAGGTTGCTTCTCTCTTTGGTTAGTTTCCATCTGTTGCTTCTTGTCCTGCCTTCAGGTGCTTTGGAGAATAGCTTGACTCCTTCTTCTTTGTGGCAGCCCCTGAGATATTGGAACACTGCTGTCATGTCACTGCTCACCCTTCTCTTCATTAAACTAGACATACCCAATTCCAGCAGCTGTTCCTTATATGTTTTAGCCTCCAGTCCCCTAATAATTTTGTTGCTTTTCTCTGCACTCTTTCTAGAGTCTCAACGTGTTTTTTACATCATGCTGATCAAAACTGGATGCAGTATTCCAAGTGTGGCCTTAGCAAGGTATTATAAAGTCCTATTAACACTTCAGGTGATCTTGATTCTATCCCTCTGTTAATGCAGCCTAGCATTGGCCTTTTTGGCAGTTACAGCACACTGCTGGCTCATATTTAAGTGATTGTCCACTAGGACTCCGAGATCCCTCTCACAGTTACTACTATTGAGCAAGGTACCACTTATCATATATATTATACCTGTACACTTGGTTTTTCTTGCCTAAATGTAGAACCTACCTTTTTCCCCATTTAATTTCATTTTGTTAAATAGCGCCCAGTGTTCAAGTCTGTCAAGATCCTTCTGTATCTTAAGCCTGTCTTCTCGAGTGTTGGCTATAACATATTTTTTTCAAGGGATTCTCCAGCTGACAGATACTTCCTATGGGTCAATGTACTCCATGTGGTTGAGTTTTATGGACTAAAAATATACTTGTCATATATAGTGTAAAAAGTTGCTGTTTTTTTAAAAAAATATATTTTATTAGATTTTACATGGGTAGGGAAAAGGTGGGGTCGGGATGGGTACAGGGAAATCGGGATAAAGGGGACAGGGTGTGGATAACTACAGTAAATATGTAATTCAAAAGTTCCTGTTTTAACATGAAACAAAACAAGTCTTATAAGGACTGTTTCTTTTCTGAAAATAGTCTTATATACCATTCCTGATACAAGATACAGCCATTGATGTGAGTAGGAAAATAGGGTGAGTTGAGAAAGTGTGAAAGTGCAAATTTTATTACTAAAACAAATGTTGTACTTGTCAGAAAAATGGCATGTTTTTTTATTTTTCAATTAAATTGTCATGTTCTTAAAGTTTAAATTATAATTTCCTGCTCTGGAATTTTTCCTTGTCTGTAAAATTAAAAAACATGCAGTAGATTACTAAAGGCAGTGGATTACTAAAGGCAGTGCCAAATCTTCTCCAGAATATCCTCCAATTGCTTGGAGCAAATTTGGAAACTGTGGAGAGGGAAAGAAAATTGGATCCACTAGTGCTGGCAGTTCCACTGGAAGGGCACAATTGGCTATATTCAGTGTATTTAGATATTATTATGTGAGTAAAACATCCCTGCAAAATATCCATTGTGATTTTTTCATGTTGACTTCTGTTCTCCATATTTCTCATTACCCACCCAATGGAATTTGGAACGTTCCACAATTGCTCTCATATGTCCATGGCTGAGAAACAAATTAGACATTTCAATTCTGCATTTCATTCTTTTGATTAATTTCTTAGAGATCAAGATGGCGGCTCCATGGTCATATAGCCTCTGAATCACAGGAAAAAGGTGGAAAAGGTATTGATGACACCAAAATCAGTCATTATTAACTGTTTATTAACATCAGGGTACCAAACCATCAATTTTTTTACATGAAAATTACATACATGCCCCTTAGAAATATTTCTTGGAAACCTTCAGTATTCAGTGAGGAGAATTGATTTTCTTCACAGGATTGCTTTAGGTAAACTGATAAAAAATAATAAAGGAGAGGAGAAAAATCTAACTATTATACTTCCTTTTAACAAAATCCTGCAACCACCTCCTTTCACCTTTATTTTGAAATGCATATAATTTTAGTGTATTGTGTCTGTCATTTTGAATAACAAAGAACTTGTTAATCTTTCTGCCTGAAGACAAAGCCATTATTGGATTAGGAATGTATACATCCCAGTGCAAATTTAGTGGTGAATTTTAATCTGTTGTTATGGAACAAGTGTATGGACTTAAAAATACTTACAGAATTGTAACTGAAAAGAAGAACACAGAGATTGTGTGATATTGACATTTGCCTGTTTAAGGCCATTGAAGAAAAAAAAAAACTTCATCTACTGACTCTGAATATCAAAGAACATTTAAGTAGACAGCAAAATAAACACCAACCAGATGAGAAGAACTTGCTATCCATCCTTATTCATATTACTGAAATAATTATTTGCAGTCCCTCCAAAGACTGGAGCTTTATCTGTAATAATTCTCATATATAAGAAAGGGGATAAATTTGATCTGGCCAATAAATACCCAGGTAGGCTCTCAAATGTAATAAGTAAATTATAGTTGTGTTTTTTTTCCTGAAAATGTTTGAGCAAGAGAAAATTCTGCAGATGTTTAAGCATGATTTAGAGAAGAGAGATCAGCATTTGATCATTGTTAGTGTTGTTCATCTTAATAGAAAAACATCATAGATCCTGAATGGAATGCTGTATACTTGCCTTTACTGATTTAAAATCACAGTTTGATTCCATACTTAAGAATAGACTCGGCTGGAAAATATTTCATTTGAGACTTACTCTTAATTAAGAAATTGCATGAACATATTACCATTTTGTGCCAAAATCTCCATACAGAAAGGACTACATATTGGCTTTTCTTATTATAATCAGAACTCTATAACTAAAAGTGAATTTCATCTTCAACGATTGAATAAGGACGATGTGATTTGACAACAGAAGTTGAATTTAGAAGAAAGTTTTAGCCATAGCAACAAGTTTTTATGAGAAAAAAGCTAACCAATAGGTACCTCTAGAATCAAGATTGTGATCTTTTCAAAGGTGGTCTGGTGTCATAGACATTGCTGGCAAATACTGTAAATGGAAACTAAATAGAGCAAGTCAGGTGCTATGAATATCTTGGACTGACTTTCAATTGCTTTGGATCTTAGAGCAAACAAATTAGGTTAGCTGTGGAAAAGGCCGACAGGAGTGCAAGGGCTGTGTGGGGGTTTCTTCTATTCACGAGGAACATGTTCTATACTAATAGTTATTACGATCTTTAAAGAAAAAGCAATTTTTCAAAAACAGTATGGTTCTAGTGTGTACCTACAAATAGTTAATTCCAGTGGAAACCATCTAATTTAAAATGTCAAAAGCCTTATTTCTAATTGTTTGCTGTAAAATTTCTAACACATCTACATAACTTGAATCTAGTTGGCCTAGATTGTTTGACTTAGTTGTGGGCTTGAATGAAATGTTCTTCAGATTCATTAACTTTTTGATATTTTGATACACTTCAATCATTTAAATAAGTCAAGCCAATTTGTATCTGCCATACTTTGGATTGGGATAGAACTAGGAAGCTGCTTATTTCAACAACATATCTCTGCGACGTAGCATGCTTAAGTCACAATGGAACCATCAGTACTATCTAATAATAACCCTCTTTGGGAGCAAAAATGTCCATATGAGGTTCAAGAAACTAAATTTCTATCTGATATACTTCCATTTTCAGCAGGATCCCATACTCTAATGTTGCGTAATTCTCCTTGTACCTTAAACTTGGTGGAAAAGAGAATTATATCTACTTTTTTCTTGACTAGCATCCTGAGGTCACTAGAAAATTCCCATTGCCATTCTACTGCACTACATTAGTGGCCAAAATTGTGGAAACCTTTTGGGAAAGTATACAGTAGAAATGCCATCTTTGGCTAAGTTTCCACCAATTTTTCTTCTAATTTTTTTATAACTATAGCCTTGTTCACTTAATAATACTATTTTACATCACTTTCTCGGCAACCAGTCAACTCTTTGTACCATTACTTTAATTTTATTATGTTTTACAAGCTCACTAAAGAACACAAAAAACCCCAACCAACTTGATAGTGATCACATAACACACTGACAAATGTCCTCCTCTCAGCTTCAATACATGACATCAATAACTGAATCCTACTGTGATCTGATTGGCTCATTGCCAAAACAAGATGACACCTGATTGGCTCTCTAAATACTCATGCTCATTGGCTACAATCCGATGAAGGAAAGTTACCTGATATCAACCTAAGCAAGTTGTGCTTCCTTTTTCTGGTTATTTGGCTATAACTTTTCATAGAATACAGTACAGATAATTGAACAAACTTTGTTGCATTACATTCTTGATTAAATTGTCTTTCCATTGATATATAATTTTATGGTACTACTCCAAAAAAAGTGGTGTTTTTAGCCATCAAACCTCAAAAACACACTTTTCCCAAAAGGTTTCCACAATTTTCGCCACTACTGTAGAAGGTATTAGATAAGCCTAGTTTATGTGAATTGCTTATCCATCTGTGATATTCTTAGCTTTCCCTTTGACTGCTGTTTATTTTTTAAAAAATAATTTCTTTTTTACTTTGTTTTTTCTGTATACTGTAGTATTTGAAATAATACCTGAAATTATATTATGATACATGATATTTTTAAAGTCAAAATGATGTGAATGCAATACACACACGTCAAAATTCACGCATAGACATAAGATATTCAAGTACGCCCTCCCTTCATAAGACTCCTACTACGTGTATAAAATATATTTTTTTCATTAACTTGCTGCTTAAAGGGTCTATACAATAATGAGGCTTCCTTGAAGCAGGAAGCTAAAAGTAAAAATGTGACAAGACAAAATAAAACATCATTTATATATTTCACTTAGGCTGATAGGCCACTTCAATAGTAGATGAAACTAAGTGGAGTACACAACAATATAGTTTGACATAATCCAAAAAAGTAATACAGTATTAAGTCCTCATGTTAAAAACAATAATCTATTATAGAATGGGTATCTACATTCTAACAATCTTTGAAGGTTTCTAAAATAAGCTAAGTTTTGACAACTATTCTGATCTGATGCTAAGGGAGTCACACTAAAGGAATGTAGAGAGATTTAGTTAAGACTGCAATGCAAATTCTGCCCTTGTTTTGCAGACACATCACCTCAGCTACAACATACTAATAAATCTAGGAAAGCTTTTTTTATCATTTTGTTAATTTCTTTTTATAGTCAGATTGCTTTCTTAATCCTTATTTTATTCATTTTTGCAATGCTGGATAGATGATGATTTGCCCAAGGCTATCTATTCCTTGTGAGATCAAACCGGGATTTAAACATAATCCAGTAGCTTTCATGAACAGGATTTCTTGAATTTGATGTATTAATATAATTTCCATAGTGCTTCAGTTTATCTTATTAAATGTCTGAATATTTTTGACATTCGGTCATAACCATTATTTATAATGTGCTGGTCACTTTTATATGACACCATACATGCCATATAATGTATGTTTTATTTAAATTCATTTATGTAGACTTTTGCTGCTGTTACCAATTTGTGAAGGATTTATTAACCCTAATTTCTGTTTCCATTACTGTTTCCATTTAATTCATCTTTCTATTTATTTGTAAGAACTTTGTAGGGAAACTAACAGCTTTTAAGTAATCAACATGATTTCAAGTACTAAAACATAATATGGATGAAATAAAAAGTAAAAAAGGACAATAAAACCACCATAAAATATAAAGTAAAACCAAAACCCATTAGTGTTAACATACAGATATAATTCATGAGAACTCTGGTGAAATGAAAATGTACGTGTTGAAGAGGTGCTGTTGCCAAAAAAAGTGATCCAAATATCAAACTTAAGCTACTTAGTCTGAAAAAAGTTGCTAAAGGACACTTAGGTCTACATGCTCCTTTTTTCTCTTGTTGACTTGCAATTCTTTTACTTTTTTCTGTTTCTAGTTGTAGTAGACTACTATCTACCATTTTGTTTCACATTTTCTATTTTTATTTTTGTACAGTTGTTTTGGATTTGTTTTCAATCTAGGTACGTACTTATTGAAATTTGAAGCAAACTGTAATGAGCCAGGATCACAGGAAGAAATCATGGTACATGAATTTAGAAGTAAGAGGAAGCCTGTGAGTCTAAGAGTCTTTCAAATCTTAAGGTGTGCTAAATTTTTATATATGATACAGTCACCTCCTATGTACCTCCCTTACTTCCATTAAAAGTACCCAATAAATAGTTTATTACTTTTATATATTTCATCTTGTCCAAAAGATCTATGGCACTTTGAGTAGATTTCTCATTTTATCTTTGTAACATACTTTGATGGTTATTTAGCCTGATCTACAGTGGTTTTGTTCAAATATATCACCTGGCTGAGCAAAAAGACCACATTTCCTTTTTTGTGCCTCTTAGTTGAAATGGAGTCTAGAATGAAGAAATGATATATTAGACCACAAAGGTTCATTCATAGGTGCTCCTATACTGAATGCTGTTTTGTGGAAAGATTTATGAACTTGAAGGAAGACTCTATCCACAACTGAGCTCAGCTTCTTAAAACTTGGGGAGTAAAGCTCTGTTTCCTTCTGAGAATAGACCACACAGTAACAAGAAACTCATCATCTGCCTCCAAGCATTCCAGAAGAACATCTGTAAACTAGTAACAGTCACAGATTGTTGACAGAATTCAGTGTGTGTTAGTTAGTTAATATGCAGATATGTCTCCCAGCTTGCTATTATGGCTTTCCAGTCCTTTTCATCTTTATTCCTGAATCATTAAAACACTTGCTTTAGTCGCTTAGGGCAAGTACCAAGCTTCATGTGTAGGCAGAATATTACAGACAAATGCAGAGTGGAATGGTAGTGTGTTTAAGAAACCTTATATTACAAGAAACCAGAAAAATAAACAATAATAAATGCTTATTTAAAGAAAAGAAGCCATGTGTTTCAAGATGAAATTATGCTCTTGGTTAATGTTCCCTAAAGAGGATGATAATACAGTGTATCTAGATTATGTGACTAAAGTTTGGTTAATCTACATTTCAAGCTAAATAGACATGCTGAAATAACTTACCCTGATTTGTTCATCAAAAGGCAAGTCGGTAATTTTTCAAAAGATTTAATTTTAAATTTAAATATTTCTTACCTACTTTCTATAAAGTGCAATTTGGTGACCAAAACAGCTATATAAATCCCATTTATTTTTTTGCAAAATCCATATGATCCCAATTAAATGTAACAGGTGCAGGAAGAGAAATACAAAATTTAAAATAATAGTGATTCTGTATTTTAGACCTGGCTAGAAGATACTAGGATTGTATATGAGAATTAACAAAGACTGTACTAATTTAAATGGTAAAAGTGGATCCATCACCTTCTGAAGCGTGGTTTTTTTTTTTTAAAGGTATTCAACTCAGTTCAGTCACATTAGATTAATACAGTTGTCTTTTAATCCAAACTTAGCATATTCTACTCATATCAGCTTCAAGGCACTGACACTATTTAACATGATGACAAGTTGTTTCATCCAGATTTTCATTCTGTATTTTCAGTGGTGTCCCCAGTTTCTAACTCATTCCTATCACAATAACAGTGCTGGTTTTTCAAGTGTCTATCATTAAGAGTGGTATATAAACTTGGGGGTGATTGATGACTTGAGGGTGCATCCTCTGTTTTTTTAACTCTGCTTTTAGCTGGCTTTAACTCTGATTTTCAACTGTATCTTTTTATATGGCTTTACAGCTTTTACCTGTAAACTTCTCGGCATCACTCAGACATATGGATGGTGTATACATTTGATTGATAGACAACGAAATAAATAGTATTGCCTGACCTATGATTCATAAATATTTTATTTATGTAATTAAGCAAATGTAATAGCTGCCCATCTATTAAAAGGGACTCTGGTGTTGGTATTAATATATATAAACGGTTCTGTGTATTAAATGATTACAAATTCTACAACACCTTTGTTCTAAGTTAAATTTCAGTGAAATTAGCCAGTGCTGTTATTACCCATTCCCTCTATTTTTAAACCTGTTATGATTGTTTAAGAACTGTAGTATGTTTGAATATGTTCAATTAAAAGTATTAGACAGAACTTAGGAGTATGATAGTTGAGAACTACCTCCTCCAAAGTAAATACAACCTGGAATGAAGATCATTGGTAGAGATATTATGACTTTCAAACTGCATTTTATAGTTATGTATCAAGGTTCTTTGGCACTTAGCTTGCTAGATCACCTTACTGAACTGGGAAGTTGACAATGGCCGGCAAGACAAATTCTCAATTACTTGATTGAGGTTACTGTCCAGGTCTGTAAAACTGTAATACAAGCTATAGCAACTTTTAGTCTTTCGTGTTCATTTTTGCCTCTTTCTCTCTCTATTCTCTGTTTCTGTCAGGCTTTAGTTTCCTAGGTAGGAAATACAATATTTTCATAATTAAGTTGGGTTTTGGACATGACTTTTATAGGCTGAAATGTAATGTCCCAAGTCTGAATTGATCAATATTACATTGCATTATTAATTATTAGTGTATGTAGAAAGTATATAAATATATATGTTTGCATATTTATGTATATAAATTAACTGACCACCTGGCAGTTTGAAAGCATGCAAATACTGTGTTTCCCTGAAAATAAGACCCACCCTGAAAATAAGCCTAGTCTGATTTTTGGGAGTGGGCCTAATATAAGCCCTACCTAAAAATAAATCCAAGGGGATGGGCGTGGCCAGCACAAGAGATGGCGAGTGGCGGGTGCAGCCAGCTGGCCCCTTGGTGCAGCGGAGGTAAATCCAAGCATGGAGGCAGAGATGGGGAGAGTCAGGCAATCCAGATGTGCTGTGTGGTCACCTGGCTGGTGGGAGGTTCATGTGGTGGCACTGGCAGCCGGTGGAGGCAAAGGCATGGGGGGAGGCAGGCAATTCCGGCACAGCTGCGGGCAAGCTGGGAAAGAGTGGGCGGCACATCAGTATTGCCTGCCTCCCCACTGTGCCTCTGCCTCCCCCTGCTGCTGGTGCCACCGTGCAAGCCTCCCACAAGCCAGGTGGCTGTGCAGCACGTCCAGATCGCCTGCCCTCCCCTGTGCCTCTGCCTCCGCCTGATTTTGCCGTGCACTTTTCGCCCAGAGGGAGACTGGAAGCTTCATATGCTTGCAAATGGGGTGCTTCGAAATGGAGCAATTAGCAAGTAGATGAGGCTTCCAGTCTTCCTTTGGGCGAAAAGTGTTTGGGCGCCTATGGGGTGCTTGGGAACAGAGCAACTCGCTCCATTTCCAAGTGCCCCATAAGTACCCAAACACTTTTTGCCCAGACAGAGATATGACAGAGACTGGAAGCTTCGTCTGCTTACAAATGGGGCACTTTGAAATGGAGCTAATTCTTCCATTTCAAAGTGCCCCATTTGCAAGCAGACGAAGCTTCCAGTCTCCATCGTTTCTCCGTTCAGGTGAAAAGTGCATCTATCCTTGGAAGCCCTGTAACCATTGTAGCTGCGGGCGAGCAGATGTGGGGAGCGGCCGGCAGGCCGCAAAATAAGACATCCTCTGAAAATAAGACCTAATGGGCCTTTTGGCCCCCCCAAAATATAAGAACCGGTCTTATTTTCCAGGAAATATGGTATGGGCAGATTAATAAGTATCACTTTGATGTTCTATATGTCTCAGCATACAGTCATGCTGGCCACATGATCATGGAATTGTCTTCACACAATGCTGGCTCTCTTGGCCAAGAAACGGAGATGAACTATGCTCCCTAAAGTGAGACACAACTGGACAAGGAAACCTTAACCTTTTTTTTAATATACATATATCTGATGTTAATTTCTATATACTTCAGTTCTTTTTCACAAGAATTCCTTTCCAAAATGTTCAAAATTTGAGCAGTTTGAAGGTAAGAAATATAAAAACTTAGAAAGGAAGTGATTGTGTCCGATTGAATGAATTTAACAATGTGAAAGTAATCTACAGATTTGCAAATGTACATATCCTCATTGTGCCTGCAACTGGATAGTTTGGCTTCTTTTATGGTCTTTCAAATGAAGGTAAGAGTATTTTCTATGAATAAGGAGTATTTTAAACTTCATTGTTTGATTTTGTTCTGGAGCACTATATAAGCTTGCCATTGCTTCCATCCTTTGATGCTTTTGTTTGTGTCTTTACTTTCTTCCAATAGCTGCAGTGTCTTAAATGTGATTGCCTTTTTAGAAAATTAAATTTCCTTTCAAGTTTGTAATGTAACAATTTCCAAAACTTGTTTACTGTGCTCAATAAAAGGAAGATTATTTTGGTGTGTTTTCCAAAACCAAGCCCTTCTTGCTGCCAAAAGAGAGTGAAGCCATGATTTCTTGTGCATCAGTGAACATGGAATTTAGTCTACAGTATAGAATGGAACAGTTGTTGCGCTGTGTTTACACTGAGTGATATTTGGTTCTACAGAATTTCTGCTTCTTACCATTGTTTGGTATGCTTTCTGCCTAATCTGGGCAGGCAACTTATTTTGAAAGTGTTGCACTCTACTGACCTAAGAAGGAAAGGGTTGGTGATGTGCAGGAAAGTAGGCCCCAGTCGTACCTACTAGTCCTTACCAGTTCAGTTGTGTAAAACGGCATTCTTCTTTGTGAATAAGTGTTGCAATAGTGGAGAGGAGAAAGCCATTGCTAGGGACAGCACTTATATTTTCTGGGTTGTTTTTTTTTTGGCATTAGTATTAGTTCTTTTAACTGTATTTGTGAGAAACTGGAATTTTGATTATTATCTGAAGAGTTTTCTTGGCATTATGGGATGTCATTTTGTGATTGGGTATTGCACATTATTTGTAAACTGAATAATTGTTCTTCATAGAGCTTAGAGAAATCAGTGTTTCTCAGCCTTGGAAACTTTAAGATGTGTGGACTTCAATTCCCAGAATTCCTCAGCTAGCATGCTGAAGGTTGCAACTTTCAACAGGAAAGTAGTTTCTTATATCTGCTATAGATGATGATAGAAAAACATAGGCCTTTGGGACTCAGCAGAAAGCTTATCTTTTGCTCATGTTTTTTGTTTTTAATTTTTACATTGGTAATTGATAAAGGCAAGCAAAAAATGGATGTCTTATATGGTTTATTCATACTAATCCCCCATTCCATATTGTGCAATTCATTCGCATCACATTTAGGGGTATTCACTCAAGTTGTGACATTGTATGATTACTTTTCATGAGATATATGTTGGTATGGAAAGTAACCCTCTTATATATCATTGCTACGGTGTTGAATCCAAGAATGTGGTTGAACCATTAAGATGTAATGGTAGAAAACTAAACTAAAACGGCTACTCATTTGAAATGGTAATTCTCATTCTGCATTCAAAACATTTTTTTCTTCCAGATCATTTTCTGAATAATCTGTCAGTACTACCCACTTTGAATCATACTGTACAACTTGCCTAGAGAAAAGTTGCAGTGCCAAGAGATTTATACAATCTATAATGATAGTTGTTGTTATTTAGAGCATATCTGTCTTGTTAGAGGCTTAGTTGAATTATTTTGGAAAAATGAGAATATCCAGGAAAATAAGAGGATGGCTTAAATGACAAAATGTTGGATTTAAATTGCACAGAATTTTCTCCCCTACCCCCTCCTTTTCTATTTATCACTTTAATTGCTTGAAACATATTTCTTAGAAATAGTCAAAATACAGACCCAGACATACTTTATATTTAATGCATCCCTGCTGGTAGTTTTTTGGGATGCATGACGGTTCTGCCAAATCTGTGGAGATGTTTAGATAGAAAACATTGAGTAATGAAAGTCTTGCTGTGAATTCATTACGGATAGAGCTGCAGTAAGTCAGAATAGCGCTTTGCTATATCTTTTTCCCTGCCCAGCAGTTAGTCAAAGTGATTGAAGTATTGCTGATCAGCTCTTGGGACAAGTGGTAACCAGGGTTTGGGCTTCTCTGGAACGAGGTGTCTGTCTCTGCATCAGCAGAAAATAGCTTGGTGGATAGAACTGGAGGGTGTTTGAATTGCAGAATGGGACAACTCTCTGCAGCCAACTCATCATGGTCATCTCGCCATGGCTATCTTGCTGTGGCCAACTCACTGTAGGACAACTGCCATGGGACAACTCACCATGGGAAACTCCCATGTGGGATAACTCAACGTGATAAATGTTATCCACCACTGTTTTTGGACATTATTTTCATTTTTGTGTACATGGACAAAAATGAAAATAATGGCAAAGAAACAGTGACTGATAACATTTACCACGTTGAGTTATCCTGTGTGGAATTGTCCAGTGGTGAGTTATCCCATGGTGAGTTGGCCATGCCAATTTGTCTCATGGTGAGATGGCCACAGTGAGCTGGCCGCAGCGAGTTGTCCTAGACCCGTTGAATTGTATAAGTTTATATAGATAAAGCCATAACCATTAACCATAACCAGTGTAATGCATATCATTAAAAAAGCTAATTAAAGCATTGGATAAAAGGGACAAAAATACCAAACTGCTTCTATCTCTTGATCTGCCTTGCAGCATTAACTGGTCTGTATTGTATAAAATAAATTTATGCAATGCACATCCAAATCTGAGAGACCATTTGCTTAAAAAACATGGCTATTCAACCCTTTACAAGACAGGATAATATGGAGGAAGAAAGCTCAGATAAATTATTAACTGTGAGTGTGAATATTAATTGTAGCAGCCAATTCAAGTTCTGAATTGTACAGACAAGTATAAATAAATGGAAGATTACATTTAAAATAAATATATATAACTGGTCAGTGTAAAATTCAGTAGAAATTCCTGGTATTCCAGCCATAATTCTAAGCTGGTGATGCAGTATTTAAGAAATGATAATGGTATAACTGAGTTCTTTTGGTATGCAATTAATATAATAATTTATTTTGTGCCACTATCCTTTATAGCAGTGGTTTTCAACCTGTGGGTCGGGACCCCATTTGGGGTCGAACGACCATTTCACGGGGTCGCCAAACAACACAATCCACCATTTTTTCCCCTTTTCCTTAGCTGTGCTACTCCCTTTTATTCTATTGGCTTTTGAAAGCCAATAGAATAGACTCTCTTGAATAGAGTCTAATTCTATTGCTTTCAAAAGCCAGTAGGAATTTTCCAGGCTTTCTCTGCCCTGCTGAGCCTGCCAAAAGTCCCATTCTGCAAACGGTGCTGCACCAGTTGAGTAGTCCTCGACTTACGACCGGTTGAGTAGTCCTCGACTTACGACCGGTTGGAGGTCATGGCATTAAAAAGGTTGAGAACCACTGCTTTATAGTCAGTTTGTGCAGGTTTTGATATTCTTAGACTGTAGACTGAATAGCGGAATAAACATCATATTTGGCCAGACATGATAGAGAGATATTAAGAGTTCTTTGGCCTTTAATTTTTGATCTTTTTCATTGTAAATCTAAAGTTCAGAAGAAAGTTAGATTATTAGAAGTGTTAGATTATTTTGTGTCTTTTCAAAAGCCAATTGTAAGGTAAGCTTAGAGGTGGGGAATACACTTTGACTCAGACCATTAGCAAAACTGGCTGTAACCTATATAGTGAATTTGTTATCTTGAGGCATAATGCAAAGATGAATAGGTAACTATAAAATGTACAGTTCTTTAAGAAGAGTGAAGTGGAGGGAAAAAGAGAAAAAAAGCAGACATTATGTAATTTCAGTAGACACATAAGAAAAAAAAATTGTGCATCTGAACTTGAGTATACAGAAATTCATCAGGAGGCTCAACAAACAGGGAATTAATATGTGTTGCTACACGGACATTCCTAAAATAAAGCGTCAATGCCAATGAGATAATTACATGAATAGCAAAAGAAGATCATTTTACCTCGTGGTTTTTTTAAGCATATATATAAAATGTATTCAGACATCAAACTTTCATTTTTTGCTATTATGTTAGCATGAGTGCCTTCACCAGAGAATCTGGTCTGTTTGGTTCATTTATACACTATGGGACAAGTTAATTTGGCAGCATATTTCTTCATTCTAGAATATTGAACCAATGTTGGGTTTAATTTACATTGCATACATGTTTGATGAAAGTGCAGAAAATGAGTTGGATTTCACAGTACATTAATTTTTCTGCTTAAAATTTGTCTTATTTGAAATGAAGAACATTGTCTCCTTAAGGAGCTATTGCTATGCAAAATTGCGATTTGTTGACTCAGCATGTGGGAAGCATATAAGATTAATTGTATGTTGGCAGGAATGTGCATAATTCATTATCAATAAGTATTTTGGAGATGAATTTTATTGAAGTCATTAGGAAAGACATAATTCAAGTAGCAATTCATACGTTTTCAATTTCATGCATATTTTGTTTCATTTAATGCATGTAAATTTAGTATTATACTTTTTTGAATGATGAAAGACTTGAAAATGGCTTCTTTCAAATTAAATTATAAAACAGAGTGATGACAGAGTTTGTAAGTGTAAAATTAAACACTATTGCCATATTTTAGATTAAATAGACTTTCATTCAAAATTTAAGGAAAGGCATTTATTGATAAAGTTTTCCTCAAATCAAAGAAACCCTAGTTTATTCTGGTAAAGAAGTTACATCTGTCTTGCAATGTAGGAGAAGAGTACACTGAGTGGGAAGGCAGGGTTAAACTATCATTTTGGAGTCATTGCATTGCTGCAGGTCTAATCCACCACCACCCCTGCGAATTCCATTAACTCTAATTTAGCACCAATTTAGGTTTGACCATTAGTTGACTAGATGCTTGTATAGAGGTAGCAATAATACATTTTTCTGTGCTTTGAAATTAATAAATGCTCCTGGGTTTGTTTGTTTTTTGTTTTGCATCTGACAGCACTGAATGAGAAAGCCCTGCTCCTTCCTCTCTGTTTAACTCTACTCATACCATTCGAACTGGCAAAAGAAGTATTCTCCATTTCCCAGGAATTTAAGATTGTCATTTAGTAGGACCCAGCTGGTGTGCCTTTTCTCCCAACAGCATTTGTGCTCTTGGATACTATTTCCCCTGAAATCAGATCAACCCCAACTTTGCTGGCTTTTTATAAATCCCTTAACTGCCTTTTTTTTCCAGGTTGGGAAGTGGCTGAGTAGCTTACCATGCAATAAAAACACAAATATAAAAACATTAAAATTAACAGGAATTAAATAAAACCAGGAACCAAGGTATGGAGGTGGGCTCTCTTTTACTCCAGCAGCCATATCCAGCGTAAAGCACTTTCATTGAGTCCCTAAGCCAAATTGACAGAGCCAGGTTTTGAGGGCGTTCCAGAACATCAAGAGGGTGGGTGATCTCACCTCCAGCAGCAAGATGTTTCAAAGGGCAGGGGCCACAGTAGAAATGCTCTTCTCCTAAACCCTGCCAGACAAAATTCCTTGACCAGCTGTTAGCTACTTTATGTAAGATGAGCAGCCATATAAATCTAACGAACAAACAAAATAAATAAACAATTGCCTCCATTGTAGGAAATAATATTTACTGAAACCAAAATAATTTTCTAGCTACAGAGATAATGTCCAAAGCTAAACACCTAGGGAGTCAATCATAATATCAGTTCAGTTTGGAGTCCTAGTAGACAATCATTTAAACATGAGCCAGCAGTGTGTGGCAGCAGCCAAAAAAGCTAATACAATCCTTGGTTGTATAAACGGAGACATAGAATCAAAATCACATGAAGTATTATACCGCTTTATAAAGCCTTAGTAAGGCCACATCTGGAATACCACATCCAGTTTTGGTCACCACATTACAAAAAAAATGTTGAGACTTTGGAAAAAGTGCAAAGAAGAGCAATGAAGATGATTAAAGTCCTATTCCTTTCCTCCCTAAGGGGTGGTGGTTGCTGTTTTTGTTCCAAATTGCGGAGCTGAGCTCGCTCTCAGATATCCGCTGTGGCAAGGGGCAAAAAACTTTTTATCCCCAGATTCAGTAGAACCGTTTTTCCCCTTAGGAATTACTGTTTTTTCCCTGCAGATGCCATTTTGAGTCCACGTGGCCTCATAGTTAAGACCGGGCTCGGTCAGCATTCCCCAGCTCGTGGCTGCCATTTTGGGGCCTGTTCAGCCTTGATATTTTACAGGAAGATTTTGGATGGCTGATTGACGGAGCTGAGAGAATTGCTAGTGTTGCGGAAACTAGTAAAGCCACTTTTTTCTGCTTTTTGCCCAAGCTGCTTTTTGGAGCGAAGCAGGCCTTGCAGCGTGACTGCACCATCGAGCTCAATCAGCTGTTGGGCGCGAATCGCTAGTTCCCCTCCCCCCAATTCTTGAATCCAGGAGGATCGAAGGAGTTCTTCATCCAGATTGCCAAGCCTTGTTGGTCAGCCCCCCCCTTCCTTCCTGAGTTCAGGGCGCCCGCTATCTTGGGAAGCTGGGTAAGGAAGCTTCCAGCTGGTTCACCAGCCGCGGTCGCCATTTTGGGGGCTTACTTTATTTTACTTTCACTTCTACTTATATAGATTATAGAGAGCTAAATATACATTTATTCTAGGATTCCATTAGATAGGCATGTATATAATTGCTGTGGATTCACTCTAGTCTTAAGTTTAGGTTTTGCCTGGAGGTCTTATTCCAACTTCAGGAGACATCATAGTCACAACAAGTTTGGTGCTCCCACTGAAGTGCTGCTAGGCAAATTCAGGCCTTGCTCGTCTTACATCGCATTAGTATCTGCCTCTCTGCATCTAGTGGTTGCCCGCTGGACCTGACCATTGCCACTATTGTGAGATGTGTGTAATTCGTCACATTTAAGCCTCAGGGCTTGCATTCTGTTTTTCTATTGGCCTGGTGATGAGCACCTCACTGCGCCCAGCGTGAGACCGGTTTAGCCAGTGGGCCGGCTCATGTTGTTCCACGTGAAGTCAGTCCCTCCCCCGGGGCCTCCTGACATCTCTTGCAGAGCGAGTTAGTTCCAGACTCACATCTGGGGCACCTCTCGATCAACATGGCAGACAACACTGAGCCACAGCCTTTGGGTATGGATGCCCAACCCAAGCAAGCCGCCTCAGCTCCAGATGCGCCCAAGGGGAAGGCCAAAGCAAAATCAAAATACGGCAGGAAGGCTGATAAGAAGCAATAAGCAGGCTGAACACACACACAGAGCCCTGGAGAAGCAATTTTCCTGGGCACAACGTTTGTCAGCTGGCCAAGAATGCACATCTCCGCTCCCCCGCTCCCCGCACCAGCAGGCCCAGGGACAGGAACGCAACAGCTGTCTTCATTGGGAACCTGGTCACCGGAGTGAGGACAACAGCAGGTCTCACTTCAGACCTTTGGTCAGGGAGGACCACCCCTGTTTGGGGAGGACCTCGACGCTCCAGGCCCATCTACAGCACCACCAGCGTCATTCACACCGGTGGCTGTGGGGTTACGGCCTCCACTAGAGCCGTCCTTTACAGACCAGCTGCAACTGATGATCTCACAGGCGGTCCTTCAGGCCATGGCATCATCGGGCCACCATCAAACGTTGCCCATTCCAGGCCCCTCTTCAGCACCCACTACTTCAATTCGACCCATACTGGATCGTTCAAGCATCATCTTGGCTTCATACTTCCCTGAATCCGATTCCTCATATGAATCGGATTATGATGACGGTACAGACAGATGGTGAGAATGTGAGGAGCCCCCACTAGACTCACAACCCATGGCAGAGCTCTTCAACACATCTCTCTTTCCATCTTTGCTGTGCAGGGCCTGTGCAGCGGCTAAGCTCTCCTCCAATCCGGTCCCCACCTCACAGGGTCCCACAGCTCAGGACACAAACCCTCTGTTCGCTGAACCAGTAATCAAACACCTACAAATACCCTGCCCCCCTTATTCCTGAAGAACATTCAGGGACAATGGGAATTGCCAACATCTCAGCCCTCCCAGAGAGCGGCCGAGATATGGCCCAACATTTGACTGACATACTGGAGGTGCCCAAAGGTGATGAAACTCTAACCCCATTTTTTTCAACAGCCAGTCTCCCTGCAGATGTTTTGGATGCTCTTAAGGCAGAGGATAAGAAATCCGAACTGGTGTCACATGGCATCTGCATGGGCAGTGAAGGCGGCAACTGCCACATCATTCTTTGCCAGAATCTCACTTACCTGGCTTAGACAGTTGCAGGATAGAATTCCCCTGGAAGAGTTTAGGATCCACCAGGACCTCACCAAACTAATAGCTATATCTGAATATATGGCAGATGTATCTCTATACTCTGCCAAACACTCTGCCGGGGCTATGGCTTCCGGTGTAGTCGCTCGGAGGCTACTCTGGCTTAAGAATTGGAGGGCCGAAAGTAAACACAAGTGGCGAGCGGCCACCGCTCCCTTCAAGGGAAGCAGTCTGTTTGGGGAGGCATTGACTCCTTTCCTCATTGAGAACAAACAAAAGCAAAAGGTCATTTCCCATTTAATGAGGAGAGCCATCAGGCGCTATGTCCCCTATGGACGGCGTCAGCCCTTTCGGTCTGGAGCGGTGGCAGAGACGGGTCAATCCTGCAGGCCCGCAGAACCTAAACCAGAATGTTCCTTTGATAGACCAAACTACAGGGACCGGTCCCAGTTTCAGACCCAGAACAAGTCTTCCTTTCGTGGCAGGGGCAATCGTCCCTTCCGCCGCACCAAGTGACGCAGAAGGGGCTCCCCCCATTGGCAGAATCAGCCTCTTCATCCGCCAATGGGAAAGCACTACTTATGGGTTCTGTGTACCATAAGAGAAGGCCTGTCCCTGGAGTTCAAATCCATGCCAGTAGATCATTTCATGTCTTGCCCAGCCATGAGAAACTCAATAAAAGGAGGCCTCATGGAAGACGCCATTCAACACTTACTCAGCATCGAAGCCATAGAGGAGATCCCCCTGAATCAGGCGGGACTGGGATATTACTCCATTCTATTCGTAGTCCCCAAATCCTCAGGGGGATGGAAGGCAATCCTCGACCTCAAGGGTCTGAACCTCCACCTACAATACCGGAGGTTCAAGATGCAAACGTTACATTCCATTTTGAGCAGTATCAGGCAAGGGGATCTATTGACATCAATAGATCTAAAGGAGGCATACCTACACATTCCCATCCTCCCGGCACATCGCAGGTATCTGAGGTTTTGTTATCTCAACCGCCATTACCAGTACAGGGCTCTCCCTTTCGACCTCTCCTCCTCCCCCAGGGTCTTCACCAAGATCCTGGCAGTTCTGGCAGCCCATTTAAGACTGGTTCCAATGCGTGTCCAGTGTTACCTGGACGACATACTGATTCAATCACAATCCACCTCCACCGCCCAGTCGGATTTGGCCCTCACGATCAGGACTCTACAGAACCATGGGTTCTTGATAAATTTCAAAAAGAGCCAGACAACTCCCTCGACCCGTCTGCTACACTTAGGCATGGTTATAGACACGGATACCTGTCACGTGTACCTGTCGGAGGAGAGGCGCAAGAGTATAAGAGACCTGGTACTCAGGGTGAGCAGGAGCAGGGCTGCAATAGTGCCATGGGCCCATCTACATGCTCGGACCCTCCAGTGGTTTCTGCTCCCGTACTAGAGGCAACATACCAGTACTTCCAACCAGTTGGTGCGCGTCCCTTGTCAGGTGGGTCTCTGTCTCGGCTGGTGGGCAACCTCGGCCATTCTCAAGGGGACTCTTTTCAAAGAGCCCCATCGCAGCAGCGTGACCACGGACGCGAGTCTATTCGGCTGGGGAGTACACCTCCAAACCCAGATGGCTCAGGGTCAGTGGTCACGGACAGACCTGAGGCACAGCATAAATTGGTTGGAGCTCAGAGCAATCCACCTAGCTCTCAAACATTTCCAGGCCATACTCAAAGGGCAACATGTGCTGGTCCTAACAGACAGTGTGGATGCAAAAGCTCACGTGAATCGACAAGGGGGCACCTGGTCCAAGTCCCTTATGGCGGAGGCTCGAGCATTGGGCTCTTGGGCAGAAAGCAACCTGCTCTCCATCAGGGCCAAGCACATCTTGGGGGAGGCAAATTTGCAGGAAGACTTCCTCAGCAGGTCCAATTGTAGACCATTTGGAGTGGAGGCTGCACCCGGATGTCTTCAAGGAGATCACAGACAGATTTGGTCATCCGATAGTGGACCTGTTCGCCTTGCCGGAAAACACCCAGTTGGCCAGATTCTTTTCTCGGTTCCCCTCTTGGGGAGCGGAGGGGGTGGATGCCCTACGCAGCCACTGGCCGCAAGGCCTCTTGTAAGCCTTTCCCCCACTGCCTCTGCTCCTGGCAATTGTCAGGAAGATCCTGGAAGAACAAGCAGAGGTAATCTTCATTGCTCCTCACTGGCCCATGAGGCTGTGGTTCATAGATCTGGTGAGCCTCTCCGCATCCACCCTGTGGAGGATACCAGACAGTCGCATACAGTTGAAACGGGGCCCTTCAGCATCCAGACCCCCATGGCTCCAGTTGACCGCCTGGCATTTGAACGCCACACCCTCACTCGAGAGTCATATTCAGCAGGGTGATCGACATGATCCAGGCTGCCAGGAGACTGGTGACTAATCGTATCTACGACCATACGTGGAGGAATTTCTGTCGCTGGTGCGACAAAAATCAAGTGAGCCTGTCTCAGGTAACCATTTCAAAGCTTTTAGATTACTTGTTGGAGGGCTTCAACAAGGGGTTGTCACCCAATACTATCCGCAGGCAGCTAGCGGTCCTTTCCACGGTGTTTTCCTGGGACCCTTCAGGGTCTTTGTCCCAACACCCCAAGATCCGTGCCTTCCTTAAAGGTGTCACCAATACTAGGCCACCTGTAGTCCATAGGTACCCTTCTTGGGACCTACCCCGGGTGCTGAAGGCACAAACATCATCCCCCTTCAAACCAATTAAAACATGTTCCTTGCAGCACCTGTCTCTCAAGGTCTCCTTCCTAATAGCTGTTACCTCTGCCAGATGTATATCGGAACTGGCTGCTTTATCGATTAAGAAGGATCTGTGTACGTTTCATGAAGACAGGGTGGTTCTCAGGTTAGATCCCTTGTTTATCCCTAAAATAAAGACAGTGTTCCATAGATCACAAGAGGTCATTCTTCCGGACTTCTGTCCTCACCCGTCACATGATTTGGAACGGCAATGGCATTCACTGGACGTAAGGCGAGCCTTGCATTGTTATATCAAACGCACGGCAGCCTTCTGCAAATCTGAAGCCCTGTTTGTATCCTTTCAGCCTTCTTCTATGGGCCAAAAGGTGTCAGCCTCCACCATAGGTCGGTGGATCAGGGTTTGCATTGCAAATGCGTACGTTTCTCTTGCCCTGTCCGTTCCTAGTCATGTGACAGCTCACTCCACACGCAGCACTGCCACATCGGCAGCATGGGCAACTCAGGCGTCAATTGAGGACATCTGCAGGGCGGCGACATGGTCATCACCTTCCCTTTCATTAGACATTACCGTTTGGACAAATTTGCCTCGGCTGAGGCTGCCTTTGGCAGGCCTATCTTACAACAAGTAGTGACACCATCAGGAGCACAGGCCCCAACTGACTCCCACCCATAGGGACTACAGGAGCTTTGGTACGTCCCATTGGTGGATTCTTCAGTCATCATGCTGGAGAAGGAGTGTTGGCTTACCTGAACGCCTCTTCTCAGCATGATGATGAAGAATCCACACCCCCCGTTTCACAGGTCAGTTAGGTCTGGGTCAGGGACTTCTTGTTGTTTTCTTCCTGGTATCTGCTTTGAGAGTCATCATGTTGAACTGTTGTCATTGGCTACGCTGTTGATGAAACTGGGAGGTCCCAGGCAAAGAGGGGCGTGACAACTTGACAACTTAGTCTGATTGGGCAGGAGGACTGAAATAACCCATTGGTGGATTCTTCATCATCATGCTGAGAAGAGGCGTTCAGGTAAGCCAACGGTCCTTTTCCGAATCCTGCAATTCTGTTTTGTTCGTAGAAGTTTTCATAGAAGTTTTTTCCAGCCTTACTTTGTGATGGTTGAGAATGAACTTAATCCCCTTTTCATGCACAGCTCTTCTTAGTTATTGCTAGATATTTAGGAATATCCAAAGTGGGCTCTTCATGCTTCAACTTGGAATTCCAAATTCAATTAGAAAATGATGCTTTCACAGTGATCACTCTTTTCAAGTTTTCTGTAGAACATGAATTTGGGGGAAAACTTTTTTTTTTAAAGCAATTCACTCATTAAAATAATATAACTCAATTTGCATTAAAGAGTGTTATTTTGGGGCAAGATCTGAAGCCTGTCTTCCAAATAATTTTGGGAAATGTGGACAGCCTTAATAATCAATCTTATTAAAATCTATTGATGGAGAATTATCTTATCCTGGCTGTATCTTTTGTTGTCAGTCTTTAACACTGGTTGTTCCTTCCAGAATCAAACAAAGAAAGATAAAAAATTAAAAGGATCTGAAAAACTCTGTTCCTAAGATATTCAGTATATGCCATATTTTGTTTCAAAATATTGGGCTGAGTTTTTAGCTAAGTACTTCCTCTGATATAAGAAAATTCCAAAGTGAATGTTGCTGCAGGTTCTAGAGCAGTGGTACTCAATCTTTTTATACCGGCGACCCCGGTCATAAGGAGGCGGCGCGCATGCGCGGCGCTGCCCCCTGCGTGGCACGCATGTGCGGCACCGCCCCCTGTGCGGCACGTATGTGTGGCACCGCCCCCTGCACGGCACGCATGCGCGGCGCCACCCCCATGCGCCACCCCTGCACAGCACGCATGCACGGCGGCGCCCCATGCGCCGGCTGAGGAAAAAAATGGCGGATCGCGTTGTTTGGCGACCCCCGTGAAATGGTCGTTCGACCCCAAATGGGGTCGCGACCCACAGGTTGAGAACCACTGTTCTAGAGCTATTATCACACCTAAGCTTTGTCTTCTTGATTTCTTTTGAGCAAGTTAGTTAACAGTATGACTAGAAAATTTGTTGCATAAGATAGCATCATTAATTATCAACAGGAATTTTCAAGTGTTTCTTTGGGAATTCTTTTTTTTGTAGAAAAAGTTAATTTATTCAAAGAAGGTTGAAGTACAGAACACTAAAATATTTAAAAAAGAACAAAAGAAAAAAACAACAAAAAAGGCATTAACAAGAAAAATGTCTTTAAAAAAGAAAAAAAGACTAACAGATATACACATAACACCCTCCCTAGTTGAATGCTGATTAGTATCATATAGCAATGTTGGTTTCTTGCGAAACGTCAAAATAATTTTAAATTGTTAAATTACTAAATCTATTTACAAATTGTTAGTTGTCATCTATAAACTATATTGATAACAAAAAGGTTAACAGAAAAACAAAAATAATAAACATTATTATTATGTAAAAGTATGAATGTGATAAAAATTGTGAACAGTAATAAGAGAAAGATAAGGTTGAAATTACAAAACCTTTTATTAACAAACTGTTATTGTAATCAACTCGTAGAACATTTACCATACTTTCAATCCCCAATCACCCCAAATATTGGTCCTGGATAAAATATCCATGTTTGTTTCTTTATACTATCTCTTATCAATTGCTGATTGATTGTATACAATAAGCCTAGTTTCCAAAGCCAATCTATTTTACCCCCGAAAAATCATTCCTCAGTTAGATGTATTATGTCCATTTCCCACTTTCCTTCAAACCCATTAAAAAAAACATTTGCCACTTGTCCACCGCGAGAATTCTCTGCTATTATATAAAAACACAGTGTTAAGCTTCTGGAAGGTATATGGAGTCGGCTCTATAATTTCTGAGTCTATATTTCTTCCTGAGCAGTTTATAGCTGGAAAAATCATATTTCTTCTCAATGTTTTCTATCATTTGTGTTATTTCTGTGTCTATATTTCTTCACAATGAATCTGCTGCTTTTAAAAAAAGCTCTCCAGGTAGGTTTAAAGTATTTAATGTCCATTTAAAAAAAAATGTTTTGCAGTAGGACTAGAAGGTTTGTTGCACAAGATAGCCACATTGATTATCAATAGGAACTTCAAAGTGTTTCTTTGGAAATTCTATCTTTTAGAAGCAGAACCAAGACAAAGCTTCGTCGTTAAGATTTTAATGGTTAATTAATCTTCACCGGGTTACTTTATATCTTCAATTTTCTATTTTTGTGATACTCTGCATTTTATTAAATGTTAATCACTTTGGGTCCCCAGACTGAGTAGAAAGGGACAATATTTATTTATTTAATGTTAATTTGTATAGTTTACACACGCTATTAGGGACAATGAACAGAATGAAAAACAATCAATCAAATTAAAAAACATCCTGTTGGGAAGAAAAAAAGTCCACAATTATACAACAAACCATCTCAGTTTTGATAGTGATCCCACTCAGTATCTCACCCCCAGTGCCTGTGGAAAGAGCCACGTCTTAGATTAGCTCCATCTGGATCTCCTGGATAGATACAGCAAGAGACACGTCATACCTCCTGGGTCTTATAAATTGACATTGCATAGCTGGGATCCAAAGGATGGGACCTTTTAGATGTGTTGGACCCAGCAGATACAATTGTAGGGAGCCAAACAAGCCTTTTATGTATTGATTGTGTGAATGCATCTTGTCTTACCTTGTGTGTTTTCTGTTTGCAAATTGCTCTTGAAGGCCTTTGCCAGTTGGATTGGATAAAAATGTAATACATAGCTTGTGAAAGGCCGTTTTGTAAAGCTGCTTCTGTGATTAATGTAATTGCTCCATATGTAATGGAGGTGAGGTTTTTGAATTTTGGCAGAATTTTGTTCATGTCTGTTTCATGCTGTGACATATCAGGCAATCATGTTGCAGTATTGTGAGACTATTTGGCAGTGAAGGAAATAATTATGCTATATTAAAGAGGCATGGCATGTAAAGTGAATTGAAAACAAAATGGTTCCCACATTGCAATATTGGATTGCTTAGAAAATGTAACCTATTCTGACAATTCAGAACTTATTATTCATGATCTTTTCAATGCTTAAATCATACCAAAAATTGATGCGCTGTTCTTATACCAATTTTCAAATAGGCACATCTGTTCCTATCAAATTTTCTCATAGAGTGCTGTCACCCTTCATTCAGGTTTGCTGAGGAAGAGCAAATTCTTCATTGGTTTGGTAATGGTCTGAATTTCTCATGAGGAATTTTTAGTTTGGAGTTTTGGAAAGTGGAAGAATTGAGATTGTGGAGAAACTGATGAGCTTGCAATGGAAGGAAATCAAAAGCGCTATTTGGAAAAGCCTAGAAAGAGACAGCTGCAGCATGTGACACTGTAAACATTCATTCAACGGTTAGTGTGGAGACCTGAGCATGGTGGAGTATGATTTACACTATCCCTGAAGCCCAAATCTTTGTAAAAGCAGACACCCTTGTACTACATAACGGGAATTGTATTTTGTTTATAGGAGACTTTATATCTACCAAATCAAAATGGAACTAAAACCTCAATTTTTAGTCCTGTTATTCATAACGGAAATGTAGTAGGGATTCCAAATAATATAATGTATTTAGATCTTCCTGTTTTTATTCTAACTCAGTACATAGAAGTTTTCCCGATATTCCAATGTATGGTTTTCTGGTTGTGATTTTTGGTTGTTCTGGATAAAAATATGTTGCTGCTTTTATTCTTTTGTTTTGTTTTAGTAGTAAACATTAATGCCTGTTGCTAGTTTCAAAATGCATAGTATGCATCTTGAATGAAATCATGTTCACCATTAATTATTACAACATCCCTATCAGAAACCCTGTTTCAGGTTTTATTAAGGAAAAAGATGCAGTAGACAACATTGAAATTATTAAGGGTGTTTTTTTTCTTTTTCTTGCCAAAAATCATATTAAACTCTACATTCCAAACTGGAGTACGAAAAATACTATACTTTAGTATATAATTAAATGGAATTAAAATTCAAGTCATTATTTTATTTTATTTTACCAGCTTCTAGGCTTTCTGACTCATGGTGAAACTATAATTTATAAGTGGTACTGAGAACAGTATCGATAAAGAAAAAAAAGTAGTGGTGTGAAGACAGACTTTATAAATAAACAAAGCAATACCCCATTCAGCAGAGGATCTGCCCTTAACTGTTGAGGAGAATAGTCTGGTCTTCAACAGCTTCCTGAATATGAGGCGGGAGACATCTGTATCTTTTACATATAAATGATATGATAATTTCATATAAATTTTCCTTGCTGTCATATACTTTGGTGAAAATACTGCATTCAAGATTGTGGGACAAGGAATGGAAGGTAAAGATTTGTATTATGGGGTGACTTGATCCTGATGGGTCAGAGTATCTTTTTTAGGCAGGTGTTAGTCCAGTTGCATGTTAAACTAGTGTCAGATTTGATTGTTGTCTTTCTGGAATGATATCCACATTTCAGTTTTCTTTCAAGGAGAATGGTGTGGGCTAGGATAATACCTATATTGCACAATATTGAAAGAAATCCAAGTCTGTTTTTGGACTTGGATATACAGTGTTTAGCAAATGAAAACTGGCATCCATATTACAGGCTTCAGGAGAGAATGAGACAATTTTAAAAGGATTTGTTGTATCAGCTGGGAATACTTTGATATTACAGAAAATAAGAACAATGTGGGAAAGGTATAAGGGGAGAGTATTAAAAATATGAGCAACAATAGGCCATTTAAAAAAAATGCTGTATTTGCCTCACAGCTTTGTTCTAATCTCTGTCTTTTCTGTCACTTTCATTTCAAGTCTGTCAGACTTCCTTAGTAAACAAACATTAAGTTCAGCATAAATGTCATTCTTATAAACAACATCTTAAAAGTAATATGAGGATTTTGTTTTAATTCCATCTATAACCCAAGGCTGTCTGCTTTGGTTGTTAGAAATGATTTCTGTTATGAAAATAATTTTCATAACTTTAAAAATGTTAATCTTCCAATAGGGATCAATTAAATATATCTTGTTGGACTTTTGCCTCAGAATCTTTCAGCAGTAGATGCATCTTGATTCAATTTGTGCCAAATGGTGGGAAAGCATGATTTGAACATCTTGGTTTTTGAAAAAGTCTTATGTGAAGTCAATTTATAGCTGTACTGTCTTGGCTTTCAATACCTTGTCCTCTTTGAATAAGTGATACAGAAAATTACTGTTTTTTCCATTGTTCTAAAGAATATCCCATGTTTTGCCTAAGAATGGAGAATTTATGTTAAAAATGGGAATCAACTATTGTTTTTTTGTCCTAGTGATTCTACAGTCTAGATGCAGCCTATCATAAGACCTAATCTAAATGTTTGTTACATTATAGAATACTGTATATGAAGACCAAAAGTAGATACACTTCATAATTTGGACATTAATCAACCTTTTTTGTCCTCTGCCACTTGAATACCACTGCCTGTATCTCCATACTTCTTTCCTAATCATTTGGTATTGTCCTCCAGGCTGCCATTTATATTGGCTAGTTTTCCTGTTCACTTGCCTTGTAATCCTACACTTTCTTTGTGAACAGTCTTGTAACTCTTCCATTACTGTTTTTGTTTTGTTTTGTTTAAAAAAGTAGTCCTAGAAATGTAAATTGATCACATCATAAGAATGATAAGAAAGTAGCCTATTACTATTGAAGTGCAGTTCTGCTGGAATCTGCATTTATTTAATCTCTGGATAGTATAGTCCCCAAAGCAGTATATTCTATCCTACTTGCTCCATCCAGCAACATTGATGTTCTGAGGAGTTTGAAAGATCATACATTATTTGGATGCTTTGACAAAGCCAGTGTCCTAAAGTGGGCTTAGGATTTTTTTTTAAAGCTAGATGACTACCTTGACTTTTTATTGCCAATAGTAATCTTGGCAGGAATGTGTTTGTTGATTTTCTTTTCTGTTTAGGAATAAAAACTTGGTTTCCACAGAAACATTCTGTTTTGGTTTATTCCTTTTCCTTATTATTTTTTCTGAAGGCTGTAGTAGTTACTAACTCACAAAATTTAAGAAAGTAAGTTAAACTTCTGTTGAAAATTTTAATTATAAATTATAAATTTTGTCCCAATTGTAATTTTTGAAATTTTTTTTAAATTTTTTATTCATAATACAATTAAAACAAAAATGGACAAATGACATTCCAGAATGAATTTTCCTAACAGTTTGTTTCTCATGGTACAATAACTTAATACATCGTTCTTAACCTCTATATAAGCCTCATCCTTCTATACAATACAATTATATATACAATTATATGTACAGTTATATATATTTTTTAATTCTACCATTAACTTGAAGTCCGAGCAGTTCTCCTTAGTTCATACCAACAGTAAAATTTGTCCCAGATTTCGAAGTATTCGTGTTCTGTCTTATCTTTCATAATCATTGTAAGCCTGTCCATCTCAGCACATGATAAAATTTTATGCAGGATCTCTTCTTCCGTTGGAGTTCCCTTATTCCTCCAATTTTGAACAAAAACCAGTCTAGAAGCCATTAAAATGTATAACATTAAATAAAGTACGCCTTTGTCATGCTTTTGCGTAGTTAAACCTAATAGAAAGAGTTCTGGTTTTGGTTCTACCACTCACTCTAATATTTCTTCCCACCATACTTTAATCCTGTTCCAAAAATCACGAGCTCGCGTGCATTCCCACCACATATGATAGTATGTTCCACTTGTCAGATTACATTTCCAACATTTAGGGGAGACATTGGTACACATTTTAGCCAATCTTGTGGGTGGGAGATGCCATCTATAAAACATTTTGTAGAGGTTCTCTTTGTAAGAGGTGGTCAAAGTAAGCTTCTTGTTTCTTACCCATAGTTCTTGCCAGATGTGCAGATCAAAATTAAGACCAAAGTCCTTGCTCCAATTCAACATAGTCATTTTTACTTGTTCCTCGTACATTGCCTGATCTAACAAATAGTGGTATAATTTTTTAATCATTTTATCCTCTGACCCCAATATTATTTTATCCAATTCTATTGGTTCTAATTTAATGCCTAACTCTTTTTTATCTTTCCAATATCTCGTCTGCAGTTGCAGGTATGCCCACCATTTTAATTCTATCCCTTCATCCTGAAGGGTTTTCCTGGATTTCAATTCCCCTCTTTCATCTAAGTTATTTTTATATGTTATGATCTTGTCTAATTGGGTAAATTTTGGGTATTTCTAACAGTGAGATCCAACTAGGTACTTGGGTATAATTTAGTTGCCAAATTTTTGTCCATACATCAATAAGAGCTTGCCTAATATAGTGTCTTCGAAAATATTTATGTACTTTATATTTATGATCCCATAATATGGCATGCCATCCTATTTGTAGGTCATGGCCCTCGAGACATAATAGTCTCCTGTTCTTTAGTAATATCTAATCTCTTACCCATACTAATGCTGTAGCCTGGTAATATTTCTCCAAGTCTGGAAGACCAAATCCCCCCCTTTCCTTTGAGTCCTGCAATAATTTTAATTTAATTCTTGCTCTTTTTCTTTGCCAGATGAATTTACACATCATTTTATTCAAATTTTGAAAAAAATTCTTGTCTGATTTTATATGTATACGTTGGAACAAGAATAAAATTTTTGGCAACACATTCATTTTAATCACCGCAATTCTGCCCATAAGAGAGAGCTGTAGGTTAGTCCAAATATCAAAGTCTTTTTGAATCTGTTCTATTAACTTATCATAGTTATCCCTTTTAAATGTAGCGCATCTGGCAGTCAATTGTATCCCTAAATATCTAATTTTATTTGTGATTTGAACACCTATTCTGTCAACCAATTCATTTTTCTGTATTTTAGTCATATTTTTGATGAGCATTTTAGTTTTTTTAATTTATCTTTAAACCTGCTATTTCCCCGTATCTACTCAGTGTTTCCATCAGTCTTGTCCCTGATGGTAATGGTTCTTCAATTATAAAAACTAAATCATCTGCAAAGGCTTGTATTTTAAATGTCTCTTTCTTGATCTCTAAACCTGGGATCTGTTCATCTTGCCGGATTACTCTAGTTAATACCTCAAGACATAATATAAACAACAGTGGTGATAGTGGGCAAACTTGCCTTGTGCCTTTTTGAATTTGAAAACTCTCAGTCGGTTCTTCATTGATTATTACTTTGGCCACCTGCTTAGAATAAACTGATTTAAACATATTTAAGAATTTTTCCCCAAAGTCCATATACAATAATTGGTTGAACATAAAATCCCATTTTACATTGTCGAATGCTTTTTGTGCATCAAGAAAAATTAAACACATTTGCTTTTCATTGTGTACTTCATAATACTCCAATATGTCCAAAACAGTCCTAATATTGTTTCTTATATATCTTTTAGATAGAAAGCCGTTTTGATCAGTATGTATAAAATCCACTAAGAACCTTCAAGTCTTTGTGCCATTATTGCCATGAAAATCTTGTAATCTGAATTCAAAAGAGAAATGGGTCTATAGTTCTTAATTTGTGCCAGGTCTGTGTTTTCTTTAGGAATCAAAACACAACGCCAAAGACAATTAGAAGAAGAACTACTTAAAGTTGTGGAAAACCTGCAAAAGGAACCACAAAGATGTGATCTGAAACAACAGATAGATTTAATTAAACATAAGATGGATATTATTGTGAAGAAAGATCTAGGACAGCAGATAAAACGTACTAAACAAAATTTCTTCGAAAACTCCAATAAACCAGGGAAATGGTTGGCTTATAAAATCAAAAAACATAACAACAAGCAGAGGGTTACTAAACTTTATAACGCCAGAGGTGATATGGTATGCCAGAACGAAGGAAAGAAACTAGTGGCGTATGAGTTTTATAAGAATTTATACAAAGACGACGAAAAGAGAAATAACTGTGACATAGTACAGTATTTACAATTAGCCAATTTACCCAAGGTGTCAGAAGAATTTGAAACTCTGCTGAATAAAGAGATAACACATTTAGAGCTCTCAGTCGCAATTAAGAAACAGAAGAATAATAAAGCACCTGGGCCAGATGGCATACCTGTAGAAATGTATAAAATTGCATAAGAATCTTTAGGCCCAATGCTGTTGGATTTATTTAATGAGGTTTTAACCCAAGCTAAAATACCAGCTTCATGGGAAATATATTTCTGGTCATTAGAAACTGACATGAGTCTGGAATATTCTGCTTTTCAAGGTTGGATTACTGAAAGTTCCAATACTGCTGATGTCAAATAATGTTAAACCATGATACACTCTGTTACGATAAAATATGTGAATATGGTAGTTCCATTGCTATCTGATAATTTTCTAATTGTGAACCCAAAGAGACTTGATGTAGGTGAAGTGCTATCATGTGAAGTGCTACTACTGCTTTATACTCCCCACACTTGAAATACTGCATCCAATTCTGGTCACCACAATGCAAAAAAGATGTTGAGACTCTAGAAACAGTGCAAAGAAGAGCAACAAAGTTGATTAGAGGATTGGAGGCTAAAGCATACAATCAACGGGATGTCTAGTCTAGACATGTCAAACACAAGGCCCGGGGGCCGGATGCAGCCCGCAAAGTGGTTTCATGTGGCCCGTGAAGCCATCCTGGAAACAGTGAGGGAACGGCCCCCGTTGCCTTGGCCCTGGTCCAGGCCAGCCGGGAGCCAATGTACAATTTTGTGGTGGCCATCTATGCTGAAATGCATTTAGTCTTAGCTCCACAAGGCCATCTGGAAACAGCGAGGAACCAGCCCCTGCCGCGTTGGCCCCACCCCCTGGGTGCATACTGGGGAGGTGTCACTCTTTGTGAGGAATGAAGAAATGCACCATCGCCTGGAAGTGGCCAGCAAATGGCCCTCGCCTACTTCACATATCAGGCTCTGCCCTGGTCCCACCCCTTTCTGCCAGAGACCCTCAGATCTGTCCCATGCCCTCCCAGGCCCCCACAGGCACCCTTGACGCAAATGATGTAGAGCTGGCCACGCCCACCCAGTAGGCCACACCCATTCCATCCACGCCCACCCAATAGGCTGCACCCACCCTGGCCACCCCCTCCACCCCCCGAGGGCAACCGCAATGCTGATGTGGCCCTCAGTGAAATTGAGTTTGACACCCCTAGTCTAGTCTAACAAAGAGAAGGACTAGGGGTGACATGATAGCAGTCTTTCAATATTTGAGGAGCTGTCATAAAGAAGAGGGGGTTGACCTGTTTATCAAAGCACCTGAGGGCAGGACAAGAAGTTATGGATGGAAACTTATCAAAGAGAGATGCAGCCTAGAATTTAGAAGAAATTTCCTGACAATGAGAACAATTAATTAGTGGAATGGCTTGCCTCCAGAAATTGTGGGTGCTCCATCACTGGAGGTTTTCAATAAGAGATTGGACAGCCATTTTTCCAGAATGGCATAGGGTATCCTGCTTGAGCAGGGGTTGGACTAGAAGACCTCTAAGGTCCCTTGCAACTGTTATTTTGTATTTTGGATCTCTATTATTGAACCTGCTGTCTGCCTTCCTGCTTTAAAGCTGCAGTGGTGTGAGAGAGTGACTGAATGAATGTTAGATATAAACAACTAATAGATAGCTTATTTCAGAAACACCAGGAAAAAGAGCTTCAGAACCTTCAGAGGCTCTGCCTAAATCAGGGGTCTTCAAACTTGGCCCTTTTATGTCTTGTGGACTTCAACTCCCAGAATTCCTCAGCCAGGAGTTGAAGTCCACAAGTCATAAAAGGGCCAAGTTTGAAGACCCCTGGCCTAAATGAACACACTAATAAACCAGGGCGGAAAAGTTTGTTTCTGATATTCTCTATTCTACCCACAATCTTTGCATTGAAACATTTTAATATAGTCTGTAATTCTTGCTTCCTTCATCATGCTGTGAGTGGGGAGCTTGATTTTTAAATAAATTGAGAGGGTGGGCTAGTTATTTTATCTTCTTTTCTCATTCCCACAATCGTGGGTTTGCTAGTCATTTCAGGGGAAGTGGGAAGCCACGTAACAGGGAAATTGTCATGAAGTATAAAGTTATCAGTGGGGCAGGTTGTGATGGCTGTGTACTTCTTTCAGTACTGAAACTGTCTGAATATTGTTTGCTGGGAAACATAAGTAGAAACATATAGTAGCCTTCAAGCCCTGTGTATGGTTGTCACTTTAAAATCTGTTTGGTGATTCTAAGAAGGTATCTGGGCTAGACTAAACTACTCCTAGAATTGTTCAAATTAACTTCCAGGCTTGCTCCATATAGAAGTGATCCTTTAAACCAAGGATTTAACAACTTACGGTGTTTTGTTCTAGTGGTTTTCTGTTTTGGAATCCCTTTCAGCTGCTTCCATTCCTTTAAACAGATTAGGTTTCTTTCATGAGAACGTTTTTTTAGCTTGTAAGGGAGGAAGTCAGTTCCAGATTTGTTTGTTGATCACTTCCTTAGCTTTGGAATAATTCACACATCTTTATGAATAAGAAAATGTTCTATTTGAATGGATTATCCATACTGCTTGTAAATGATTCATGTGAATATCGCCCACCCCTTCATAGATTCTACTGCACTTCATTGGGGGTAAGAAGAGAACGAGCGTTGATACAGAAATGTTTCAGGAAACCTTTTCTCGCATACAGGTTGTCCTTGACTTACAGCAGTTCATTTAGTGACCGGTCAAAACTACAACGGCATTGAAAAAAGTTACTTATGCCCACTTTTCACACTTACGACCGTAGCAGCATTACTGTGATCAAAATTCAGATGCTTGGCAACTGATTCATATTTATGACGGTTGCAGTCTCTTGAATCACCTTTTATGACCTTCTGATAAGCAAAGTCAATAGAGAAGCCAGATTCACTTAAGAACTGTGTTACTAATTTAACAACTGCAGTGATTCACTTAATAACTGTGGCAAGAAAGGTCATAAAATGGGACAAATTCACTTAAATTAGCAACAGAAATTTGGGGCTCAATTGTGGTCGTAAATTGAGGACTAACTCTACCAAACTCTACCAAATGCTGATCCAGATTTGCTCTTTGCAGACTTAGCTTGCTAGAAATGTCAAAAGAATAATGTTGTTCTTACCCATTTTTTATTTTTGACGTAATGAGCAAAATTACTAGCCCAAGTAAAATAACATCACATAATGAAAAATGGAACTCTAACAGATAACATCGGGAAATATTTGTATGTAACAGAGTTCTGTTAATTTCAGAGAATGGAAGGACAATCTTAATTTTATTTTGCTATGTTACCATTCATAAATCTTTGCATGTTTCTAGATAATGGTTCTTTTTGGAAATTATGTGCCATGTTAATGAAAGGAGGAGAGGGGAGGAAAGGGATGTACAGGTGTTATTATTTTTATTTTTAAACCTCATGTTTTCCCACAGTTGTTTTCATCTTTTCTGAAAACTGAGATTTCATTAAGAAAAACTATGAAAAGATAGGTTCTTTGCACAATGTGTGTTATCAGAAAAATATCTAAGGATCAGTAATGAAATGTGAATTTATTTTTGGGACTATGTCCACTGCAAATGAGCATGAACAAATAGATATTCTATCAGGTGTGAAGAATCAGGACCAAATGTTAAGTTTCAGTTAAGATTTATTGCTGAATCCTATTCATAAGAATCTAATCAACTAACAGTCAGTGCTCAATTGGCGCTAACTGAGAGATAACAGAATTTAAGGGGAGATGGATTTGGATCGCATCTGGGGACGTAATGACTCCAGACTGATTCCTCTCTTGACTCCGGCTCCCTGTTCTGCTATTTCTTCTCCTACATATTCAGGATAAATTGGATGGTACTAAGGAGACAAATCCTGAGTGACAGCAATACAAATAATCTTAAGAAAAATGTCTCTGTGACTTGCATTCTTTGTTGTCCTACCAGACCCTGTTTAAGCCAAATTAGACTTAATTATTGTAGGTATGCCTGCCATTGTTATAGTTCTCCTGCCTTCTCATACCTTGCTGCAATCTGGCTATCTCTCTAATGCTGTAAAGCTATGTTTCTCAACCTTGTCAACTTTAAGAAGTGTGAACTTCAACTCTCAGTTGCTGGCTCAGAAATTTTGGAAATTTTGAAATGCACACACCTTAAAGTTGACAAGATTGAGAAACACTGCTGTAAGGTGAATTTGCATTTCCCCAGTGAAGAACAGTCCACCTGAAATACAGTAGGGCAGAGGGAAGCAGCATGAACATATGAATAATTTTGCTAGATCAGGGCAAGGTCTTTTTCCTAGAGTGATCAAGCAGGAAGCTGGGGCCATAATTTGCCCTCCGTGTAGATGTAACAACTGGAATTCAGAGCTGATGAATCCATGAAAACTGGAAAGGATTGATTGGAAGATGGCTCATAAAAGAGAATGAGTTGCTTAAACTCAAACCTGTATTACAAAATTTGTAATTGGACCAGGTGAATGCAAAGGGATGAGTAGATTTCTGCACTCTCTCACAAAGTTGTACTAATCAAAAGAGGGGAATTCGTGAGTTGGCTTGTAGATACTTTCCCACAAGGTTTGTATCAGTTAGGTAAGAATTGTAGTTATTGTATCAATCAGATAAGAATTGTAGCTATTAAATAAGGATACATCAAAATGAATAGGCCTTGAATATTGGAACAGTAGTGTATTCCATTTCTTCCTTCTCTTCTTGTCCCACTGAATGGGGAGAAAGGTGCATGATTGACATGGATAGGCAAGCATATACTGTTCCGAATCATCCTGTAGGGAAGAATGAGGACTTGAAGAGAACAGATGTGCGGTCTCAAGCAAAACACAATTCTGAGGTCAAAGAGCATCACTGTGGGATCCAAGCCCTGGGAGACCTGTCTAGTCAAAGGAGCAGAGCCTAAAATTAACTGCATTTTGTTTATTCCCATGTCATAATCTCTTTAGTCAGAAAAACAAATTCTGATTAGACTCTAAACAAACAATTCTCCTTGCTACAGAGCAGACTTATATCATTTGTACCAAAGAGAGAGTCTCAGGAATACTTGTAAATGAAGAAGTATGGTACTTCCTTTTTTTGTGTTCTGCAGAAATTATTTTAATTCATCTAATTTTATTTAATTTGGGAATAGGATGAGACATACGTACTACTCAAATGTTTCAATAGTTTCTCGTTCTCTGATAATGACCAACCTGTTTTTTGTATGTCTTGACTTTTTAACATCTTCATAGACTCAGTTCTATAAATTCTTGTTATATTATGTACTCTGCAGCTACTATTCTGCTATCTTGATTCATAGGAAGGAATATTTTCGAATATGAGAACTTGATATTTTCCAGGACTACCCTAGGAGACTTATGAATGTCAACAGAACCTATCTCTTAAAATTCTGCCCCTTAAGAGTTATTGATCCTAATGATGGATGAAATACCACTAAACGCTGTGCCATTTTGGAGAAAGCATGACTTTACTGTCAAGATTAACTCCTGTGAATCAGTTATGACAGTTGGCATGTATACAAAAATTCTTGATGATATTCTTGAGTATGTCACTGTGTATTGCGTTGCTAGTATAGAATGATGTAAATCCAGTGTTCAGTAGTTCACTGTCCTCTGTCAGAATGCTACTTGTATCCAGTATGAAGCTGTTCATGGCTTCATAGTGTAGAGAAGTATAATTCCAACAAGAGGAGATTGTTTCATAACAATAGAACCAACCTTGGTCAAAGTGTGCATTCCTTTTTATACAGATCAGCACTGCTACTGATGAATTTGTTGTGGTATAATTTCTTGTAGTGACACATAGTATGAGAATTACAAGGCTACAATCCTGCACTCTTTGTAATAGATCTACCTAAACTCTGGAAAAAAGGAAGGAAAAAAGGAAAGGAAAGGAAAGGAAAGGGAAGGAAGGAAGGAAGGAAGGAAGGAAGGAATTTGTGTAATGCATTATATTGGTTTCTACTAATTCATCACAGGCTGATATACTCAGTTATTTTCATTATGAATAAAGATGGTGAGAATTTGTTTTGTACATATCTGATAATAAACTGAACTACAATTATCTTTTGAATTCCCCAATCATCCAATTGTTTGGATGAAACTTTCAGAGTAAATCAATTCCATTCATGAGGAAAAAGAATAATACAGTATTTAAAAATGTGGTTATTTAGTAAAATGACTACTGAAATGCATATACAATACAAATAACCTTTGAGTGTTTTAGAATAATGGATACATTTCATTAACAAAATTATTTGAATTTTTTTTTTAAAAAAAGTCCTAGAATCAAACATTCTGTAGTTATCTGTTGGTTGTTTCATTTTTTCTGTGAATTTAGTGATTGGTTTACTCCTAGTATTTGGGGATTAATGTACTTTATTAGTCTCCTATCATGAAAGATAGCCCATTATATGGTTCAATTATTAGCATCTTTTTCCAGGTCAGTACAAAACATGGAATCCAATATGGCCTACTTAGTTAATTTGCTGAGGGCAAACGTTAAGTACAAGGTAGAATATTTTAATCCTAAATTGTAATTGTAGTGATTTATTATTAATGAAGGAAACTAAAGTATGTGGCTTACCACATTCAACCCTGAAACCCTCAGATGCCTGGAAAATGCACCATGGAAAAAATGAGATGGCTCTGGAACTCTGAAAGGCTGAGGAACAAGATGAGATAAATAGGAAGTTGATACTATGAGCCAAATTGCTCTACAAAGCAGAATGACATCCCAGAATGAGCGTAAATGCCTTATTTTCAAATGTTCTTTATTCCAAGATCTACAAAATACAATACTACTTTAAGATACGGTATATTTTATTAATTTCTGCTACACTTGGATAAGCACATCTAGCATACGTACACTTTTCTTTTGTTATTATGCTGCAGTCATTTGCCATTATTACATCCAGAATTTTCTTTGTGTAATTTTATTAGTGTTTTTTTATTACTCAGCTCAGTTCTCCTATATAGAAGGCTTTCTTTTCTTGGCTTTGTGCCTTGTTGCTTACAATTGTGTGTAAAAACAAAACAGATAATTATTTTAAGAAACAGGTGCTTACAACATTTTAAAAATATTTACAAGTATGCAGATGTTTGTTGCTTAGCTTTCTCTGTCCATAGCAGCAGTCCATGAGAAACAAACTGGATTTTTTTCCCCAAAAAGAAATTATACTGTACTGATTTCTCTTACTTAGTAGTTCAAGAGGCAGATACTGAGTCTGTGTGTTAATGTTGCATAGGAGCAGCATAATACAGTAGGATGAGCAGTAGAAGAACAATGGAGAAACAAATAAGATTTTCTTTTATGATAGGACCTTCCTCTAGTGTATTAAAGCATTTTTGGGAACATATTTTTATATTACTGTATAATATAACTATATTTCTTTTGGTGTAACACAGCACTTCACAAAGTTAAGAATCTCATGATTGAGTGGGTTTTGATTTAAGAGATTGTGGTTCTTTGCTCTCATCAAAATTACTGCATTAAGGAAAACTTTTTAATTTCCATTTTCATTTAAGTGCCACTAGGGGGAATTCAAATCACTGAACTCATTCAGCAGCTGCTTCTTTGTGATTCAGGCTGAAAATAAGTTTTGAAACTAATGGCTTTGGTAGCCAAAGCTTTCAGATGCTAGCTCCTATTTCATTAAGCACTATGATATGATTTCTTAATCTCCCAATTGTAGTTTTATGTCTTTAAAGCAGGCATGTCAAACTCGCGACATCATGTGATGTCACGCGATGTCTCGGAGCTTTTTCGCCATTGCTGGCAATGGGGTGGGCGTGGCTCTGGTATGATGAAACTGCCCCCTTGGGCCGGGAGTTTGACACCCCTGCTTTAAAGCATGTTGAGATGAAAAAGAGTTGATAACAATCAGGTTCTTTCCAGTGCCAAAGATTGGCCACAGTTCACACTGTTTCTGAAAAATCAGAAGTCTCGAAGTATGCATACGTATTCTTCCAATCACTATTGTGAATTTAACAGCTGCATTGCCTGCTTTAAGATGAAATTGGACAGGTTCATGGAAAATGAAAAGCCTAGCAGATACCAGATACTGTTCAGAAGCTTTATATCAGACTACCGTATATTTAGGATATGTAAATTCAACTTTGTTAGTAATGTGTAAGGATTTTTTTTGCTTAGTTCTCAACTTATGACCACAATTGAGCCCAACATCTGTTGCTAAGTGAGACAGTTGTTAAGTGAATTTTGCCCATTTTATGACCTTTCTTGCCACAATTGTTAAGTGATTCATTGCAGTCATTGAGTTAGTAACAGGGTTGTTAAGTAAATTTGGCTTTCCCATTGCCTTTGCTTATTGGAAGGTTGCAAAAGGTGATCACATGACTCCAGGATTCTGCAACCGTCATAAATATGAGTCAGTTGCCAATTTTGATCACATGACCCTGGGGATGCTGCAATGGTTTTAAGTGTGCAAAATGGTCATAAGTCACTTTTTTCAGTGCCATTGTAATTTTGAACAGTCACTAAATGAACTGTTGTAAGTTGAGGAATACCTATATTTAAGATCTGCCCTTCTGCTAAATGATAAGGAAGATTTGAAGACGGAGAGATGTAAAAGAGAAAAGGAGTCTCCTTTACAGAAGGAAGAGAGGTGCTGATTTTTTTATTTGTTTGTTTGTTTGCTAAACTATTGTTAGAACATATTCATCTCAACAGCAGATAGAGCAGTGCAAGCCCATGGACCGGTCCTTTTCTGAGCCAAGAAAACATAACTCAGATAATTTTGTTAAAATTGCATGCCTGCCAAATAGTGTATTAGCTTTCGTGCTATGCAGTACATGAGAAGATGTAAGAAAAACATGCCCAGCCTGTTTGCACTGTGGTGAATCTATCTGGGAGTGCATTCATACTGTCAGAATAACCCTCTTTACTCTTCCCATTAATTTCTCAGCCCTTTATGCTTTAATTGTGGCAAATGGAATAGTTGCTATACAGAAGTCCAATAAAACTACAGCCTGTCTTCCCAGTAATCAATCACAGATTATGAATTGCACAAAGAAAAAAAAATCTATATTCGATGTTCTCCATGTCTAGTATCTTGGGTTATTTTCATGTCTTGTGGTTTGCATTTGGCCACTGTCATTTTGAAGGAATTTCCTGCCATCTGCATTCAATTGAATTTTCTCACAGATTTGGACTTGCTTATAAATACTGAGATCTGGCGAAGGGAGAATCTTTTTTGTCAGGGGCATTTCTTAAAAACCATTACTATGGGATTGGCAGTCTGCCGGTTTAGAAAATACGCAGAAGGTAAAAAAAAAAAAAAAAGGTACATTCTATTTTCTGGATGTTTTGAATGGATGAAGCTACTTGCCCTGTTATCAGCTACTGTTGATGGTTCAGTGCAACTTTCTTCCTGCTTAGGTTCTTCTGTCCTTTTAGTTTTTTTCCCATTATTGGCAGAGTGCAAACCAGGATACAGCAGGAAACCAAGCAATCCTTAGAATTATATTTCCTGGAGTTTTTTTTTTTTCCTGCAATGCACTAATCACACCAAGACTTGATTTGCTAGTTTATCCAAAGAAAGGAGTTTGGCTGTTGGCTTTATTCTGTAGATTAATAATCTAACAGGAACCATCTATCACCCATGTTTTCTTTAATTCAGCTGTGTCTTTACTATAATGTCTGAATGCCTAGCCGAGCATTGCAAAGTGGTATATTTTTATTTATATTTTAGACAAAGGATCGTTTTTAACAAGCAAAAACAAATTTAAAATAATTATGCATAGTATTTTCAATGGCCTACCTGGGGGCTGGGTAGTTTAGATTTAGTTGAGATGCTTCCCGGCCAGCAAATGCTGGCAGAGATCACACTGGCATTAATCTTTGTGAATTAAAAAACAATGGGCCAGCAGTGTTTTTACCAGGGGTAAGAAGAATATTTGAATAGTGAAAAGAATGCTGCTTCTCTCATAGTCAGCTACATCGGTGAGATTTTCACTGAGGGACAGGAAATCTAGAAGTTAAAAATAATATGGAAATAATGTTCCCCCATTTTAATTTGTCTGGAGTTGGAGATACAGTCCAACTTCAGATTCCTGTAATATTCGGAATGCAGATAAAGCATAAATCAAAAGCTTGGATCAGGGAGTCTAACACAGATCTTGGATATACCAGTATATCTGCAGGCTTTGCATGGTTTTTTTTTTTTTTAAAAAAAAAATATCTGTTTGGAAATGGAAAGTTGGCGCGTAGCAGTAAAAGCATCAATCTGCATTATTAGCTTTATTTTCTAAGAATGTCTTTGGGTGCCAAATGAATTGCAAGCTAACTTTCAAAATGAAAACAATGAGAGTTTGCAGCCTGATGCTTTGTTTAGAGAGTAGTAGGACTATAAGAAAGGCTGAGCGCTGAAGAATTGAGGCCTTTGAACTATAGTGCAGGAGAAGACTCCTGCGAGTCTCTTGGACTGCAAGGCGTTCAAACCAGTCAGTCCTAGAAGAGATCAACCCTGACTGCTCTTTAGAAGGCCAGATCCTGAAGCTGAAACTCAAATACTTTGGCCACCTAATGAGAAGGAAGGACTCACTGGAGAAGGGTCTAATGCTGGGAAAGATTGAGGGCAATAGAAGAAGGGGATGACAGAGAATGAGGTGGCTGGATGGAGTCACTGAAGCAGTAGGCGTGAACTTAAATGGACTCCAGAAGATGGTAGAGGACAGGAAGACCTGGAGGAACGTTATCCATGGGGTCGCGATGGGTCAGACACGATTTCGCAATTAACAACAACAGGACTAGAAGGAACCATTGGGTGGAAAGTGGCGGGGCAGGAATTAAGATAATCACTCATAACATTTTACAAGAGGTCCTCATTTAGTGACCACAGAAGGGACTGGCAATCCAGTCATTAAATGAAGCAGCTGCTAAGCAAAACCATGATACAACTCTGCTTATAATCTAGTAGTAGATTTGGTGCAGTAATTTGGTACTGATTATGCTCCCCACATCTATCTTTCTATGAATGGCAAATCCTCTCCAGGAACCATTTTACAAGAGCTTCCACAGCATATTTTAAAAGTATGTTAATCATCTCTTGTAGGTTGGAAACTCCTACCTTCCTTTGTTCCGATTCAACAAAATGTTGGAAAGAAGTGATGTAATGGGGCTCAACTCTGTTGGCCCTTCAGCAAATAACTGAATCGAATGCGACCAAATACGGTGTGGCAAGGGAAGCCAGGAAAGGGAAGATTGAATTAGAAAATGGGCTTCATTTGGCAGAAAAAAAATAATGCCCATTGCATCCTTTTGTAAGAAATAAACAGGCAGCAGCTTGGAATGTTGCTCATTGTTACATTCTCAGTTTTCTCCTGCCACCTTTGCACTAGTAATGTGACCTACAACAGTGCTGGCTTTTGCTGCTATATTCACCATAATAGCCTTCCCTGTATTTCCCCCTACAAAGTGCATGGTTATATAATCTTTTTTCTTCCTGGAGACACTTGATCTCAGATATCTAGCATCTTCTCTATTGGATGAAGTCTTTTTCCCGGGTACTCTGAGAGGAGATCATGAATAATGGTAGCTCAAAACATATTTTAAATGATCTGAGCTGCACATTTAAGTCATATTTAGAGGCTGTGTGCAGATCCCTGCTCATCTGAAGAGGAGAATGCCCACGATCAGGTCAGTGACCCATGCCTAACTGTGGAATACTTTTCCCAGTGAGATGCATCTAACTATATTATTGTCTATTGTGTGCCCTTGGATAATGGTTATTATATCAGACCTTTATATGAATATTCTATTATTGTACATATATATGTTGTGGGAAAACATTAGAATGCTGGTATACTTTTTACATATTGTACATTAAATCATTACTTTGTTTAAGAAAATATATTGTGATTTTAAGGGTTGTAATCTGTTCTGAAAGAACTAGGTTTTGCAAGGATACACACACACATTAAAGAGAAAAACTTTCACAATTCTATTAGAATAATTCATTTCTCATTCTTAGTAATTTGGCTACTCCCTGATTTAACTTATTGAGATAATTAATTGCAAACAACACAGAGTAAACAGTATTTATTCAATTAGATTTCTATTAGACATCCTAATATGCTCTATAGAAGAGGGTAAATTAAACTGGAATATTTTTATGTGTCTCCCCACTCTACACAATGTACAGTGCAATTAATTTTTTGTAGTATGGAAAAAAGTAAATGTGCCTTTTTCTTATTTTATAAAAACCACAGATGATTGCAAAGGTGTGAGGATGAGTAGTTTTAAATAAATTGAGCAATTCTGCATTTATTTCCAATGGTCTTGATTTTTCTTTGTTTATTGACATGAAATATCTCTGGATTCACTAATACCTTTAAAAAATATTATGTTATTTATTTTTTTATTGGGTGAATGTGAATGATACAGGCTTTTTGGAGAGTTGAATAGTTGGATAAAAAAGTTTAAATGGGTAAATACTTGTTTACTATTCTTAGCTTCAAAGAAGTATAAACTTATCTCCAATGAATAGCTCCTTTTTAAATTTATACACAGACATACAGACACATTTGCACTTATACTTTTTTGAACAGGGAAAAACAGAAAAGGGAAAAATGCAAAGTTATAGAGAAAAAAGCAGTGACTTCTGACTTTTTTCTGGACAATAGAGTACAGTACAAAAAAGTTACAACCTGAACTTTTTGTTTTAAATTTCTAATACATACAAACCATTTATATAATCACAAAGCTTATCTAATTTTCAAAACCTAAAAAAATGTTGTTTTTTTCTACTTTAAAATAAAGTTCAGAAGTGAATTCCAAGTGGAAACAAAACTGGATAAGTTCTCTTTAATTAAAACACTCAGCTTTGCCATCTTCGTCAACTCCATCAGCTGTACCGTTCTTCCATTGTGTGCATTCACGTGTCTTTCATTTTTTATGCATATAGAATTCTTGTCACTGTAAACATATATAATAGCAAAATTCCAAAATTTTCTTTCAAGTTCTTTGTCCAACAGTCTTAAAAATTCCTTCTGGATTCAATTTTATATTAATTTTAAGAATATTCTGAATTAAGATAAAAATATGGCCCCAATATTTTTCTGCTTTATCACAAGTCTATCAGAGATGGTTAAAAAGCACCTTCTTTACAATTACATTTCTAATATACATTTGAGACACCATCTTTGACTATTTCTTGGGTATTGAATACCAACACCTTTAGATGAATCTGGAGCTGGCTGACACACCATACTCAGCAAGTAGTCCTCAATGGTACTACATCCACATGGAGAGAAGTAAGCAGTGGGGCACCACAAGCTTCTGTCTTAGGCCCAGCACTCTTCAATATCTTCATTAATGACTTAGATGATGGAATAGAAAGGGAGTTCATCAGATTTGCAGATGACACTAAACTGGCAGGAATAGCCAACACCCCAGAAGAAAAGCTCAAGATCCAAAAAGATCTTGGCAAACTTGAACAACGGGCCTTATCCAACAAAATGAGTGTTAATGTGGAGAAAAGCAAAGTTTTACATTTATGCAGGAAAAACCAAAGGTTTAAGTACAGATTAGGTGAGACCTGGCTTAAAAACAGCAACTGTGAGAGGGACCTTGGAGTCTTAGTGGATGATCACTTGACTATAAGCCAGCAGTGTGCAGCAGCAGCCAAAAAAGCTGGGTTGAATAAACAGAGGCATAGAATCAAGATCACATAAAGTATTTGTATTGCTTTATAAAACTCTAGTAAGACCACACCTGGAATATGCAACCAATTTTGGTCACCATGCTACAAAAAAGATGTTGAGACCTTGGAAAAAGTTCAGAAAAGGAGCGTTGGCTTACCTGAACTCCTCAGCATGATGATGAAGAATCCACCAATGGGTTATTTCAGTCCTCCTGCCCAATCAGACTAAGTTGTCATGCCCGTCCTGGCCTGATACCTCCCAGTTTCAATGATGGAGCCAATGACGATAGTCCGATGTGATGACTCCCAAGAGAAGGAAAAAGGAAGCAATCCCCAGACACGTGGCCTAACTGACCTCTAGAGGGGTGGGCATGGATTCTTCATCATCATGCTGAGAAGAGGCGTTCAGATAAGTCAACGCTCTTTCTCCAGCATGATGGATGAAGAATCCACCAATGGGATGTACCAAAGCCCCACTGTCCCTATGGGAGGGAGTCAGTTGGGACCTGTATCCCTGGTCCTGTCATTACCTGTTGTAGTATTCGTCGACCAAAGGAAGCCTCAGCAGATGCAAATTTGTCCAGTCGGTAATGCCTAATAAAAGGGGAAGGCGAAGACCATGTCGCCGCCCTACAAATATCCTCTATAGATACTTGTGTTGCCCACGCCGCAGATGTGGCATCACTGCGGTAGAATGTGCCATCACATGACTTGGAACCAGAAGGGAAAGCGACACATACGCCCCTGCTATGCATGCCCCGATCCACCTGCCTATGGTAGAGGCGGATACTTTCTGCCCCATGGAAGAAGGTTGAAATGAGACAAATAGGGCTTCAGATTTACGAAAAGCCGCCGTGCACCTGATGTAACAGCGCAAGGGCCTGCGTACGTCTAATGTGTGCCATTGCCGTTCCAGGTCATGTGACAGATGGGGACAAAAGTTTGGGAGAATAACCTCCTGTGCCCTATGAAACACCGTGTTTATCTTAGGGATAAAGGAAGGATCCAACCTGAGAACCACCCTGTCCTCATGAAACGTGCACAGATCTTTCCTGATAGATAAAGCGGCCAACTCCAAGATGCGTCTGGCGGAGTTAATGGCAATCAGGAAGGCAACCTTGAGTGACAAGGATCCCAAAGAACAGGTTTTAATGGGTTCAAAGGGTGAGGTAGTTAGGGCCTGCAGAACCGGGGTAGCTCCCAGGAGGGATACCTGTGGACTACGGGTAGTCTGCTATTTGTAACTCCTTTGAGAAAGGAGCAGACCATGGGATGCTGAGACAAGGATTCTGATCTGTCCCAGGAGAGCACCGTGGAGAGAGCCGCTACCTGCCTGCGAATGGTGTTGGGTGACAACCCCTTATTGATTCCCTCCAACAAGTAGTCAAAGACCTTTGGGATGGTCACTTTGGAGAGACTCAAGTGGTTCTTGTCACATCTGTGACAGAAATTCTGCCAAGTGTGATCGTAAATGTGATTAGTCACTGGTCTCCTGGCAGCCTGAATCATGTCAATCACTCCTGACGAGTATGACTCTTGAGTCAGGGTGCGGCGTTCAAGCGCCAGGCGGCCAATTGGAACCATTGGGGGTCTGGATGTTGTAGAGCCCCCTGTGCACCCCAGCCGAAGAGGCTTGCGTCCATGGTCAGAAGAATTTGGTGAGCCTCTTTGAAGAGAGTCCCCTTGCGCATGGCTGAGGATGTCCACCAGTCAAGAGAGCGGAGGATCTGAAAGGGAACCTTTACCAGTTGGTTGGAGGAACTGGTGCACAGCCTCTGGAACGGGAGCAGGAACCATTGGAGGGTCCAAAAATGTAATCTGGCCCAAGGCACTATCGCTATGCAAGATATTAATTTCCCCAGTAGCTGGGAAAGCAAAGCTAGTGTCACTACCCGCTCCCTGTGGACCAGGTCTCGGATGCTGTTTCGACGGTCTTCTGACAAGAACATGTGAGAAGAGTCTGTGTCTATTACCACACCCAGGTGTAAGAGGGGGGTTAAGGGGACCATCTGGCTGGAAATTTATTGAGAACCCGTGGTCCTGAAGAGTCCTGATCGTAAGGGCCACATCCGACTGGGCAGTCAGGATGGAGGTTGATTGGATCAGGATGTCGTCCAGGTAACACTGGACGCGTACCGGTGCCAATCTTAAGTGTGCTGCCAGGACCACCAGGATCTTGGTGAAGACCCTGGGGGCAGAGGAGAGACCGAATGGTAGGGCCCTGTATTGGAAGTGGTGGTTGAGATGACAAAACTGCAGAAATTGGTGATGATCTGGGAGGATGGGGATGTGTAAATATGCCTCTGTGAGATCGATTGAGGTCATGAAATCTCCTCGCCTGATGCTGCCCAAGATGGAATGGAGCGTCTGCATCTTGAACTTCCAATACTGGAGATGGTAGTTCAGGCCTTTGAGGTCGAGGATTGCCCTCCATCCCCCTTAGGATTTTGGGACCACAAAAAGGATGGAGTAAAATCCCTTTCCTACCTGGTCCACTGGGACCTCCTTTATGGCCTTGATGCTTAATAAATGCTGAATGGCATCTGTCATGAGACTCCTTTTTATTGGGTTTCTCAAGGTTGGACAAGAGACGAAATGATCTATGGGCTGGTTATGAACTCCAGGGACAGACCCTCCCTTATGGTCCGTAGTACCCAGGAGTCTGTGGTTGTGTTTTCCCATTGGCGGATGAAGAGAGCGAGTCTGCCCCCAATGGGAGGGGTCCCCCCTAAGTCACTTAGAGCAAGGAAGGGATGACCTCCTCTACCTTGAAAGGAAGACTTATTCTGGGTCTGGTGTCGGGGCCAGTACCTATAATTCGTCCTATCCAATGGACAGTCTGCCTTGGGAGTAGAGAAACGGTATGTTTGTCCAGCCTCTGCTGTTGCACCAGTCCGAAAGGGCTGAAGGCGGCCATAGGGAAAGAACCGCCTGTTTGCTCTCTTAGCCAAATAAGAGATCACCTTCTGTTTTTGTTTTTTTTCCACCAGGTAGGGTGTTAATGCCTCCCCCAAATAGCCGACCTCCTTTAAATGGAGCCGTGGCCATACACCATTTGTGTTTACTCTCGGTCCTCCAGTTCTTAAGCCAAAGCAGCCTCCGTGCGGCGACACTGGAAGCCATTGCTTGGGCCGAGTTCCTGGCGGTGTATAAGGATACATCTGCCATGTAGTCAGAGGTCGCTATCAGTTTGGTCAGGTCCTGGTGGACTCTCACCTCCTCTAGGGGGATCCTCTCCTGAAGCTGTCTAAGTCAAATGAGGGAGATTCTGGCGAAAAAGGAAGTGGAGGTTGCCGCCTTTGCTGCAAATCTGAGCTTTGTGAAATGCTAGCTCAGATTTCTTATCCTCCGCCCTAAGGGCATCAGAGACATCTGCTGGTAACCTGGTGGCTGAGAATAGTGGGGCTAGGGATTCATCCACTTTAGGCACTTCTAACAGATCTGTTAAATTTGGGGCCATACCTACTAGCTTGCATTCAGCTCCCCCCTGGGAAGGTTGTGCAGCCGGGGATTCCCATTGTCCCTGAATATTTTTAAGGAATTTATTTATTTATTTATTTATTTATTTATTTATTTATGAGACTTATATACCGCTTTAAGTGCAAGCACTCTCTAAGCGGTGTACACCAGTAAGCAATGTATATATATATTTACATTGCCCCCAACAATCTGGGTCCTCATTTTACCTACCCCGGAAGGATGGAAGGCTGAGTCAACCTTGAGCCGGTGAGATTTGAACCGCTGACCTGCTGAACACAGTCAGCTAAAGTGGCCTGCAGTACTGCACTCTAACTGCTGCGCCACCTCGGCTCATATAGGGGGGACAGGGGATTTGCTGACGTCAGACTACCAGTTCCAAGAATAGTGGATTCGTGTCCTGGGTAGTGGAAGTTTCCGGGGTGGGAATAGGGTCAGAAGTGATCTTACCCACTGCACATGCCCTATGGAGTAAAGATGAAAAAAGTGAAGCATTAAAGAGCTCTGCCATGGGATAGGGATCTTGCGGAAGCTCCTCACAATCCGACCACTGGTCTGCAGTGCAGTCATAATCAGAGGAGCTGGGAGAGTCGGATCCTGGTGAATGGGGGGGGACGAGATAGAAGTTGGGTGGTCGAGCAGTGGGGTCATGTAGAGATGGTAGGCACTGATGAATATCTCGGCAGGGATGAAGATTGTTGATGACTTGAGGAGGCCACTGCTTGAAGGACTGCCTGCAATATCATGGCCTGCAGCTGATCAGCAAAGGAAGGTTCCTTTGAAGAATGAAGCCCTGCTGCAGTCGGGGTAAATGTCACTGTAGGTTCCGTGGAGGGGCCTGGCGGCATGAGTTCCTCCCCAAAAAGGGGTGGGCCTCCCTGACCAAAGGTCTGTACTGAGACCTGCTGAAGCTCTCGCTCTGGGGACCACGCCCTTGTTGAAGTAAGCAATTGCGAGTCCATTGCAGGAGCTGTAAGCGGGGGAAGTGGTGATTTGCACCCTTCCCCAGCTGACAATCGTTGGGCCCGAGAGAATTGCTTCTCCAGGGCCTGGTGCAAGCAATCGGCTTGCTTGTCAGCTGACTTGCTTGACCTCTTGCCAGATTTAGACTTAGCTTTAGCCTTTACCTTAGCCGCGGCTTCTTGACAAGGAGGTTTGCGACTGGGTTGTCTGATAGCAGCAGAAGCCTGTGGCTCAGTGTTGTCTGCCATGATTAATCGAGAAGGGTTTCTGATCTCAATCTTCAAGAGACGTCAGTTACCCATTGAGATGGGACTGACTTGCACGTGGATCAGCGTGATCCAGCCCACTGGCCAAGCAGGACTCATGCTGGACACATCAAGGCGCTTATCACCAGGGGGAGAGGTAAAGTTAATGTGTCCGTAATGCACAATCCTGTGGCCCATGGGGTGACAAGATCTCACGTGTCTCACCTTAGTGGCGATGGTCAGGTCCTAGTGAGCAACCACTAGATGCAGAGTGGCAGATGGCTAATGTGAAGGAGTGCTAAGTGGCAAAGGCCTATGCAAAAATTGTGTGTGCAGTGGAGAATTGGTGCTGGAGAGAGCTGAAAGCAGAGATTAGATAAAGGTCTTCTGAATTTAGGTTGTGAAAATAAAATTCTGATTGAGATTGGAAGCTGTCAACTGTACGTTGATCTAATTTATAAGGGGCGAGGCACAGCTTCTGTGTGAGGTGATCAAAATGGCGGCCACAAGAGAAGCAATTGAGTGAGGGAATTCCAGTTAGTGCCCGCAGCTGCTAGGCAATGAAGCCGGCAGCTCTAAATATTCTTTCTAGTGGCTGTTTGCAGGGCCCTTTGTAAGACGGTCCTCCTCCAAGATCAAACCTTTAAAGGCTAGGATGAAATTCGGAAAAACTGTCGCCCTGTGGTGCGCCAAAATGGCGATCGCGCTGCTGAGGCAGAGAGAGGGCAAACCCTTGAAGCCTGAGGGCTAAGGAGCCGAAAATTGTCCCTATGAATTGGCCACTCGCTGCTTCAAAAACATTGGGAGATGCGCTAGAACAGTCTCCCTCACCTCTCAAGCTATCGCAAATGATGAGGGAGTTTTTGGTGATCCATGCCAATCAGCTGAGAGGCGCAGTAGCCGCAGCACCTTCCAGTAGCGGCGGAGAGTTAACGGCGCCAAAAAGCAGCTATCGTTGATGAATCAGCTGAACTTTGAATTTCTGATGAATGCTTAGGTAATAGGAGCGAGATTGAGCCCTCGCGCTGAGAAAATCCAACTAAATGCTGTAATGTCCTCTGAGGCCCCTGGTAGTTTAACGGCCTCCCAAAATGGCGGCCGCAGTTTGAAGCCTAGGGAGCTTCAACTGTCAGATTCCTGAAAGGCCCTAGAGGAGAGTGGGACAGAAGAAAATTAGCCTTTGGCTATCTGAGGCTGCTAAGATAGGCTTGCAGAAAAGGGTTTTCAAAAGTGGAATCTGCGGCTCCTGTAGGAGTTGACAGTTAAGGGAGGCTTCAGATGACAAGAAGCCTGAGATTTTAGGTTCAGATGACAGAAGCCTGGAATTTTAAGGGGGAGGTGGGACAGAAGCTGATCCCTTCTCCTCAAAGGAAGAATCCACTAATGGGTTAGAAGGAAAAATATTTCCCCTGAATCAAACCTGTCAGAAGTCAGAATTTGGGAGTCAAAATTGTCACATCCTCATAGGTGAACAGACTGAAACTGGGAGGTACCAGGCCAGGATGGGCGTGACAACTTCGACAACTTAGTCTGATTGGGCAGGAGGACTGAAATAACCCATTGGTGGATTCTTCATCCATCATGCTGGAGAAGAGCAACTAAAATGATCAAAGGCCAGGAGACTAAAATATAACAAAGAACGGCTGCAGGACTTGGGTTTGGCTAGTCTAAAAAAAACAAAAAACGGGTGACATGATAGCAGTATTCCAGTATTTGAGGGGCTGCCACAAAGAAGAGGGGGTCAAACTATTCTCCAAAGCAGCAGAGGGCAGGACAAGAAACAATGATTGGAAACTGACCAAAGAGAGAAGTAACCTGGAATTAAGGAGAAGCTTCTGAACAGTGAGGACAGTTAACCAGTGGAACAGCTTGCCTTCAGAAATCATGGGCACTCTATCACTGGAGATTTTTAAGAGGCTAGATAGTCACTTGTCTGAGATGGTATAGGTTCTCCTGCTCAAGGAGAGGGCTGACTAGAAGACCTCCAAGGTCCCTTCCAGCTTCTATTCTGTTCTATTTTCATTTTGTAAAAATTTTGTTTTTACAGATTATATTTCAATGTAAATTTCAGTCCATTTGTCCACATATTTCCCCACAAATTAAGCATTATATTATAACCAAAGATTTTTGCTCATTGACTCATACAATCTTTAACATATTTATTTTCCAAATCTCAATGACAGTTTATAATCTTGAGCTATTTGTCATACTTTTCTGGTTCATGTTTCTTTTGAGCTCAAAAGTGTGTATACCTGCTTTTCTCCATCTTTATTTTATTTTCCACAACAACTCTATGAGGGTTGTTAAGTTGATAATACTGATTGATCCAGTTTATTCTGGTCAAGTGGAAATTAAAAGTTTATCTTTTCCCAAGGTTCAGCTTCAATTGAATTTCTTCTTCTTCTGTTCATTCATGTCCAGTTCTCAGAGACTGGTCAGGTCCCTGCAGTTTTCTTGGCAAGATTTTTAGAAGTAGTTTGCCAATGCCCCCTTCCTAGGGCTGAGAGAAAATGACTGGCCCAAGGTCACCCAGCTGGTTTTGTGCCTAAGGTGAGCCTAGAACTCCAGATCTCCTGGTTTCTAGCCTGATGCCTTAAGCACTGTGCCAAACTTGCTCTCATTTGAATATATTATTTTTATTCTGGATCACTCATTTTATTTATTTTAAAAATGATTTTGTTACTACCATTTTTGTCACATTTATTCATGACATTCTTGATAGGATATAGAATTGCATTAAACAATTCAGTTAATAAACTACTTTCTTCTTTCTTTTTGGGAAGTCCTTCTTTCCCATTCCACTGTGTTCCTGATGGGCTGAATTACAACTGTCATCACCTCAGTCTTCTGCTGGTTATGGATGATGGGAGCTATAGTTCAAATGGATTTGGAAATGGTCAGGAGAACAATATGTGTTCTGCTTGACCACAGTATATTCATTAGGGAGCATCTGGAGAAATACTCTTTGAAACTCTTGAAAGGCTCCAGTCCTCAGAGAGAGACAGAGAGAGAGAGAGAGAGAGAGAGAGAGAGAGAGAGAGAGAGAGAGAGAGAGAGAGAGAGAGAGAGAGAGAGAGAGGCTTTTTGATTTCAGCAAAGTTTCCAAGATTCTTTGGGTCACTAGTTTATAGTTTATTTGTTTACTAAAGAAAACTGTACATTGCCCAAGCCAAATAAGGCTGGCACCACAAATAGAAAACAGATTCCACTTGTTACATTAGTCAGCTTTTCTTTGAAAACGTACAATTACGTACAAATAATACAATGATGTTCCCTAGTTTGCTGGCCTGTAGGTCTCTGAAAGGAAGGCTCTTAATTCTGTGCATAAAATGTTCGCTGTTGCCCTGCTTTGTATTTCCAAAGCAGCCTGGATGGCTTAGCTGATTCATAACTCTATTGTGGTCCTGTACTTTGTTTATTCTTTGCAAGACAGAAGTCTTCAAGTTGATTCATTGCTGTGTCATGACATAGTGATTAAACTAGTGGACCTCCTGTCCAAATCCTCAGAAAGCAGAAGATTGGTGAATGTGTGTGATCTTAGTTAATCTCTCAAGGTGGTGGTATGAGAATAAGTAGAGATGAGGGAGTGACATGTTGGCTAGCTTGAGTGCTTGGAAGAAAGTTGTAAGTCTCCAAAAATAGAATAATAAAACACACATACCCAGTATGGATGAATAAATAAATGGATAAATACCCTCTCCTTCCTAATTCTTTAAACCACGGGTGTCAAACTCGCCGCGTCATGTGACGTGTCACGATGTATCGTGACTTTTTTCACATTGCTGGAGCTGGGGTCAGAGCGGCCTCCGCATGATGCAAGCAGCCCACAGGCCGGCAATTTGACACCCCTGTTTTAAACAAAAGAAGTATTGGACGGAGACTCAAAATGTGAATTAGTATTTCATGCTCTTCAAAAATAATCTGTTGTTTGGCTAGCTGTACATATTTGATTTTTAAAGGCAGTCTTTAAAAAAGGCAGTGGATGGATGATAAAACTGACAATTTAAGTTGTGTATAAAATACAGGTAATCCACAACTTACAACAGTTTCATTTAGTGCAGCGGTTCTCAACCTATGGGTCGTGACCCCATTTGGGGTTGAACGACCATTTTACGGGGGTCGCCAAACAACGTGATCCGCCATTTTTCCCCTTCAGGGGGTGGTGCCGCGCATGGGGCGGCAACAGCATACACATAGCATTTCCTTATACTTACTTTTGTTTGCATCCATTTTTGAAGGCTGGGGAATATGGCTTCAAGTCAGTTATTGACTCCTGGTTACTGCATGGACAGGATTCTCCAGTTGTTTTGGCAAGGATTTTCTGAATGGCTTGCCATTGTCTCCTTCTTTGGGCTGAGAGAGAGTGACGTGCCTAGGTCACCCAGCTAGCTCTGTGCTCTGAGAACCCCTGGTCGCTGAGTTTCTAGCCTGGTGCTTTAACCATTGGACCAAACTGATCCTCCCATTATGTCTCAAAATTATCAAAAGCCCATCTTAAAGTCTCAGTTTTTATTGGTGGTAAATACTTTGCAAGACAGAAAGGCCTAAGAATTTCTGAAGATTTCCCCCTGCCTAACTTCACCCTGTGTCTTACAAGATCATATTTCATATTATCCTAAGAATTTATTGACATAGAAGGTTGGCTTTTTAAGACGAGACTAGAGACTATAGTGAGGGAAAAGTGATAGAAAGTCTCATTTTGAAAAAGAAAGATTGCCTGTGGTCCTCTTGGGCAGGCTAATGTTACAGTGCTATAAATCAAACTGAGACAATGTGATTTGACAATGGCATCATTTGATTACCTATAAAAAGTGGTAGCATGATGGATGGCAGTAGAAGAACTTGGGAGAAATATTGACTGCTATACAACTTGATACTTCAGTTTGTTAGTGAATGAGGTCAAACTGGTACGCAGACTTGCCCAAGCATTTCTGGCAACTGATTGGAAATTGTGCTTTCAATTAGAATAGTGCTAGAAGGGACCTTGGAGGTCTTCTAGTCCAACCCGTTGCTCAAGCAGGAAACCCGCCCTATACCATTTCAGACAAGTGACGGTCTAATCTCTTCTTAAAAACATCCAGGGATGAAGCATCTACAACCTCTGATGGCAAGCTGTTCCACTGGTAAATTGTCCTTACTGTTAAGAATTTTCTCCTTAATTCCAGGTTGCTTCTCTCCTTGATTAGTTTCCATCCATTGTTTCTTGTTCTGCCCTCTGGTGCTTTGGAAAATAAGTTGACCACCTCTTTGTAACAGCCTCTCAAATACTGGAATACTACTATGATGTCCCTCTTACTTCTTCTTTTCTCTAGACTAGCCAAACTCAAATCCTGCAGCTGTTCTTCATATGTTTTAATAATCTTAATTACTCTTCTTTGCATTTTTCCAAAGTATTAACATCTTTTTTCTAATGTGGTGACCAAGCATTCCAGGTGTGGTCTTATTAAGGCTTTATAAAGTGGCAATAATACTTCACATACTTTTGATTATATGCCTCTGTATATGCAACCAAGAAGTGTATTAGCTTTTTTGGTTCCTGCCAGACACTGTGGCTCATATTTAAATGATTGTCCGGACTCCAAGGTCCCTCCTACTGTTACTGTTTTGGAGCCCGGTTTTACCTAATCTGTACTTGTACCTATGGTTTTTTTCTGCCTAAGTAAAACCTTGCTTTTCTCCACATTAAATTTCATTTTATTGGATAGGGCCCATTGTTCAAGTCTGTCATGATCTTTTTGGATCATGAGCTTGTCTTCTGGGGTGTTGGCTATTCCTGCCAGCTTAGCGTCACCTGCAAATTTAATGAGTTCCCTTTCAATTCCCTCATCTAAGTCATTTATGAAAATATTGAAGAGTACTGAGCCTAAGACGGAACCTTGTACCCTTCTGCTTATTTCCCTCCATGTAGATATAGTGCCATTAAGGACCACTCATTGAGTACAGTTTGTCAGCCAGTTACAAATCCATCTGGTGGTGATGCTGTTTATCCCACATTTTTCTAGCTTACCAAGAAGTAGGTTGTGGTCTACTTTGTTGAATTCCTTGCTGAAGTCTAAGTATACCATGTTCGCTGATCTGCTAATTTAGACATTTTGTCAAAAAAACACCAACAAATAAGTTTGGTTTGACATGATCTGTTTTTAACAAACTCATGCTTGCTACTACTTATAACTTTGTTTGCGTCTAGTTGTTCACGGATCTGTTTTTTGATTATCTTTTCCAGTAATTCCCAAGTATTGATGTTAGACTGATTGGTCTGTAGTTTCCTGGGTCTGTTTTCCCCCCACTTTTTTTTTGAAGATGGGAACCACATCAGCTCTTTTTCAATCCTCAGGTAATTCCCTGGTGTTCCAGGATTTTTGAAAGATATGGTACAATGGTTCTGAGATAATATCTGCCAGCTCCTTCATAATTCTGGGATATAATCCATCAGGTTCCAATGATTTATATTCATCAAGATCAGATAGGTGTTCTCTAACCATTTTCTTGCTTATTTTAATTTTTTATTTCTAGTCTATCTTTTACAGTTAGGTTTTTAGTAGGTTGGGTTATAGTTTCTTTTTGTGAAGACTGATGCAAAGAATGAGTTAAACAGCTCTGCTTTTTCTCTACTGCCTGTTACTTCTTTGCCATCTTCTTGCTTAAGTGGACCTATTGTTTCTTTGACTTTTTCATGCTTTAACAGTGGGTGTACTTTAAAAACAAATGAAAAAAGCAGCCCCAATAGCATTAGTAGTGGTGGTGATGGTGGACAGGAGTATTGTGTACTTTACAAAATCCCAAAGCATTTTGTGGCCAGCAACTTAGTTTTTATTGTTTGATTTTTTTTAAAAAAAGAACTTTGGTTTCTTTTCTTTAATAAAACTAAATTCTTTCTATAATCTTTCACGTAACCAGCAAAAGTTATTTAAGAGTTAAAAAAGTGGGTCTTAAAAGTTTTTCTCATATACAGAATGAATTTATTATGTGCAGGTGTTTACTATGGTCAGTTCATGTCCTTCATTTTAGGTAAAAGTTTTTCTCATATACAGAATGAATTTATTATGTGCAGGTGTTTACTATGGCCAGTTCATGTCTTTCATTTTAGGTAACTAAAGTAGCTATGGATCCTGCATAAACTGTGAAAGAACTGAAAAAAGTTAAACGTAATAAGTCAATATACAGAGGTCTAAAACTAGAGTTCAGTGTTGCACATTGGCTTGTTACGTCATGCTTTCAAGACTTAAGTATTTTCAGAACAGAGTGAGAATTAAGTGATTATGAGGAGACGTGAATTAAAGAAACACTTATTATAGCCTTCCCAACTTATCTGTGCCTGGATTGATGCTGTCATATTCTTTGCAATGATTCAGTGGTTAGAATTATCTTAGGTTCATAAGAAAATATTTGAGACTCAGATCTTGAGAGGAAGCTGAATCATTGCAAATTTACCACTTGTTTAATGCATTTTGTCTTTCATTTTCTTGATTATTCATCATTGTGATCCGGTAGTGAAATAATAGCAGATGTCTGGTGTATTGCCTGGGTACTTATTTTTTCTGTCCTTCTGTTGACCACGCAACGTAAAAGAAATTCTGTAGTTTATGTATTTTTCATCTTTTACTGTTCTATTGAGAAAAATAGTAGAGGTAGAGTTTGATGGATCAGAAAGTGGCAGAGAAAAACGGGAATGTTTTCTAGAGTTTTTGCAATCTACATATCCTATTTTTCCGTTTGCAGAGAGTCTATAAATATCTTAGCATTTTGTGTGTGTGTGTGTGTGTGTGTGTGTGTGTGTGTGTCCTTAGCTTGTAGTGTGTGTTAGCCTCTTGCCCCACCCACTACAAGCTAAGGACAATGCTCTCTCTAAATCTAACTTTTCTCTAGGCAGTGACTCTGGGCCAAGTCTCCCAAGGTCATTCCCACATACCATTGGAGTATATCCTTGGGAGAAAGAAGGAAGAGTTGCAGCCTAAACAGCAATCTTGTAAATGAAATTTGAGTCCGAAGGAGGAGAGTGGTGAAAGCATCTCAAAGAGACCTCTCCCTAGTTTTCAGGAGAGTGAAAGTGAGGGATAGAAGAGATAAATTCTGCAAAATTATATTAATGTAATCTTATATCAGGAATAGAATTAGTACACCTGGATATGCTACTTGTCTGGGCTACCTTATAAGTCTGACAGTATGATACTGAGAAAACATTTCTGAGTTTAGAATTATATTTGTCTCTTTTACACCTGATCTTAATATTGTTCTTTAAAAAACCCAGCTAAAACTCTAATCATCAGGGAGCCATAAACATCTGGTTATCAACCCCTTGGAAAAGAGTGATGAAAAAGATTTTTGATCAGAATAATGAATGAAAAAAGAAGACAAACTTTAGCAAACCTTATCTTCTACCCCCACCACAAATTCATAATGTTTAGTTGCAAGAATGTTTAACTTTACTAAAAGATTTTGAGCAATAAAATTACACATCTGTTCTCATTATAACGTCTAGTTTGTTATCTGTCATTTTTTTGAACAAAGGTACTTATGGTTTATGATAACATGTTGATAGATGTAAAAGTTTTGCTCTGTGAACTAGTCATTTTCTATATAATACTTTGTGTAGAAAAGTAAAAACGTTGACTGGTGATTTTAGATTTATATTGAGTCTTACACCTGATCTAACTCCAGTTTTAAATGTATGAGTCATACATCAAGAAGAAATCTGAATATAAGGTTCATAGTCAATTTTATAATATTATGTCTGTTCCAGCAGTTTATTTCTTTAACCATTTGATTCTTTCCATATGAAAGGAGAAAATCATTGGGATTTCTGTTTCTTTCTTTAGAAGTTGAATAATTTTTACCATGGATATAGATTCTTTCAAATTTACATACATAAATCAAACTTGTTGCATGTTCTTCTGATTCGTAGTGTCCTTAATATTGTATGATTAAAGATATTGCAATTTACTACAAAAGATGCATTTTTGAAGAGTAAAGGTCAGAGCAATACTTGAAGATTTCCATTGCCTGAAATGCCAAAAGTAATTTTAATCAAGCAGTTTTCCTAGGCCATCATCAAAGTGCTTTTCCTTTCATGATTGAAAAAAGCTTTACTGCTGATGTTTATAATTATGGTGTACCACCATCAAAATCTTTGTTCATCAAACTTCATTACAATGATTTATTTGACATGCTGTAAGTCTGGTAATGCAGAACAGAAATGAAACTATAGATGTACTAGCAAATTCATTAAGATACTGTAAGCCTTAATGCCAATATGTAGAGCAAGAAAATAAATTATCTAGTTTTAACTATTAACTTTATAGTTTCTTTGCCATTGATCAATTCCATAAAAAAACAGATAGACAACATTTCTACACATGAGTGAGTAATTCTGTGACAGCTTTCTTATATTCAGCTGAATGGCTGAGCACTAATAATATAATGGAAAAATTCTACATACAAAGAAACAGTTTTTTTCCTATGCGGTCACAATGTAGTAAACATGATAATATATGTTTCTAATTTATGATGAAGAAACAAAAAATAAATCCTTGTCAATCCAACACAAAGTCTTCTGCAATTGATTTTTGCAGTGTTTGTGTTCATTAAATTCAAAGTAGTTATTTGGACAATTGGTGGTTATATTTGTTAAAATCTCGAGAAGGCATTTCCACCTGTTCTTGTGTTTTCTTATTATTGTTTACTAAGGTAACTTTGTCTTATTCTCTTCAGAGAACACACTCTTAATTGGAGAACATATTTCTGTTGATTCTGCTAGGTTACATTGACTTTTTATTGCACTGATGTATTTGGATACAGAATACATTTTAGCATGGTAACTGCTGTGATGTTTCTTATATTACAATGTGATATTTTTTATGCTTCCATTTGGAGGACTCAAATATATTAACACCCCATTGTACTGTCAAACAAATGACAATCCCTTACCTAAAGATTTGCATGAGACATGCCAATTCTCTAAATCAGTGTTTCCCAAATCTGGGAAATCACCCAGAATTGGGTTAAAGTGGTTTTTCTTTGAGTAATGTCAGTAAACATCAATAAACCCATTATTCAATCACTACTGGGACATTTAAATAGGCAGTTTTTAATAAGTGGTAAAAAGGACTTTCTGCTAGCCAGTTTTGGGTAATAAAGGAAAAACTTTGGGAACTACTGCTGTAAACTTTAACTTTTTAGTAACAAAACTGAGGCCAAATTCTTTTTTGTGGTTACTGGTAGAAGGCTGTCTGTCTTAGAAAGGAACGCATCTGGAGCTCTGAAATTAACCCCATTTCATTTGCTCCAAGGGACAGATGTGATATTGAATATTTGGAGAATTGCCTTTTTTTTAAACCCTGCTTTCCATTTTGTTCAGTTTATTTATTATTGTTTCTTGGGCAGTTGTGTGGCTTGCTTTTTGTGGTTTTGTCAGCTGCTGTATAGAACTCTCCCCAGGACTCGCTATTGAATTTATCTCCTGCAGTGGCATGAATTTTATATTAAAAGTGTTTTGTGCCATAGATTTAAATAATTAAGAGGATAGGGTTTTTCCCCCCCAAAATTGTTTTCTTCCATTTTAGAAAATACTTATCTGTCCATTCTACCATATAATATGGAGATTTCTGTCTGTACATATTTCTGACTGATTTGTAATGAATTGGAATAAAAAATGTTATACTAAAATTTAGTAGCCAGTTGAAAATGAATCTAGGTGAGTTCTGGTGTTCTGATGTTAAAGTTTGACTGCACAAATCGGCAAATTACAATCATTATTTTCCTCTATAAATTATTTTTGGATAATATTGTACCACTAATAAATCCAGTGTCTGATCTAATCTGGAAATTGTCTTATCCAAAGATCTTTCTATTATAGAACAGCTTACAGCAAAACTGTTACAGTGCTGAGATTTGGAATAGAAATTCTGGTTAACAATGAGAACAAAAACTTTCAAAGAATGCCAGTCTCAAATTTTATTGGAGCATTAGAAACCTTTATCTTCATCTGATCTTCAGTTGGATTTCATCAGAAAAATAAAATATTAAAGCCTGTTCAAACACATAAATAGTTGGCAAGGTGGCAGTTAAGGGGAACGTGTACACTGTTAAGAAAATTTGTTTTTATTCATCATTGTTTCCTTTTCTGAGAGCTTTGCATTAATTATTATATTTATTATGGGAAAAAATGTCCTCCTCCAGCCCAAGAGGAATTTGTTTCCCTTAAAGATAAAATTTAATGGACTCAAACCAAAAGTGTTTGAGTGCATTAGAGTGGGATTTGAGTAAGAGCTCCATTAATAAGATACTTAACTCAGGAGAGAAATAAAGTATGAACTGTTAAAATCTCTGATGCGGTGGAAAGATTTTCTTTGTCGCACCATTACTCTGAGATTCAGCAGAGAGAACCTGGACCCCATACAGTCTTCTTTCCACTATTTTTGTTGATTTGAAAAGGTGAAAAAAATATCCCGTTACCAGCAGCAATTTTAGGAAACACTATTTGTATGTCTTTACGATAGGTCCATTGCTCTAATGTATTCTAACATGCAGGAAACTGGTTTGTCAAATTTTGTAGGTACACTGCATGTGACTAAACATTCTGTAATGCTTGTAATCACATAGCTCTTATACAACATACATAGAATGCATGTGAGAGGCAGAAACAATAGGAACAATCCCATCCTTATTTACATACTTGTAATATTGTGACATAGTGAGAGGGGAAGAACAAGTAATGGATGAATGACTACGGCTCTGAGAACAGGACCAAAACAAAACAAAATAGCTCTTCTACATCATTTAATCACCTGAAGAATGTTTCAAATACTTATTAGATGGGATTATATTTTTATTAATTTACTATGGATTATTAGCCCCTTTATACTGAACTCAGGCAACCTGTTTTAAATGAGTTGAGCTACAGAAAGTTAATCTTTCCATTTTTAACTCTACCCAGATTGTCACTGGTTGTTATATTTTCAGACAGTTGATTTATTCCTTTATCAAACATAATGTTCTTTAGGGATATGATGTTTGAAAATAAATGATGACAGCTAGAAATGGCTATTTAGTTCAGAAGATGACTTGGAACTTTTTAATATAAATGTCCAGGGTGTATTTGTCAGTGTTGTATGGAGGTGTAAGACTTGTGTACTCCAACTCCCAGAATTCCCCAGCCAGCTATGCTGGCTAGGGAATTCTGGGAATTGAAAGCCACAAGCCTTGCAGTTGCCACGTTTGGAGACCCCTGGTCTAGACCATTATGGTGTCCGTTGGTTTATTGGTGTGGGGTGGGGTGATTATCCATTGAAATGTTTTTTTAGCATGGAAGCAGCCAACAACAGGGATTAATGGAAAGTGGCTTGCACAAAACTGCAATTCACTTCTATTCCTAATTCTAGAATCTAGGAGTTGAGAGGTATAATCAGAGGTCTGCTCTTCCTCCAAATATATGGCTAGAATATTGTTTCCAGTTGTTCAACTGACATTAAGGAACAGCCCCCTTTCCTGCCAGTGTACATATTCTATAGCAAGAGAACAATTGGATGTTGTTTTCTTTAGAAAGAACATACAGTGTTCTTACCATTATTTGGCAGTAATTTCAAAGTGAAACTGTTGTCGTCTTTTTTCTGCTCAGTGTCAGACTATGCTCAGAAACGTGTCCCAAAAGAGAAGTTCTGCTTCTTTCAACTTCTTTTTTTTCTACATTTTAAAGATATGGCCTGTATGCTTCCCATCCCAATTTCCTTCTGTGTCAGGGCTTGGGGTGGTTTCCCAACATCTGTAGTGGCTGATCTATCTGATTTTTCTGCTTGATAAATAATGTTCATAGAAACAATAATGTGATAGAAACAATTGTTTTTTGTTCTGTAAGACAGCAACCTCTGACTGGAAACAACATTTTAAAAAAAGATATAATTCTTAATTTAACAAACTAATGTCAGAATCATTTCAGATACATAAATTAGGGATAATTCATTCTTAAAAAATGGGATTTGGATCCAAGTAGCAATAATGGCATTTGGACCACATCTTAATGTTTACCAATGATACGGGTAGTTGGCTAAAGATATCGTATCAGTTACCTAGAGGTGACCTAGCCTGGTAGCGAAACATTTGGAAACCAACCCACAAGCTCGGAGAACGAACCTTCACCCTTATCCTACACCCGAGCTACAGATATTCGGCACTATTACATATTGTATCAGTTCTTGAAGCAGTTCTTGAAACTGCACTCTGCAATCTGATAGACATGCACACCCAATTTGGTGTTCATTGCATGCAATATTAGCCAAGTTATTCTGACAGCCAAGGATGGAATTATCTAGCCATACAGAAGTGCAATAAATTAAATAATGTACAACTAAATGATACACTCTTTCAGAAATCTGATGTTTAAGGAGACTGTCTCACTTTGTTCAATAAAATAAACTCTGGGTAACCAGATTATTCTCTATTGCTATACAGGTATACCCCATATAATTCCATCAATTGTTCCTTCTCTCTATAGCAGGGGTATCAAACTCAATTTCATTGAGGGCCGCATCAGCATTGCGGTTGCCCTCGGGGGGCTGGGTGGGTGTGGCCAGGGTGGGTGTGGCCTACTGGGTGGGCATGGATGGAGTGTGGCCAGCTCTACATCGTTCGCATCAAGGGTGTCTGTGGGAGCCTGGGCAGGAGTGGGACAGATCTGAGGGTCTCTGGCAGAAGGGGGTGGGACCAGGGCAAACGCCAAGGCATGGTGCATTTCTTCATTCCTCACAAAGGGTGACACCTCTCCAGCATGCACCCAGGAGGCGGGGCCAAAACAGCAGGGCTGGTTCCTTGCTGTTTCTGGACAGCCTTGTGGAGCTAAGACTGAATGTACATTGGCTCCCGGCCGGCCTGGGCCAGGGCCAAGGCAGCAGGGGCAGTTCCCTCACTGTTTCCAGGATGGCTTCACGGGCCACATGAAACTACTTCGTGGGCTACATCCGGCCCCCGGGCCTTATGTTTGACATCTCTGCTCTATAGCCACAGTAGCCGCTTTTCTGGAGCACTTGAAGCTTGTGAAAGTATTTATGGTACTCCAGATAGAGGGACTATATGTCCAGATGACCTCAGCCAGCATGATCAGTGATGATGTATACTGGGAGCTTAATGGGGGAGCCATACGTTTGCCATCTTGGTGTTCAAGAGAGAGGGAGGGAGGGAGGGAGGGGAGGGAAGAGAGAGAGAGAGAGAGAGGAGAGAGAGAGAGAGTTTAAGTGACTTTGGTACTATATGTTCAAGCTTAAAAGTTTGGAAGTGCTGAAGGTTATTAATTTCCTATTTTTTATTTTAAGGTTTATTGTTCATTTTTCTAGATAGATGTGCCAATTTAAGTTGAGGAAGGGGATGTTGCAGGGGGTAAAGGAACGTATTTTGAATATGTTGGGTGTTTTGTTGACTAAATGACATTGTAGTTACAGCATCATATATGCATATCCTAGTGCTTTGAAAAATTAACAAACTAATAAAACAAATTTTTGCAGGATTTTACAGACTGATACTGAACAACTTATTTAATTTTCTTCTGAATTATTAGATGGTAATCAGTGATGTTTAATTTAAAATCTTGAATAACAGAAAATTAACACACACATATAAATAGTAGTTTACTAAAACATTTTTAGTAAACATACTAAAAACTAATACAAACTAAACTAAAAAAAGTTTAGGCAGTGCAGAAAAAAGAAATAGAAATAAATAAGAATACAGTAAATAAAAAGAAAAATATACAAAGAAATGCTGCTCATCACAATAAGTATAAACAATTTTAGTAATTTATCACCTTCTCTCAAAATACAATAAATTATTCTGGGTAGATTTCATCCCAGTATTCATATTGCCACCCACCATATTCTTGATCTTACCACAATGCTGTTTCTTCTCCTTCAGAAATTCTTAGGTTGCCATGAATCCTTACTGAAAATCATTAATTAATGCACAGACACATGATTTCATTGACATATCATTAATGGCAAACAGAGATCACTGAACTACAGAGTAGTTGCATCTGTAAAAATGGTGTTTAATGTCCACGTTGAAAATATTATTTCATTTTGGAATTCCTTTCCCCTTCTTCCACCAAATTCTATACAAAGGCTCATTCTTCATCAAAATATTGCCATCTCATTTACTCCTTTTTATATCATAAACTCAAAAAATGGTTGTTATTCAAATCTGTATTTATCATCGCTGTTATTTAAATTTAGCATTTTATTCAGAAGGGTTGCCTCCCGTAAAAGAAATGTCTTATGCCATTTTACCAGTTTTTGTTTTGACATTATGTGGAAAGGCTGTGTGTGTATCCAGCTCTGTGGTGTATATAATTTATGACTTCACCCCAAAATAGCTATTCACCTATCCTAACTAGCCAGGAATGCACTATCTGCATGGTTTATAAACAGTCTTACTGCAAAGGAGTCTTTTTTAAGAAAGGAAAATTTCATTTCTCTTAGACTAATAAATAGGTACTTGTCTGTTGTGGAAAGACAAACTGGAAATGTAAGAGCAAGACAGGTGCTGATTGCTCTGATGGATGATTTAATTTATTTCAAATCAGACTCATGTAATGTTCTGAAAGGATGCCTCACTAGTAGCTGCCAGTTAAAAAGTAGTTATCTTTAGACATGTAGGTGCATTGTGTTACGATGTCTCAAAATAGCAAGAGTAAGCAAATGACTTACTTTGGCAGATGTCACAAAAGCCACAAAGCCTCTAGGGATAGTTCAGTGTGTTAGGCAACTATTTCAAACCCATCTTTGTTTGGAATGTGAGTCATTACTTTTAAGTGTCATTACCACTATTTGTTCATTGTTCCTAATTGGGTAAATTCCTGAAATACAAACTCTGTTTGAGTTGGTTACCCTTTCCATCCAGCCTTTGCAATTTCACTGTAAAGTTCCATTGGTGACTTTTTTTTGTACTTCGGCACATTTATTGGATAGCTGTTTTCATTTAATCTTGGCGAAATTGAGGGTCTTAAACCCAGGGTATAATCAATTTTGTAATATTGTTAAAATCATGCTAATTTACATGTTATATAATTAGGGAACTGGGTAGACTTTGAGCACATGTAATTGGTTTTAAATTTAATACAGTACAATGAATTTTGAGGTTTGAATATCTCTCTAGTATTACATTTATATGTACAACAAAGAAATTATTGTCTAAAAATAATAAAAAAACATTTCACTTAATATGCTACATATATTTAAAAAAAATATATAAATAGTCCTTGAATTACAGTTGCAACAGAACCTGCCCTTTCTAATCATATGTTGTGATGGTCATCAGTCGGGTCATCCATGTGACGACCTGATTTTACAAACTTTTTTTATGGTGCCTACTAAGCAAATACTGCGGCTGTTAAGTAAAGCTGTTTTCAGCAAAACTATAGAATAGAATACAGAATAAGAAAATTAGAAGGAATCTTGGAGGTTTTCTAGTCCAACCCCCTGCTTAGGCAGGAAATCCTATACCACAGGTCGGCAACCTGCGGCTCCGGAGCCGCATGCGGCTCTTTGAGCCTTCCCATGCGGCTCCCAGCCTCCTCTGCCTTTGCAGAGAGAGACAGAGACAGAGAGAGGAATTGCGCTTCTCTCTCTCTCTCTCTCTCTCTCTCTCTCTCTCTCTCTCTCTCTGTGTGTGTGTGTGTGTGTGTGTGTGTGTGTGTGTATAAAAAAAAGAGAGTGCACTCACAGTGTTCTCCGAGGAGCTGAAAAGCTTACTGGGCGGAGCTCTTCTCTTTGCTGCGTCTCTGCAGGAAGCAGGAAGGGCAGGAGAGAGCTAGCTAGCCCAGCTAGACTGGCTCAGGAATTCTGGGAGTTGAAGTCCATGAGTCATAAAAGAGACGAGGTTGCCTACCCCGGAGGTTGTTGGACAACAGCTTGAAGCTTGCCAGGTGAGCAGCAGACAGGAGGGGGGGGAGAAAGAGAGAGAGAGAAAGAGAGAGAGAGGGAGAGAGAGTGGGGGAAGAGGAGTGGCAGACCAAGGGCAGATAGAGAGGGAGGGAGAGAGAGACCCTTTTGACATCTAAAATGAAGATAACACTGCATATATCCTTTTTTACCTGTGTGTGTATGTGTGTGTGTGTGTGTGTGTGTGTGTGTGTGTGTATACACACATACATACATATATATACATATATACACACACATACACACACACACACACACACACACACACCTATAATAAAGGTAAAAAAGGATATATGCAGTGTTATCTTCATTTTAGATATCAAAATGGTTTTGCGGCTCCCAGTGTTTTGTTTTTGGTGGGAAACGGGTCCAAGTGGCTCTTTAAGTGTTTTGGGTTGCCTATCCCTGTCCTATACCATTTCAGACAAATAGTTGTCCAATCTCTTAAAAACATCCAGTGTTGGAGCATTCATAACTTCTGAAGGCAAGTTGTTCCACTGATTTAATTGTTCTCACTGTCTGGAAACTTCTTCTTAGCTTCTCAGTTGCTTCTCTCCTTTATTAGTTTCCATCCATTGCTTTTTGTCCTGCCTTCAGGAGAATAGCTTGACTCCCTCTTCTTTTTGACAGCCCCTGAGATATTGGAACACTGCTATTATGTCACCCCATGTCCTTCTTTTCATTAAGTATGTGGTCACATAACTGGGGGGCACTGCAAATGGTTGTAAATGCTTGTAGTTGCTGACTGCATTGAAATATGATCATCTGACCCTATGAACTTTGAATGTGGATCATAAGTATCCCCCAGGGTCCATCATAACTTTGACTGGTTGTTAAGTGACCAGTCATAAGTTGAAGACTATCTTGAAACACTACCATTAGCCATTTTAATTTGAAGACAGACCCAGGAATAGAAAGAACTGTTTCTACAAATAAGGAATCAGAAGGTAGTGTTGAAACAGAAAGGGAATGAAGTACAAAGTAATGGCTTCATCACAGCAGAGAGAGTAATAATTATAAGTGGAAGAATACCAGTCAGAGGGCAGATCTGATGACAGTAATCTGCATTGCAACACTGAGAACATTTTTTAGGAATCTGAAAGTCCCCTGCATTTATCCTGTTGTGAGTTGATTGGATTTATTTATCCAGACTCACATTTTTTTGCATGAGAGTACCTTTCCTTTAAATGTGAAAGCTGGCTAGTTGTAACTATTTATTCAATAACTTCATTATATTCTTAGTTACCAGTAGGGTCAACAGTGTTTTAATTTCTTGAGTTAAAATTACATGATGAAGCTAATGGTTGCAGTTATTGTGCAGCAGTCTTGCTCAGAGGAACAGGTGATATAAATTTGGTTCAAAATTGATTAGATTTAATCAAAAATTGGACACTACATCCCTAGGAAGCTATAGTACCGTATATTAGCAGTGATAAAATCAGATTTCAGAATCAATAATGGGACTGAAAATACAAAGTCACAGTAATCTTTCAGTACTATGTGAATATATGAAGGAGGTAATTTATTCACATGAAGTACATTTCTACATCTTAGACAACATGTATATTGGAAATGTGAACAACAAGATAGAACGTTATCATTCCTAATGGACAAATAGAACAGCTAAAATTTTGGATTCAAATATGTATATTAACTTAGAAGATCTTAAAGATTAATACAGCTTACAGTTGACACCAGAGATATTCCTTTTGGGACTGCTGGGCAAACAGTTGGAAAAATACTCACAGAACCTTGTTTTTGTATATAACAACAGGGGTGAGACTTTTGTATGCACATCGATGGAAAGATGTGACACTAATCCACAATGAAAGAGTGAATATTGAGTTAAAGGAGCTGACTGAGATAGCAATATTGACAATTTTGATTAGAGAAAAGACATTGGTTGATTTTAAGGTTCCTTGGAAACCCTTTTAGATTTTTTTGCATGAAACAGAAAAAAATAAAATTATGAGGTGGATTTGTTAATTATAACAAATGGTAGACAATAGCAAAATGAAAGTTATGGTAATGTCTACTGTAAAAGAAAATTAGAAGTCATTTCCTTGTATTTCTTTTTGTTTCTGCACTTTTGGCTTTACTTTTCATTCTTTATTCTTTCTTTTATTTTAATTATTAGTTTGTATTAGTTTTTATTTGAAAATCTAATAAAGTTATTTAAGCAAAAAAAGTAAATTACTCTAGTTACTCCAATAGAATAGAATTAGTCTAGAACAGTGGTTCTCAACCTTTCTAATGCTGCGACCCCATAATACAGTTCCCCATGTTGTGGTGACCCCCAATCACTTATACATCACCGGGTGCCAGGGGCGTGGCCAAAGAAAAGGAAAAAAATGGCGGACAGCCTTATTTGGCGACCCCCGTGAAATGGTCGTTCGACCCCAAATGGGATCCCGACCCACAGGTTGAGAACCACTGGTCTAGAATATACAAACATAAATTCTATATAGATGGATATTGAAAAGATCTATTTGATTTTGCTAATGTATAAAACCTAACATTAATATAAAATTAGAAATTACTATGATTTTCTTCAAATAGAATCAGATATTGGAATAGAATTCTTTTCTGTCTGTTATTGTGCTAGTCTATGCCTATAATAAATATTGATTTATGTGTTAGTGCACTTTAGTTAGTATATAATTTAAAAGCTGCTCTCTTGAAACTTTTAAAAAAAGAACTTAGCTCCAAAGCTGTACAATTCCCCATGTCATTTGTAGCTGTGATTAAGAAACTTATTATTATTAACCTGGAAACAAATAAAATTCTTGTTTAAGTCAAAAAGTATTTTAAGTTGACTTTCTTTTTTTCTTAATTAGTTTTCTTCTAATTAATATTGGTATAAAGTAAATATTTTGAAATACTTTTTAAAAATATGGTTTATCTTTTTGGTCAGTTTTTTTTTTCATTATTAGAGTCTAATAAACTAACATGTAGGTGAGAAGACAATATTTTGTTTTATTTTTATTTTCTATTATTTTACTTCTGTTGACATTGATTTCATTTTTTGTCCTTTTTATTATAGTAAGCCGACTAGAGTAGCCCCATGGTAAGATTGGTGGGAAGTAAATTTAACAAGCAAGCAAACAAACAAATATTAGCTACTAATAAAGAGGGATAGTTGTCAGATTCTAAAATCATCATAATTTTTAGATCCTGTGCAGAGTATATTGGGTAGCAAGTGAAATTCTAAAATACTTTTTCTGGATTTGAGCTTTCAACCCTCTTATCTTCTATGCAAGAATCACAGAGATAGCTTTCACTTTCTGAGGTTGGTTTGTTGGGCCCAAAGGACAGAGAATTTTAGACATAGGGAATTTCTTTCAATCTTTATTCCACTAATTTAGGGAAGGAATCAAGATTTTCTATTTCAGTAGGCTTTTTTATATTGCATTAATTGATACTTGATTTGGATTGTTTTCACAAGATGTCTGTGCTTTTAATTTTTACTGTTAGTTGTCTGGAAAAAAACAGTTCAAAATAAAAAAAAAGAAAACATTGATGCAGAGTAGTGTGCTCATTTCTTTTGAAAAGAATCCTATTAAAACTGTTAATACTATCTGGGGAAATCAATAATAATCAGTCAGGGTAGATCAATGATGGCGAATGTTTTAGAGACCAAGTGCCCAAAAACTGGCCCCGCCCCTATTCTACTCCTCTGCCCCGCCCCCACTCTGCCCCCCATCCACCACCCCGCCTGCCCACAGATCACTCACTGCCTCCACAGCCCGCTGCAGATTGCCCAGGCAGTGCTATGGCGGCCACACTCTCTGCCCGTGCCCTGCAGCATCAACTGCATGATGGGGTGTGAGGGCAGAGTCTTGTGTATGCTGCCTGGCTGCCATATCCTTGGCTGCGCTGCTCCATGTGGGCCACGCTCGAGGGCGACTCTCCTTTAGGGGGGCTGCTGAAGAGGAGGGGGGCGCAGGGGGAAGCAAGGCTGGAGCAATGGCATGTGTGCCCACAGAGAGGGCTCCTAGTGCCGCCTCTGGCACCCGTGCCATAGGTTCGCCACCACTGGGGTAGATCGTTCTTTTGGAACTGAATCATGATTAATCTGAATCTTTTGTTTTGTCTCCTGATTTCATGAAACCGGTTGTCAAAAGCAGGTGTAATATGGTCCAGGGGAAACAATGAGAGATACTTCAGCTCTTTTAGTGAAGAGTTCATACTTATTTTTCTCTTTCACTTCTTCTTCTTTTAACAGTGAATGGTGGTTACAGCCATTATAATTTGATCTCTGAGAATAACGTGATGGACATGGAGATGGCAAATAGTTTGGGGCCTGTGTGTAGACAGAACCTGCTTTCCCACTCAGGAAACTCATTTGCCCGAGAACATCTGTTGCCGTGTGAAAGACTCCTCCAAGTTAGTCAGCTGAACATGTCTTGCACAGATACCAGGTATTGTTTTCAGCTTTGTTTATCCTACACACACAAGCATTTGAAGTTGTATCCGTTCCCCACTGAATATGGTTCCATATTTGCATATCATCCCTTCACCAGCTTTTCAGTTTCTTACAGTGACACCTTATACCTCAAGTGTACCTCCTGTGTTATAATTTAACAGAAGAACATTGATGATTTAGCTACAGTCCAAAAAGAAAATATCTAAAGAGAACTGTTTAGTCCTCTAGCTATAGTCCAAAAGGAAAGTAGTCCTTGCTTAACTATGGGACCGGCAATTCTGTTGTTCAACAATGTGATTGTAATGCAGAACTTCCTGTGATTGTGCCGACATGATGGCAGCTGTGGCAATCTCACTTGTGGTGGTTATGTGAATTCCATGCAGTTGCAATATCCTGTGGTCACATGAGCACCATTTGCAACCTCCTGCTAGCTTCTCCATTGACATTGCTGGAAGCCAACAGTGAAGGTTGCAAATGATGACTGCAGGATGCTGCAACTGTCATAATTATGGGCCAGTTGTTGAGCACCCAATTGCGATCACATGACAGTCATAAGTTCCCCTTGTTCAGCACCCTTGTAACTTTGAACAGTTACTGAATGAGTAGTTATTCAAGATTGACCTCATGCACTTTGAAGAAAACAGATTTAGTCCTTTGTCAAATAAAAATTCCTGATGGAGCATCCCTTCTCATGGCACTTCTAATTCAAAATTCCTAATTAATGTAGTAACCCACCTACTTTAATTAGGAATTTTGAATTAGAGATGCCATGATAAGGGATGCTCCATCAGGAAATTTTATTTGGCAGAGGACTATATCTGTTCTCTTAGGACAATCTTCTCTATTAACATAGAACTATAGAATCATACAGCTTGAAGGGATCTTGGAGGTCTTTACAAGTCCAAACCTCTGCCCAGGGCAGATGGGTATCAGGTAGCAACTAAACCATATTTGGTTTTGGCTTATTGTGTTTTGTGAAGGCAGTCATTTTGACATATTCCATGAACCATGGTTAAATAAATTGTAGCACATTGCCATTTCTTTTGATTTATATAAACTAATTTAGGGCTTTAATTCTGGAAAACAGTTCTGCTGTGTTTTAGCAATGGTCCTTCCTGTATCTGAACAATGCCATGGTATCTCAAGTTAATTAATTTCCTCCATTGGTGTGGTTTCCTAAACCCAAATTAATATTGGCTAATCACTGTCTAAGATACTAATTTAAACAGAGATAAAAAAATCTGTCTCTTTCAATTTTGCCATCTTTATGTAGTATAATATATGTTGGGTCTCTTGAGCTTTATGAGGATATTATGAATATCTTTCACATTTTTCTCCAGAGTTGAGTACTGCTTTTACAGACCACGATTTCTGTGTATTCAAATTGATCTCTAACCTTTTCCATGCACTCTGGTGGATGAGGAGAAAGAAATTGTGTTTGTAATCCAGGTTAAAATAAATCATCTACTTGAGTTTAAAATGGATCAGAGGCTTGGTTTCAGGTACCAGAAAATAGATATTTCCAAGCTACAACATGAAAGGAAAGCGGGTAGAGCAGTATTTTCTGTAAGATGATACAATAATATAGAGTCTTGTTAATAGGATATTAGTGCTTTTAAAACAAGGAATAAAAGCCATCAAAGTGTTTAATTTCTATAAAAGTCTTCTAAATGTAGCTGGATAAAAAAATATCCTTCCTTGGGAAATAATGGCAGATGTACTTTTGGAAATCAGAATTGGCAAGGTTTGCTTACGTTGTTTGAGTATAACTATCTCTTTATAATTAATTACTCAGCAGAATAAGTGCACTTCAAATTACTGTACCATAAAATCCTATTTTTGTATAGTGATCCCCAATTATTTTGCATATTACTTGATTCTGTATATAAAGTAGTAATTGTGGAGCAGGTGGATTAAAATCTGCAAGATGGTCACACATATCTACAGAAGGAGCATTTCATTGATAAAAACAAAGATCTATAAACTTCAGTATTTTTGTGAATATTGACTAACTAATTTGATCATTTTCATCTGATTATATCAGTGACAGATTTATTTCCAGGCTTATTTTGTTTAAGAAATTAAAACATCCCTTTTAAATCTAGTGTTGTAAAATAACATTTTATCAAGTTTTCAGTTAAGTTGCTTCCTCAGTAGATAGTTAATTTCTACTGAAGAAGAAATTTGCTACAAATAAAAAATATACTTCCAGTATTTATCATGTTTATAAATCCCGTGTAAGATATGGCCTTCATATTCTATAGCTCGTGGTCTCCAAATCTAATTTGGAGGATTCCCTCCTCTCTTTAGACCAGTTTTTGTGGCCATGCTGAAGACTGTGAGGCAAATGGCCTTCTGTCTGTCCACTGACAGGTACCCTTCTTTTGCTGAGAGTGATTGATAAACACCAAGCCTTTTTTTTTTTCAAAACTAAATCTTGAAATATTTTGCTTCTTTGAAAATTTGAACAGTAGTGGACAAAAGCGCTTCAAAACTTCAGCTTTTATTTGGAATACTGTCTAATCCCAGTTTTTACAGTCCCAGCATGAGACAGCAAGGATTTCAATTCAGTCATGGAAGCTTTGCTGTTTTTAATTTTATTATATATGTTAACGCCATCTTGACCTTGTTAGGAATCCACATGGTGCTTACTATTAACAAGCTGGTTTTATTCTGTCATTGACGACAATTATAATGCAAAGATAATTGGAGTTGGAGCAAACAAAAGGAGGAAGAGAAGACCCGGCTTAGATCTTTTCAGGAGCTTTTTCAAAAATCCATAATGAGGAAATGACAGATGTCTGTATTCAGGAGATCATAGTATTCCCTTATGAAATATGAACTCCTTACAACTCCGTTTCAGAGAAGATTCCCAGAACAACACAGGATTATATGCCACAGAACATGAAAGAGATGCTATTGTGATATAAAGCAGCAGGTGACTGAAATAATTCCTTTTATTCCTGAAACCTGCCCTAGGTTCTGTAGTTTTGCCATTTTCTCAGTAACTGAATAGTGAACATATATCAGTTTGCTGATCTCGTCATTAGTTTGCCTGCTTTTGGCATCACAGGTTCCATATAAATTTATATCTCTATGTCTCCCTCTTCCTTCCTCCCTCCCTCCCTCCTTTCCTCCTCCCCTCTCTCTCTTGCTTCAGCAGTCGAAGTGATTATGCCTTATCTTTCATAGCACAAACAAGTTGTACACTTTGTAATAGTTTCCTTACTTATCACAGTATTCAAATCCTTCAAAGCAAGTGACTGTTTGATAAGGAAGCCCAAGTTATTATGGTAGGTTTCTCCAGGAATGCCCCCATTGCAAGCTGAAAGAGACTGCTTGGGTTTCTGCAAATTAATTTGGCTTCTGGTCAACAGAAATTCGTCATTATAGATCATAGTTATATTAAAAGAAAAGCATATCACTATTTCTTCCAAGTTTAATTCAGACTACAGGTTTACAGTAGTTACAACACAGTTGAGCCTGAAATTTATGTTGCTAAGAGAAACATTTGTTAAGTTAGTTTTGCCTCATTTTACGACCTTTCTTGCCATAGTTGTTAAGCGAATCATTGCAGTTGTTAAGTTAATAACATAGTTTTTAAGTGAATCTGGCTTCCCCGTTGACTTTGCTTGTCAAAAGGTCGTAAAAGGTGATCGTATGACCATGGGACACTGCGACCATCATAAATATGAATAAGTTACCAAGTTTCTGAATTTTGGTCAGGTGACCAAGGGGATCCTGCAGCAATCGTAATTGTGAAAAACGATCATAAGTCACTTTGTTCAGTGCTGTTGTAACTTCAAACAGTCACTAAATGAACTGTTGTAAGTTGAGGACTAGCTTTATAGTGTTCACAGTGTGATTAGTTGACAAACCAGACTTCAAAAAGTGAAATTCAAGAAGTAACTGATGGCTGGATGTAACTTGTGATCTATGCTTGTAATTGATAGTGTCAGCCTAATTTCATCAGTTGTGTTTAGAATTTTAGAAAGCTTCCGGAAACGTGACTGAACCCAGCATTGCTAGATAATGCTGGTAATATGGTTATGGCTTGGCAAAACTTTTAATAAACACTGTCTAGTGCTGAAACTACTACCTTTTTTTTGTAATATGGATCCATGGAACACACTAATATCCTTGTGTTTAATGCCTGTTTAATATAATTTGTTCTATTTAGACTTCCCATTGATTAATCAAAATCTTAAGTATTTAAAAATACTCTAGGTTATCTCCCTGCAGCAATATATTACTAGGATTATATAACACTGTCAATACTAGCAATGCTTTTCAATAATATTGTAAGCACAGTTTTTGTGTACTATTTCCCTACAATTCCTAGCAAATGGAGCATTCTCCCAATTATAAGAAATAAGACAAATGCATTCATCATTTTTACATTGTACTTGTTGCTTCCATCTGTCAGTTTGTCCCATTATTTCTTTCAGCCTGCTTGACACTTCCTACCCTAGGAAATCCAATATTGCATATGTGTTTGAAAATATTCTTATGCTGTATATGCTAAGATGAAACCAAATCTGTAACAAATTTAAGTCAGTCGAAGAAAAATGTTAAGTGGACCTCAATTGTGTAAAATATCTTGAAACCTCATATAATAATAGCTGATCCAGGGCTTTCAATTTGTTTTTGCCAAATGGCTCTTAAATAGTAAATTTTAGGGCTGCACAGTGCTTTGAATTCAAAGGCAAAAAGAGACCCAGAGGGCAACTGCATGATCCCGGAAAAAAATGTAGCTGCTTTAAGGAGCTGCAAACTGATGCCTCTGGGAGACTCTAAAGCATCTTTTTGCCTTGGAGTCATAAGCACTGCACAACCATAGTAAATTTTATCTAGAATAGAGGAAGGAGAGGAAGATGTTGACATTGTCCATCATTCTCCACATTGCTTTATGTTAAAAACAACCTTTAAGCTGTTTTCCTTAGCCTATATCCTAGGATTTGAAATCGATCTAAAACTGAGTGAGCTACAGCAGGGGTCCCCAACTGCTGGTCCGTGGACCAGCAGTGGTCCACAGCATCCCAACAAGCGGGCCGCACAAACAAGCAGAACTCCATCCTCAGGATGCAGGCAGTATTCAAAACCACACCTCTTATGGTCTGCGGAAAAACCTTTCTCCATGGCACTGGTCCCTGGTGCCCAAAAGGTTGGGAACCTCTGAGCTGCAGGGACCATATTTATAGTGATGCCATAAAGCAGCTTGTCTACTATCTCTGCTTTAAACATGCTTTTTTAGTATTTAGTAGGATAGAGTGCTCTATCTTAGCATTGTCTTTTTAGCTTGAATTTTCAGAGTGTAGAATTCACCAGTGCTTGTTAGTAAAGAGTGCTACCAGAATTTTTGGTTGGCAATTTTTAGCTTCGAGCCAAAAGCCATTACAAATGAAAAAATAATGAAGTTGTGTTAATGCTTGTTACCAGCTATTTTTTTTGGGGGGGGGAAAGGTGTATTCTTAAAAATTTAGTGTATAATTACTTTACAAATAAATTCAAGAAAATGTCCTGTCTGAGGTTAAAAACAAACATACATGGTTGTTGTTATTCTCAGTATCCCTTAAATCAATAAATAACTCATTTAGAATTTAAGATTGGCAATAGAGAAGAAAAAATGAAATAATTTGAATATATTATAAATATACTTTGCTGTGCTTGTTTGAACATTCCTAGAAATTTCTATTGACCATTCCAGGGAATTTCTACTATTTATCTCTGAACTCTAGAATAACAAAGCAAAACCTAAAAAAAAAATGGTGTGTATTGTAGCCAGCAAAACAGTTGGATGTTACCAACAAAATCATCTATTTTTCCTAATGTGCTCAAAACCTTTACCTTTTCTCATTCCTTCTGAATTTAAGAATAGTATTCCAGATATCACTGTTTATTTTCTTTTTCTACCCAAGTTCATCGAATAGATTTCAAAAGTGTGTTTCTGCTTCAGTACAGGTAGTCCTCAACTTACAAACATTTTTTTAGTGGCTGCTCAAAATTACAACAGCTTGGGGAAAAGTGACTTATGACTGTTTTTTCACACTTACGAACATTGCAACATCCCCATGGTCATGTGATCAAAATTCAGACACTCGGTAACTGACTCACATTTATTACAGTTGCAGTGTCCCTAGTCATGTGATCACTGTTTGCCACCTTCTGAGAAGCAAAGTCAATGTGGAAGTCAGGTTCAATTAACAACAGTTACTAAGTTAACAACTGCAACTTAACAGGTGGCAAGAAAGGTTGTAAAATTCATTTAATTATCCATTTGCTTAGAAATGGATATTTTGGACTCAATTGTGGTTGTAAATCAAGGATTACCGGCATGTTGCCAAATATGATGTTCAGAAGTTTTGATTAATCTAGAAAATTTACGTTCTTAAATCAAACAGTTTGAAGACATTTATTGTTTCTCTAGCTGGAATTATACGACTTCTAGGTAAGGTTCACTAGTACCAAAGCTAGGCAAGATCAAGGAAGCAAGAATGATACACATTTCAGTAAGGTATCTTTGATACTAGTCTGGAGAGGGGGGTAATTATACAGAATCTTGGAATTTTCCATCCTCATGCAATCATTTAGGTAGAGTCTCTTTGAATGACTTGAAAGGCTTCTTCCGAGGTTTTTGCCACCCTTACTGAGTTGCTGTTTATGAGATAAATCATCAGTAGGCTCACCTTTAGCACTTATTAGTTTATTTCTTTTCCCTGTCTCCCCATAACCTCTCACAAAAGGTGTCTGGGTTTGTATCATATAATCATAGGGTTAGAAGGGCTCTTAAGGAATTATCCAAACTAGTGTTTTTCAAACTTGGCAACTTAAAATGTGTGGACCTCAACTCCCATAATTCTCCAGTCAGCAGGAGTTGAGGTCTAAACATCTTAAATGTCATGGAGTTTGAAAAACTTCTAAATCTAAATCTATCTACATTTTACTTAATGTAGAATCCACTAGAGCAGAGGTGGGGAACCATGGCCCCATTATTACTTGCGTGCTTCAATTCCAAGAATTCCTGAGACAGCAAGGCTGGCTCAGGAATTCTGGGAGTTTAAATCCACAAGTCATAAAAGGGCCATTGTTCCTCTCCTCTACACTAGAGCATCTATAAGAGATGACTATGTAGGCCCCATTTGAGGACCCCGAACAAAGGAAAACTCACCATTTATTTAATAGCCTATTTCACCAAATGACATTTCCTCATAAGACATATTTCTTGATGTCTAGCATGAACCTGTTCTTTGCAGATTTGACATTGGTTCTGAATTTGGTATAAGGGCGATAGAAAGTCCACTTCTTCTGTTGGGACAGCTCTTAAGATGTTTGAAAGCCACTATCATATCTTCACTCTGTCTTCCATAAACTAAAGATATCCAGATATCCAGGACTAGATTTCCAGATAGTTGATTGTCTGGATTTGTTCCAATTTGTCTCTTGTTTTTCAGCTGTGATACCTAGGACTGGATACAGCATTCCAGATGGGATCTGACTAGGCAGAATAGATTCACAATGACATCTCATAACCTGGATTGTGTGCTTCTGCAGTAGCATTTGCTTTTCTAGCAGCTGCATTATACTGCTGGTTCATATTTAACTTGTGGTTGAAAAGGACACCCAGATCCTTTTCACATGTAATATTGCTGTGCCAGGGCCTATGATTATTCTGTACATATGCCTTTCATTTTTGTTACCCAGATGTAACGTTGCACAACTTGATGTTATTACAATTTTTTTTTCAAAGTCACCATGCTTTTTATACTATGATGTGGTAGCAAATCCCATGCCCCAAACAGTTGAAACCATTAATCTGTAAGAATGGAGAATTCATCTTCTTCCTGCTGGTGGAACCATGTCTTTTTGCAGAGGCTACCTCACAGTGGTAAATTAACAACTTTAGCCAGTTGCCTGTCAGTTAAAATTTAGGGCTGTCTAATGTGTTTTCATCTAAGACTTTGGCAGTTTCTTACTTGTTTGAGCAGTGTCTAGTACCAGAATGGGTAGATTTGTGAGTGAGTCTACCCAGTTTTGGCCTGTAACACAAGCACAAATTATATAAAACTGTATTATAAGGCAGTGCTCAGAAGAGAAAAAATGTAAGTGAGGGAATATTTATCTTTTTAAAGAAGCTACTTCAGAGTTATAAATGCAGAAACTACTTCCTTATCTTGGAATAAGCTACACTGAACTCATCTCTGAAGAGTTATTATGAAACTAGTAGCTTATCCTAATATTCTCCTGAAAAAAGTACTTTTATGGATGCTTTTTTATTGGCTGGAAAAAAAGAGGTTAAAAGGACCTATTTCTGTATTGTTTATTATGGCTATGTAAATCCTTTGAATGAGGTTTTCAGAACATTTTTTAAAATTTTAATTATTAATGCGGTATATCTGTTTTCCTTTTAAAAATGCTCCTAGCTATCTCCTGAAACATGCCATTTGCTCTGCTGTAGAAAATATATGCAAAGTACAGTAGATGTTTATCCGCACCCCAGGAGCAGCAGTCAAGCCTCAGAAAAGATGTAGATGTTTTAGCCATTTAGAAGAGGTGGCCTATTCACACTCCTGTGGATTCTAAAAATTTTCTTGAAGGTTTTGCATAGTCCTATTATTTGTGGGATGAGTTTCACAGAGTAAAACTGAGTATGGAATTTCACTAACCGGAAGTATGAAAAGGAGGCTTGGAAGAATAATGAAGTAAAAGAGACTGTGGATGAGAAAAAAATGCATATAAGAGAATAATTGCTGCATATTATTGTGTAAAAATAGCATAGAGAAAAAGAGATGCAGAGAATGTAGTCATGGAGATCAGGGGATGACTAAACTTTATTTAAAAATAGTTCAAATGCAGAACAATATCAATATATATATAAAATTGTTTTGGAAGTTGATAAATAAATTTAAAGAAAGAAATTCCACAGGATGTGGAATTAAAAGTAAAAGCAAGGACATGATTTGAGATAAATTTGAACCAAGGGAATTCTGAAATTAATATTTTAGAACTCTATATCAAGAATACATGGAACATCTATCCAGAGATTAGAGTGTTAAACTAAAAGGAGATGTTCATGTAAGTTATTGTAATAATAAAATATTAAGATATTTTCAAAAGAAACTAGTGAATTATAAATATTCTAAATCTTTTTAAGAGGATATTTTGAATTTGTGGGATTTATTAGAATGGTCAAGTTGGAAACTGTCTTAAACTGTTCTTTATATCTATTATATAACTTTACATATGAAATTATATGGTGTATGTTTGTGTATGATAGAGAGAGACAGAGGGGGGAGGGAGGGAGGGAGAATGAATTTATTCATCGATATATCTTCAAATAAAAACATGTAGTTAAGAATTCTGCCATCTACTTTAAAATGGTATTTGTACTGCAGGCAAGCTTATTAAATAAATTATCTTAATGCTAGTATTCCATAAAATTGGCTATAAGTCACTGAGTAGAGAAAATAAAGAAATGTTCTTTTATAATAGTAAATAGAGACAATTACAGAAGGTCTCAATAAGCACAATGGTTTTTAATATATTACAATTATTAATTGATAAGATTCTTTTAATCTGTTCCATATGCAACCTGCATCTGCATAACCTGTTTTGTCTTCTTTCCCCCATTTCACTTTGAATCTTATACCAGTTTAGCCACTGTATAATCTGATGATGTGAGCAGCAATAATTTTACAGCTTTATTAAATGGCTAATAAAATTGGTTAATCATATAAGGTGATACCAGACTCCTAAAATAAATGTAGCGTTATTGATATTTCTGCTTGAGCTGAACTAAATTGGAGAGATCTGGAAATAATTAATACTCTATATTTTGCCTAAATTATCTGTTGAATCCATAGATTGTGTTATATATATGCATTTTGCAAACTGTTGTAGTGGTACTTTATTAGTATGAGTGCAGTTTGCTCATACCTTCCAAGAGATAGCATTCTTTTTTTATTGCCAATGAGGAAGCATTCCAAAATGCTCAAATGCAGATATTGCAATAGAGAAATAGCATACAGAAGAATTCAGACCAGCCCTTTCTTAGAAGCTTAATTGATGTTGCACCTTGCATGAAAATGCTAAATTCTCAGCATCCTAGTGACAATCCATGAAACTGTGTTGCAGGCCTCTCCAATTTCAAGACTCGGCAGATGCTACCACTCCGTGCATGAATGGAAGTCACACTACTCAGCATATAAAACAGGAGTGCTTGGGTGATTATAAGGGCCTATCTGAGGTTTCTGCACACAGAGGGATTACTGACGGAATGGAACTGAAAGGCTCAGGCGGCCTTCATCTTGACCATAATAGCCTTACCAATTCACTTTCATCGCAATTGTTTAATAATGAACATAGTCCCTCCCTGGGCTCCTTGTCACTCAACACCCCTCACCATTCAAGTCGACCACAGGCAAGCAACCTGAAGAAGAGATGCATCTCTGTGCTGCCATCTTCTGCTGATGGGATTGATATTACAACTATCATCCGCACATCACAGACTTCGCTGGTTACCTGTGTGAATGGACTGTGGACTAATTCAGCGGGTGTTGCCTCTTCCCCTAGAGAGATCACTCTCCATAGTGCTCAGAAACCCTCTCGCCCCCAGTCCTGCTCGCAATCTGGGAACCACTGCCATATTCCTTCCCCTTCGGTATGCCTTGTCCCTGTTTCCTCTGAAACTATCCGGGGGGACTGTGACTATTCCCCAATGCAGCACACAGGAGAGAACGCAAGCTTCTGCCTTATAATGAATACGGCTTCTGCTCCTCAGCCAGATATTTTACACAGCAAACAGAAGTTGAATTTCTTAAAACAGGAACCACTTGATGAATACTCTTCTGCCTCCACTCTTTTTCAGCATCCCCAAGAGCTGCCACCACCTTATCATTTACATGAGCAGCAAAGCCACATTCAAGGGGCACTAAGACATTTACAGGCCTCTGTGTCTCCAAAGTCTCTTCAGATGAGCGAAGGTGATGAGCAGGAGGCCAGCGGCGGTAAGCAGATCTGTCGATGGATTGATTGTAGTGCTGTCTATGATCAGCAAGATGAATTGGTTCGGCACATAGAAAAGACTCATATTGATCAAAGGAAAGGAGAGGACTTCACTTGCTTCTGGGCAGGCTGTGTTCGCCGGTATAAACCTTTCAATGCTCGTTACAAGTTGCTAATCCATATGAGAGTTCATTCGGGAGAAAAACCAAACAAGTGTATGGTAAGTCTAGAATGTATTTATTTGACTGGAAATGCTCTGGGATGCCCCCTCCCCCCTTTTCTGTCTTCTAAAATATTCTTCCTATAGAATTACAGGGTTTTTATGTAACTTGTATAGTGATATTATGAAGCAGTATCTTACCTGTTTAAAAACAACTGCTCTTTTACTACACAATATTCTTTTCTCAGAATTATGCTATTACCCTATAGTTCAATTGTTAATGCTTCATTTTGGGTTCTTTTGAGAGGAAATAATATAAGTATTGTTTATAAATATTGGCATGTTGTATTTTGTTGCCCACTGCAACAAATTTAGCTTTTAAATACAAATGTTTTATATTTGAAAAGGCCACTGAAAAATTAACAGAATGTTCAAAGCAGTTTGGAACAGTTAAACATAGCGGAGAGTCAATGTGCCTTGGGTGATATTTTAAATCAAGAAACATGGAGCACATTTTAATGCTTTTTTTTTCCAGTTTGCTTTTGAACAGTATCCCAGCTGAGCAGAAGCTTTTGAAATGATAGATGGCAGAAAAGAAAGAGAATCCTAGTAATTATTATTAATGACTAAAATTGAGCATCTAATATAACTTTCAGGATGGCTTTCATTTAATATATATAAAAAACAGTTTTCAGAACAGAGCTATTATAGCTGTTCTTCTCTGATCAGGCAGATCTAAGCTACACCATAATGCCAACATGTTGAGAGAAGCATTGTCTCTGGTTGAATTATTAGTTATGTGGGAAATTAAAATAAAAACTAATGATTTGCAGTTCAGTGGCAATAATATAAAACTCTTAATAGAGTAGGTAACCACAAAGCAAGATTGGACCAGGCTTCCAAACTCAATTGTGAAATATAACCCAAACTGTATTGCTTACAAAGGAATAACTGCACCAAATGTCATCAAGAAGGATCACTTTGAAGAACTGGTGTTTATTCACAGGATTGTGGTTGAGTGTGTTTTGGAAAAACAACCCCCCCTAAGTACAATACTTGTCAGATTTTGGAGTGAGAGTTATTCTTTTCAAACTAAGATGTACTTTATATTGAAGGGGTACATGGCAGTGTTGTTGGACTTATTTTTCCCAAATGCTGTTCCTAAGAAGCAAAATCTTAGGGTTAGGAATAATGTCTTAATTGTGATGAGAAGACATTCCTGACAGTCTTATTTTTTCGTATTCCTGGTTTATTATGCAGATGATTGTATTAGAAAGTGAAATCAAATAATTAAAGTACTGTATGCGGTTTCTTCTACTCATGGAATAGTTCATAATTCTTCATTATGCTTGTACTTTGTATTTATACACAGTATGCTCTTTGTGTATTAGTATTTATCTCAATATTTTTCTACTCTAAATATCCCTATATAATTTATTACTAATATGATGTCTAATATACTAAACGCTATATTTTTGAAATATTTAAACAACAGGGATTTTGCTTGTTTCTTATCCATCCTATGTGTATAACATCCTTTAAATCTTTCCATTGACGTCATACTGGTAAATGATGTGGCTTATATACTCATGACAAGAATCCAAGCATAATAAAGTAGTACACATAACTTTCCACTGCAGTAGATGTTGTTATTGCATTTAGAAAAACATTAAGATTGCAAGAATTGTCTCTAACACTAAGCAGCACAGATAGCTTGTGTAGAGACAGGGGAGATATTAAAATCTCCAGTTTCATTGTGTCTTAATAAGATAATTGTGCTGTATTCCTAAATTAGAAATTTGAAACTATTGAAATACTTGGATTACTCAACAGTGTGTGTGTAGCCATATTGGAGGTTGCTTTTAAAAGATATATAAAAAGAGTCCTCTCTCTTTTAAAAGTATAATTTAAAAGCAAAGTTACAGGCTTTTACAGTGGTGAAAGGTGGAATAGAACTCTAGATTTACTCAATAACATAAAACATGCTGTAGATTTGTTCTTTCGAAGTATATGTTTGGCATCTATTATGTGGCAGTTTTTTAATGTTACCTTTCTAATCAATTATGTTATACAAATCTTTATGTCATTATGTTAACCTCACATAATAGGTAATACTGGAAGAATTTATAATTGTAAATTGGACTGTAGACGCTTATAAATAGTGCATTAGTCTATGGGTCTATATTTGGCTACTTCAAGTATACTCTTCAGTATAAACAAACAATTGTCAGTACTGTAGTCAGTTCAGTATATTTGAATGGATCTTTTGTCCAATCAGAATTGAGTTTTTATGTAATATTACAAAATAAACACTCAGTGTCATGTTTATTTTTATAACTGTAGAAGAATTATGGGGAAGACTATTAAAATATATTCTCCAGCATGATGAATGTAGCATCCACCGGTGGGTAATCTCAGCCTTCCTGCTCAGACAAGACTAAGCCAGAACTTTAGCCATGCCTCCCTTGGATGGTGTTTTCCCAGTTTTTGACTTAGTCTCGGCTCAGTAGGACGCAACTTTGTGTGGCTCCTCAGCTAGGCTAGTTAAAATAGGAGATTTGTTTGCTTTAGTAGTAGCATAGAATTAGATTAGATATTGGTTATTTCTTTATCGACAGTATTCCAGCTGAACTATTCAAAATCTTAAAAGACGATGCAGTAAAAGTGCTACACTCAATTTGCCAGCAAATTTGGAAAACTCAACAGTAGCCACAGGATTGGAAAAGGTCAGTTTACATTCTAATTCCAAAGAAAGGCAATGCCAAAGAATGTTCAAACTATCGCACCATTGCACTCATTTCACATGCTAGTAAAGGTATGCTTAAAATCCTACAAGCTAGACTCCAGCAGTATGTGGATCGAGAACTACCAGAAGTACAGGCAGGATTTCGAAGAGGCAGAGGAACTAGAGATCAAATTGCCAACATACGCTGGATCATGGAGAAAGCTAGGGAGTTCCAGAAAAACATCTACTTCTGCTTCATTGACTATGCAAAAGCCTTTGATTGTGTGGATCACAACAAATTGTGGCAAGTTCTTAAAGAGATGGGAGTACCAGACCATCTTATCTGTCTCTTGAGAAACCTATATGCGGGTCAAGAAGCAACAGTGAGAACTGGACATGGAACCACTGATTGGTTCAAAATTGGAAAAGGAGTCCGGCAAGGCTGTATACTGTCGCCCTGCCTATTTAACTTATATGCAGAGCACATCATGAGAAAGGCAGGGCTAGATGAATCAAAAGTTGGAATTAAGATTGCCGGGAGAAATATCAACAACCTAAGATATGCAGATGATACCACTCTAATGGCAGAAAGTGAAGAGGAACTAAAGAGCCTCTTGATGCGGGTGAAGAAGGAGAGTGCAAAAGTTGGCTTGAAACTCAACATTAAGAAAACCAAAATCATGGCATCCGGCCCTCTCAATTCCTGGCAAATAGATGGGGAAGAAATGGAGTAGTGACAGATTTTATTTTTCTGGGCTCCAAGATCACCTCAGATGGGGACTGCAGCCAAGAAATTAAAAGACGCTTGCTCCTGGGGAGGAAAGCTATGGCAAATCTAGACAGCATACTAAAAAGCAGAGACATCACCCTGCCAACAAAAGTGCGTATAGTCCAGGCCATGGTTTTCCCAGTTGCAAGGTATGGCTGTGAAAGTTGGACCATAAGAAAGGCTGAGCGCCAAAGAATTGAGGCCTTTGAACTATGGTGCTGGAGAAGACTCCTGCAAGTCCCTTGGACTGCAAGGTGTTCAAACCGGTCAGTCCTAGAAGAGATCAACCCCGACTGGTCTTTAGAAGGCCAGATCCTGAAGCTGAAACTCAAATACTTTGGCCACCTAATGAAAAGGAAGGACTCACTGGAGAAGGGCCTAATGCTGGGAAAGATTGAGAGCAATAGAAGAAGGGGACGATAGAGAATGAGATGGCTGGATGGAGTCACTGAAGCAGTAGGTGTGAACTTAAATGGACTCCAGAAGATGGTAGAGGACAGGAAGACCTGGAGGAACGTTGTTCATGGGGTCGCAATGGGTCGGACAAGACTTCGCAATTAACAACAACAATTTCTTTATCTCTTTTTATTTTCTATTTTTGGTTAGCAATTTCAGTTCAGGGAGCTCAAAGGCAGTTTAAGTTTCCTTTCGGTCCTAAAGGGGCCTTTCCGGCTCTCTCCGGACCGTTTCTCAGCAGTACCTGATCGTCGGGGGATTCAGGGATTCCCAGCTGTTCAGCGCTGAAATCGGCGCTTGCTTTTGGTGCTCGGGGCTTTCCGGGAGAGCGGTTCAGCTGGTAGGCTTCGTTGGTGGCGATCTCATGGCACGAGGTCCCTTCTGGTGCACGAGGCTCCGATTCGCAGCGGAGGCTGCACTACAAATCGCAAGTGTTGTTTTGCCTTATTCAAAGGGGAGATGTCCCTTCCATTTAAGCTCCCTCTGCTTCTTTCTTTCTTTGGGCTAAAAAAAGCCACAAGATCGCTGGGGCGTTAGTTAGGATGCCACCATTTTGAGTGACCACGAGGCTTCGGGCTGCCATTTTGAGTCTTAATACCAGGCGTGGTCACCATTTTGAAGGCCCTTATGTACCATAGCGGGGTGATTGGGCCTGATTTTACAAACTTTAGCCTGCCTTGCCAGGTTCTAAGGGGGATTATTCAAGCTCCCCGGGTATTATTTGGTTGATCACACACATTCTTCATTTCTCTGAGAGGGTTTTTATTAGAGTACCACCTGTTCTCATTAGTCCGCGGCACTGTGCACGCAGGGCCTTGACAGACAGTTCTAGAGAATTGTCTGGCTGTTTGCCTTCGCGGTTCATCAGAGTGCGGGAACCTCCCTCTCTGATAACAGACCTGCATGTTAATTTTCCCCCATTCATAGACATCTCCTACCTGGAATATCCAGTGTGCGATGGCAGACAGTGCAACTCCTCAGACATCGCAGGGTTCTGATGTTCCCCCCGCACAAAAAAAGCGCAGGTCTTCTGATTTGGAGGCGGGGGAAAGAAAAAGGCCAAGACAAAAAACATAGAACCCTCCAAAGCAGCTGAGCGAGAGGCCTCGAGGAGACATCTGGCGCTGGAGAAGGAGTTCTCCAATGCTCAAAGGCTCAGGTCCAGTGAGGCTGACGTGGTTTCCCCCGTTTCACTGGACCCATTGCCATTTGGGCCTCATTTTGCACCTTCTCATGATGCCCCTAGTTTCCTCAGGGGGAAACTGAGCAGGTTGGTCCCTCTCCTCCACCACCTCCTCCTCCTTCAGTCACACAACAGGTTCCTGAAGCAGCATATTCTTCCACTTCAGCTGGAATTTGTTATCCAGGCCAACAAGCATGGTCTGAACAGTTTCAAGCATTCATGCATCAGACCTTTGGTCAGTTCATGGCGTCATCCATGGGCCAAGGGTTCCCTCAGATGCCACAACCTCTGCCCATACCTTTAACTCAAACAGGGCGTGCCCTGTTAACTGGCACTCGGGAGTCTGAGACATCCTCTCAGTTAGGAGAAGGCGAATCAGTGGACCTTGAGACGGCTGACATCCCTATGTCAGAGGATGAGGAGGCTGCTCCGGATCCGACCCCAACATTGGGTCTTTTTGATCCTTCACTGTTCAGGTCATTACTTATGAAGGCTTGTACTATGGCCAAATTGGCCGCTGAACAGGAACCTAAGCCATCTACCTCATTGGCCACTCTGCCTTCTCCTAACAGTACGGAAAAGAAGTTGTTTAACGTTTCCTCTTCATTTGCTTCTCTTCTAGAGGTGCCTACTGTAGATACTCCTCTCACATCGCTGTTCTCCTCATCCACAATTCCGGGGGATATGGCTGAATCCCTAAAAGTGGAGGACAAAAGGTTTGAATTTTATCTCTGTAGAGCTCATCAGGCCTCAGCATGGGCGATCAAGGCGGCAATGTCTTCGTCCTTTTTTGCATGGGCGTCCATTATGTGGCTTCGCGAGATGCAAGCCTTGATTTCTCCTGACCAGGTGCGTGCACATCAGACGTTAGGAAAATTTCTCGCTGTTTCTGAATATATGGCTGATGCTTCCCTCCATTCTGCCAGGTTTGTAGCGGCCACTGCTTCATCCTGCAGGTTACTGCGGTTGAAGCAGTGGAAAGCTGATTTAAAATTTAAATGGCGCCTCTCAACCGATAAGTACAGCGGTACTGTTTGGTCTTATCCTAGAACCATACCTTATTGAGGGAAAGGATAAGCGCAAGATCCTCACGCACCCCTCTAAGAAACTGGATAAAAGGCCATAGCAGGAATTCCGCAGACAGTCCTTTCGTGCCGGAGGCTCTTGGGAGCAGAGGCAGTTCTTTCGGGCTGGGCAGTCCTAGCATTGGCCCAGAGGTTCCCGATCCTTCTCCCCCAGACAGGATTGACAACAGGACTGCCAATTCCAATCTAAGCATCCCTTTTGGGGGTCCGGGAGTCACCTCCAAGTGACGCCAAGGGGAATCCTCCCATAGGCGGTCACTTAGCATTGTTCAGCGATGCCTGGGAACTTACCACCAGCGACGCTTGGGTAAGGGAGACCATAAAATACGGTCTCACTCTAGAATTCATAACCACCCCTCCAGACCGCTTTATTCAGTGTCCCACTTCAAGAAACACAGTCAAGGCCGAGTTAGTTTCCACGGCCATATTCCATCTGTTAGAAATAGAAGCCATAGAACCGGTACCTCGGGAACAGAGGGGATGGGGATTTTACTCCATTCTGTTCGTGGTTCCCAAGGCCTTGGAGCGGTGGAGAGCCATTTTGAATTTAAAGGGGCTAAATTACTTCCTAACCTACAAGAGGTTCAAGATGCAGTCCCTCAAATCCATTCTGGCCAGTATCAGAAAAGGGGATTTCCTCTCTTCTATAGATCTCCACATCCCTATCCCACACCACCGCAGATTTCTCTGGTTCTGTTATGCGCACTGGCATTATCAGTACAGGGCCCTACCCTTCGGGCTTTCATCAGCTCCTCAGGTATTCACAAAGATATTGGCAGCCCATCTCAGATCAATCCCGGTGCGCGTACAATGTTACCTGGACGATATAATCATCCAATCCCGTTCTTTCCATTCCGCCCAATCAGACCTTCAAATAACAATCAATACTCTTCAGGAACACAGATTTTCCATGAATTTCAAGAAGAGTCACACAACACCTTCGACTCGATTACTCCACCTAGGAGCGATTATAGACTCCAACCTTTGCAGGGTTTACCTCTCACAGGAGCACAAGGACAGCATCAGGTCATTGGTCCACAAGATAAGGAGAGACAAGGTGGTTCCCCTGGTCCAGCTGTCCCAGTTGTTGGGCAAGATGGTTTCTTGTCTGGGGATCGTTCCATGGGCCAGACTACATTCCAGAGCCCTCCAGTGGTTCCTTCTTCCTTTCCAGAAGTGGAACATGAGCGCTTCAACAAGAAAGGTGAGAGTTCCACATCACACACTATTGTCTCTTCTGTGGTGGATGTTGTCGGCAATGAACAGGGGATCCCTATTCAAGGAGCTTCCCATGCTCACCTTGACTATGGACGCCAGCCTGTTCGGCTGGGGCGCTCACCTGCAGACTCACATGGCACAAGGTCAATGGTCCCAGTCGGATTTAGCACACAACATCAATTGGCTGGAACTCAGGGCAATCCACCTGGCTCTCTGTCGATTTTCCACCATCGTGGCGGGAAATCACGTTCTCATTCTGATGGACAACGTAGCAGCCAAGGCACATGTCAACAGACAAGGAGGGACTCGTTCGTGGGCTCTCATGTTGGAAGCCCTGGAACTGGAGTTGTGGGCAGAGTCCAATATGGAGTCTATCAGTGCGGAGCACATATCTGGGGAGGCGAATCGTCAAGCTGACTCACTGAGCAGGGTCACAGTCAACCATTCAGAATGGTACCTGGACCCAGCCCTGTTCAGAGAGACTCGGTCAGGTTCGGACGTCCACAAGTGGATCTGTTCGCCTCCCCGACAAATTCCCAATTCCCCAGGTACTTCACGAGGTTTCCCTCACCGGGGGTGGAGGGAGTGGATGCTCTCTGCAGCAATTGGCCCAAGGGGCTCCTTTACGCCTTTCCTTCTCTTCCCCTGATTCCAGTGACAATCAGCAAGCTTCTGCAGGAACAGGAGGAAGTTATCTTAGTTGTCCCACATTGGCCAAGGCGACTGTGGTTTGCCGACCTCATGGATTTGTCTCTTTCCCCACCATGGAAGTTTCCACCGGACCGCGTCTCTCTCAGTCAGGGGAGACTTCAACACCCAGACCCACAGTGACTTCAACTAGCCTCTTGGCACTTGAGCGGGAGAGTTTAGCCAGGCAATCCTATTCGTCTGGGGTGATTTCTATGATCCAAGCCACTAGACGGCCCTCGACCAATAGGATCTATGATGCCACATGGAAGATTTTTTGCTCGTGGTGTAGTACATGTAATCTTAGACCTTTGGAGGTCACTATTCCTGATATTCTGGATTACCTTTTGGAGGGCCTGAACAAGGGTCTCTCACATAGCACCATCCGCATACAGGTTGCAGCTTTGTCAACGGTTCTCACCTGTGACAATCTAGTTCCTTTATAACAGCACCTGGTGGTAGCTGCCTACCTCATGGGACTTACCTACAGTGTTACAGGCCCTTATGTCACCACCGTTCGAACCCATATGGTCTTGCTCACTTCATTTCCTTTCTGTGAAGGTTGTCTTTCTGGTGGCCATCACATCGGCTAGACGTATATCGGAACTGGACGCTCTCTCGGTCAGAAGCGACCTGTGTATTTTTCTGGATGATAGAGTGGTCCTTAGATTGGATCCCTCTTTCATCCCGAAGGTCAATAACTGGTTCCATAGGTCTCAGGATGTTATTCTTCCAAACTTTTGTCCCAATCCATCACATCGCTTGGAGAAGCTGTGGCACAAGCTAGACATACGCAGGGCTCTGCACCACTACGTTAAGCGTACCGCAGCTTTTTGCAAGTTGGAGGCCCTGTTTGTGTCTTTCCAACCCTCTTCCATGGGTATGAAGATATCGTCTTCTACCATTGGAAGATGGATCAGGGCTTGCATTGCTCACGCCTATAGATCCCAATCTCTTCCAGTACCTGCAAATGTCACAGCTCATTCTACGCGCAGTACGGCCACATCAGCGGTCTGGTCTACCCAGGCTTCTGTTGAGGAGATCTGCAGGGCAGCAACCTGGTCATCTCCCTCTTTGTTTATAAGGCATTACAAACTTGATCGGTTCGCTGCAGTAGAAGCCTCCTTTGGTAGAAGGGTATTGCAGCAGGTAGTTCCCTCACAGGGGACACATGCCTAGACTTCCCCCCCCCCCCGTAGGGACATGGGTGGCTTTGGTATGTCCCACCAGTGGATGCTACATTCATCATGCTGGAGAAGGGGCGTTGTCTTACCTGAACGCCTTTTCTCAGCATGATGATGTAGCATCCACACCCACCCTTAATAGGCAGTTTAGGCAGGTGTTTGTTACAGGAGGAGCCATTGCGTCAGACTTCGTCATGGGAGCTTCGCCTCGTCAAAACTGGGAAAGCACTGCCCAAGGGAGGCGTGGCTAAAGTTCTGACTTGTCTGAGCAGGAAGGCTGAGATTACCCACCGGTGGATGCTAAATCATCATGCTGAGAAAAGGCATTCAGGTAAGACAACGCCCCTTTAGTTTCAAAAAAGAAAAGATGAAATTAAATATTTAAAATAACTTAAAAAGGTTTTTTTTTTACAATTCACTCCAAAGAAAACCACAATTGTAGATGATCAAAATGGATTTTCTTTAAATATGGCTTAATTTTTTAAAAAATACTTTAAAAAGTCATTTTCTTAAGCTAAGAAAGAAGTGGGTAAACTGCTTCAAAAATTAGTGTTTGTAAGGAGTTTATTTGCAGACTGAAGTATTATTGTGGTTTATTCGTGTTTTTGTGCATCTGTTGGCTTCAGGATAAGTCTAGTACCTCAAATTTAAAGAAGAATCATTTTGAAAATGTTAATTTTCATTTAAAATAAGACTTTTTTGTTTATTAGAAAGCCTAAATTAAATAATCTCATGATTTTTCTTGGAAGATGCTCCCATTCCCGATTGCTTCCAGTGACAAAAAACAACATTATTGCTTTATTTGAAACTGGTTATTTTTCCAGTCTGATCAACATCATTTGTTGGTTAAATGTGTGTTGAACAGATTCAAGGGAGGCTGGCAACAAGTAGCTTGCTGTCTGCTTGCATAAAAGCTCCCTTCTATTTAAAATTATTAATTTCTTATGACAGTCTTTGCTACTATGTACTGTAATAGACAAAGGAATTTTGGAATTCAGGCTACTTGAGAACAGGAAATACATGAGACATTTTGATTGAAAAGTAAATGGTCCACTAAAATGGCACTTAATCCTTTTATTATCTTCCAACAGCAGTTTCCACAATGTATTTTCATGAGGTAAGCTTCCCCTTCAGTCCAATTGTAATACTCATCATTACAGCTGGTTTAAATTTAGCCAGTATGTTTCCTTCTCAGCAAAAGTGGGAAAAGTGGAACGCAAATTGTCATAAAGGCATTACTGATATTTTTGGGTTCCCTGAATTTGTTGCCAAAATTTATATTTTTTTAATTTTCAGTTGAAATGTATAATTAATGTATTCTTTTTTCAACATTGTGTCCTTTCATTTATGTGGGGTTATGTTATGTTATGCTTTGCTTTTGTTCATTCTGTCTTTATTCTTTGAGCTGTGTAAGTAGTCTGAAGGAAACTACCTAATCTCTTTGCAATATCCTGTTATGCTTCATATATAGCTTGTGTTATTTTAGTTTTATTAAATTTGGTGCTCATCTGCATTATAATCAAAAAGATAGCTAACAAAAATAATGACGCAATGTCTTTAAAACCTGAACTTTTGGAAGATTAATTTGATGCTTTTTTATATTTGATGTCCCAGACTATAGGAATTTTGATTGTCTGAGAACAAAAATTAGACCGCTTAAATGTTTTCAACTTAAAATAAAACCTTACATTTTGTCCTACCATTGTTTTGCATAATAATGATTAATCAACCTGATATTATACAAAAGTGGTTAAGTTCTTGTTTGTGAATGTAATTAAGGTATTTCACTTAAAAAGACTTATGTTTGTGTATGTGAGTGTGCTGGACTTTATTCTACATCCTTTAAGCCAAGAAATAAATTGTACTGAAATACTTAAACAGTTCATAATATTATTATTTAAGTAACAATTTATAATCACTAAATTCAATTTCAACATCAAATAGATGAATAATATGATACAAAAAGGAGATTTTTGGATAGCAAATAACATGTTTAGTTATTTCAGATATCCACATGAAAACATTTGCAGGAGTAGACAAGCACCCAATTTCTGATGCACAGATAACTCAGTTTCTCTCACCTATACAGGACGTTCTCTTTTATCGACTGCCCCATTTAGCAACCATTAGAAGTTACAACCATGAACTTTATGATCAATTCTTGCATTTATGACCTTTGCATATCTGTAAAGCAAAGGAAAGCTGAAGTAAGATCATAAACACAGTTGATGATCTCATTTAATGTCTGCTTTGCTTGTTGACCAAGTTGTCAGTCCCGTTTGTGTTCACTAAACGAGGACTACCTGTAAAGCTAAACTTCTGTAAAGTGACTTCATCAGAATTTTTCCAGTTATAATCAATCTTTTTTCCCCAGAGAGTGGGTTCACAAGTCCAGCAGAGCATTAAACGATCCAGTAATTGGATCCAGTGGAATTGATTGCTCTTTGCCAATTTCTGTTTTTTGAATTGGGACTTGTACAGGTGGTTATCAACTTACAACTGGTCACTTAGTAACCATTCAAATTTCCGACAGACTCCCCACAGCTACTTATGACTCAGTTCCAATAGCTGTGCATGCTCGCATACGGACACACGCACCATTTGGGGTGTTTGGCAACCATCACCTCTTATGACCAGTTGCAGAATTCTATTGTCAGATGACTGTGATTTATGGCTTGTTTCCAGCAAAATATAGCCCTATAGGAAGACATTGATTCGCCTTAATAACTGGCATTTGCTTAACGATCATTGCAAAAAAAAATATTATAAATCACATTAGTTATATGGGTGCCTTGGTTTACAACCATCAGGATTTACAATGGAAATTTGGGGGACTATTATGGTTGTAAGACTATCTGTGATTATCTATTAGTTAATGTAGGGAATGTTGAGATTATTCCATTTGTTTAACATGATGATCCCTAGACATATTTTCATAGATTTTGAGCCTGTTGAGTTGAGATTTTGAACCTGTTGAGGTAGATGATAAAAGAGTTTGGCACATAATGAGAATATAAGAGGATTGCCTTGATCCATTTCAGAATGACTTTGGATCCACATTTAATACTGACATGGTTTTGGTGATGAGTGATCTTTGCTAGAAGAAAAAGGAAACAAAGATATTGGATAAGTTGTTCTAATATACAGATAGTCAATGATTCATTTAGTGACTATTTCAAGCTACAACAATGCTGAAAAAGGTAACTTGCAACTGTTGTAGCATCCCACAGCCACATGATCAAAATTTGGGCCCTTCGCAATCAGCATGTGTTTACAAAGGCTGCAGAGTCTGGAGATCCTGTGTTCGAAACCTTCCCAGCCGCCTTCCAACAAGCAAAGAAATTCTGATCCCAATTATGGTCATAAGTTGAGGATTACCTGTAGCTTTGGACTGTCCCTTCATCTTTTCCTTCTAGTCAAAAAAGTATGTACAGAAGAACTGCGCTTAACCCTTACTGATTATACTCATTGAGGTGAGATTCTTAAAATCTTAAGAAATATTTAAGGGCATTACTGCAGTTCTCACTGCAATTTTTGGGCAGGCGTTAATGATCTGAAGTGTTGTTGTTTTTTGAAAACCAAAGACAACGTGCTGCTAATGACATGATGGGAAGAAGTACAAAAAGTAAACAAATGAAGGTATTTTTTGAGACAGCAGGACATAGAGCAAACTTTCTGGGACTAATTCCAAATGTGAGGAGAGCTCTTTTTTTGTCAGAACCATGGCAGGAAAGGAAAGTAGGACCTGGTTTTCCTGTGCACAGCGGTCCTGGCAACACTTCTTCTTCATACTGTGAATGGTTTTTTTTCCCCCTAGGGCCATAGTTGTTAACAATGTTTATCATCTTTGCCCTGTAGGACACAGACCACATTCAAGCAGCAAATGGTATCTTCCACCTACAGGAATTGGTTTGCTTAATAGTTGCTGCAGCTGCCAAAAAAGCCAACACAGTGCTAGGCTGCATTAACAGAGGGATAGAATCAAGATCACGTGAAGTGTTAATACCACTTTACAATGCCTTGGTAAGGCCACACTTGGAATACTGCATCCAGTTTTGGTCACCACGATGTAAAAAGATGTTGAGACTCTAGAAAGAGTACAGAGAAAAACAACAAAGATGATTAGGGGACTGGAGGCTAAAACATGTAAGGAACGGTTGCTAGAATTGGGTATGTCTAGTTTAACGAAGAGAAGGACGAGGGGGGACATGATAGCAGTGTTCCAATATCTCAGGGGCTGCCACAAAGAAGAGGGAGTCATGCTATTCTCCAAAGCGCCTGAAGGCAGGACAAGAAGCAACGGATGGAAACTAATCAAGGAGAGAAGTAACTTAGAACTAAGGAGAAACTTCCTAACAGTTAGAACAATTAACCAATGGAACAATCTGCCTCCAGAAGCGGTGAATGCTCCAACACTGGAAGTTTTTAAGAAGAGACTGGACAGTCATTTGTCCAAAATGGTGTAGGGTTTCCTGCCTGAGCAGGGGTTGGACTCGATGATCTCCAAGGTCCCTTCCAATCATCATCATCATCATCATCATCATCATCATCATCATCATCATCATTATTATTATTATTATTATTCATCGCATATTCAGCCAGATGTTCAGACTGGATTTGGCATTTTGTCTACCTATCGAGTCCTTACCCAGGACCTGGGATAGGCAGATGTGGATGTTTGATGGTATTACAGATATCGTCGCAGGATGGAAGCAGTTCCTAGTAAGGCCGCCTTTTGCAATTGACTAATAGCAAATTTGTCAGTGCCAATGGCGTTCAAGTGGTGCTCCAGTTGTTTCGGGATTGCACCCAAGGAGCCTATTACTATTGGTACTACCCTTGCTTGCTTTTGCCACAGTCTTTCTATTTCTATTTATAGGTCTTTGTATTTTGTTATCTTCTCCAGTTCTTTCTCGTCTATTCTGCTGTCTCCAGGCACAGCCTCGTCCACTATCCAGACTTTTTTGTCTTTCTTATCAACAATTGTTAAGTCTGGGGTGTTATGTTGCAGGTGCTTGTCTGTTTGAATTCTGAAGTCCCAGAGCAGTTTAATTTTATCATTTTCTATGACTTTCTCTATTTTATGATACCATCAGTTTTTGCTTACAGGCAAATGATATTTTTTGCAGATCTTCCAATGCACCATTGTTGCTACTTTGTCATGCCGCTGCTTGTAGTCAGTCTGTGCAATCTTCTTGCAATAGCTTACCAGGTGGTCCACTGTTTCTTCAGCTTCTTTACATAGGCGGCACTTACTGTCTGTTGCTGTCTTCTCAATTTTGACTTTATATGCATTTGTCCTTAAGGCTTGGTCTTGTGCAGCCAGAATTAGTCCCTCGGTCTCTTTCTTCAATTTTCCTGCTCTTAGCCATTGCCAGGTTATTATCTGCTTTCCCAGTTTTTTTTTTTAACGTATTGGCCATGTAGTGCTTTGTCTTCCCATGCCTCTATTCTGTTCTTCATTTGGTCTTTCTTGCAGGCCAGTTTGGTCATTATTATTATTATTACTATTATTTTGACATGTGTATGCAAAGTCTATCTGACAACAACCAAGCCTATATTATTTTAAATGTATTTCTCTCTCTTTAACAAGGGTGGAAATTGTGGGTCAAGCAACATATGCCTGAAAATGCCCACAATTTCTGAAGGCAAATTATTGGATTATTACTCCACGATTATTGGAGGAGTATGTACAGTATAATGGCCAGATTATTTGCATTCTCAAATAATCAATTAGTATCTGCTGCATATTGTTCAGGATTTCAGCCAAAATAGATCATTATCTGCTTGCAAAAGTATATGCACCTTCCAAATCTAATCAGGACATCTCTGATATTACCATATGCATTCCATATATGTTTATACATAAATACATTAAACAAAGAAGGAAATATTACATAATGTAGTCATCCTCTCTATTCAGGTTGAACCATTAACAAAGCAGTCTATTGTAATTCTCTGTAACAAATGTGGTAAATTTTCTTTCTTGCATCTATGCATTTTTCAACGAAATGTTGAAGAACAATCTGCTTTGCAGATCACATTTAAACCACACTGCAGTTGCCAGATGCGACACTCTCTTATTCAGAATTCTTCTCAACACCTTCCCCAGGCACACTCAATAAAATTTCCCTTACAGTTTTTGCATTTTTCTGTTTTTCTTCATATAAACCATAATATTGATATTCTTTTTGCCATCACACATAATGGATAGATTCAAAAAACTCTAATACCTCAAATTTTTGGCCTCTTGGCCCTAATAAATTGAAAATAACTCAATTTTATATCTCCAATATTAAGTTTAATATATCTAAGACAATGTAATGACATACCCAGGAAAGAAAGAAATGGCAAGAGAATATTTGTGTTTGGAATCAATAGAATTATGGCTTCGGGGTGGGGGGGAAAATGGCATACTGATGTGTCTCCGCAAACACTGGAAATTGGTGGCCAAGCATTAAATCCAGGTCATTGGTGTTCTCAAAATAAGGAGGGGTCTGGGGATTGCTCACTTGGGCTCTAAAAGGTTGCTCCTTGTGCGGAAACCCATAAAATAAAATAAGGTTATGTAAAGAAGATCAGAAGTCATTTCCTTAAATATATCTTTCTTTTCTATTTTCTGCACTTTCTATTTATTTTTTTATCCCTCTTAATCTTACATTTTACTATTGTTAAAATGTTTAATAAAATTACTGTTTTAAAAAAAGGAAATTTTATTATTATTATAATGCAGAATATATCTGAATAAAACAAATAAAATTTATTTCAATTTTGAAATTTCTTTTTAGCAAAGCTCCGTACAAAATAGTTTTCCAACGGTATATTACTTCTACAATGTGTATTATATTTTATGAAAGAAATAAAATGCTGCAGTGGATATTTTCCCCCTATATACAATAATTGACCAAATGTTTAATTGTTTTGGATTCTTACAGTAGAGATACTTCATGAAGTAACTGAGATTAAAATTTGAAGCAAATAGAATGGTTTGATAATAGTGGGATGAGAAATTAATAGCACTGCCGCTCTGTTAGGAATATGGATGGTTCAGAAATGTGATTTAGACAGACAACTACCTTGATCAGTGAATAATGATGAAAGAGTTTTGGAAATAGTAGAATGTTGAATTATAAATAGGCATATTTGTAAATAATTTGTTTTTGTGAAAAATTAATGTGAATGTGAATCCTTTATAAATCATGTTTTTGATGCTAGTTGCAGAAAAGAATTATGCTGCACATTTTGAGTTAGATTTATTTAGCAAACTGTGTGGATTCTCCATTTGTTGTGTTATTTTTGGTGGGTATAAGATAACTTGTATACAAAAACGCTCCTGTGCTCAGGTAACGTGCAACTTGTTTTGCTGAATAACTTGTCTTGGCCTTTATTTTGAAACTGCACCCAAAGCAGTTAAAAATGGGAAATGGAAAAGGCATGTTTTCATAATCCAGCTCAGTAAAGTTTGCACAACTTGCTCTTTGTTTCATCATCCCAACAATAAATCTTTCATTTATGTCAGCTAAGAGTGCCTACCAGGTCTGCAAATGATTACGTCTATGAATTGTGTTGGTGCTCTTTCACTGTATAGGTGAATGTTAAAATGGGGAGTTGAGCAAGGCTCTTTTATGATCTGGCAAGAAGTCTCTTAACCCCCCAAAAGTCTTGGTACTTCAAGCTCCATCAAGTGTTTCCAATTTCTTGTTCTCTTAACTACTATATGATATTATAGTAATTTACTCCCCTTGGTTATGAGAATCAAAGTTAGCTGATCATACATTGTTCATAAAAACAGACTTCCCCATTTGGTATTCTCTAGATGTGATATTTTAACGATGCAATTAATTCCCTTTTCACAGGTAAACCATATCTATGCTATCTTTGAATAGAATTGTTTTTAGTGATTTTAAAGGTAAATGTTCTCTCCAGCATGATCTTATGCATTGTTTACTGTGGCTCAGTGGTCGTTATTCCCAAGTAACCAGACATCAGATTGGGAAAATCTCTGATAATTAGTTTTTTTGCTCAAAACCAACCAAAACATTTTGCTGCTCATACAACGCCAACTGGACTAGCATTGACACTAGGAGAAGACCATTTAAAGAGGCTTAGGACAGGCAGTGGGACATACACAGTTCTAACCCACCAACTTCTGGAGTGGCCATTGCACATTGTAATATGTGTCTCAGTTACAGAATGACGCATCCTCATGTGTATTGTATGTTGAAGATAGTGGCTTTGAGTCTGCTTGCCTTTTGTTTATTAGGAGAGGGAATCAGGTCAGAAACTAGTAAGCACTGCTTCCAGAGTTTCAGTTTGGAGAATGAAAAGCTAGAAGACTTCGATAAAAGCAAGAAACACTGTCTAATCTACCCAGGATTCTACCTAACATTGTCACTTCCCTTTGTTTCAGAGAACAGATTTGTCTGTTTTAAAGACAGGAAATATTAGGTCTCCTAATTCAGCAGGAAAAAACATGGAACAATAAATATGGATATTTCTTACTCTGAATTTCTTTTTGTTTTCTGTTTATTTCTCCTTATCGTGGATATTTGGATAGTGCCGGAGAAATGCTTAGAATTGCTTGGCAAAATTGAAGTGTTTCTGTAATTCTTAAAGCAATCTTCTCTGCACTTGTTTTCCTCTTGAACGTCTGCCAATTTGCTGAAAATGAAATCCAGCCACTGGATTGTTGTGAATGTCTTCCCTCTAAAGGCTATGGTTTGCATTGCAGATAGACTATGTCCAAGTGTTGGATTAGACCAGCTCAAATTAGGTTAGCAGGTAGAAGAGGCAATGCCATTATACAATGGTGCTCAAAAGTTTGAGAACCCTTTTGAATTTTCAATATTTCTGTATAAATATGACCAAAACCAGGATCTTTTCTCCAAACCAGAAGAGTAAGAACTCAAACAAGTGAATCAAAAACATTATACCTGTTCTTTCATTTATTGAGGAAAATTATCCAACAGCTGTTGTGTCTCTGGTTAATTCTTACGATTGCATTTAAAATAGAACCATTTATCCTTTCCTAAAGTACAGTTTTTGTTTTACTTTCCTTACTCTTTGAACATATTAATTATTTTTCAGATTAGCTGCTTGATATCTATGTTTCTATGTTCGTAATTTAAAGTAAGTAGCTCATTATGTTTTGGGATAGTGCCACCAGCTAGCATTTGAACAATAAGCAAGAACAGTGTGTCTACTCACTATGTAGTTTTACATAAGATAAGCATCTCAGAGTAATATCCTAATTTTCTGATGCTCACATCAAGACTGGGTGAAAGGGTTTTGCACCATTCGCAGCTTCCTAAAAAAATCTTCCTGCAAGAACACAATGATTATCCTTTATTACTGCTAGGGAACAAATACTATGTCTTCTATCAGACCAGCTCAAAAAACAGGAACCCCAAGGATTCTGTGAATGATACTTTATTGTTATAGACTACAATAACAGAATATTTAAATCTTGTCATTCTTCTGGCCCTTTTATACCAGACAGAACCATAGTGGGTTTATTTTGACTTTCTTTCTCACACTTTCCACTTTCTTAAGACTATTCTTTAATATTATTATGTGGTTTGGATTCAGATAATATGTTAAAAAATTTGCAATACTTTTAATGTTGACTTTTTAATATGTTGGTTTCATTAAAATATACAGAGAAATTGAAAATGTAGAATGGAGTATTAGCTGGAAAATATAGAAAGAACTAAATTACAAATTACAATAATCTGAATTACTGCAATGCAATTTTTCTCTTGATTAAATAGTGTTTCTAATCTCAGTTTCTGTTATGGTGTTAATTTGTGGGGGGATTTTTTAAAGATTTTTTTTTTATCCTGTATTTTTTCTCAAGGTGGGGAACATATCTAATACTCCTTCCTTTTATTTTCCCCACAACAGCAATATATATTGGTTTCATTTGTGTTGTGTATCTGGTTCTGATAAGCATTTTGCACCTTGGAGAGCACTTAGCAATTTGGACTGTTGTTTTAAAATATTATGATGTGACTGGATAGTGTGATTATTTTCTCAACTTGGATGTGGTCTGTGACAGAATCTCGGCTTTTTCAAATGGGATCTTATGACAGAACAAGTGATTCTCCAGAGACGCAGTGGCAATATCATTAGACTATTGTGAAACTTCAAGGCATAATGAACTTTGATGAACTTTGATGAACACTTTATTGTAATAGCTAAAATTAAACTCTGAAGACTAAGATGAAAATCACATTTTCAATACAGTGGGCTCCCCCCCCCCTTGAGACATTACAGAATATTTACTCAATAGATTTCTATTTGCAGAAAATAATGTAAAAACTTTGTATATAAATATTGTGCGCATGGCTTTTAGTTGTCTGTGTAGGCATTAAATAATTTACAAATTTACATTAGAGTTTATTCATAGAGGAAAACTTATTTATGCAACAACTCTGTTTTCTATTCAAGGAGAGTAAAACATATTTTCCAGCTAAGTTCTTTGTATTCAGCTCATTGTCAGTGCTAGAATAAAATAAAAATAGTTTTTAGGGAATAATTTTAGCTAAAACCAGCTTGGACTGAATAACTGTGTATGCATGTATGCATGCATATATAAAAAATACTTAGTCTGAAGAATCAGAACCTTTTATATCAGGGGTCTTCAAACTTGGTCCTTTTATGACTTGTGGATTTCAACTCCCAGAATTCCTCAGCCAGGCTGAGGAATTCTGGGAGTTGAAGTCCACAAGTCATAAAAGGACCAAGTTTGAAGACCCCTGTTTTATATCATTGTTTAGCTACAACTATTGAATTTTAGAGTCACTGTTGATGTTCTATTAGTGAAAGAATTGGCTATTTTAAAAGATGCTACTACAGATGGTGGTACATCGACAATAGGTACACTTTGGTATCATTGGCAACATGTTGTACCTAATCTCAGCTCTTTATTTTGCCCTGACATTGAGAGGGACCTAACTTTCACAACCTGGCTAGACACATTTAGAATTGTGGAACAGGTTTACTAACTCATACAACAAATGTTTTGGCGAGAACTATAATGTAGCTTTTATAATGGGAGAAGTACAGAATAATAGTTTCCATATTTTCTCAAAAATAATGTATGTTTTGGTCAGTTAAATAGAATTAGTTCATGAATGTGGTCTCTGGGACAATGGTTTCAACCCATTTCTCAGTTAAAAAAAGAGGGTCTCTGGCTCAAAGGCATCCAGCTGGCTTCATACCTAAGGCAGGACTAGAACACATAGTCTCCCCTTTTTTAGCCTAGGAGCCACTACATCAAACTAGATCACTAATTAAAATGAAGAATGGCTATTCCCACAAATAGTGACAGGGCAAGCTATTAGAGTATAAAATGAGAGCAAAACTCTACTCCCTACTAGCACTGATGATGTTACCTGGTTTGGTAATGAAATGTCTGCAAGAAAACAAGACCAAAAGGAATAAGCCTGGCAAAAATGATGTTCATTTACCTCGTGAGAAGAATGAGATTTCCCTGAATTTTCTCTTGAAATTTTGTTGTTAAAGAGCAAAAGCAGCACAATCTCCAGAGAAGAAAGCATGAAAGCAGCAAATCAAGAGAGTATTATTTTATAATACGATAAACATTAGTTGTTGGGCTTCCACACTGCAAATTATTATTTCAGAGCTAACTTGCACAGCTGCTCTTACTGTGTCTTGCTGTCTTGAAACCAGGAAGGACTTACATCACCCTAAATTTTATCAGTGTTAAATTTGTTGCTCTCACAGCACACCTTTTTTATTCAAGCAGAACGTGATCATGCTACGCAGTTGTCTGTATAGTTGTACCATGAAACACTGAAAGACAGTGATTGGTGGCCCTTCCTGGCTGATATTTGACTGTCGCCATCAATCATTCTACTACCAGTAGAATGCACTGAAAGTGATTTGTTTCTGGCCAACGATAAAGCCAAAAAGATGGACTCAGAGTGAGTTTAAGGTTTGATCTGGACATAAAATAAATAAATAAAATCATCATCAATTGCCTTATGTATGCCAGGGGAGTGCTTACATGGTCCAGGTACTTCATCCAATCTTTTTTCTCTCTCTACAATTGTCAGTCTAATGAAATTACATAGTTCCTCTGTCTTTTGATCATTGTTTTGTGTTTCCCATTGCATAAGTGTTGTAAGAGTTTTGCTATATATACTGTAGAAGTTGTGTTAAATTGTGGGGTGCTCTTAAGAACATTAACATACTTTTTCTGAAATAATTATAAACTGTCAATGGATTAGCCACTAAATGGCACAGAAGAATTAGAATATTTATATTATTTGGCTGCCATCAAGAGGTTGCCCCAATTTGTGCAGCTGAGATGCAGTCTCTTGGTAAGTGTTGAAGAGCTAGAATTTGGAAAAAGAAAGAAAGTAAACCTCCCCTTCAAAATACAGTGAATAAAATAGATTTAGAATACAATAGAGCAGAGCTGGAAGGGACCTTGGAGGTCTTCTAGTCCAGTCCCCTACTCAAGCAGGAGAAGAAATAGTAACTACAGACAAAGGCTTCATGTCCATCCTTTACCCACTATCCATATAGAAAGGACCCCACAGCACCCACATAAGTAGAACCAGTATTCTGAAGCAGAAATAACATGTATGCAAGGTCCTGGATTGATGTGCTTTGGATTGCATGGTCTCTCAATTGAGACAGCAATTTTTAGATTTTTAGGTTGATTGGTTCACCTGTGTTTGAGATGAGGGGAAGAAAGCACAAAGAGAAGGTTCTGATCTCCAACAGAGCCAAAATATATGTTCAGCGTAACAATCAGATACAAGCGGATGATGTCACCTTAGCTGCATCCTCTTCTTATGTTGCCTCCTATATGTGGCCTAGATCAGGGGTCCCCAACCCCTGGGCTGTGGACGGCACCAGGCCGTGGCAGGCCAGAAACCGGGCTGCACAAACAAGTGAAACCCCATCTGCGGAATGCAAGCAGCACACAAAACCATGCCCCCTCTGGTCCATGGAAAAACCTCTCTCCACAGAACCGGTCCCTGGTGCCCAAAAGGTTGGGGGCCACTGCCCTAGATTGTCCAAATGGAATGACTTATTCTGCCTTCACTTGGAAAACACCACATCCACCTCTAAAGCTGTCTTCTAGTTGCTTTAGCAGTGGTTTAATGATGAGATAGAGGTAACATTGTGCATACCCAATCTACATAAAAGAAAATTTTGATGAAAAATGAGGCATCTTTGTAATGAAGCAAATCCTGAAGCAGATACGCTCATTGAGGAGCAAGGAAGCTTATTCTAAATTAAATGTGCCAAAATGGCAAAAGAATTGGTGTAGAATTAGTTTCAGAAGATACGGATGTACATAATTATGTGTTCCCAAATTGTATTCATTCAACTGTGTCTATGAAAACATCCTTGAAAAAAAAAGTCCTGTTAAATTGAATCATAATTGCTAATATCTGTTGCCATGGTACTGCTTTTTATCTAATTATTAAACCGTATGAAAAAATAATTCAAATTGTTCTTCCAAAAATGCTGTTCAATTTTTGTGTTATACTTTGCCTGGCTTTAATAATCCACTTCCAAATATATATTGGTTTCTGGAAAAGAGAACTTGTTAGGAGTGGTTTTTCTAAATTGGCCACAATGATCTATTGTGACTTACCAACTGAATCATTGCTATATTTGCAGCACTGCCAAGATTGCTGCTGGAAAGGGATTGAAATGTTCACAGTACATCAGTGATTCAAATATTTTCTTGTGTGTTATCCCAATAAATTGTATGTACAAAAGTTGCTTTCTTGCAATGTTCAATAAAGATATTGCTATGGTTGGACTGATAGAGTTGTGAGTGAAAGTGACAGAGCAGTAACTAAACAGTCTTGTTCACATATCTTATTGAAAAACCTTAGGCCAATTCTCAGGGTAACTTAATTTTCAGCATAATTGTGCTGTCAGATGTAAAATGCTTTCAAAATGGTTAAAAATGGAGACTTCAATGGGAACATGGCTCCAACTCATTTAAAAAGGTTTAGCTAATTATATACACATGAGACTACTTATAAAAAAGAGGGAAGCACTTCTTTCTTAAGCAAGCATCTATTCATGAATGTGCTGTTTGCCATTTCTAGATATTTGTGTCCATCATTCATGCGCACACACACACACACACACACACACACAATAGATTTTCTATATCTTCATAATTTCTAAAATTGTTGCATTGTTCAGTTTAAGGTACCTCAGCATCCAAACTTTTTTTTATAATAAAATCACCTTTAATCTTTATTCTTTGAAATTCCCCATGCTTGATCTGATATGGATCTTGGGCCGACCAGATACTTCTCTGAATTCTCCAAGAATTCTTCCCCTTAAAAATCAATTTAGTCATTAGATAAGAGCTATGGATCTTCGATGGATCTGCCGTAAATTACTGACTTTTTTTGAACTAATTAGATCTTCTTATTTAAAAAAATCAGGATAGTAGAGTTCTGGAGATTTCTGCCAGTTATTTTAACAACAATAACAACAATAGTTGGAAGGGACTTTGGAGGTCATCTAGTCCAGCCCCCTGCTCAGGCAGGAAACCCTATACCATTTCAGACAAATGGCTGTCCAGTCTCTTCTTAAAAACTTCCAGTGTCGGAGCATTCACTGCTTCTGGAGGCAGGTTGTTTCACTGGTTAATTGTTCTGACTGTCAGGAAGTTTCTCTTTAGTTTTAGGTTGCTTCTCTCCTTGACTAGTTTCCATCTGTTGCTTCTTGTCCTTTGGAGAATAGCTTGACTCTCTCTTCTTTGTGGCGGCCCCTGAGATATTGGAACACTGCTATCATGTCCCCCCTCGTCCTTCTCTTCATTAAACTAGACATACCCAATTCCAGCAACTGTTCCTTATATGCTTTAGCCTCCAGTCCCCTAGTCATCTTTGTTGCTCTTCTCTGTACTTTTTCTAGAATCTCAACATCTTTTTTTACATTGTGGTGACCAAAACTGAATGCAGTATTCCAAGTGTGGCCTTACCAAGGCATTGTAAAGTGGTATTAACACTTCATGTGATCTTGATTCTGTCCCTCTGTTAATGCAGCCTAGCACTGTGTTGGCTTTTTTGGGCAGCTGCAGCACACTGCTGGCTCATATTTAAATGATTGTCCACTAGGACTCCAAGATCCCTCTTACAGTTATTACTATTGAGCAAGGTACCACTATACGTGTACATTTGGTTTTTCTTGCCTAAATGTAGAACCTTACTTTTTTCACCACTGAATTTCATTTTGTTAAATACCGCTCAAGGTTCAAGTCTGTCAAGATCCTTCTGTATCTTAAGCCTATCTTCTGGAGTGTTGGCTATTCCTGCCACCTTGGTGTCATCTGAAAATTTGATGAGTTCCCCATCTATCTCCTCATCTAAATCATTGATGAAGATGTTGAAGAGCACTGGGCCCAGAACAGAGCCCTGGGCACCCCACTACACACTTTCCTCCATGTAGATGCAGTTCCATTGAGGATCATATGCTGAGTACAGCCGGTCAGCCAGTTACGAATCCATCTGGTGGTGATGCTGTCTAGCCCACATTTTTCTATCTTATCAAGTAGTAGGTTGTTGTCTACTTTATCAAATGCCTTACTGAAGTCCAGGTAAATTATATCCACAGCATTCCTCTGGTCCACTAATTTTGTCACTTGGTCAAAGAATGCAATAAGATTTCTCTGGTATGATCTGTTTTTGACAAACCCATGTTGGCTTTTAGTAATGACTTTATCTCTAGGTGTTTGCTAATTCATTGTTTGATTATCTTTTCCAGAATCTTCCCAGGTATTGAGGTCAGGCTGATAGGTCTGTAGTTCCCACATAAGTTTTCTTAGCTGGAGTGGAATGAGGGTAGATTGAGAACTAGAAATAGCATAGAAAGAAGAAAAAATAAACATATTTTCTGTATTTTCTGTAAATATATTTTTTTGAATCCAGTCAGAGGGGTCTACTAACTGGGGAGAAGTAGAAGAATTACAGAAGAACATGTTTATACATTTCCCATAACATCTCCAGGTTGACTTCTGGCAGATCCAGTTGTCCTCTTTCTTCAACCTTGACAATCAGTTGATAATGTCATGTAAAGTCTGCTTTTAACCTTTATGAGAAAACAGATATTTTAACAATTCCTAAAACAAGGTTATATCTTATGCCTGGATTTTTCCAATTAGTAATAGTAGCCTTCAGGTGCTTTGGAAAATAGCTTAATTCCCTCTTTCCCTTTCCCAAAAGGTTTCCACAATTTTGGCCACTAATGTAGTGCAGTAGAATGGCAATGGCAATGGGAATTTTCTAGTGACCTCAGGATGCTAGTCAAGAAAAAAGTAGATATAATTCTCTTTTCCACCAAGTTTAAGGTACAAGGAGAATTACGCAACATTAGAGTATGGGATCCTGCTGAAAATTGAAGTATATCAGATAGGAACCCTGGGAGGAAGTGATCATGCAATATTAGAATTCAACATTATAGAAGCACAACCAATAGAACACAGTCAAACTAGAGTCTTGGACTTCAAGAGAGCTAATTTCAATAAACTTAGAGAGGGCTTGGGAAGGATTCCATGGATGAGAATCCTCAAGGGGAAAACAACTCAAGAAGCTTGGGAAATTTTGAAAAATGAGATAATAAAAGCACAGTCTAGCACAATACCAACAAAGAGGAAAAATAACAGCTCTCAAAAGAAACCAGCATGGCTGCATAAAGAACTCTCTGACAAATTGAAAGATAAAAAGGACAAGTACAGAAAGTGGAAAGAGGGGAACATAACTAAGTCAGAATATCAGCAAATAGCCCGAGCCTGCAAAGATGAAGTGAAGAAAGCCAAGGCTCAAAATGAACTGAAGGCTTGCGACCAAAGTCAAAAATAACAAAAAAAGCTTCTTTCAACATGTAAAAAACAAGAAAAAAGTGAAGGAAATGATTGGTCCATTAGTGGGTGGAAGTGGCAAGAAGGTGACAAGCAACAGGGAGAAAGCAGAACTATTTAACTCATTTTTTGCATCTGTCTTTACACAAAGGGAAAAAACAGACCAACCTATCAAAAATAGTGCCATAAAAAACAAAACAGAAACACAAGTTAAGATAGGCAAGAAAATGGTTAGGGAGCACCTGTCCAGCCTAGATGAGTTCAAATCGCCAGGACCAGATGGATTACACCCCAGAGTTCTCAAGGAACTGGCAGATGTGATATCGGAGCCACTGAACTATATTTTTCAAAGATCCTGGAACACAGGGGAACTACCAGAGGACTGGAAAAGAGCTGATGTAGTTCCCATCCTCAAAAAAGGAAAAAAAATGGATCCAGGAAATTACAGACCTATCAGCCTGACCTCAATACCTGGGAAGATCCTGGAAAAGATAATCAAACAACGAATCAACGAACACCTAGAGGCAAACAAAGTCATTACTAAAAGCCAACATGGGTTTGTCAAAAATAGATCATGCCAGACAAATCTTATTGCATTCTTTGACCAAGTGACAAAATTAGTGGATCAGAGGAATGCTGTGGACATAATTTACTTGGACTTCAGTAAGGCATTTGATAAAGTAGATCACAACCTACTACTTGACAAGATAGAAAAATGTGGGGTAGACAGAACCACCACCAGATGGATCCGTAGCTGGCTGACCGGCCGTACTCAGCGAGTGGTCCTCAATGGAACTGCATCTATATGGAGGGAAGTGTGTAGTGGGGTGCCCCAGGGCTCTGTTCTGGGCCCAGTACTCTTCAACATCTTCATCAACGATTTGGATGAAGGGATAGATGGGGAACTCATCAAATTTGCAGATGACACCAAGCTGGCAGAAATAGCCAACACTCCAGAAGATAGGCTTCAGGTACAGAAGGATCTGGACAGACTTGAACACTGGGCACTAACTAACAAAATGAAATTCAATGGTGAAAAAAGCAAGGTTCTACATTTAGGCAAGAAAAACCAAATGCACAAGTACAGCATAGGTGGCACCATGCTCAATAGTAGTAACTGTGAGAGGGACCTCGGAGTCCTAGTAGACAATCACCTAAATATGAGCCAGCAGTGTGCTGCAGCTGCCAAAAAGGCCAACACAGTGCTAGGCTGCATTAACAGAGGTATAGAATCAAGATCACGTGAAGTATTAATACCACTCTTCAATGCCTTGGTAAGGCCACACTTGGAATACTGCATCCAGTTTTGGTCACCACGATGTAAAAAAGATGTTGAGACTCTAGAAAGAGTACAGAGAAGAGCAACAAAGATGATTAGGGGACTGAGGCTAAAACATATAAGGAACGGTTGCTAGAATTGGGTATGTCTAGTTTAACGAAGAGAAGGACAAGGGGGGACATGATAGCAGTATTCCAATATCTCAGGGGCTGCCATAAAGAAGAGGGAATAAGCTATTTTCCAAAGCACCTGAAGGCAGGACAAGAAGCAACGGGTGGAAACTAATCAAGGAGAGAAGCAACCTAGAACTAAGGAGAAACTTCCTGACAGTGAGAACAATTAATCAGTGGAACAGCCTGCCTCCAGAAGCAGTAAATGCTCCAACACTGGAAGTTTTAAGAAGAGACTGGACAGCCATTTGTCCGAAATGGTGTAGGGTTTCCTGCCCGAGCAGGGGGTTGGACTAGATGACCTCCAAGGTCCCTTCCAACTTTACTATTATTATTATTATTATTATTAACACTGTCTATCATTTCATCTCTGTTAGTGAGAATTAGATCCAAAATGGCTAATCCCCTACTACTCTGCACATTTACCAAGTGTTATTTTTATATCGACTCAACATTTTTGCTGTGTAAAATAGTCCTCCTATCTAGCTAGAAACATCTGATCAATTTCTGCTTCACTTACGTGTCTGTAACCTACTGTAACTTAATGGTTGTACAGGAAAACTGTATATTCACGGCGGTAAAATTGTAAGGCATTTCTTTCTGCACTAATTGAAACTGCAACTATGGTTTAAATGGGTTTGTTTATGCCATTCCATATAAATCTAATTTAGCTATTAGAGGAAACTTTGTGGCTTTGGTACTATGAATTATTGTTCTCTCCCTTTATTCTGCTCTAGACAGTATTCATTGAAATACAAATAAATCAGGAGAAGAGAGGAAGATTGATTTCTTTGCAAATGCATTTAGTGTTGCCTCCCAGTTTTCAAGTTAAAGTTTGCTTGATAGATGAACATTATAAAAGCCATAATGATGTACGAAAATTTGCAACAGGAAAGGATTTGCAGTAGATGCCACTAAGGACTGTGTTGGTGGTCCAATTCATCTTCAAAGAGCCATTTCTAGTTAAATGGTGCTAAGTTGTTTGCTGCAAACCCAGCTTATGGTCAGATTCTGATCAACACTTTGGGATAGCTCCTTCTAGTCTAGATGCATCCTTAGAATGGGTTCTGAGAGTTTACATGATAAAAACAATTGAAGACAGATTTTTAGATGCAGATTTCATGTGAGCATTTAGGTAACAAACACATTTTTTTTCAGAGGAACTCTGGTATTCAGCTCTAGATTCTTTAAAAGTTAATACAGACATTAATTTAGTTAAGAAACACATTCATTCTGTTGCTTTTTAATGTATGAATGCAGCTAAAATATTCATAAGCCCAAATGCATTAATATTTAGCAGAAAAATGTCAGATTTTTTCCAGACAAGACCATGATAACAGCTAAAGATCAGAAATTAAACCTGTTCAGAATAAATGATCAACACATGATAGTTTAATATGCATAATAATTTTCTTTTAATCATTTGTAATTACTCTAATTTTCTATCTTTTACATGGCAGTTACGTTGAAATCAGTTTTAGCAATTTACCTTCCATGTACATTTGTTTATAAGTATAGTTTAAATCTAATACAGATTTATCAGGGGGGAAGTAGGCATTTTACAGAGGAGGTCAGTAGTGTTAGGTCTAGTTGTAAAAAGCACAGTTGTGTACAAATTAAGTAAGCAAGATTAAATCCAAGGTGTCTCTTTTTTATAATTATTATTTTTCATTTTTCCAATTTCCAATTTACAAAATGATAAACATTTTCTTTTTTTCTTTTTTTAACAGTACTGTGTCATGTATCTCTTGCAGTTACTTACATTTATTGCTATACATTTTTATTTCTCTGTTCTAACCAATTATACCACTTATCCCATACCTCATAAAATTCTGTTTCTTCCTTGCCTTTCATTTCTAGCGTAAACTTATACATCTCGGCACATTTTAATATCTTACAGATAATCATATCATTAGCTGGTATATTTTCAAGTTTCCAGCATTGCGCATAGACAATACGTGCTGCTGTTACTAAGTGTACAATAATATATTGGAGTTGCTTCTTTATCTTTTGATTAATTATTCCTAATAAAAATAATTCGGCTTTAAATTCAATTTGTTCTCCTGTTAGCTCCTGTAGCCATCTCCTTATTTGTTCCCAGTATTTCCTTGCTTTAGGACATTGCCACCACATGTGATAAAATGTTCCATCCTTATATTTACACTTCCAACAGTCCGGTTTCATATTTGTATACATCTTAGCCAATCTCGCCGGTGTCAGATGCCACCTATAAAGCATTTTGTACTGATTTTCTTTATATGCCATTGATAATGTTAATTTGCAGTTTTTGTTCAATTCTTTTTCCCATTCTTCTAAATTTATATTTTGGCCTACATTCCGTGCCCATGCTATCATCGAATCTTTCACTATTTCTTCTTCCATTTCTCCCTTTAATAGATATTTATACGCTTTTGTTAAAAGAATTTCTTCCTTGCCTATCAATATTCTATCCAATTGTTGTGGTACCCCTTGAATTCCATATTCTTCCATATCTTTTCTATATCTCGACTGTGTGTGTAAATATGGCCACCAGTTTATAATTATTCAATGTTCTTTTAGTTCTTCCTTTGATTTAAGATTCCCTTGGTTATCTAATAATTCTTTGTATCTTATCATCTCTTTTTTATCCAATGTATTCGGGTAAATCGTTGCCTCCATTGGCGAGACCCAATTTGGTAATTTCATATAATGTTTCCTTTTGACCTTTTCCCATGTCCATATCAACACTTCTCTTATTTGATGTTGGTAAAAGTATGCATTTGTCTTGTTACATTTATCCCATAGGAAGGCAGGCCAACCGGCCTGTAGATCGTGTCCTTCAATCATTAACACCCTTTTGTTGTCTAAATTTATCCAGTCCCTAATCCATAATAGCCCTGCTGCTTGATAATAAATTTCCCATTTTGGAATTCCAAAGCCACCTCTTCTACTATCTTTTGGCGTTTTAATATTTATCCATGCTTTCTTACCCAGTCAGATAATTTTTTTAATTATTTTATGTAGTTCTTCAAAAAATCTCTTCTCTAATTTTATAGGACTGTCTAGAATAAATACAATAAGGTCTCTCAAATGTACTCTTTTTTGCAGGAGGTATATTCAACTCTCAATTGTGCATTTAAATATTAAAAATGCAATTTATGTACATTTTTGATAAGATGCCAGGTATATGCAGAAAAACATCTATACTTTTGGGGCAGATTCAGTACTGAATAGTTTGACTTCCTGTTTCCCCAATTAAATCTAGGTATAAGTATCCTATTGCATACTAATATATGTGCTAATCAGCCCATGAAAGAGATGCACCATCTCAATCTAATTTATCCTCTGATGCTATTTTGAAAGAGTCCTGTCCTATGATGTGTATGTTCCTCCTATATAGGAGCTTTTTCTTGCTGGTCATCAAGATTAGGTTTCTGATTGCTAATGTGAGTTAGTGATCATATTCGTTGAACTTTGTTGCAGAATTTAAATCCTGTTGCTGATTATCTGCATTGCAAATGCTACGTATATCAACTTAAGCTAGGGACTAATATTTGACAATTTAAAAGGAATTCCTTTTACTGCAGGTTTTATATAAAGCTGTTTACATTAAAGTAACATCCAATTAAAATGTATTATGTAAGCCACATCAGAGTTGAGTACAGATTTTCTGTTTTAACTGACATATGGCCTTATTTATGAAAATAAAAATCATCATGTTTTGATGGTATGTTCACATAATTTATGTGGAAAACCACGGGGGAATGCTTTTACTGAGCATGCTATTTTCTGGGATTCATTAAGTTCTTTTTAACCCATGTGCAAAGTGGCCCTCCCTCCCTCAATTCTTTAGCCTGGAACAAAGAGCCAATATAAAATACGAAACGAGAGTGGGTACAAGAAAGGACAAGATGTACTGTACCTTCCTGTGGCATCAGTAATCTTGTGTTTAGAACCATCTATTCATTTGACTCATTAAATAACAAAACCTTTTAAAAAAATCCAAGAACTGCTATTGCAGGCAGAAGTCCAGAAACTTTCATAGTCAAATGGAGTACATTTTTGTCTCTATTGAACTGAGATCTTTTACTTTGCATTTCTTGCATAGTAAGTCCTTTAAACAAGACATTCCTTTAAGGTAGGTGTTGAAAATCAATCTGGCTGGAAAGATAATGTCTTTATTGGGTGGCTATTGAATTCCCTGTAGAGTTTTTAAGGTCAATTAGAAGTATACTATTACCCTTGAGATCTACTATTGTGGAATTTCCAGTTAAACCACTTGGAGTGATATCTTTTCAGTTCATTGTATTGGTGGTCATCATTGTATACTTGCAGTCTATATAAGTGTGTTAATGACATTTTATCTTGTCTCTGAAGATAATACCAATCAAGTCAGTTGATCTGTTTACAAAATCTTGTATACAAGATTCTGTACAGAAAAAGTTTGGAAAGCAACTAAAACACTGTAATAAAGCAATCTACTTGACTGATTCCTACCAGGAGATATATACCAGTTCTAAATTTATATGCATTTGTCTGATGGCTGTAAGCTCTTTATTAAAATTCTAGTCCACATATTCACATTTAGTTTTATCTTAAGTGTAATATGCTCTAATATATTAATTATTGTGTGCCTTATGGCAGTGTGAAAATGTTTTATTCTTTCATTCATTTAAATCTGTTTGTACTTTATTATAGAAGTGGGAGTCAAATTAAAATAAACACCCAGTATTAACAATAAGGACAATCCCCTACATATTAAGCTCAATTTCTGATGTATCCATGAAATGTTCTTAAAAGCACTATGGAAGTCGATTGCCTCTGTCTTCTTACAATTTTTTTTTTACTTCATAGTTTAGGAAATGTTCTAAAATTCCTTGGTAGTTCACAATCAAATGTTGACTAGACTTAACCTTACTTTGCTTCTGATCTCCCCTCCCCCCCCCCAAAAAAATAGGCTAGATGTCAAGGCTGCTAACATTGGATGTTTTTGCTTTGACAACAGATGGAGATTTAGCCATTTTCTACTTTTTGCTTTTAGAGTTAGATGATGCTGGGGAGGGGTGGAATGTGCATGAGAAGTCAGCTAGTCATAATAATACTGAACTTAGCGTGAGAATCAAGGTTGTTGAAATAAGAGATGATAAGAATTGGTGGGCTGGAGAGCTGGAGGGAAAGCCCGTGCTTTAAACTAATTGGGGAATGTGATTTATGACTGTTAATTGGAGGAGGGAATTGTGCTTTGATACTATGTTCTCAAGGGGGGGGGGGATTCAGTTTTTGGCTTCGATTATGTTAGGGCCGATGTTATGCTTCTCAAATAAAGATTCTTTAAGGTAAACATTGCCTCGAAGATCTTTGAAAAGTTTCATCTGTCGGAACCATGACATTAGATGCTATTGAACAGCTGAGGGACAATTTCAACCTATATTTGTATTGTATCTCTTCCTCTCCCTTTTCCTCCTCTAGTGCTCAGACTCCTCCTGGGAGTCTATTATTATTCTTTTCCATTGATGTCTCTCCTCTTCCGAAGATATCATCATCAGATGCATGGTCTCTACTATCTCCTGCATGGTTTGCATCTGGTCCTCCATCTTCCCCTTTGAAACTGCCCTAGCAATTTTCCATGATCATGATGTTCTTCATATACAAAGCAGGGAATATCTGTATATTCAATATTTCTTTCATAGATGAGAAGGGGTACATGCAGATCTTGGATCTGTGGCTTGACTACAAAACTCTCATCAGCATGAATCTTACACTGTTATGTGTGTGTGTGTGTGTGTGTGTGTGTGTGTGTGTGTGTGTGGTAGGGGGGAATTGGATAATAAGAGTTTATGCCTAATACCTATATTTGTCCACTATGGAATTCTGCTTTGGCATTATCAATATCAAATAAAGTCATAAAGAAAACTAAAATGCTCTGGGCCTTGATTAAAGCCAAAGCATTATGGCAAGTTATATTCATTATACTGACCCTAGTGAATAGTAGTGAATTATGGGAAACATGTTGTTTCAGTTTATTCTTGGATGACTTATTGAGCCATTACTCCCAAAACATGTTAGGTAAAACAAATTCAAAACCAATTTTCTTGCCAGAATTTCTTTAACAGTTGTGAAAACTACTAAATGTTATTACCATTTCAAATCTACTGAGACCTAATCCACATGATGGTAGTATTCATTTCTGAGCATTGTAATATTTCCAATCAAGTGTGGCAGCTGCTGGCAGCACCTCCTATTCCTAATGTAATTTGCTATTTTATGTACCGTTGGAGAGCTAAATAGAGCTAGGTTAAGAATTGTGCATTCTGGTTTTGATTGTTTTTACTGGAACTACGTGGACTAAGTGCCAGGTATGTGGGGCAAAATAACCTAGGATGAAAACAAAAGGGATGATGAATGATTCCATTTTTTTTTAAAAAAATGGCTAAATAAGATTAACAAATCCTTTGATTCGACAGATGCCCTTTTTTGTATAAGCTGGATGAAATTAATAATGACATAATAAATAAATATTACGCATGAATTCACAATATAAATTTCTTCTCTCAAGCCTTCACAATGGACATTCCTTTTTAAGCCCTACTGTTCTGCTAGAAAAAGGTAGAGAGAACCTTAAAAATTTTCAGACAGTCATCTAAATTTATTTGAGGCGATTGTAGAAATAAGTTTGCTTTATGTGTTTCTATTGCATTTAAAATGTTTTCATTATAGATTGTAAAAGACTGTGTTGTGATCATTGTGAATGGATGCTGGGAATGTTACAGATATGAAGGTCTTTAGGAATACAAATTTTGACTGCTTTTTTCCCATGCCGCTGTCTTACTTGTCCCCGCTTCCCTTCCCTTCTTGTTTCAGATGTATCTGAATGGGTACCACATGTATCCTTTGCAAAGATAATAGTGGCATTGGGAGAGAGGAACCTGATCAGATAATTTTAGAATAAATGAACCTCTGCAGATTGCAGAAATATTAAATTTTCTCTTTTAGAAGGTTGTGGACTATAAATTATATTTTCTTTATTGTAATTTGCATAAAATAAGCAGTGTTTGTATGTTAAGGTCACAGGCTTAATGGAAACCAAAATTTGGGTAGCATCATGGTTACCAGTATTGTGTAGTTGACATTGTGCCACTACTTTTAGACTTTGAAAGAGCTGTGGAAAAGTGCTGAATCTTGACGGCAAAAATGTATGGATCCATAATAAATAAAATTAGTGTGTCCATGAGGTTGCTATTTCATGTCAACTGATTGTTTGCAGTAACCATCCAATAAAGTGTCCAAACACAAATGGAATTATTTTGATCAGCTTAGACTCTTTCCTATTCTGTTCTGTCCTTTCTTGATATGGCAGCTTCATCCTCTAGGTAGCAATCAAAACAGTAGGATCTGTGGCTTTAATTGCAAATTCAATTCTTAATCCGAAAGCAATTTGCATGGAAATTATTGAGGATTACTTCTAGGTGGGGTAGATTCAGTGTTATATATTGGTTATTTGTTCTGCTCTATATCTGTATGATTTATTTAAGTATATAGAAAACTGAGTGTTGTGTAATATTCAGCTATCATTGGATGTGGAAATCATTTATTTCAGTAATTAATTTACACATTGAATAGCCTAGAGAACAGGTGGTCAAACTTGCTGTGTCACGTGATGTGTTGCGATGTATTGCCGGAGCTGGGATGAGCGCGGCTTCTGCATGATGCAACTGGCCCATGGTTCAGCAGTTTGACACACCTGGCCTACAGTGTATCTATGGTAAATATACAGATTTATGCTATATCCAACTCATTGGAAGACTTCAGTCCAGGCATTCTCTCTCAGTCCAGTGTACCTCACAGGGTTGTTGCTGTTAAGGAGAAATAAGAGAAGAAAGTACTATGTACTCCACCTTAAGTTCCTATATGAAAAACAGGATATAAATCTAATAATTAAAAGTATATAAACCTTGATATATATATATATATATATTGTAAATAGAATTTCAGTCCTCTAAACCGCTAAGCAGATTATAAAAGTGATGATCTAAAGAAGAAAACTAAGCATTAATGTAGCATCTTAATTCCTTCATAAGTAGAGTATCTATGTAACTCTTTCTAGAAAACATCAAATCACTTGGCCTTAAAAGCAAATTCAAGGTGAATTCTTATGTTCAATGTGCTGATCATTTTTTCTTAATTTGGTTGATAAGAGTTCAAAATGCAGGCCAAACAATGAGCCAAATTTTTTAAAAACCTAAATATTTTTCTCCTAAAGACTAATTCTCTGCTTTTTAAAATTGCAAACTGTGCCTTCAGCATGATTGATATTAGCATATCAGCAAATTTCTACCATATTGTCCTGATACTCTGCCCAGATCAGATTGAGGATTTACTACACTATCATTCATATTGCCTATTACATTTATCAATCCATGAAAAATTCACTGAAGAAAAAAATAGGCTTAATCTGATTTTAAATATGGTGTGTCAGAGAGTGCAGCTGTATTTGCACTAGCAGCACAAAAATCCATATAAATCATGTAAAAGTTAAATGGGAGAAGATGTAGGACATCGCTGAAGCAAGTCTTGTATTAAATGTCTGTAACTCTAATGGATGTGATAGCTTATTTCATAATAAAACATGAAACATGAGCTAATTCCATACTCATTCATATATCACATACATGGCACTGCACTTTTGTGTTGCCAAAAGAGGCATGGGAAAAAAGTTTTAGATACAATCTATTCCATGCTAGTTGTAGATGGAATCTTTTCTGCTCACTTCTGTAGATCTTCAGGCTTTTAACATTTTGTGACTTGCAGCTTCTAGAGTCTTCTCAAAGGATTATTCCTCTAGGCATCTAATGGTTATATTTTGTTCATGCAAATACCTTTTTCATCTGACTTGTTCTCTCCTTTACTGATTGTACTATATTCTTGGGTCAACTTTTGTAGCTGGTTCTGGAAATCTATCTTGGTTGGTAAATTGACAGAGGTCAAGGAACCAAGTACGGTACTTGTTTCAGTAGGTTTTATGTTACTATTGTCATAGTTCTTATTTTTCAGTGTTCTGTTCCTACTTTCTGGCTCATCATCCATAGATTTGCCAAAATCTCTCCCCACGCACAATTGTTTTCAGAAAAGTGATTATAACATATTCCTTACCTCAGCACCATTAACTAAAATGTAAATGATTTGCTTCAGCTTTTATTGTAGCTAGAAATCAATGGAGTAGTGTAACACAAATGTTTAAAACTACATTAAATGCAGTTTGAACTGTTCTGTGCAATTTGCTGGTGTACACCATCTGCAGGAACATATAAAATTGGCTTCCTATTCTTTGCTTGTCCCCAGAATTGAAAGTAGCCTTCATATTTAGGAATGTTACAGTACCTTGAAGTACGCATGTACAGTATAGGTGTGATAGACAGACCAACAATCATTTAAGGATTGCAGTTTATTCCACATCAAGAATGAGGATTATAAAAGATAAAAGAGAGTGGCTCCAATTAGGTAGGAGTGTCTTTTCGCACTCTACACAGGATCAAGTGAGCATTCCCTTTCTCTGTTGCACACACAGAACATCATGTATGACGATATTTTTTTAAAAAATATTGCACATTCCCCAGGACACACTGTCCATTATTGTACAAAGGCTATTTAAATACAAATAAATTACAATTAATCAAAGGGTTGAACTCTTTATTTCCTGTGGTTTGAACAAAGCATACTTCATAAATTTTAATGCAACATGCCTATGTTGTATTCTAGCAACTGTTTTGTGAATGGCTATTGTTAATAAGGTAATTATTACTGTATGTTCTTACTGTTTTTAATTTTCCTCTGACCTCGTGATGACATGAGGATGCATAATGTATACTCAAGATTGCTCAATACATTTGCTCTTTTTCATCCCAAAAGCAGCTTCATTGTGGAAGTTTTATTTGTATACCAGACATGCCAAGCTATCCCTCTCCTGGACATTTACTCACAGTATAAAGATTCACAGCTAATCCTACTTACTTCACAGGTACACAATTCATTCATTTCTCAAGATTTTTTTCTGCACATGATGGTAAGTTAGGAATTTATTCATAGTAACCCCAGTTCCTACATCTGTGGGTTACTGCAGCATTTAATGTATTTATGAACTTGATCTAGATCAACTCTAGGAAGATTGCATAAATAAGCTCTTCTAAAATGTTAAAGAATATCTCTTTTCATTTGTTTATTTGCATCTATTCACAAGATTTGAAAGTGTGAGTGTAGAACATTGTGAAGCCTACATCTGATAATGGTATGATTTCAGCATCCATGCAAAAAAACCACTTTCTGTTAACTGAATTCTGTAACAAAGCTTTGACATGTCACGTGCATTGTTGTTGCTTAGTGAGCAACAGTGTAAATGTTCCTGAGTTCGTAATGAAATACATGCTGTACATGCAGAATGTTGCAAACCTTGTAGAAGTAGAATATTAGAAAGGTCATGTATGCATTAATGAGTCTGTTAATTGTATGTCCATCTCCACAACTGTATGGCAGTGCGATGGAAAATTGTCTCGGTAAACAAATGAAGCACATGTATTCCTCCCCATTTCTAGCAGCTAGATATTGAGAACTTTCCTTCCTAAGGGTGCTTCAGAAATAAGCTCTTTGTTGCATGGACCCAAATGAATAACAATAACTCTTAGCTTGTTCTTTTCTTCTGCTTCCTGAATTGTCCTGCTCTTTCAAGGAAATGTAATTACTGCAGACTCACTTTTAAATGGAGAGTAGCAGACAAGTTTTATATAATGGAAAGAACATGCACAGAAAGACTAAAGTTCTTTGACTAATTGACTTGTTTTTAAATGGAATTTGAATAATACAAGTCTTCTTTCCAAACTCTGTATCTGATTTTATATCTTGGAGGATATGGCTAGCATATGTTCACTTCTCATGCACAGAATGCTTTTTCAGGATTCGATATTACAAGAATGCCTTTGTCTAGAGCAGTGGTTCTCAACCTTTTTAATGCCGCGACCCCCAACCAGTCGTAAGTCGAGGACTACTCAATCGGTTGTAAGTCGAGGACTACTCAACTGGTGCAGCACCATTTGCAGAATGGGACTTTTGGTGGGCTCAGCAGGGCAGAGACAGCCTGGACAATTCCTATTGGCCTTTGAAAGCCAATAGAATTAGACTCTATTCAAGAGAGTCTATTCTATTGGCTTTCAAAAGCCAATAGAATAAAAGGGAGTAGCACAGCTAAGGAAAAGGGGGGAAAATGGCAGACTGCGTTGTTTGGTGACCCCCGTGAAATGGTTGTTCGACCCCAAATGGGGTCCCGACCCACAGGTTGAGAACCACTGGTCTAGAGTATCTCTAAATTGATCATGCTCAATAGTAGTAACTGTGAGAGGGACCTCGGAGTCCTAGTAGACAATCACTTAAATATGAGCCAGCAGTGTGCGGCAGCTGCCAAAAAGGCCAACACAGTGCTAGGCTGCATTAACAGAGGGATAGAATCAAGATCACGCGAAGTATTAATACCACTCTTCAATGCCTTGGTAAGGCCACACTTGGAATACTGCATCCAGTTTTGGTCACCACGATGTAAAAAAGATGTTGAGACTCTAGAAAGAGTACAGAGAAGAGCAACAAAGATGATTAGGGGACTGGAGGCTAAAACATATAAGGAACGGTTGCGAGAATTGGGTATGTCTAGTTTAACGAAGAGAAGGACAAGGGGGGACATGATAGCAGTATTCCAATATCTCAGGGGCTGCCATAAAGAAGAGGGAATTAAGCTATTTTCCAAAGCACCTGAAGGCAGGACAAGAAGCAACGGGTGGAAACTAATCAAGGAGAGAGCAACCTAGAACTAAGGAGAAACTTCCTGACAGTGAGAACAATTAATCAGTGGAACAGCTTGCCTCCAGAAGCAGTGAATGCTCCAACACTGGAAGTTTTTAAGAAGAGACTGGACAGCCATTTGTCCGAAATGGTGTAGGGTTTCCTGCCCGAGCAGGGGGTTGGACTAGATGACCTCCAAGGTCCCTTCCAACTTTACTATTATTATTATTATCTTCACACTTTGGATTTATCCTCTGGGATTTTTTTCCTGTTATTGCTGAAGTTCTTATTGCTTTGTCTTTAAAAAATAATGTGTAGTTTACAGAGTCTACTGTTACATCGAGATCTATTGTTGTTGCTTTTGTCATCAGTTAAGCTGTTCATGTGCTAGGTTTCATCATAAGATCAGAAGTTCATTTAATTCAAGGTATGGATTAATTGGACTGTATCTTAGGTATCAGTAAGTGCTGATCCCTAGTAATTGCCATAATTGTGCTTCTGGTAAGATGGCAGAGAGGGAACTGTGGGCTAGCTATCCTGGAAATTGTATCTTGCATTGTGCTGAGGACGTCTCTTAGTGACACTCAACAGGATGAAAGTGGACTTTTTGATTTTTTCAGGCTGGAGGGTTGGAGGTGCTGAACTGGAGTGGAATGGTGAGGGATGGCTGTGCTTGTCTTTGCGATACTGGTTGTACTTAATAAACCAACTGTATTTGTGGATTGTTGGGTGTTTTAGGATGTTTTGCAGTGTTTCCTGGAACAACACACTGAGGTGCAGGCCAGCAGGCTTTTAATGTTCAAAAAGTCTCTCAAAACTTGGCTATGACATCAGACCTGGGAATCCCAGTGGACTGTTGAAATTCTAAAATGGTTCCATGACTATGTTAATATTCACTCTTTCTTGTGCTTTATAAGTTTTATTTTAATATGACGGCTCTAGTTTTTAATAGTGATTGGTCTTATATATTTACTGTCTTAACTAGTTGTTATATACCACCCAGAATTGCTTATTGTGAGATGGACAGCCATATAAATTTGGTAAATAAGTCATAAAGTGGAATATTTACACTTTAGGTCTGTGAAGAAGCTCTCATTATTGTTGGAATGTCGTCAGAGTTATATATTGATTCTAAAGCTTTATGGACTCACCAGAATCCATTTTTTCAGCCCCTGTTCAAGCTTGATTGCTTAAAGTTGTTGGCTTAACTTCACAGTATTTTGTGGCAAGGAACAAGTTAAATTGTAGTGTGAGTCCTGAGGTAGACTTTGGAAATAATAATACCTGGAGACAGCAGAACAGAAGAGAAAGAACTGGAGAAAATCATAAAATACAAAGACCTGCAAATAGAAGTAGAACATCTGTGGGAAAATAAAGCATAGATAGTACGAATAGTAATAGGTGCCTTGAGTACAATTCCCAAAAATCTGGAGCATCACTTGAATACGATCAGCATTGAGTAAATCACCATCACTCAAAAGCAGTTTTATTTGGAACAGCTTATATCCTGTGACAATATCTTTAATGCCATCAAATAACAATATTTGCCCATTCCAGGACTTTGGGAAGGAATAGGGGGATAAAAATGCCAAATCCCATCTAAATATCTGGCTGACTATTGCAATGAACCATAATAATAATAATCACTGCATTTTCCCCATTCACACAAAGTCAGCCCCATTTCCACGGGAAATGTGGTTTCACAAAGGCTGAGTGCAACCACTGGCTAACCAAAACATTGCAGATTCCCATGGGGCAAGTTTCTCCAACCTAGTGGTCTCCAGATGTGTCCTAAGTGGTTGGGAATTCTTAAAGTTCCAATCTTACAGTTCTCAGGATACAAAAGGTTGGGACAAGCAATTGAAATAAGCCTCATTGATTTTAGTATATAATTAGGACAAGGTTATTGGTCATTCCCTTTGAATCTGCTGTTTTGAATTTGCATTATATTTCCAGCTATATATTTGAAGTATTTAAGTCACAGAAGTTCTCATTTCCTCTCTTTCCCTAAAAATGCAGGAAACATTTAGTATTTATAAAAAGAAAACATTTTAAACATATACATAATAGATAATACAAGGCCTTTCTTTAAAATGTCCTGAGCTGAATGCAGCCATCTCCATTCCTGTGCTGATTTCTGTATTTATGAAAAGCAAATGCAATTCTGTCCATTAGATCAACGCAGCAAGTTAAGGAATGGCACGAATGAATCACCCAAGAATGCCATGTGTTATTTCTCCTTGAAAATAGGAACAAGACATGTGGAATTTGCTAAATTTACTGTATAAAAATTATTCCAGGTCTAGCTTATTCGTATTTGTGTCAGTGATTGCTTCTACAAGTCTAACCTAGTAAATACTTTTGACATGAAAAGATGAAAAGGATAATGTATGTTTAGTTGTGTGTTAATTGTGTTGTTAATTGTTGTATTGATAGGAAAATGTGCATAGGGCTACAACTACAGTCACGGCCATAATTTATTTTAACATGTACTCCATGATTTCAATTGTTAAAAACGACTCCAAAGCAAACAAGAAGAAAAAACAACGTTTTAGATTTTTAAACCCCTGCCTGTGTTATTTTTATAAATAACTCAAGGCAAACATGCCTAACGCTCCTTACTCCTCCCATTTTCCCCACAACAATAGCCCTGAGAGGTGAGTTGGGTGGAGAGAGACGGGCTGGTCGGAGATCACCCAGCCAGCTTTCATGCTTACGGCGAGACTAGAGTACACAGTCTCCTGGCTTCTAGCCTTAACCACTAGACCAAAGTGGCTCTCTATATTTACCGTATTTTTTAAATTGGTTTAAAAAGGAATAAAAACTTACATATTTTAAGTCACAGAATGCAGACAGAGAACCAATTTACCCAAAGGCTTGGAGAAAGAGAAACAAGGCTTACAAGTTCTTGGACTAGCAAGACAAAAATCACCATCGGATTTCTTGAACTGTATTTAGCCCCCTGAGTATCTGTAATCTTGTCTGGACAAAGCATAAGGAGATGGCCTTTAGTTGGATGCTACTATGTCAGAGTTGCATTTTATTTTGTTTTGTCCATGTTAATTATTGTAATGGACTTAATATAGATTTTAGTAATTGTGATTCTCTAAATCAGCAAAATTAATTTTGAATTTTTTAAATAATTTCTACAAGTTCAGATATTTTAGGTTTTTTCCTCTCCTTTACTCTGGCGATTTGAAAACCCCCAGTTACACCACGTTTTCAGCAGACAATTCTTTGAGTAAATAGGAAAACTTACAGTGAGGAAAAAAACCTTAATTGTTGGAAACGGTGACATTTATTGCTACATGAATGTTTTAGAGACCTATTTGAAAAGGATAAATATGTTAATTGTTATTTTAATCATATGAATTCATTTTGACTTAATAAGGTGAAGTCTAAGCAGTATTGCAATTTATTTGAATTGGAAATAATCCATGAATATTTGGTAAAGTCAACTTTAATATTTCTTTTTGAAAAATGACTACAAAGTTTGATGAGAGTTGACTTACTGTACCTTGAGAAAACATACTGGATACATGAGATGAGAAGGGAGATTGCAATGGATAGTTTATTTTGTTTTGTGACATTAAGTAAGTACAAAAGAAAGAAAATAAACCCTGACAATAAATAACTGTTGGAGCAGGAAAGTAGAGTTTTTAAATTAGGAACACATGGTTTAGGCATTGACACTATCCAGGTTGACACTTACATGGCGACATCACTCCTTGGTGATTGTTGTTACTGTTTAGAAAACTCTAAATCATATTTTCTGGTAGAAAATACCAAGAGAACATCAAAAGGATTTTGAAAAGATTTGTAGTACAATGTCCTACCAACAAATTTTTCAAATCCACTGAATCTGGGACAGACAATTCAACCCAGATGATTGTGCTTGGCATGCTGATTTACCTGGACAGTATTCTGTAGTTGCACATATGGTCCTTCTCTTTCTTTGCCTTGACCACAAATCCACTTACTCCTGAGTCTGATTAGTGGTAAAACTTTAAGGTACTGAAAAATGAGTGTTAAAATGAAAGAATTAAGTCCAAAAACAGTAAAGTAATATCAGGAGGTAATGGTGTGATAATGGTCTCATATATGTACAGTATGTACATAATCATTGATTTATGACCATTTGTTCAGCAACCGTTCAAAATTACAGTGGCGCTGAAAAAAATGGACCTACAGCCTATGCCTGAAGTTATGGCTGTTGCTGCGGTTCTGCGGTCATGTGATCAAAATTCAGGTGCTGGATAGTTCACCCTCCATTCATGATCACAGGGCTTTTTCAGCTTCTCCCATCCGCTTATCTCCCCATCTCTGTCCTTTGGTCAGCCTGCAGCTGCCCCAACCTAGTCCCAACCACAGGTCACCCTCATCACCTTGGACTCTGAGATCCTTGCTGCCATGTGCTCCCCTGCACTAGTTCATCTTCACTGTCTTCTTGTTCCCACCGCTGAGGTGTGCCCAGTCTGGCTGCTGGTCTGGGCTGGGACTGGGCTTTGCTATGCATTGTATCTAGGGTTGCTACTTTTGCAACCCTAGAGCCACAGTATACCAAAACAATGGTTGCGTTGCATTACACGGTGACCAAAATAACCATTACCCCTTTGTGCCATGCTCCTGGGCTGTATGCTATAAAAGAAAATCAGAAGTCACTTCTTTACAAGCTTTCTGTTTTATTTTCTTTGATTTTTGGACATTTTTCTTTGCTCTTCTTTGTTTTCATTCTAAATATGAGTGATCATTAGTTTTATTGCTTTCAAAATTCTAATAAGTTTACTTAAAACAAAAAAAAAGTGAGGTACTGTCATACTACGGTTACAGTAACTCTGTTAATATCTTAAATCTTAAGATCATACACATTACATAACATCCCTGGAAGATAACAGTTGTGTATCTGTAAAAGATTAGTTAAAGTGTGGCTATTTTTTTATTAAAAAATCCAACTCTTTACCTGTTCAATTAGATACTGCTGCTATTTAGTGATATAACTTTTGATTCTGGTTTACTGGTGAAGATGAGACCACCAAAGTTCCCTTGAAACACAGTTTCTTACCCTTATAACATTTCATCAGGCAAAACTAAAAAACGCTTGGATTTTATGTCACTGATATAATTTCAGTTACTTGTTAGCCAAAAATAATGTAAAAGCATATTGGTTTTTTTTTAGATTGTAATTAGAAACTTTCCAGTTACTATACTCTGATAGATAGAGATATGTAAATAGCGCATCTTATAATGGCAACATACAGTATATCAAGATGATAACCAACCGTGTTTTCTACGTTCTTTTGGTCATATAGGTTAAAAAAATTATATAGAATGATTGAAAAGAATGCCAGATAACACTTATGTGTTTTACAAGCAAAAGAGTTATTTCTCTAAAGCAGGCTAATAGTTGTTACTCCTTTGGTTCTTGTAGTTGAACTGAATGTCCATTTCCTGAAATCTCTGTTTGGCAGCCCTGAAGGTCAAGCTGACATTCAGTAATTTGATATCCAAAGTTGTATTCTGTTGTCCTGAGCACATTGCTTTGTTTTCTTCTTTGGCCAGTGTTGACCTCACTGTGACAATAACATTGGTGGTCATGCATCTCTTCTGTTTTTACAAAACCTAGATTGGTCACTGAAATATTTGGGATTGCATTTGGTTGGGAATCAGATAGAAATGAGACTGCAAATATAGATCACTATGACCCTGCCTTGTTGCCAAATGTGCAAAAGCAGGCAAAATGATGCTCCATCCAAAACAAACCAGAGAGCTGAAAGAACAGAACATTCAAAATCAAGTAAAAGGAATGCTTCTATCTTATTGTTTTGAGAAAATATCTCTCTTGTCTAAGGATCCTTCCCCAATTTTGGATGGATGGAGAGAGATTTCTCCTATTTCGTTTGAGACAAATGCACTCTGTAGGCATTTGAGAGTACTTTTACTATCTTTCTTGCACAATATCTGAGGTATAAGCTTGGCATAAGTGAAATACTAAGTTTTAAGGATTCCAATATTTGAGAAATAAAACTAAGACTTTTTCCAAGATTGACCCTTGTATACAGGTCTACAGGTAGTCCATATGCTGCTCTATAGGTATTTCTTGATTTACAACTGTTTGCTTAATGTCTGTTTGAAATTATGAGACCCAGAATTGGTGCTTTACAGCCCATAAAACACTTCTGGCTGTCATAAAATGTCAGCCCAACCCCCACTGTGGATTTTGAGCACTTGGCAACCAACTTGCCTTTATAACAAATGGCAGTGTCCCAAAGTCACAAGACTGTGATATGCAACATTTTTTTCCTGTGCACCGCTCAAGAGTCACAACTGTGAGCTGGAATGCTTTATAAATTGATAAAACAAATATAAATGTAAGAGATAAATCATTGCAAGAGTGCATTCTCAATAGTGATGTAAATATTTTGGGAGGAGGAGAATGCTATCCTGTCTTTGTTTCTTTTAAAAAAGAAACAGTTAAAAGACAATCTGAGAACTGACTGGATATAATATAATGTTTATAAGAACATAATGAAAAGCAAGCCATGTTAATTAATACTTGCCAAGAAAACTTTTGACAATTTGAACTTGTCCTTTCAAAGTTCTGGAAGATAGGGAGTTTGGCGAGAATTTTCTTCATGGTATCATGTTAATATATACATCTCAGAAGGCTCAGATTTTAGTCAGTGGTAATTTGACGAAACCATGTGATAACCAGAAGGGGTAATCATATTGATTTGGGGATTTGATAATTAGCAATGTAAGGGACTATGGAAATAATCAGATGTATACTTTTATTTGGTTCCATATTGTTTATGTGTTAGGTGTATTTATTTATTTATTTATTTATTTATATACCACATTCATTATTTTTACAAATAACTCAAAGTGGCAAATTTATATCACATCTTTCAGGTAGGTTCAACCCAAAGAGCGACTGGTCCATATTCTTAAGAATTAGACTACCGCAGTGTTTCCCAAACTTGACAGTTTTAAGGCATGTGGACTTCAACTCCCAGAATTCCACAGCCAGCGTTGCTGGGAGTTGAAGTCCTCATGCCTTAAAATTGTCAAGTTTGGGAAACACTGGACTACCGTATTTATACCCAATGTCCTTAACTAGAAAAAAGAGTGGTTGGATTATGTCATTGGTCTCATCTTGGATTTTATATAAATGTCCTCCTATATTGGCAGAATGGCTTCTGTTTGTGGCTTGGAATCTACTAACTACAGGTATGTTTGATGTATAATTGCTAATGAAATGTTCCTAACTACAGTAGATGCTATTTGTGCCAACAGGCCAGGAATTCTATATCACAGTTTGTGGCTTAACCAAGTTGCATACTTATGTGGTATAGTAATTTTACCCCACACAGTAAACTTTATACTTGCTTCCATTAAACGTAGTTGTACAAAGAGGATGAACTTGACATTAAAACAAATATGATCTTTGATGAGATCACAATCCCCAGTTACTGCAAACGTCCTATAGTATAGGCCAAACAGTGTGTGTCTGTGTGTGTTGTATGTGTCTGCGCGTATATTTCTAATGAAGCCCAGTATAGCTTTTAAATCAGCGGTTCTCAACCTATGGGTTGTGACCCCATTTGGGGTCGATCGACCATTTTTCGGGGGTCGCCAAACAAGGCGATCTGCCATTTTCTCCCCCCAGGGGGCGCCGCCGTGCATGCACGCCACGCATGGGGGTGCTGCCACGCATGCACGCTGCGCATGGGGCGCTGCCGCGCATGGGGCGCCGCTGCACATGCGGCGCCATGCATGGGGCACCGCGCATGCGCGCCACACCGCACATGCGCAGAACGTTTGTGTGACGTGGGTCGCCGTCACACAAACGTTGAGAACCACTGTTTTAAACGAATATAAAGCTTTATATTTGTGCTGTTCTTAGTTTTTATGTACTTCTGATTTCTAAATATCCCATTATTTGTACCATATGGCCCATTGAAATACTGTAATTGTTTAACAATGCAGCAAAAGAAATACGTAAGTAATCTGGCAATTTAACGCAAGTCTGTGATTTTATTTCAGTCACTGTCAATCATCTGCCATTCATGTAATCTGAAATCAGTGTAGAGCCAAAGCATGTAATCGAATCAGGGAGGATGTCCTGGGATGAGGTGGGGAGAGAAGGAATATATGAATACAGAAAACTGTGGCGTGTGCAGCTGGTATTGTATATATTGGTAAAGTAATGTTTTAGCTGTTTTTTTTTTTTCCTGGAGTACTGCACAACCTACGTTTCTTCCTGGTCTCTTTTGTTTTGTTTTGCTTGGTTTATTTTTGTTTTTACATAGCTCTTCCTCCTGACGGACCCCAAAAGAAAGCACAAAAAGAATAAAAACAGTTTTCAGTAAAACAAACCAGCAGTGCAACTACCAGCCCTGAACAAAGCAATAAACATGCTATAAGGAAAACAAAATTCATTTTGAAAAAGTCGTTGCAGAAACAGCTGAGTCTTGAAGCATTTATTAGCCTCTGGTTCCTTGCTGAACTGGCTGTCTTCAGCTGTCACATGAAAAGTCACAGCATAATGGCCAGCACTCTTCCCCCGTAGTGAGAATTCCCTTCCCCCCCTTTTTTTAATTCCCTCAGTTAACCTGTTGCCTTTCACCTTTCAGTGGAGCAAATAATCCAGGGCAATCAGCACTAGATGTTCAAGAGCAGCAGAAATAGTAGTAGTACAACCAGGGGAATTCTCTGGAGTTGGGCCTTCTCTCTTTTACAAAACTGATTTTTTTAGTAGGAAGAGCAATTCAGGGTAGTCATAAAAGTAGGATGTTCAAATTCTTCAGTTCCTTTGTTTTGCAAAACTTTACTGTTATTCAGAAAAATCCTGCCTGTCTGTTCAAAAGGAAAAAAAAAGCAATAAATAAGGGACACACGCAAACATCCAGATTGTTTGCAGAGATACCAGTTGTTATTAAAATGTTACACAAATACAGCGTTTGCTTTCTAACAGCTACCAGTGGGTAAAGTTTTGTAGATCTAGATTTTTCCATTCCTAGATTACCTATGACTTCATTTGATAATTCGTAGACATTAGAAGTTAGACACAATTGGAACTTGTGAGTAACACTTTTCGCTTTAGGATCAGGACCAGAGAGGAATGAGTATGTGTATGTATTTATAACAAAGTGATGAGTTGTTGAAGGTGAACAGGTGGAGAGAGGATTTACACATGCCTAACCACCCCATCCATCCCCGAAATATTAATGTTTAGGTATGTTTGCCACCTTGAGTTATTTATAAACAATAATAAAGTTTGGATAAAAGTCAAACAACCGAACAAATAAATAAATGTTGAGCACTCACAGAAGAAACTTAAACGCAAGATCATCTAAGAGCTGCTTACTTTGCTTTCCGATTAGCTGCTGAGTCTAATAAAATTTGATTATTCAATAGCTGTATTAAGTTGCCATGACACGGTCATTAGTATAATTGTGCTTTATAGTTGTATTTGTTCATTCATTGGATCAGTTTATGCATTTGCCCATCTCACATGTGCAACTCTAGGTGCCACACATATGAGTGAACCCAAACAACATTAATGAATAATGAAATAACAATGATCAAAGACAAACCCAATTCAAATCATAAAAAGCACAATATCACATTGATGGGCTCCTCTAACCCCAGAACCCATCCCCAAGGGACAGTCCAAGTCTTTAAGAACTTAAGAACTGCTAACAGAGTTGAACCCCAACAAATCTTAGGAAATGTGGTCCTTCAGAGGGCAGGCATGCAACCGAGAAGGTATACTTCAGGAGTCCTGCTAGATGTTATTGTTTAATTGACAGGACTTGGACCATGCCTATTCTATCACCTCTGATGGGAGGGACAAAAATGATTGGAGAGAGGCAAACCTGCAAAATAGCCTGGTCATTGACAAAATGCACTCTTGCTGTGCTCTCCACCAATGATAGCAGGAATCTGTCCAAGGTGAGATTTAATTGAAGAGTGCTTCTAAGCTAAATACTTAACCTAAAATAGTTCCATCTTGGTCTCCCACTCTAATGCTTATCCTTGTAAAATCATTATCCTTCCATATTTTCCTCTTTTTGGAGGGGTGTGTGTCACTTTTTAAGATGGAAAAAATATAACTTTTTGTGACTGTCTCAACTTCTATCAGCACATGGAATCTTTATGTACCTTATAAAGAACCTCAGCAACTTTTAGTGTCAGAGATACTTTAGCAGGATTTTTCTCTTTATTTATTTTTTTTTAAATTACACTGTTATCTGTTCACTAACATTTATAAAAGAGTTTTAATTTTTTGGGAGAAATTTTGAAATTGATTTAAAATTGATTTTAAAAATGCTTCCTTGTTAATGCTGTTTTGTTTTAGTACAAAAACTGTTAAGCAGTTTTTGTAGTCTGTGAAAGTAATTGTGCAATAGTTCATAAATATTTTCTGGGGAAAATTATAGATTTGATTTAAAAAAAATAAATTAGAAAAAGATGATTTTTGTGTTGGAATGCTCAGATATTTTACATTCCTCCTTGTACAGATATGTCACATTTGTAAGGGTAGGATATGCAATACAAACAGACAAAACTGTTATTCTTTCTGAATGATGGGTACAATTCTACACCTAGATTAGATCTGATTATGTGCCATCCAGTTGCTGTCAACTAGTTGACACACAGATTTTATCCATGATGATCTGCCCTCAATTTAGTCCTTCAGATCTTCCACTTTATAACAAGGTTGATCCACCTTGCTCCTGGTCATCCTCTTGTCTTCCCTTCCACTTTTCCTAGCGTTAGAACCTTCTCTAGATGGCTAAATCTTTTCATAATGTGCCTAAAGTACTATAGACTAACTTGAGGCTGGTCATTTGTGCCTTGAGTGAGAACTCTGGATTGATTTGTTTCATAATCCATTGGTTTGTTTTCTTGGCTGCCCATGGTATTTGCAGGCGTCTTCTCCAACACCAAAGTTCAAGAACATCCATCTTGTTCTTACCCTGCTTCTTCAAAGTCCAATTTTCATAGAAGGGAAATATTGAATAGAGCTCTGCCCAAAGCATCAGGATAATTTGAATCCATGTTTTCTATTACTGTATTTTTGAAACGAGAATGTGCATATAATAATCAAGATATTGTTTTTGCTTTCAACTATATATGAAGCTTTCAATGCTTGTTTTGAAATCTTTTATTGAAAATAAATAAAGTGTCATCCATTTGAGTCAAGCAGATTAAATAAAAAGCTTCTATGAATTCCAGTACTATATGAAACAAGCACAATATTATTTATTATTAAAGGAACATTAAATGAAACATGTCAAACATTACCATTTAAACAATGACTACCGTGCTTATAAAGTATCATACCACATAGCATTTGCAGAAAATTTCCAGACTTGCCTTCCAGCTTTACATATGTGTCTATCTCCTTAATTTGAAACTGAAATGCGGCACTACTGGAGTTGAACAAAGTAGTCACTTAGTTTTATACATTGAGATTGAATGGGATTTTGCCCAGGAAATGGCTTTATCTTCACTAAAGTTAGTTAGAATAATATTTTTCATATTTTTCTATCTTATGTGGAAATAATTCACAGGTTTAAATAAGTCTGCTATATTTAATAACTTAAAAGTGAAATTCCATGGGATTGAAACAGCCCTGATAACTGTATGGACAAATGCCTATTATTTAAACCTCTCCTAAGTAATAATTCAGAGTACTTCCAAGTACATTGTAGTGATCTCCACCACTCTGTTTCTATCCTTTTCTTTTTGTAAGAATCGTGCTGCTATTCTTTAACAGTTATCAACCCAGATCCAATTTCAACTTTCGAAAACTGAGTATCGTTCATAACATGGAAAAAATTGAACTGCTATCTTCCGGTTTTAGATAAATAATGCTTCTATTTCTTAGATCATTACAGAACAAATACTCACCAATGCCCTTTTTTGAGTTAATTTCCGTGAATTTTCTAATTTGTTTCTGCTCCAATTTGTAACTGTAATTTGCTATTTGGAAGCATTATGTGGCTGCCTATATGCCTCAAAGGACTATTTGTGAGAACAAGAAAAATATGATAGGTGGAATGAGACAATAGGTTTATGAAATGGAAATCATCTAGTTATTTCCTTCTTTCTACTCCCTGACCAAAACTGAGTGACATATGACAACTACAAAATACATATTTTGATTGAAATCTTCTATTTGTACCAAATAAATATAGGTAGTCAACTTATGACGGTAATCAAGATTTTCATTGCTAAGATAGACAATTGTTAAGTGTGTTATTCCCCATTTTATGACCTTTCTTGCCCTAGCTACTAAGTAAATCACTGACGTTATAAAGTTAGTAACACGTTGTTAAGTGAATCTAGCTTCCCTATTGACTTTGCTTGTCAGAGGATCGCAAAAGGTGATCACATGACCCTGAGACACTGCAACTGTCATAAATATATGCCAGTTGCCAAGTGTCTGAATTTTGATCACGTGACCCTAGGGATACTACAATGGTTATAAATGTGAAAAATGGTCATAAGTCACTTTTTTCAGAGCTGTTGTAATTTTGAACAGTCACTAAAAGATTGGTTGTAAGTCAAGGACTCCCTATACAGCATGAGAAGCCAGGATCTTAAGGTATTGATGATGATGATCGGTACAATTATTGAGAAATCTGGTTACAATATTTGTAGTGCTTAATATATGAAAGTTTGAGTAAGTTGTATGTAAAAGAGAAAATAATACACCTTCATATCCTTTCTTATTAAAGTAATCTGAAAATTCAACTCTGTCTCATTATTCCAGCACAATGCTGGCTGTTCCTATCTATCTTGATTTCATTGAAACAACTAAGATGTTCCGTATTTAATTAAAAGCATAGATTTGAGGCAACTATAAGACAAGAATGCAGATCCTTAGGGATGGTGGCCAGACCCAAGCTTTTAACATACTAATTGAAAAATTGCCACAGCATCTGGGAACAGTCATTATGTTTCTTTATCACTTTAATTCCTTTTGTATGGAACGACACAATTTGGCAAAAGAAAAAAATGCCCTATATTGTATTAACCTAAAAGGAACTGTAATTGAAAATGTTTGCTTTACACTGGAACAGAACCATGTCCTCCGTACTTACCTTTGGCACATCAGCCTGCTGTTCATCTTTACACAAGTCTGACCTTCAAGAGCAGTAGAATTGGTCAGTGTTCAGGAGGACAACCTCATATTAATAATAGTTGTTATGATTCTTTTATCAATGTGGCAACATAAAAAATATATCTTTTTAACTTGTGGAAGGGCAATTTTGTCTGTCCTTATGCAGAAAAGTTTGATTTTGCAGGACCTGAGAAAGAGGCATAAGGGATCAATTTAAATGATTGAAAATTTAAAGACATCATTCATTCAATTTGTGTACTGCCAATTTTACATATGTGACTGGGTGAGTTGCGTAGTTTAAAAAAATGCACAAAACAATACAAAACAAAACAGATAGTCTTTGATTACAATTATAACTGAGACCAGAATTTCTGTTGCCCAATTTTACGATCCTTTTTTTGCCATAATCATTAAGCGAAGCACACGTTCATTAAGCAAATTCAGCTTCCCCCTTTGACTTTTACTTGTAGGAAAACAGCTGGAAAGATGACCACGAGATGCTGCAACCATCATAAATCCATGCTGTTTGCCAAGGGGTTGAATTTTGATCATGTGACCACAGGGAAGTGGCAATGGTCATAAGTGCAATGCCTGGTCATAAATAACTTTTTTAAGCACCACTGTAACTTTGGATGGTCACTAAGCAAATGATTGTAAAGTGAGGACTACCTGTAACATCAAAACCAATTAAGGTGTATTAAAATATTAGAATTCAACATTATAGAAGCACAACCAATAGAACACAGTCAAACTAGAGTCTTGGACTTCAAGAGAGCTAATTTCAATAAACTTAGAGAGGGCTTGGGAAGGATTCCATGGATGAGAATCCTCAAGGGGAAAACAACTCAAGAAGCTTGGGAAATTTTGAAAAATGAGATAATAAAAGCACAGTCTAGCACAATACCAACAAAGAGGAAAAATAACAGCTCTCAAAAGAAACCAGCATGGCTGCATAAAGAACTCTCTGACAAATTGAAAGATAAAAAGGACAAGTATAGAAAGTGGAAAGAGGGGAACATAACTAAGTCAGAATATCAGCAAATAGCCCGAGCCTGCAAAGATGAAGTGAAGAAAGCCAAGGCTCAAAATGAACTGAGGCTTGCGACCAAAGTCAAAAATAACAAAAAAAGCTTCTTTCAACATGTAAAAAACAAGAAAAAAGTGAAGGAAATGATTGGTCCATTAGTGGGTGGAAGTGGCAAGAAGGTGACAAGCAACAGGGAGAAAGCAGAACTATTTAACTCATTTTTTGCATCTGTCTTTACACAAAGGGAAAAAACAGACCAACCTATCAAAAATAGTGCCACAAAAAACAAAACAGAAACACAAGTTAAGATAGGCAAGAAAATCGTTAGTGAGCACCTGTCCAGCCTAGATGAGTTCAAATCGCCAGGACCAGACGGATTACACCCCAGAGTTCTCAAGGAACTGGCAGATGTGATATCGGAGCCACTGAACTATATTTTTCAAAGATCCTGGAACACAGGGGAACTACCAGAGGACTGGAAAAGAGCTGATGTAGTTCCCATCCTCAAAAAAGGAAAAAAAATGGATCCAGGAAATTACAGACCTATCAGCCTGACCTCAATACCTGGGAAGATCCTGGAAAAGATAATCAAACAACGAATCAACGAACACCTAGAGGCAAACAAAGTCATTACTAAAAGCCAACATGGGTTTGTCAAAAATAGATCATGCCAGACAAATCTTATTGCATTCTTTGACCAAGTGACAAAATTAGTGGATCAGAGGAATGCTGTGGACATAATTTACTTGGACTTCAGTAAGGCATTTGATAAAGTAGATCACAACCTACTACTTGACAAGATAGAAAAATGTGGGGTAGACAGAACCACCACCAGATGGATCCGTAGCTGGCTGACCGGCCGTACTCAGCGAGTGGTCCTCAATGGAACTGCATCTATATGGAGGGAAGTGTGTAGTGGGGTGCCCCAGGGCTCTGTTCTGGGCCCAGTACTCTTCAACATCTTCATCAACGATTTGGATGAAGGGATAGATGGGGAACTCATCAAATTTGCAGATGACACCAAGCTGGCAGGAATAGCCAACACTCCAGAAGACAGGCTTCAGATACAGAAGGATCTGGACAGACTTGAACACTGGGCACTAACTAACAAAATGAAATTCAATGGTGAAAAAAGCAAGGTTCTACATTTAGGCAAGAAAAACCAAATGCACAAGTACAGCATAGGTGGCACCATGCTCAATAGTAGTAACTGTGAGAGGGACCTCGGAGTCCTAGTAGACAATCACTTAAATATGAGCCAGCAGTGTGCTGCAGCTGCCAAAAAGGCCAACACAGTGCTAGGCTGCATTAACAGAGGGATAGAATCAAGATCACGTGAAGTATTAATACCACTTTACAATGCCTTGGTAAGGCCACACTTGGAATACTGCATCCAGTTTTGGTCACCACGATGTAAAAAAGATGTTGAGACTCTAGAAAGAGTACAGAGAAGAGCAACAAAGATGATTAGGGGACTGGAGGCTAAAACATATAAGGAACGGTTGCGAGAATTGGGTATGTCTAGTTTAACGAAGAGAAGGACAAGGGGGGACATGATAGCAGTATTCCAATATCTCAGGGGCTGCCATAAAGAAGAGGGAATTAAGCTATTTTCCAAAGCACCTGAAGGCAGGACAAGAAGCAACGGGTGGAAACTAATCAAGGAGAGAAGCAACCTAGAACTAAGGAGAAACTTCCTGACAGTGAGAACAATTAATCAGTGGAACAGCTTGCCTCCAGAAGCAGTAAATGCTCCAACACTGGAAGTTTTTAAGAAGAGACTGGACAGCCATTTGTCCGAAATGGTGTAGGGTTTCCTGCCCGAGCAGGGGGTTGGACTAGATGACCTCCAAGGTCCCTTCCAACTTTACTACTATTACTAAAACCATTAAAAACCATAAAAATGCAGCAGTTAGTAATCTAAATTAATCTAAGCAGGTTGTGGCTTGCTGGCAGTTAGAAAAAGCTTCTCCATCTGATGCTTATTACAGCTGTGCTACCCAGATGTGTTAAGAATCCAACTCCCTTCATCCTTGCCATTGTGCTTCCCATTTGCAAAGGAGGAAATGTAGAGAAAGTAGTAACAAAAATGGATAATATGACTAGGGCCTAAATAAAAGCTATTTCTGGAGAAGGAGCAATGCACATAAACCAAGGGTGATTTTAGTTTATAATTGGGTCTCAGGAATTGTCCTTAGTATATTGATGTCCTGTAGAATTTTAAACTGGAGAAAACATTTATATAAATTAACCAGTTTTACTTAATCCATTCAGTATACATGCCAAACTGTACATATTTTTAAAATCTGTTACTTGCCTTGTAACTAAGAAAATAGAACATTTTATATACAAAGCAGATCAAAGTCAGTCCTGTATTGTATGTCTTCGCTGGGAAATATTTTAGACACATTGCAGTATGCTCCTTCACAGCTAACTAGCCAACAGCAAAAATCAGGTCAAGGTGACATTTCTTTAATGTTCTAAATGAATGTTTCCCTGATATTAATTAGGGAGTTGTTATTACATAGCAGCACTGAAGGTTACTTCCCTGATTTTACAAGGGCACAGTGACTGTTGAGCGCTGCAGAATGAGGCTGAGTGTCATGAATTTCTGTACACAATTAATTTTGCTGTCATTTCTCTAGTTCCTGTTTCTTCATGCAAATATAAACAGGTTAGGTGTAATTGGTCAGAGAGGGATTGACTACATTCGTGATAGGCAAAATCCTTTTGGGCTGGAGACTGTAAGCAGGCAAAAAACAAACAAAACCTAATCCTTCATTGAACAGAGAAGTTAGATTTGATGACTAGTGGATTGTGTTGGTATACTTAGTAATGTTAAGTCAGTAGTCTAATGCTTATTACACAAGACAGTGATATTAATTACTGAGTTCTCCATGTATTTAGAAGATTTTAATAAGCGTGAATCCTTTCCCAATTATAATTGGAAATGGCTGATTAAAGTATTTTCTACAGAGCAATTAAAAATGCATATTTTTACTTAGTATTACCAGTAGTGAAGAGAAATCAAGATCAGTAGCTGCAAAAAAGCAGAATGATATAAAAACAGAGTTCTACATTTCAGAAGAGAGTTCAAATTTAAATGTTAGAAACATAAGAAATTCTGTTACCTAAAATAAGACTCCGAAATGTTGGACAGACTGTTCAACAGGTCTTTTATTGCCATACTTGGATACAGAGACTTGAATCTGAGATCTTCTAAATGAAAAGCATGTATTTATCCTGGGGCTGTAAGCCTTCCTGAATTCTACCTTAGGAAGAGGAACTCCATATATTGATTAAGATATTTCAGGGCTAATTAAATTTGAACAGAACTTGTCAGCTATCAAATTAACCATTTCACTTTGGAGAATGGCTTAGGAAATTTAAGATAGAATTGTGATTCCATTCACAATTCTAAATATTCTGAAAGGTTGATGATTTGTGAAAATCAGTAGCAGCCTCCCAAAAATTAATGTTCTCCATATATGTTAGGACTTTTCCAAAATTCACAGCTGGGAGAAGACTGGTTTTTCATGGAAACTTCAATCTCAGCAGAGTATTTATGACTATGAAATGTCATTTTATTTCCTAAAATTAAGAAGGTGTTGTTTCAAGTAGCTTCTACCTGAGTGTGCACAGATAATACATGCAAAAAGTAAAGTACTTTTTCCAATTGAAAAATGTTTCTTTACATCTGGGCAGCAGAGTTAAAGGAGATAAAGTGTTTGAGCACAATTGCAAGGGCCTTAAGTCAAGCTTTTTGCACAAAGTTTTGTGTAATCCTGCATGTTGCTGTGTGGATGAATCCACAAATTGGGCCAAAGAAACATTGAAAAACACTTTATCCAGGCCTTTTTGTTTGTTTGTTTGTTTCCTTTCTTCCTAAATTTTGCATTCTAGTGGTTCATGAGCTCTAGCTCTTTGTGGGATGGATAAAAAACAGAGAACATTTGTTTTCTGACAATGGCATTTAATGTTTACGTTGAATACCTAGATTCTGTGTTATATGATAAAAACATATTGATTTTAGGCCAACCAATACAGGAGTAGATCAATATTACATAGAATTCATTATGCAGGTGCTATTTTTTTTATTTATTAGTTGTTATGATATGTGTTAAATCATTAAATTAATTGCTTCCAGAACAATGAGATCAGAATCAAATATTTCTGTAACATAAATTATCTATTTATGCTTATTGATTATACACTTTTCCCACCCTGGGTTAATATATTTTGCTGCTTATTTATTTATACTCTTGCAAATGTTCAAAAATGTTGTTTCCATTGTAATTTAATTAAAGTTATTGCACTTCCACATAGAACACGATAGTTGTGGGCTGAGTACAAGCACTTTTTAAATGTGTGATAAATGGAAGAGAGAATAATAGCTCCCTTGAGCTTAGAGGCTGGAAGGAAGATTAGGCAAGACTCTGGTGCATGTGGCTTATATAATCGGGAAATCGTTAGCTGTTTTTCTTTCTTTATTTTTTTGGCAGCCAAATTTGTTTATATAAATAGGGCAAATCAACACTACCAATTTTTATGGAGACTGAAACTCTCCAGAAATTAAAAGTTATGCAACTTATAGTGGGAATGAGTTTGCTTGCTTCAATAATCTGGAAGGCATGTAAAAGCAAGAGCAAAACCAAAAGAAAGATTGCTCAGAAGCCTCAGCATTAAAAAATATTCAGCTTTGTTTTGATTTCAGATAAATTAGACTAGAATCAGGAAACTATTGATTTTAAAACACATTGATATTATAGGCCCAGGTAGGTTCAAATATGATCCAAAAGCAGCACCAAGGGTATTCTGAAGGCCCCAAATCAACACAGAAACTGTCAGAAAAATACAAATGGAGGATTCTTAAATCTTAACAATTCATAACCTTAGCTCCTCTGAGATGATAGTGATGCTAAGCAGAAATACAAATGTCCTTATCTTTTCCTGGAATCTTGGTGATGAGAAAGGGGAGATCTGCTTGAAGGTGTCTATTTTGTGATATACCTAAGAAGTCCCAACTGTCACCATACTTTTTAAACAATGTAGTAAACCACTGGCAGATATCATACATCAGCATTGGGTGTCATGAATATGCTTGTGATACCAAGCTATACTTTTCAACTTTGTATTGATGGGATAGAAATGTTGACCCAGTACTTGGAGACTGTCAGAGCCCGGATTAGGAGGTTTTGGTTTTATGGACCAATCTATTCCAGGGAAATACCCTATTAGATTCTGAATAAAGTTACATTCCTCTTTTAAGAAATGGTTTGCAATATGGAGGTCCTCCTGGACTCATAGTTCCTGCTCAATCAGCAGGTGAGAGGGAAACCACCATCATAACTTTGAACGGTTGTTAAGCAACTGGTCATAGGCCAAGGCCTATCTGTAGTTGGAAGGGACAGTTGAAGCACCACTATAGTTGTGAGTGCAGCCAGGCTACCAAGAGTCCAAATTTTCATCTTATGACTGTGGGGGCATTGCAACAACTATCATTTCAGGGATCGGGTGTAAGTATCATTTGTTTAGTACTGCCATAACTTTGAACAGTCACAGGATGAATGGATGTAACTCGAGGACTACCTGTTTAAGTAAAGCAGATAAATAAATAGAAATACACCCTTTCCATATATGATGATCTCTTTCATTTGAACCCTTTCATAACCTAGTTTGAAGCATGAGGGTTTGGGCAGTAAATGCCGAAGGAAGAACGCTGTAATCTGATCTCAGAATCCTTTCTGGTTGTATTTGTACTCTTAAGCAGTTGTTCTCCATGGCTTGCTTTAAGCCAAAGTGCCTGTGGGCTGCACTCTTACGTTTAAGGGCTGCAATTTTTTCATGGTACATTCTCAAGGAAAATCATAGATTAGTCATGGTATTTTAAACAAAAATCTACAAAGAGCTTAAGAAAAACATGAAAAGTCATTCTTTTTTTCCCTATGAGATTAGCATACACGGGCACATGGTTATTTTGTTTTATTTTGATTATTTATTAATCAAATTTATATAGCTACCCATGTCACAAGAAGTGACTCTGGACAGCATACAATGGCCAGTAAAAAACAATACTTATCAGACATTAAAAATAGAGAAATCAGAATTAAAAATGGAGATGATTAAAACTGAAAATATACACAAACGTAAGCAAAGAGAGTACATCCATCTCAATATTATGTAGTTTATTTATCAACTACTTTTAAAATGTTCTAATAATTTGTAATTTCATCTTATACTCTCCCTTAAATGTAATTTCTTCCCCAACCAGATCTTCCCCAGAATTTTTTAATAAATAACTTTCAATTTCCGTATATCCCTGCTTTCATGATAAAGGTAAAATCCAATATATCCCTCGTTGAGAGTAGGCTGTTTTGGAGCAACTATTTAAATCCTTACATTTTCTTTACTTTTTGAACTTTTCATTATCCTTCATATCTTTATTTGCTTTATAGTCCAAAACACCATTTCAGCTACATATGGTAAATCACTGGGCCCAATTCCTAACCATACCCGGATTTTAGGTGAGGAGAACTGCAATTCCAAATGACAAGCTAAAGGACAAGGTGACCTACAAACACACACACACACACACACACACAAACAAAATAAATAAATAAATACAGTAGTTGTTGCTGGAGAATATATACATTTAGTTACACTGGCTTACTTTGATGACACTGGCAAATTTGTAATCTATTGATAGTACTAGATGAGAATCTGCAGTTACCTGTTCAATTAAGTATCGTTGTGATCATGTAAATTAAACCAAATTAAACTCTCTTAGACCGCTATATTTTTAAAGCAGCCACCATAAAAACTACTATTGTTTCATTACTTGAATGCATCCCAGACAATACTGAAGACAATTAACACCAACCACAACAACAACAAATAGAGCACAGTTATGAAGATTTGCTGTGGTTTAGGTTGCACAATGAAGTTAAGTGATAATTTAGTAATGTACAGCAGGGCTTTTCCACCAGTGGTATGGGTACCACCTGTGGTACATTGGCAGCTGGCAGGTGGTACGCGACCATCCTAGAAAAGTGGTAGCGGGGGAGGGGAATGAGCTGAACCGGTGGCAGCACTGCACAAGCCTGAGCGAGAGATGGCTGGAGCTGCATGGTTGTCAGGGCTCAGTGGAAGTGCCAAGATCAGCACCAAGCTCCAGCTGGAGCTCAGCGCTGATCCTGGTGCTTCTGCTGAGCCCAGAAGAAGCGCCGATCAACTGGAATGTTGCAGCATTTCCAGGGTCTTGTGATTTACATTCAGATCTTGGCAACTGATTCATATTTATGATGGTCACAGTGTCCCAGGGTCATGTGAAGTGACCAAAACCTGCTGCAACCACCCAGCAGACGGGGGGAATAAAAACCAAACACCCCCACCCCACCCTCGCTGCCAATCATCAACAGAAATGCTCACAACAATGAATACCTCGGACAGGAGGAAGAGCACCACCAGGTGGGCAGGCAGGTGTCTTGCTCAGCTGTGGCTTGGGGGGCACTTTTTTCAGTGCCATTGTAACTTTGAACAGTCACTAAGTGAACTGTTGTAAGTCGAGGACTACCTGTACTATATCACTTTTTTCCTTTTTTGAGGGGGGTCATCAAGTTTTTGACACCTTGCTAGGCGACTGGTGGTACTCGGATATTGCCATATCCTAAAAGTGGTACAATGGGTGAAAAGGTTGAAAAGCCCTGATATACAGGATGTATTATGTTACAAAGCTTTATATAGGCAGGTCCTTAATTTAAGATATTTTTCAGTAGTTATTACATAATGTATATAGTGTAACTCTACAACTGAAAATTCCTTTGTTATTTGCTAAAGAAAGTTAAAAATAAGCATTACCACTCATCTATATATATATATGGCGAATTGCATCCAGACAATCCCTTCTGGGAATAACTGGGCCTCTTGCCATTCATAGCTGAACTCCAGCAGACTCTTCTGTTAGACAATTTGTGGACAGGTGATTTTTCTTGTTATTCAGCTTTGCCACCATACAATCTGCCTCCTATAGAGTTCTAAAAGATTTTCCAGTTTTTCAAAGTTCAGTAGGAAAAAAAATCAGAATAAAAATTGTTTCTCTTCCTCCACTGGGAACCCCTCCCTTAAGGGAATTTCACTCACTGAAATTTTGGGCCCAAATATGTACAATATAAACAGTTCTTTAAAAAGAATTATTTTTAAGGTCAAAAGCTGAGGGGTCCCAGAATATGAGCCAAGATCCTAGTATTATATCTCCCACTTCTAAGTTATATATTTAACATGAATGCTGTAGGCCAGGGGTGTCAAACTCAATTTCATTGAGAGCCGCATCATCATTGTGGTGCCCTCAGGAGGGGGGGCATGGCCCACTGGGTGGGTGTGGCTGCAGTGGTCATGGCTGACTGGATGGAAGTGGCTGGGGTGGGTGTGGCCACCTCGACGTTGCTCAGGGGAGATCCAGGGGGTCTCTGGCAGATGGGGTGGTGGACAGGATGCTCGTCCTGCAGGGTGAGGTGAGGCAAGGCAGGGGGCAGCACGGCTGTTGCCTGACACCATCGGCCTCTGTAAACAGAGGCCGGGGGGGGCAACGGTGTCGGTCAATAGCCACAGTCTGCTGGCCCCTTGACCAGCGCACTCTGGGGCTGCTCAGCCCGCTGCCAATACTAGGCCAGCTCTCCAGCAACAGGCAGAGTAGAGGGGAGGCACGTGATGCACACCGCCGGACGCACCTACTCCATCTCATCTGTTTTTGCTTGCGGTTGGAGATCAGGTTGCTGCTGGTCAACTCCTCGGTCCCCTTGCAGATCTTGCCCTTGGCCTGTGCATGGAGCCTGTTCCCCTTGTGCACCTGGCGCGCCTTGACCCCATCTTGGGCCGCCACTAGCCGCTCATGCAGGTCCATTAGGCTGCCTCCCAGAGCTGCAGGTCCACCCATGAGCTGCATGAGCAGCTGGCGGCCGCGGCTGTGATGGGAACCAAAGTGTGCGAGGAGAATGCACTCCACCCAGGGCAAGATCTGCGAGGGGGCTGAGGATATGACCAGTGGTGAACTGCTCTCCAACCAAAAAGAGATGGGATGGAGTAGGCATGTCTGGCGGTCTTCATCACCTGCCCCCCCCCGGACTCCACGTGTTGCCAGTGCTGCCGCAGGCTACACAGCAGGCTACGCATCCCCTGTTTCCAGATGCTGTCAGCCCCTGCACGCTCACCGCCTCCTATGCGTGCGCCTTGTGGGCTGACGGGCGGGGCCAGGGCAGCAGGGGTCAGTCTCTTGCCATTTCTGGAGCATTCCCGTGGACCAAATTTCGGCCAATTGCAGGTGGATCCGCCCTGTGGGCCTTGTGTTTGACATGTCTACTGTAGGCTATAATATGGAAAGTTTCTGGAACTGGAAAAAGGAGTGTTCAGTTAATCATATTCAACACTGTTAATAATAAAAAATGACCCATTGTTTTTAAGCCATAACTTTATAAAAATGAGATGACAAATATGGAAGACACCAAATTGATATTAGCTTTAAATTTTCATGAAAATAATTCCCTGTATATGATAAAAGTCTCCTAATATAGCACTATTACATTCTGGATGGATGGATGGATGGATGGATGGATGGATGGATAGATGGATAGATGGAGGATTTTCAGATTTAAGGAGGAGTAAACCAATTTGAAATTCTAATATACTAATGCAACTGAGATTAATATTTCAGAGTTTAGAAATTCATAACTAGTTCAAGTTGCTCCCAGCCATACTTCTACCAACAGCTCATCTCGTGATTCTTCAAATATTCTCTGATCTTATTCATCATCCTAAATCTTCAACAACCTGCCATGATAAATGCAAGGAAGGAAAAGAGTTGGCTTTCGCTTAATCTAATGTCTCTTCTTTTTGCTACTTGTAGAATGCTAACATGGTTCTTCAAGGGGAAAAAAGGCATAAATTATAGACTGAGTAGAAAAAAAAGAACACAAATGAGTTGTCTGGTAAAGAGAGGATTTGTGGCTGAAGGAACAGAGAAGTAGAATAAGCCAGAATTGATTGAAATGATGTATTCCGTGATTTGTATGGAAATAATGCAGCTGATTTGCATTGAAGAGAGGGATGCTTTCCCCCCTCCCACTCCTAGGTAATTTGATGGTTTGATTTATATTGGGAATGTGGCAACGATTGAAAAGAGTGGACATGCTTTTGTTACCAATCCTATTATCTCATGAATTTATACATATGCACATGTACAGTGGAGGGGAGAACAAGAAAACCTTCATGGAGGTATAATGATTTAATGTGCTGACAAGTGGAGAATGCTCTTAAGTTAACCATAATACAGTTGAGAGGGGTGGAGTTGTCAACATTTCAGGAATAGAGACTTGCTTAGTGATTGCTTGTCTACAAGAGTGTTTGGGCCTAACAGTTCTAGCAAAATTAATATTTTGTAAAATGTGGCCTAATCTGAGAGCTAGTTTTGTAAGGCAGTTAAACCCTTTCTCCTCAAATAAAGCCAGAAAATAGAAGCAAAAATCTAGCATTTTAATAAATAATTTAATCTTAATCTACGTCAGTTACCTTTATACTACAAGCCCCATTCATTTCTAGCTCTGTCACAAGTCATACATTATTACCTTTATCCAGAATACTGAACCAGCCTGGATTTTCACAGACCCAGTGCTATGCCCTTATTAAGCAATGCAGAAAATAACTAATATTGTAAATATGTCTAATATTATGATTGATCAGGATAAAAAGTCCACTTCTATTGAATAAGTAGGTTAAACCCATCAGCACTGTGTCAGTCCCTAACTTTTATATTTAATTTTAGAAGTCAAAAATAAATGTTTAATTTGACATTATTCTTAACATCATGCTAATTTCTTCCAGATGCCTCCATGGAGAGAAACACTGCAATTTTTGCACAGAAAGCATGTGTTTCACTGATTTATTCCAAAAGAACTTCTATTTACTGCATTACATTTTCTTCTCAATGAAGCACTTAACAACATGTTTCTCTTTAAGGATTTTACTTAATCATATGGATTTTTTTTTCAATTTACATTTTCAGTTCTTTAGTACTGTGGCCACAGGATGTTTCTTAAACTAAATTAAATGCACATGTTAAAAACAAGTTACAAGTCCAAAGCACTTTTTATTGTAAAAGCCTTCGTGGCAGGTAGAGAACTGATGGTACCGTATTTTCCGGCGTATAAGATGACTGGGCGTATAAGACGACCCCCAACTTTTGAGAAGATTTTCATGGTTTAGAAAGTCATCTTATACACCAGAAAATACGGTAGTAATGCTCCCTGGAGAAGCTTACTCTTCCTTGCTCAAAAATGTTGGGAGGGAGGGAAGGGGAAGGAAGATTGAAGAGGGAAGGAAGGAGATTGAAGGGGAAAGGAAGGAAGGAAGGAGAGAGAGATTGAAGGGGAAGGGATGGAAATGGAAGAAAGGAAGGAAGATTGGAGGGGAAGAAGAAGATTGAAGGGAAAAGGAAGGAAGGAAGATTGAAGGGGAAATGAAGGAGATGGAGAAGGAAGGAGATTGAAGGGGAAAGGAAGGAGATGGAGAAGGAAGGAGATTGAAGGAGGAAGGAAGGAAGGAAAAGAGGGGGGGAAGGGATGGAGATGGAAGGAAGGAAGGAAGGTTGAAGGGGAAAGGAAGGAGATGGAGAAGGAAGAAAATTGAAGGGGGAAGGAAGGAAGGAGAGAGACTGAAGGGGAGGGGATGGAGGTGGAAGGAAGGAAGATTGAAGGGGAAAGGAAGGAGATGGAGAAGGAAGGAGATTGAAGGGAGAAGGAAGGAAGGAGAGAGATTGAAGGGGGGAGGCGCTGCCAAGAACACACACAGGGAGGGGAGGGAGGCTCTGGTAGAGAGCTTGGTGGAGAGCCAAGCGGCGGCACATCCGGGGCCTCGGAAGCTGTGCGGATGATTAAAACTTTGAAGAGAACCAAGCTTTGAAACCTTTTCTTCTGCTTAGTGCAATAAACAAAACAAAAGGCCTTCCACTGTGTCTTGGCTGTGGTCAGGCGAGCTTGCCTCTGGTCACGACGGAAAGTAGCCAGGAGCACATAACAAAATCATGCAGCGTTAAGGATAAGAACATTTGGGGAGAGAAAGAATGAATATGCAGCAGCAGCCGACACGTTTCAGCCTCGTCCCTTCACTGCTTCCACACCACGGAGGAAAAGAAACAGCCCGACTTGCTCCCGGCTTCTCCTCTGACCTGTCCTCCACTCACCTCCCAGGAGCCAAGGGATGGAGATGGAGAAGGAAGGAGATTGAAGGAGAAAGGAAGGAAGGTAGGAAGGAGAGAGAGATTGAAGGGGAAGGGATGGAGATGGAAGGAAGGAAGGAAGGAAGATTGAAGGGAAAAGGAAGGAGATTGAAGGGGAAAGGAAGGAAGGAGAGAGAGATTGGAGGGGGGAGGCGCTGCCAAGGACGCACAAACAGTTCCGCACAATTGCCCGGGGAGGGGGGAGGCTGTCGCGGAGAGCCAAGTGGCGGCAAATCCAGGGCCTCGGAAGCTGCACGGAGGATCCGCGCACCTTGGAGCCACAGCTGCACTCACACCCACCAACCTGGAGCCCCCCATCCTCATCCCGGCACCTCTTGCCCTTTCCCAGCCGCCCCCCCCGGACCTGCCTGCCCCTCCAGCCTCCTGAGCGCCACCGCAGCAGTGGGGTCACAGGAGCCCCTTTCCACGTCGTGCAGCCCATAGCACGCAAGAGGGGCATGGCCGGAGCACCAATTCCCGCTCGGAAGGCGCAGCTTCTCCCCTCCCGGCCCAGCCGGCTGGCCTCCGACGCACATGCGGGTATTTTCCGGCATATAAGACGACTGGGCGTATAAGACGACCCCCAACTTTTGAGAAGATTTTCATGGATTAGAAAGTCGTCTTATACGCGAAAATACGGTACTTCTCTGCTAGTTTGTAGGATAGAATTAAAAGTACCATGAAAACTTAAGTTTTTCCTTCCAAAATATTGCATAATGATGTATTAGAATAATGTAGTTTACTTTTTTTGTACCCTAAATAGCTGAAGGCTGAATGCACTGTTGAAAATATGAGAGGGAATCAGAGAAAAACATATTTTTGGGATGAGGGGGGTGATTTCTGGGCTGATATTCAACATTTCAATTTAAAAACTCTGTTGGGTTTTATTTCCAGTTTTTTTAAAAATATATAATTAAAGAGAAATTTTTAGAGCTGAATGCAAAATCTTTCCATTTCAAACTTGCCACATTTGACATCTTATACAGTCATTGTTATACTTAGCAACCCCATTTCTGAAGCATTTCGAAAATCTAGTCTTGGTCTTTCAGACTGCGATATGTATACAGTACAGGCCATAATAAGACATCACCATTGATATGTCACTGTAAGAAGCTGAGGAATGGTGTCTAGAATATATGCTTTTCTGCTTTTCACTCTTTAATGACAGAATGATTTTGAAATTGAATTTTGTATTTTAATATATTATCTGTATATTTGCTTGGGGTTTCCCCTGAAACACTGATTGTCTTTTAGTAAATTACATGATTATTAATACACATATGGATTTGAGTGTTAAAAACAGAAGAGTTATTAGATATTTATGTGGTATTATCATTATGATATTTTGATAAGAATATTACAATGCAAGCAGACAATAATCCTTACATATTTCCATAGCTGTTCAAATAAAATATTTTCTTTCTGAGGACCTTGCTAAAAAAAAATAGACCTCTTGGAGTATGTAATCCTCATAATATATGCAAATTGTCATATAGGACAGACAGGTTTTCCCAACTTGCCCTATTTTTCTATGGGAAACTGAAATATAAAAAATTACTTGCATATATAAAGATCTCAGAGAAGCCAAGATGGCATATGTTTCCTCTTGAAGGGTAACAATTATACTTTGGAACAGACATTGACAAACTGACATATACTGTATGAGCATGTCCAAATACAGTGGTTTGGGAGGTACCATGAATAATTAGAAACTCTAATGTATACTTTGCCCCTCAGTTTCTCTTGCAGCATCTGTTCAGAATTGATTGGTACCCTGTTTGTGCTATGCATCTGAATATAGGAAATGTATTTGGACACATGCAGCACGCATGGTTTGTTTGTAAGAAGAGAGAATATAAAACTGAGTATCAGGGAAGAATTGGCAAACTGAAGATGGTCCGCTAAAAGCAGAGGAATGAAGGGCCAGCAAGTAGACTGGCTAATTGTAATTCCTCTCTGGTCAAGGAGAGGACATGAGATTGTCCACAAGTGATCCTTGCAGTTGATTTTGGGAAGTTACAAATGGGCTAAGGGTCCAGATAGATTTGAAATAAGATTTTAGAGTTATAAGAACCTTTCCTATGGGAAAACATTTTTGTTTTGAATTTTCTTTTTAAAAAGCGTGATAGAATGAATTGAAAAACAACTGGTTACAAGAATGATATAAAAAAGATGCTACATTGGACAAACAAAAGTAACCATCTCATATCTTAATAATTAAAAGGGATATACAAATAACAATAAAGAGAGAGATCTGGATATTTTTCCTGTGTTGGATGCACAAATGAGACGTTAAAATTATGATGAATTTTGTGAGAAGGGACAAAAGAAAAAATGAATAGAAATCAAGTTCTACAACCTTATTTGAAAGGACCAAAAATCAAGATTATTAAAACTGAAAAGTAGGACTATAAAATTGGTTAAGTGATCAAGGTTATCTCTAGTAACCTTAACAGACTTTTGCTGATCAGGACTGAATGACAAGGCTATAAAGAGTGGTTTATAGATAAGAGATGAGATGTAGGAAGAAGAGATCATTTGTTATGTTTTAAGAGAAGATGATAACTAAAATTATTGATAGTTGTTGTGATGCAGGGGGAAATCATTGCTTTATGTGTTTTCTTTTTCTTTACTACAGTCTTATTTTTTCTCTTTTTTTCTTTATTTTTTCACTTTCCATTTTTTTCTTTTTTAGTTTCATCTTTACATTTGTACATTTTAATAAAATTGCTATTAAAAAATGGAACTGCCTCAGTTAGTAGTAACTCATTTTTCCCATTAATATTCTAGCCCAGAATTTGATTATTTTAAATAAAATATGTTACTTAAGGGAAAAAGAGAGGGAATATTTGATGTATTGATTGAATTATGTATATATGTTTTGTTTGCGGATGTTTGACCACCCTAACACCATGCTGTGTCTTGAGTACTTTGTTTTAAAAATAATAAAACCAATAAAACTTGTCTTAAAAAATATATATATTCTAGCCCACATTAGGCTGTCAAAATGCAAAACATTCACCAAATAATGTTGGCTTTCTTATTGGCAGTAACACAACAGTCTTTAGAAAGAAGGCTTATGCATGTATAATTGTAGCCATATAGGTTCTGCCTGTTCAAAATAGCAATATTGTCAAGGAAATTAGCTCATGTGTAGAGTGGAGACACTGAATCGAGTGACTAAGACTACAGGGAATTAGGAATAAAAACCATAAGAGAGAACTCATTTTCTCTTACTGTTGTATTTCTAGCTTTCCAGTTAGTGAGCTAGCTATTCCATCCCATTTAAAATAATTATAATATGTAATAAAACAGATAAAAATCATATATATCCCAGTTATTTATGCAGCATACCGATATATTGTCATGTTTATTGATCTGAGATTATGTGAAGTATAAATCTTAACTAAACACAGGCCTTTGTTATCGGTACATTTTCATCATAAATTACTTAAATTTGGAATAGCCAGGATGGCTACCATAGAAAGAATACCTTAATAATACTTAGATTTATAATTCTAATTTGTATTATTAGCACAATTAATGTCAAATTGAGTTATCGCTGCTTAATACATTGCTATATGAACTAGGCTGCTGCTTTAATTTTATATAATTCTTAAATCAGAAAGCAAAAGACATTGAAATTGGCTTACAAATCTTTTACTTTGGGTTTATTTTGGTAAAATATGAATTGATATATATTTGATAACAGATGCCAGAAACTCCCATGATTTAAGCAAATGTGCTCTGACATCTGATGGAAGAAGTATCAACAGATACACAAATATGTACTCAAAATGCAAAATTAGAACAAGGTTACCATCATCTTGGAAAAATGCTTTCTTGGCCTCAAATAGAGGAAATCACCATATATAAATTCATTCACTTTCAGTGCACTTCACGTCAAACCCAAATACTGCTACTGCCACTTAGTTTCCCCACCTCACAGCTAGGAGAAATGAAATAAATACATAATGGGTGCTGGAATAAATGAATAATCTGGGTTGTTGATTTTTTTTTATTATGAAGGCTATTCATTTATTTCCATTTTTATATAGCACTCCATTCCCAAAGATTCTGAGCAGCTTACAGCAAACTAACAAAAAAATAAGGTTGGCAATTCAAAATACATAGTTGATTATAACCAACACAGTATACCACAGTTCAAGGATCATGTGAGCTTCACTCATCCCTAAATGTCCCCCTGTAGACCTACATTTTCATGGCTCTTTGGAAACATAATAAGGGACTAGTCCAATATCTTCAATAGACTATTCCAAAAGAATGGTAATGCAATTGATGAAAAAGATCATGAAATGTATAGAAACAAATTCACATTTTTTAAAATAAGATACGACTAATCAAGATTTCAATCTCAACCTCTTTACTGCTTTTCCAAATGGGAAATGCTGAAATGTACTTTTCATTAAAATATACTGTTATATTGTTTAATTGTAAGATTCATCTGATATCTTAAGTGGCTGACAACTCCCCTCCCCAAGTGATGCACTAAAATTAAAAAGCAAAATCTCTCCTCCTCTCCTCCCCCATTAAAGAATTATAAAATTAAGTAGACTATATAAATAGTTAATTTTATCTTTTGTGTATCAGTTCATGTCTGTTGAAAAACAGCTTTAAAAGGAATAAGTTTTGGGAAACTGAAATGGGTAGGAGAATGATCAAGCAGAATTGTTAAGGTATCAATTCAATATTTGACACAGATGATGTTTTCTCAGTAAGTTGGGATATTTCCTGACTTATAATAAACACAAGGAATAGGGCAATGATGACGAACTTTTTAGAGACTGAGTGCCAAACTGCAACCCAAAACCAACTTATGCATCATCGGGTGCCGGGTGGGTGTGGCCCACTGGCTGGGTGTGGCCAGTTGGGGAGTGTGGCACATTGGGTGGGTATGGCTGAGGTGGTAATGGCAGACTGGGTGGGACTAAAAAGTTAATTAATGAATTCCAACTTTTCAAGATCTTTTTTTTCCCGCGAGAAGTTGAAATTGACTGATTGAACCTTTTTTTTTTTTTTGCACATGGCAGCGGAGGTTTAAAGCGAAAAGATTTTATAAAACCCAGCTGAAAGCGTAGGACTGGGGCTACAGCGTGCGTGCCCACAGAGTGGGCTCTGAGTGCCACCTCTGGCACCCGTGCCATAGGTTCGCCACCACTGGAATAGGGCATATAAGTTCTTCAAGCCATATGTTGCTTTTATGCAGGCCAAGATTTATTAACTGAGAATACACTCTGGCTGAACAATCAGATTCATAAACAGTGATACTGTACAAAGCCAGGAGCTTGAATTCAGATATAACAGTAGGGTTTTCAGTTTGGGGTTACCGTCTATTTGTCTAGCAGGAAGAACCAAGTGGGAGCAAACATACTGTGTGTAAAAGGTAAGACAAAATTTATAAGAATTTATTTGGTGATTATATGGCTACACACTAAAAGTTCTCCAAAGAATATAAATGCATAAACTAAAGAACAAGAATCCTTGGATTATGATAGGAAAAGAAAGGGGAAAGGAGGAGATAGAAATATGAACCCAACTAACTGTAAACTGTTTTAAAGTGAACTAAATTTTTACTTTAACTCAAATAGTTTTATATGCATTCGTAGATAACTGTTAATATTGCTTCACTTTTAACATTACTGAACTTTTCAGGTGTTCTGATACAATTATGTAGAAATTGTAAAAAGCACTGTAGATGAACAAGCCACAAAATATGGGGTGATATTGATTTGATACTTTCTCTAATACACATTTGTATCTAGGTGAGCAGCTGTATATCCCAGCCATTTCACACACTAACTTGGGGATATTCTATATGTTGACCATTTGGGGTCCAAGCACCAGGCAACATAATAGATACCATTGTGGAAGACTATATGTCATCCACCTGATATAGCTAGTTCACTTGATCTTTGTGCACCTATATTATTTTCTATTATTAAACGGGACAAAGTTGTGGGAATCAACTGGATAATCCTTGAACAGGCAAATATTTTTAACTCTTTAAATGACCCCCCCCCCTTCTCTATATATCAGGGGCGTCAAACTGCCGGCCTGCGGGCTGGTTGCATCCTGCGGAGGCCAAGCCCAGCCCAGCAATGTGAAAAAAGTCACGATACGTCGCAACAGGTCATGTGATGTAGCGAGTTTGACACCTGTGCTCGCTCTCTATAGTTCCTTATTTGTCTTTTTCCTTGTTTGCCTTTCCTCCACAGATCTATCATTGTAATAATAATGCATTGCATTATACCTTTTTTTTCATAATGTTTTCCCCTTGTTACTTTAAAACTCCAGATGCTTTGGAATTCATGGTTCTTTTTTACTTTAACTTTCTTTTGTAACACACGACACATATGGTATTTTAGTTTTTAAAATGCTGTGCTATGCTAATCAGCCACTTCTTTTCATTCTCTTCCTTCTGCTTTTGCTTTTTTGTCTTTGATATATTGGTTCTAATATAAAGAGAACCTTTGTACCAAATTGAGTTGAAATTAACAGAGAAGAAACAGAGTGGATATAGAACTATAGTTATTTCTAAAAAGGATGTGCAGGAGATTTTTGTAAAACCTGTACTCTTTGTTATAATGAGAAGCCTTCTGAATGGGGGACAGATTAGAAAAAAACATCTGGTGTAAGAAAGGAAGAGAAAGGGCTAAAGTCACAAATCTACTGTAAATCATTGCTTAGTTTCCTATTTTATTTGCAGAAGTTGGAGCTGTAATGTTATAATGGATATGTTTTGTGTGGTACATCATACCCAGATTATCCAGAATCTAAAAAATAACAAAGACAGGGAAATAAATGACCTGTATTTTTGTTCTAGACCATAGACCAGTGATGGCAAACCTTTTAGAGACCGAGTGCCCAAACTGCAACCCAAAACCCACTTATGCATCATCAGGTGCCGGGTGGGTGTGGCCCTTTGGCTGAGGGTGGCCCATTGGGTGGGCGTGGCTGCAGTGGTAACGGCAGACTGGGTGAGACTAAAAAGTTCAATCAATCAATTCCAACTTTGCAAGATCTTTTTTTTTCCCACAAGAAGTTGAAATTGACTGATTGAACCTTTTTTTTTTTTTTTTTGCAAATGGCAGCAGAGGCCTAAAGCGAAAAGGTTTTATAAAATCCAGCTGAAGAGCTAGGACTGGGGCGACGGCGCCCATGTCCACAGAGAGGGCTTGAGTGCCGCCTCTGGCACCCGTGCCATAGGTTCGCCACCGCTGCCATAGACTAATAAACGTCTGTGCTACAGGATCAGCTTGTTGAGCTTTGTGAAATGTTTGATTTTCATGACAAAAATCATTATTCTCTATTTTGGTTGAAAATTAGAATGTATGTAAACATTAGCCAAATCATATGCAATGCATATTAAATGTAAATTTTATTAATTAAATACTTCAGAAGAAGAAGGAATATTTCGTAGAGCTCAGAAGAAGCTCAGCTCTTTTGAGAAAACAGAAGATTTCCTATTGATAGCCTTAAATGTTTTGGGAATGAAACATTTCAGGTTTTCCATCTGTAGGTTGTCTGAGATGTCAACAGCCAATATGACCTACTGTTTTCCTTGTAAGTCTATAAATAAAAGGTAGCTTGTTTAACTGATCTTGCTACTGAAAGCAGAAGTGTGTATTAATGAGCTTTCTCTAATGGCACACTAACTCTATTTACAGCAGTGCTCCTGTGAAACCTTCTCCTTTACAGTCATAATTCATTTCCAGTGAATATGTACTCCACCTTATGGCCCCAAATGATGTATTTTTATTGGTTTCCTCCCCTTCCTGACAACTGACAGTTGTTCTAGACACCATTGCAATTAAATATCCTTAGGAACACATTCAACATTTAATAATGTATTGATATTTGTGTTTATCCATGCCTTTATGAATTGCTGTGTTAATACATGGGCCGGATAAAAAGGCACAATTATTTTTGAAAAATTGAGAACAATGTAATTTGTCATTTTTGTTATGTTTTCAGCTCTTTATAGCAAGAAATTGCTTTGTTAAATATTTAATTCAAAAAGTCTCATGTGTTAAAATGTTCAGCTATAAGAACTTTGGCATGCAGGGATAACAGAAGCAGTATAGCAGCAGGTTAGGAAGTTTTCACAGGATGAAATTGACTTCTCAAGTCACAAAGCTTTGTATAGATGTCCCTGTTGTCACATTTGCCGACATATGACCATCACAGAATAATGATGTAAAATAGTCAAAAGAGTTTCTAAAAATAATTCTTAATCTGTAAATCAAATATTTATTATTCTTGCGTGTATATTAAATGCATTGGGTTAAATATGTTTGTGAAGTGTTGCAATTCCTAAATTTGCAATCTTATCTTAATTAGGTAAATGTGTGTTAAATAAATGTGCTTAATTCAGCTAACAAAAAGAAAATAATACATTTGCAGCCAAATTGTATATGTGCAAAAATTAATAACTGTATTGTTATCCCAATTATCAGACTTTAGCAAAACATGAGAGGTAGTCAGATGAAAGTGAGAGACTGACCTGGTGATAAAGCCAAAAGCTTTCTAAGATAATAGTATTCATATTATTCATAATAGTTCAGATTCCTACTTCTCTTTAGAAATGATTTAATAATTCATTCTAAGTGTTTTATATTCTATATAATACAACTAATAATTTTCAAAGAAAATAATTTTGAAGCTACTTTTTTAAAAAATCTAAGATTCAACCATAACATATTCTGTGCAGTTGGAGATGAAGGTTATTATTAGATCTGATCTGAAAATCAATTTGTCATTAAACTTTAAAAAAAAATTATTCTAAGTGACATGGGTTCATACCTTCAGACTGAAGACAGTGTGATGCTACGAACATTGCCCTCAAAGTGTTTATCCTCGGTGACATCATTGGTACAGCCACATTTTATTAGCCATATAGTCATCATGTAATTGTTGTGTTTAGAGTGTGATTAATGGTTTGCTCTGTAAGGCCGTATGATTCAGGAAGCCTTGCCCTAAATTTGAGCTGTCTTCAGCAGTGACTTTATAAGCCAATCTTATTTGACTATGTGATGACATCACCTCTTTTGAGAAGGAAAAAAGACCAAATTAATGACACCAGTCTAACAGGTGTTCAGACTTCACATACTGAGGTGAGGGCAAGATGTAAGATAAATAAAGAAAAAGATTGTGGAACATCATTTTAACTCCTGTTTTGAGTACACTGAAGATGTTTACAGGTAAACTGTTCTGCACAACTACAATTACTATTTTGTAATGCAACTATTTTCCCTATATTATACTTATAAGCAATCAGACTGGCTTTGGAAATCCCTATAACTAAAATTTAAAAATTGGAGGTTTTTTGTCCATAAATTCAAAGAACTGCAGTCTTTAAAAAAAGATATGCACTCCGGAGTTTGTTCATTTGGGAAATGTTATTTCTGTATGTGCTGGAAGTAGAAAATCCAGAACAAGTTGTACTGCTTTTTTTTTAATGAATTGGGATATCTACATCAGGAGAGTGATCCTGCTACATCTGTATTTTATAGGGTTTTTTCTGATCTTCTGGCATGTTGCTGCATTGTTTTCAGTGGAATTATGGCAGAATCAGCAACAAGTTCAGCAGCCAGGGAAAAGCATGCTTGCACACTTCAAAATTAGTTACTCTAAAGAAATGGCAGCAAAATGGTTGTCATCAGATCTAAGAGCTGGAAACAGTACAATGGATCATTTGGCTTAGAGATTGCCAATTGGCAGTCTGTGAATCAATTGTGGCTTGCAAATCACTTTTATCTTGCCACCTCACCAAATTTAAAATAAAGACTTGTAACTCTTTTTTTCTTCGAAAAACATACAATTGTTTTCAATGAGATATTTTATATGTGATTTTACATTGCTACAATCCCCAATTGTGTGTATCAATATATGAGTAGTATATTTTTGTTTTGAAGTGTACAAATTTCTGTATTTACAGGAAGATTGTTATGTCAGCCAGTTTGCTATAAAGACACCAAACTCTATTCATGTAAGTTTTTAGAATCAGATGAGTTAACCAGATGGAAGTTTGGATGTCATCTTGGAGTTTTTTTTCCTATGGTCTTTGAGAATTTATGAAGAATATAATGCCAAAGGGTTGAACAAAGACAAGTATTTTCCTTGTCTTCAAAAAAGATGATCCAATTAACTATAGATGAATCAGTGGCTTACTGGTGCAAATTGGGTTTATATGACTTTTGGTCCATAATCCTGTGTTTCAGTAGCAACTGTGGCTTGCATCTTCAGTGGAATTTTTTTTGTCTAAATCACGGTCACTAAATGTTGTTCAGTGCTTTCAACAAATATCAGCCATGAAAACCTACAGCAATTAATATCCAATTTTCCCAGATTTGGCCATCAGAGCAAGTTGAGCCTAAAGCAGAATGACACTGAAAAAAATCTCTAAGAGTTTCATCATGTGACCTACTCTAACCATTATTTATGTCAAAATGCACGAGTCTATTATCAGAAAGCAGCTGCTATTATCAGAAAGCAGCTGCACTAACTAGATTTGTATAGGAAACGTATTAGGAGGAAATCTTTGCTGTCCAAAAAGAACATCAGGGCAAATTTATTCATGAACACCTAGGCAAAGAACAGGAAGTCTGGAACAATGTGCTCTGAACCAGAAAACATGTTTGGTGAAAACCAAAGACAGCGTTTCACCAAAAGGACCAGATATCAACTATAAAGTCTGATAGTAAAAATGGTTCATCATCATCATTACGATTTAGGTCTGCTTTACTGCATCAGGGCCTGGACAGCTCATCATTGTAAAATCCATTATGAATTTTTCAATGTACTAGAGCAGTGGTTCTCAACCTTTCTAATTCCGCAACCCCATAATACAGTTCCCTGTGTTGTGGTGACCCCCAACCACTTATACATCACCGGGTGCCAGGGGCGTGGCCAAAGAAAAGGGGGAAAAATGGTAGATAGCCTTGTTTGGCGACGCCCGTGAAATGGTCGTTCGACCCCAAATGGGGTCCCGACCCACAGGTTGAGAACCACTGTACTAGAGGATGCCTAAGAATAATGCAAGACCATCTGTCATAAGATTGAAGCTCAACTGAAAATGGAAAATGACAATAATGACCCTATTCATTCAATCTCTCAGGCATTGGCTGACCAAAAAAAAGGAAATGAAGGATTCTGGGATAGCTAAATCAAATATCAAGATGTTGTGGATTGATTTGAAATGGGTTGGGCATGCAAGAAACCCCTTAAACATTGCATAGTTGAAAAGATTCTGGATGGAAGAATTGGAAAAAAAAATGCCTCCCGGTTGATGTCAGAGACTGTTAGAGTTATAAGAAATGCCTATTTGAGGTAGTTTCTGCCAAAGGGGGCAATACCAGGTATAGACTCAAGGGTAAATATCACTTTTTCTAGAGAAAAAAAATGGCAAATCTTAATTTTTTTATGAATAAATAATTGCAGAATCAGCTTTTTCATAATTTTTTGTTCAGTCACGTACCTTTTATCTTCATATACTTTTGAATGAAGATAAAATATTGATATGTCTACATCTGTTTAAAAAACTTCACATGGAGTGTACCTACTTTTTCATTTGATAATAAACTGCCTTGGGATTCTCCTTTCCTTTGGATGTTTAAATAGAGGCTAGATTAAATAGATAATTAATACTAATTATCCTATAGTTGTGGATTCCTGCACTGAACACAGTGAGGGAGTAGATAGAATAGAATAGAATCAAGCTGGAAGGGACCTTAGAGGTCTTCTAGTCCAGCCCCCTTCTCAAGCAGGAGAACCTATATCATCTCAGACAAGTGATCGTCTAGTCTCTTCTTAAAAACCTCCAGTGATGGACTGCTCACGATTTCTGGAGGCAAGCTGTTCCACTGGTTGATTGTCCTCACTGTCAGGAAGTTTCTCCTTAATTCCAGTTGCTTCTCTCTTTGATCAGTTTCCAGCCATTGTTTCTTGTCCTTCCTTCTGGTGCTCTGGTGAGCAACGTGGCAGCCCCTCAGATACTGGAAGACTGCTATCATGTCTCTCCTATTTCTTCTTTTCTTTAGACTAGCTAAGCCAAAGTCCCGCAGCCATTCGTCGTATGTTTTAGTCTCCAGGCCTTTGATCATCTTAGTTGTTCTTCTCTGAGTTTTTTCCACACTCTCAACATCATTTCTGTGATATGGTGACCAAAATTGGCTGCAGTATTCCAGGTGTGGTCTTACCAGGGTTTTATAAAGCAGTACTAATACTTCACATGATCTTGATTCTGTGCCTCTGTTTATACAACCCAGGATTGTATTAGCTTTTTTGGTTGCTGCTGCACACTGCTGGCTCATAGTCAAGTGATCGTCCACTAGAACTCCAAGGTCCCTCTCACAGTTACTGTTTTTAAGCCAGATCTTGCCCAATCTGTATTTGAAACCTTTGATTTTTCCTGCCTAAATGTAAGACTTTGCTTTTCTCCGCATTTAAACTCTTTTTATTGGATAGGACCCATTGTTCAAGTTTGTCTAGATCTTTTTGGATCCCGAGTTTGTCTTTTGGGGTGTTGGCTATTCCTGTCAGTTGGGTGTCATCTGCAAATTTAATGAGTTCCCTTTCAATTCCCTCATCTAAGTCATTTATGAAGATATTGAAGAGTACTGGGCCTAAGACGGAACCTCAATGCTTACTTCTCTCCATGTGGGTGTAGTGCCATTGAGGACTACGTTTAGTACAGCCAACTACAGATCCATCTGGTGGTGATGATTATTGTCTATTCCACCTTTTTGTAGCTTACCATGGAGTAGGTTGTGGTCTACCTTATCAAATGCCTTACTGAAGTCTAAGTATACTAGGTCTACTGTATTTCACTGGTCTACTAGTTTAGTCACTTTATCAAAGAATGAAATCTGTTTTTAACAAACCCATGCTGGCTACTAGTTATGATTTTGTTTGCTTCTAGTTGTTTGCAGATCTGATTTTTGATTGTCTTTTCTAGGATCTCCCCAGGTATTGATGTTAAATTGATTGGTCTGTAGTTTCTTGGGTCCATTTTTTTTTCCTTTTTTGAAGATGGGAATTTTATCAGCCTTTTCCAATCCTCAGGTACTTCCCCAGTCCTCCAGGATTTATGAAAGACGTGGTGCATTGGTTCTGAGATAAGATCTGCCAGCTCTTTCAGAATTCTGGGATGTAATCTGTCGGGTCCCAGTGATTTATATTCGTTAAGGTCAGATAGGTGCTCTCTTACCATTTTTTTTGCTTATTTTAATTTTTGTTTCTGGTATGTCTTTTGCAGTGGTTTTTGGGGTATATTGGGCTATAGTTTCTTTGATGTAAAGTACGAGTTAATCAGCTCTGCTTTCTCCCTGTTGCCTGTTATTTCCTTCCTTTAGTGGCTTACAGTTTCCTTGACTTTTTTCTTGTTGTTAATGTGTTGGAAGAAACTTTTTTTTTATTATCCTTGATTTCTGTTACAAGTCTTTGTTCGTTCTGAACTTTTGCTTTCTTGATTTCATCTTTGCATGTTCGGGCTGTCTGGTGATAATCGGCCTAAGTTATGTGCCCCTCTTTCCATTTTTTTGTATTTGTCCTTTTTGTCTTTCAGTTTGTCAGAGAGATCTTTGTTCCATCAGTTTGTTGTTTGAAAATCCCTCTTTTTGGTTGGTGGATGTGCTTTGCTGTTAGCCTTCTTTCTAGCGTCTCTGTTCTGGGTAATTATGCCTATTTTTTTATCCCTTTTTCTGCTTGTTTGTGCTATCTTGTTATTTATTTAACTTTCTTAGTATTGTGTTAGTTTTATTTATCCTTTTCTTCCCTCTATTTGTTTTTTAAAGTTTTTGAGCTCCAGTTCCTTTTTGTTCTTTACTGGGGATCTTTCCTCCCTTCCTATTGGGACCTCAAAATTAATTGTTGCCTTCACTTCTGTTGCTTGCTGCTCCGGCCTCTTGTTGTTTTCTCTGTTGGCTCCCTTCTGTCTTTGGTGCTCATCTCTGCTCTGGTCAGGCCTCTGTTCAGCTTTCTGGTCGGCTCAGCTGCTCTGTTTGGTCTGTTCCTCTCAGCCGGCCTCTGAGCTTCAGATATCGGAGAGCTCTCTGGCTCCTGCTGCTGCTGCTTCTTTTCTCTCTCCCCCCCCAGCTCAGGTTTTGCTGCTCCAATTCCTTGCTGTAGGCCTTTTGTCCTTTGCCAAGCCAGGCTAGCAGGAGGTGGGGGAGGGGACTGCTGGTCTTGCTGGGGAAGGAACGCTGATCCAGTCTCCAGCTGAGGCAAGTCTCCCCTGGGGAGGGCTGTGGGACTGGAAGGAGACAGGGAGAGGGCTGTGGGAGTCAGACTGTCTCTGCTTTGCTGGGCCCTGGGTCAGGCTGTCTGGCTGCCCCCTCGAGTTGGGCTGCCTTGGTTGGGATGTGGACCTAGGCAATTGCTGAATAAATGCTGTGACCCAGCGGTTCACTGCTTCCAACAGTCACCCTCGTCTGTTGTTCAGAAGTCAGTTCGTTGCTCTCAGTTGCCTTTTCCCTCCCCAGCGTTGGGCTGCTTAGCTGTGCTCCGGAGCTGTCTCCCTCATTCTCTGTTGCCTCCAACTCCACGTGCAGCCATTCATTTGCTGTGTTCCTGTTTGCTGGTATTTTCCTCCTTGCCCCAATTTCTTATTTTCCTTTATCCTTTCTGTCTTCCTTATCTAACTTTCTGCTTCTTTTTCCTCCCTCCCCCTCCCCTTAGTACCTTCCTACTTATTTTGGCTACTTTTCTCCCCATGATCTGATACTGCTTCCTACGCTGCCGCCATCTTGGATCTAATCTTTTAAGATCCATTCCAGCTCTTTAATTCAGTGATTCTTATGAATGTATGGATGACATGTGCATCAAGGCTGTTTGCATAGAATATTTAATAATTACCTTTAAATTGGGACTAGCATATCTCCAAATACTCAGAGACGGGAACAAAAGAAGAGTTTCTGTTTCCTATGTGTAATTGTACCAAAGCCTTCTGATTAGCCATTATAAGAATCAAAATACTGGAATAAGATGGGCCTTAACTGGCTTAGCGGGGCTTATTTTTTAATGCTCTTGTGTGTTATTTAAAGAGTAGTCTCTTTGTTTGGAGTCATTGTTGTTTGGTTCATTTAATAGCAGTAGTATTTAGCTTATGTATGGCCCCATAGTGCTTTACAACACTCTCTGGGTGACTTGCAATGTAGAAGCATTATTTGCACATTGCCACCAACAGTCTGGGTCCTCATTTTTACCAGAAGGATGGAAGAGTGAGTCAATCTTGAGCAAGTAGGGATCGAACGCCAGGCTGTGGGCAGTTTGTCTGCCATACTGCACTTTAATCATTGTGCCACCTTTTTGTAATGTTAAAGGGGACCCCCCCCTTTTCTTTCTCTGTCCAATTACCTCTGGTGAATGTAGTCTGGATTCCTGAGAGGGCGGAAGTGCATTCCAGAGGAGCAAAAGACAGCAAAGTTTAGATCAGTGGTTCTCAACCTGTGGGTCGGGACCCCATTTGGGGTCGAACGACCATTTCACGGGGGTCGCCAAACCACGCTGTCCGCCATTTTTTTCCCTTTTCCCTAGCTGTCCTACTCCCTCTTATTGGTAGCCACACCACTTGGCCACACCCCTGGGGGTCACCACAACACAGGGAACTGTATTATGGGGTCATGGCATTAGAAAGGTTGAGAACCACTGGTTTAGATAGTACAGAAGAAGGAGAGTTAAGACAGCCCTTTCTCAGTAATTCTCAGAGTGTACTATATGTTTAATGGTGTACGTTTTCTGCTTTAGTTTGGCAAGATTTCTGTCTACAGGTTAAGAACAATAAAGGAAACTGGTTAGAAGAACTTCAACATGTCTTTGTTGGTTACTGAAGCCCAGCACCTCTTTTTCATTTTTGTCGTGTCTGTGTCCAGTATTGTCCCCTACTATATCTCCCATATTTCTCTTCTGAGTGCAGCTGTCCTTCTGTTTTGTTCATTTTTATCCTGTTTTTCTTTCCCCTTCTCCTCGTCCTCTTACCCTTTTGCTAGAATCAAAGGAAACGGAATTAAAATGAAATCACAAGGAGAGTGAAAATGATAGGATTCCAGGCAGATGTTTTGCATTTTCAGATTAGTCATTACTAAATCAGCTTAGAAATGTTAACAAGCATATTTTTATTGTAAGATTGCAGTAAATTGCACAGTTTATTTTTTAGGCAGTATAATTAGGTTATTTCTAAAATTCCTCTCTAAAATATATTGAATATATCTGCTTTTATACAAAATGACATTAATCTTGCATATTGAATCTCAGCAAAGACATCATATTCCGAGTGGTAGTTTCCTGTTCTAATATATCTCTGAATTCTGGGTCAGTAATTTCCTCAGTTTTAATGCAATTTATCTCAGTGAAATATTAGTCCACTTTCATGGAGATAATTGTTGCCTTTTGTATTCTGGAGAGGGCCACACAGTAAATTCTTGTAAGAATAACCAGGCTTTTACAGCATAAACACGACACAAGCATTCATCTCATCTGTGTGCCACACTTTGCAAACAAGCCATCATAGTGACATATTCTTTTATAGCCCCTTTATCTTCCTGTTGTCTTTCAAAAATGCAGAGGGCCTTTCACATCATGTCTTAAATAGGTCTGAAATTCCTGTGTGGAGTCCCCAGGACTTTGCTTTGTTTTTACTAGCATCAGAAGAATCAGTAGAGTAAATCTGCCTTACCTAGTCCCAGTCAAAGCAAAAAAGAAGGAAAAAACAAATGTCGCCAATATTGGCATTTGTTTGGAATCTTTCAGAATAACAGAACAATGGAGTTGGAAGGGACCTGGGAGGTTTGCTAATCCAACCCCTTGCTTAAGCAGAAGACCCTATACCATTTCAGACAGGTGGCTGTCCAGTCTTAAAAATCTCCAGTCGTGAAGTACTTACAACTTCTGAAGGCAAGCTGTTCCACTGGTTAATTGTTCTTAATTTCTCCTTAATTCCAGATTACTTCTCTCCTTAGTTTCCATCTGTTGTTCCTTGTCTTGTCTTCTGGTGCTTTGGAAAAAAAGCTAACCCCTCTTCCCCTATATCATGTTTACCAAATGCCAGACAGAGGTCACTGATCTTTATCTGAGATGCTATCTATGTCCTTGTTGCTGGGTTCATCCATTTGGACCATCTTTTCTCTTTTGGATTAAATCTTAATTTTAGAATAAAAATGTGAATAAATCCCAGGTAGATCTTGTTCCCTGCACCATTCCTCTGCATTGATCAGACCCAGGACTTCCCATCTCCTTTATTTTGAATCAATTATATCTGTAACCACTTTCCCCATGATCATTCTGCCTTCAGGATCTTGGGCTCATATCATGTCCTCAACCATTGGTTGCTTCTAGGACTATCATCACCACTCTACAGTCTCTGGTCAATTCCTCTATGGAGGCCACAGTACTATGATGCTGATTACTACAAGGTTAGCTAAATATGTTTCTTATACTTGATTACCCATTTATTTATTTCATAAATCTATATAGCTGCACGTCTTGCTGTTCTGACTCTGGGAAGCTCATAAAATTAAAAAGCAAAAAGCAGTACAAAGACAACCACAAAAACCCTGCAAAAATCATTAAAAGCAATAAAAGGATTAAACTATTAAAAACAATTTGTGGAAGAACATTGTTCATGTTCCTAGAAATATAACTGTTTAATTGTCTCTTTACATCTCTAAATCCCCAGGCTAGATGACAGAGCCATGTCTTGCATTTCTAGAATGCCAATGATGTTCCTTTTTTTAAAAAAATAGTAATTATATTAAAAATCACAATTACAGTGATACAAAAGTAATGCAAACTAACAAATTTAAAAGATTAGGAAAGAAAAACAAAGTAGGAAAGAAGAAAAAATGAGAATCTAGTAAAGAAAAATATATAAAGAAATGACTTCCTCTTTATCTCAACAAGTATCAACAATTAAGTAACTTATCACCTTCTCTTAAAATACAACAAATGTTCTCTTCTGCTCATACCCCATCTCTTATTTATAAACAGATTCTTAAAAGCCTCACCAATCAATCAGAATAGAGCTGGAAGGGACCTTAGAGGTCTTCTAGTCCAATCCCCTGTTTAAGCAGGAGACCCTGTACAATTTCAGATAAGTGACTGTCCGGTCTTTTCTTATTAATTTTTCTTTGCCCCCTCTCATAAAATTCTTCAAAGCTTTAACAAGTCTCTTTTGTAAATCTGATATAGGAAAATTATCTAGGTCACTCTCATGGTTGTTATTTGTATAGTCCTTTTAATTATTAATACATTGGCTGATTTCTTTTGTATATCCAATGTATCATCTTTTTCTATATCATTCTTGTAACCAGTAATTTTTAGATCCACTTTCAGATCAGTCACAATCTTGTCAGGTTAAACTTGTTAGTCTTCCATAATGTCTTTGAAACACATTCTCTATTCACATAGTTTAATAGAGGCAGATATTCTTAAAAATAACTTCTGGTTCCATTGTCCAAAAACATCCTTCAATATGTTCAAGGGCTAAAATATTTTGCTCCCTTTATTAGTAAATCAAACTTAAATGTTCTTTTCCTTTAATTGTAATTTTTATTTCCTTCTAGTGTCCAACCTTCAAAGTCTCATCCTACCCTTTTTTTAAAGAATGCAAAACAAGATTAATTTCCCACTAATTAATATATAATTCAAAATGCTTTCAAATTCATCCGGACCCTTAGTTCATCCAAAATCAAAGTTTTAATCATCCCTTTGCTGTTTATTCCAGAAAAAAAAAATCAAGCCTTTAAACTTGTAGCTAAAACTTCTTTTGCTAAGGATAGAAGGAAACTCATCCACTGATGTAAAACGTGTATATCCAAAGGTTCCTAATAGTTGAATACCAGTTAACAAGCAGTTTCCAAAAGCAAAGTAAGACAAGGAAGTAAGCGAGCCCAATGTCTTTAAAGGCACAATATTGGATTGAATAAGTAACTAGTCCCTCATCTTTCAGAGCTCTGAATCTGCTGGTGACTACTGTCTTGCAGTCTCCTTGTAAGGATGGAGCATTTGTGGGCAACATAATTTCAAAGGGACAAGCGTCCTGACCTTTCAAGGCCCATCTAAGAGATTGCATATCAGAATAACAAAGTTGGAAGGGACTTTGAAAGCATTTTAGTCCAACTCCCACTCAAGCAGGAAACCCTACACCATTTCAGACAAATGGTTGTCCAATCTCTTCTTAAAAACCTCCAGTGTTGGAGCACCACAATCTCTGGAGGCAAGTCGTTCCACTGATTAATTGTTCTAACTGTCAGGAAGTGTCTTCTTAGTTCTAAGTTAGTTCTCTCCTTGATTAGTTTCCATCATTGCTTCTTATCCTACCTTCAGGAGAATATGTTGATCCCCTCTTCTTTGTGCCAACCTCTTCGATATTTGAATACTGCCATCATGTCATCCCTAGTTCTTCTTTTCATTAAACTAGACATAGTTTAATTTCTACAACTGTTCTTTGTATGTTTTAACCTCCAGTCCCCTAATCACCTTTGTTTCTCTTCTCTTCACTCTTTCTAGATTCCCAACATCTTTTTTTATATCATGGCAGCAAAAACTGGATGCAATTCCAAGTGTGGTCTTAACAAGGCATTATAAATACTTCACGTATCTTGATTCTAACCATCTCTAAATGCAGCCTAGGATTGTGTTGGCTTTTTTGGCAGCTGCATCACATTACTGGTTAATATTTAAGTGATTGTCCACTAAGACTTCAAGATGCCTCTTTTTGCTCATCATTTTTCCAAGTGGGTAATTGCAATTATCAAACTTTCTTACAAATTAGCAAAGGAACTGTTCCTCTCCTGTGACTAATTACATGCAATAGGCAAATACGCTGTACCCACCAAGAAATTCTGTACATATTAGAAGCTTCCAAATGTGCTCTGTGCAGGATATACCCCATGCAAGTGAAGACCACTCCAAGAACTTTAGTTATCAGTAAGTATCTAGTAGTTTTTTTCTTAATGCTCCTTTATTTAATGCCATGTTTTGGAGGCTTAACACTGTACATATGTGAAAATTGTATTATCAACCCATGTGCCATTCATAGTAAAATATTCAAACAGCAAAGCCAAATGTGTTTCATCCATAAATTTTAGCAGATGTTCTGAATTCTGGTTGATTTGTTGCATGCCCACTTTGGATGGTCTTTTAAATATTGTACTCATTATAAGACATTATGGTTTATTTAATAAAGGTTTACAGAGTTTTTTTATGGCTTTATTGCAGTTTGAAGGATGCAACAAAGCATTTTCTCGGCTTGAAAACCTTAAGATCCACCTACGAAGTCATACGGGTGAGAAGCCTTATCTTTGTCAGCATCCTGGCTGCCAGAAAGCTTTCAGCAACTCTAGCGACCGGGCTAAGCATCAGCGAACACACCTGGATACTGTAAGCATGATGTTATTTCATAAAATGCTCAGTGAAATACAGCTGTCATAGCAGCTCCTTCTCTGCAACCATCACAAGTTTCTTTTGATAAAATACAACAATTTAGTCATTGCCATGATGGAAGAATGATGAAAATAGGGCCCATGGTATTCCTGAATGACAGAAAATAGAAAAATAGAAAATAGAGCAAGTATTAGTAACAATCCAGAGATAGCAATAGCACTTAGACTTATATACCGCTTCGTAGTGCACTCTGTGAGCGGTTTACAGAATCAACATATTCCCCCAATAATCTGGGTCCTCATTTTACTGATCTCGGAAGGATGGAAGGCTGAGTCAACCTTCAGCCGGCAAACTCCTGGTTGTGACAAAGTTAGCCTGAAATGCTACACTCTAACCACTGTGCCACACGGCTCATGGTCTTACATATTATTGGGTTTATTTATGTATATTGTTCTTCATTAATATATGATTTTATGTGGTTTAACATAAAGTTAGATTTTTAAATTGTAGTCATCTCAAAATATAACATACTAAAACCATGACCATGCATCAGATAAAAGAGTCAGCCAAAATATATAAAATATTAGGGTGAAGAAATCTTACCTAATATTTTAGATAGTAGTGCTAGTACCTAACAAAGCATTAGAACCAGTAAATAGATATCTATAGTTGATTTCCTGTTCTTTCCACTACAAATTCCAGCATTATTGATAATAATGGTAAGGAATCCTGGAATTTTTACCCAAAACATCAGGAGAGCATTTGGTTAAGGAAGGTTATAATACCTCAACCACAGAGAATCATCAAGTTTGCTTTTCTACTATTTTGCCATACAATTAATTTGTCTTCATTTGAATTAATATTTTACATACCTTTGTAAATCTTTCTCTGTCGACTTAAAATCTTGGGTGTGTGATTTTTTTTTTAATTGAAATTCTTCCACAAATCATTTGAAATGTCAGGCCATGTTTCAAACTAAAATGCATTTTGTTGCCTAAGATTATAAATGAAAGCCTGCATGCGTGATCCCTCATCTGCTGCCTTTTATAGGTTTTGGATATCAGGTCAAAATTGGCAGCCAAACACATCTGTAGGCCATCATATGAAGAAAATTGGCCTGTAAATATATTTACTTCTTTTCTATGCTCCACTCCACCATTTGCTTATTTAACCTATATTTCTATAAAGGTGTCAGCTGAATGAATGAATGAGTGCAGTTTTCCTTATCTCTCCCTGGCTGGTGTGTAGAAATGATTTTGTATTTTTAGGATATTTCCCAGTTCATCTTCGAACACTTTTCAAAATTAAAATAGACATTCTCAACCAATAATCCCCCCCTTTTTTAGGTTCTTTTCATGTTTTACAGCATTACAACTCTCTCTCTCTCTCTCTCTCTCTCTCTCTCTCTCTCTCTCTCTCTCTCTCTCTCTCTCTCTCTCTCTCTCTCTCTCTCTCCCTCCTCCCTCTCTCCCTCTCCCCACCCCCACATTAGCACATGTATCTACTTTTTGGAATATTAGAATGCATTACTCTATCCTTTTTATTAAACTTCATTATAATGAAACTTTATTAATATAAATAATCCACAGCACTTGCAAGAAACAGAGATGAACAGGAGCTGTAAAGAGGTTGTATAAGGAGGCAATTACAACCGAATGTTCTATTAACTTTCTAAGAGACTTGGATAATGGCAATGTTACCGTATTGCCCAGGTCATGTTAGCCTCTACTATGGGCAGTCACCCATGAAAGCTAAGCATACTCTTTAGTCATCTTAGCTACTGCTCCACAGCTCATAAGTCCTCCCTTTGTCTTTTTGAAAGAGGTGAATATGTGGTTTAATGTTTGGCTGGGTGTTTATGTGGCAGAAACCTGGAGGTTAATTGATATTTACTTTTAAACTAGCTACACATTTCAGACAGTGCAGCATTAAGGAATGTGTAATGTACATTATGCCTTCCAAAAACAAACAAGCTACTCAGTCACATTTTCCAACCCAAGCACGCTTACAATAACAATGTTTTATTTATTTGAAAATCAGCTTTAGGGATTTGAATTTGTAATTACTTCTAAAATGTGGCTCTTTTGAAACTTAATATGTCATATAGGATGCATCTTTTTGAAGTTTAATGGCTTGACATTAATACAAGTGGAAGGGAGGGGGAGGGAAGGCAGATGTATCCCTCAAAGCAGTTTGTAGACTTTGTGATGTATGCAGAACCAAGTCTCTCTCTTTCCGTGTATCTTTTTGGATGGTCTTATTGCGAAGAGGCTCTTTAACTTTTCTACTCTGTTTTTCTCCCTTCTTCCTTTTTCTTCCTTTGTTTTTACCGCTTATTCCATAATCTTCCTTCCTATCTGAAATACTTCTAATCAGCAAAAAGGTACGGTAATAATTTTAACTAACCTTTTAATTAATAACTTACTTACTCTTGCTGAACCTATTCTTACATTTTTGCGGTATTTATATTCTGCACAAGATAACATTCATTTTTATCCTGTTAATCTTCCCAGGGATTTTAGCTTCGTATCACACTAGCAGTTTTTGTTTTTGATTACTGAATATATAGTAAATGACAATGCATCTTGCATGCTGATGTTAGTGCTTCAAATGCACGTAACACAAAACTGGCAGTTCATGAGAGTTTAAACTCCAGTCCCTTTTATAAGCCAGCTATGTAACCGAATACTGTGTGACAGTGAGACTGAAAAGGCTTGGACTAGTATGGATGGACATTTTCTGGTCTAGTTTTCCCATCCTTAATAATGTGTCGCCATTGCAGGGTAGAACTCTACCTAGTTAATTCCACTAAGGAATTATTTAATGGTTTCCATCATCCTTCCTCAAATTTCAGTTCTCTGTGTGTTCCAGGCACTTTCAGCAAATTGACTTTCATATACAAATTTTTGGGTACATATCAGGTTAGCCTTTGGAGTCTCGAGTTGGTGAATGATCTTATTATTCCTTTGGAAATTTCCTGCTAGCACAAGAAACAGGACTACTTACTCCTTTGGAGGTGTCTACAAAGAAAAGGGATTTATATGGACTGCCTATTTCTTATTGAATGCATGTGGAATTGATTTCAGATTCCAAAGGCAGGTCAATCTGTCATTTATCTTCTCTGAAAGGAGAATCTGTAAATAATTACGAAGACCTGCTAGAATGTACTGGTTTGATTGAATAGCAGATTATTAGGTTAGATTTAGGTCTCAGGCTATTCTGAAACTGGATTACATGTACAATTAAAAAAAAGTAGTAAGCTGACTGATTTTTGAATATTGGCAATGTTATTAACCTTGTAATCCAAAATCATTTAATTTTGTCAGAACTTTTCTGTGTGCCAGTGAAAAGATATTAAAAGATATTAAAATTATAGCAAAAATGCTTTGAGACTGTATAATCATCCCAAGATTGGATATGACAGCTCAGTCTTCCATACTGTGAGATAACAGACACTAGAGAGTAATAGTGGGGCCAGCATGTAAACAGAGTAAAGAATAAATACGGCAGATCAAGGCTGCCTCTAATTTGTTTTATAGTTCCTTGGCTCTGTTAAGTTCCTGACAACTGTAGAGCATCCTTGTAATTATCCTTGTAATAGATAATAAAAGATAAAATATTCATATAAGGTAGAAAGCAAGTTTCCTTTAACAGTCTGATTTGAGACATACATTTTAGATTGAATTTCTTAAATAATGATTATGCCAGTATGAATACCTTCAAGGCTGCCCAGGTGATTTTCACTAGGATTGAATGCATTGGCTGATGAGCTGTCTGTCATTTATCGTGTAGAAATGCTATTTGCATGAACTGGTGTTTCTATCTGTGGGTTTCCTATAGGAACTCAAGATGCATGACTGAAAACTTGATAAAATATCTGCAGAATTCTATGTACAGTTTCTGAGTATTGGAGACAGCAGAGGTACTTCTTAAAAGTGATTAATATAAATAATATATATAAAACATTATGAAGTCATTGTAAATAGTTCAAGTTCTGGTGCAGGTTTTTTGACTGCACTTTTATGCAGTTGACTTAATTAAAATTTTATTAAACTCCCAAAGGTATAAAGCATTTTGGCTAAACTGAGAATGAAAGCAATAAAAGAGAATAAAAAGTGACTACTATAGCAGGCCTGGATGTAAATTTGCCTTTTACATATATTCACCTATAATTTGTACTTTCAAGCTAAACACACAGTTAAATGCTTTACAGCATGTTTGAACATCACCAATGACTATTACTGTTTCAATTTGTTAACATAATAATTCATATCTTAAGGAAGATATTTTCAAAGCAGATGTAATTTCCATGTTACCTTTTCCCCCCTTTTTCCTTTCCATGCACTTACAGAAGCCGTATGCTTGCCAGATTTCTGGATGCTCTAAACGCTACACTGACCCAAGCTCCCTTAGAAAACATGTGAAGGCTCATTCTGCCAAAGAACAACAGGTGCGTAAGAAGGTAAGACCAACATTCCGTGGTGAGCCATGGTGGTGCAGTGGTTAGAATGCAGTATTGCAGGCTACTTCTGCTGACTGCCGGTTGCCTGCAGTTCGGCAGTTCGATTCTCACCAGCTCAAGATTGACTCAGCCTTCCATCCTTCCAAGGTTGGTAAAATGAGTACCCAGTTTGTTGGGGGAAATATGCTGACTCCGTAAACCACTTAGAGAGGGCCTTAAAGCACTGTGAAGCGGTACATAAGTCTAAGTGCTATTGCTATTCCAAAGACCAGGAGTTCCGAGAAATATATGTCTACATGTTTAACTGAGTGGATATTGTTTTTTTTTTTATTTCAGTGATTTCACTACAGGAATAGAATCTCAATTCATTTTCTTAAACCTATAGTGTTCATTTGTGTTAAGACAAGCGTCTCACTCTTTTGCTTGCAACTATTCGACCTGATGACACTGTTCTTCTAATTGTACTTAGATCAGCTGATGAATTGGTCTCTGATCAGATTCTGAATCCTATCTACAGATAGTCCTTGACTGATGATTGGTTGTTTAACAACTATTCAAAGTTATAATGAGCTCAGAAGGGATACTTTAGAGCAGAGGCTCCCCAACCATTTGGGCACCAGGGACCGGTTCTGTGGAAAAAGATTTTTCCACAGACCAGAGGGGGCATGGTTTTGTGTGCTGCCTGCCTCCAGCGAATGCGGCTTTATGTGTTTGTGCAGACCGGTTGCTGGCATGCCACAGCCTGGTACCAGTCCCCGCACTGGGGGTTGGGGGCACCTGCTTTAGAGGTTATAAAGCAGTTTCACGCCACACAATTTTATCTTGGGTGACAAGTTGCCAAGCATCCCCACATTCATGGAAATCTACTATGACAATTGTTAGTGGATAAGTACAGAAGTTAGTTTCTCTCTTTGGTGGGGGGGGGATGTCCTCATTTTTTTTATTGAATTTTGTATTTCTATCAGCCAGATGACTTTAAAACTGCTCTTCTATCAAATATGCACTTTTATCTGAACACAATAAGATAAAGCATAAAGCAGAAGTAACTGAACCAGTATCATAGCTGTCTGTTTTCAAAAATTCTTAAATAGTTTAATTTATTAAATTAGTAGTTCATTTAGTATGCTTAGCTTATAGTAGATCAACAAACAAATCTTAATTGGTTTATTTTTTACAATAGCTTTCTAACATTCTGTCTTTCTACATCATAAGCTGACTTGAAGTAATCAAACTCCAATCTGCTTAAGTTCCATTTATATGTAACAATGGATTCTGTTTATTTTGATGTTCAGCTGAGCAGGACTTTCCTGCCTATTCATCTTGGGCAATTAACAATTCTGGGTTATTTATAAAAAAACATAATACTGTGGTCTGGAAAATAAAA